>NC_071993.2:21312500-21980833 GCF_028885655.2 Pongo abelii | reverse complement strand
TTGCTTGAACCTGGGAGGTGGAGGTTGCAGTGAGCTGAGATCGTGCCACTGTACTCCAGCCTGGGTGACAAAGCCAGACTCCGTCTCAAAAAAAAAAAAAAAGTTGACTTTTTCTCCAAGAGTTTATCTGTTAGTTTCCCTGACTAGTTTTTGTTTTGTCCAGTATTTATAATCTAAAAGATCTCACAAAGTATTGATGTAAAATGTCATGGCAGTGAATGACCATAGACAGAGCTAGTATGTCTGTATATAATCCCTATGTCTATGTAACCCCTATGTCTATGTAACCCCTATGTCTCTGTCTATAGGGGTTATACCATAGAATACCAGAAAAATACCATAGTAGAAAACTGTTGATTTTTACTGATGATTCCATATCAAATAGGAGAATTATAAAATGTTCATCATTATTTTCATCATTCTTAACATCTTTTGAGTGTCAGATACTGTCCTGTGTGCTCATGGAGTGGCTCATTTAACCTCACAAGAATCTTAGGTAATAGTATTTTCTTCATTTTACATAGGAGTTTGAATATCGGGGACATTGTGCTGTGTTTAATTTAGTCATATGCAATAGCCACTTTTTAGGGCAAAAACATTCAAATGTCAAGAATCTTTCATGGCTCAATCAGCGTTACTAAGTTACGCATTAAGCCATTTCCTTAAGAAGGAACTTCTTAACCTTCTTAAGTTCTTGGAAGAGTCAAACGTAGGTAAATTCTCCAGAATTTGCCAGGGCTTTCATCAGTGACAGTGCCTACAACACTTGGTAGGAATAAATGAAATATGACAAATATCCAAGTAGTGGGAAGATTAGATGAAATTTTAAAAATTATAACTGATGATTTTTAACTGCCTGCCATTTTATGAGTTAAGTTGGTGATAGTCTTTTTTTACAATTTCCAAAACAATGTAGTTAAATATTTTAAATCTAATAAGCAGATATCAAACAATATTTTGTGGAAACAATCGTTCAAATTTGTGATTAGTGAGAGTAAGGTTGTAATTTCATCAGGTAAGCCAAAACAAATAGTTTTCCACCATAAATATTATAACAAATAAACTCTTTTAAAATAAAATATTTTCTTCCTTTTCCCCCCTGGTGACCTAGTGGTAATGTTCTGCAGTGTTTTATGTAGGAGACCTCGATTTCATTCCTGTTCTCGTTATCTCTCTCCCTAGGGCTGCAATGAATAAAATAAGAAATAAAATCACTGTCCTGCATCCTTATTGCCATGGGCTGTGCCCTTGTCAGATTTCATAAGCTAAGCTAGCTGTACCTGGTTAGTATTGGGTTAGAAGACCTCAAAGAAAACAAAGTCTGTGAAACACAGATCTTCTATACATCCAGTATTTTCTTCCATGAAACCTTGTTTTACAGTTACTATTGCACTTTCTTCTTTACTATTTGATTGATTTGCTTGCTCCAGGTAAAAAGAAAGGTCTTTTAAAGTAAATGGCATTCTGGTCATTTAAATCAATTCACTTATTATTTATTTTTCCTTTTCAAAATTGAAAACTTGTTTAGTTTGACTGATATTTGGTTATATTCTTGAGAAGGCAGTATCGCAACTAGCAGTGTTTTTTACTGTATAAAAATTTACTTTCTCAGAGACTTTTTATTTTATTCATTGCTATAAAATGCCTGTTCTGTTTCTTTTTGTTTTGAGAGATAATGTTGCCCTTACTTTACAAATGATGTAACACATAAAAAATTTTTTAATGCATGTAACTGTGTGAAGATCCAACATTACAATTGTTTTCTTGTTCCCTTTAAAACCTAGGTTATATACCTCTGAATTTTAAATTATAATTTAGGATAATCTCAAATACCAGTACTTTTAATGAGATAGCTGTGGTTATATATGTATATGTATAATAGACAACAAATATAATTCAGTAAGAATTGCGCTAATGTTTGTTGACATTCATCTTTTTTACACAAATAGACCCAGTTTACCCAAAGTTGTTTCTCCCAGAACGCATACACATGAACATACCTGGTTGTTTTTTTGTTTGTTTGTTTGTTTTTTTGAGACAGAGCCTTGCTCTGTTGCCAGGCAGGAGTGCAGTGGCACAATCTCAGCTCACTGCATTCACTCACTGCAAGCACTTCTCTTGCCTCAGCCTCCCGAGTAGCTGGGACTACAGGCATGTACCACCATGCCCAGATAATTTTTGTATTTTTAGTAGAGACAGATTTTCACCAACAAACATACCTTTTATAAATACTGATGGTATGGATACATATACACACATCCCCTAATATTCCCTAACATGCTGATTTCCTTCTCTCTCTCCCTTTTTTTCTTCCTATCTTCCTACAAAGGAACACTTTTTTTTCTAATGACATTTTGCATAGAACCCCAGTATATTAAAGAATGATACAAAAAGTTTCTCTGGTTAATGCCAAAATGAGGGAGGCTAAAGTCTTGTCATCTCAGCTTCTTCCTAACTCCATGAGGTAGAACCTTGGCAAAGCCCTAAAATTCCAAGAAACATGTCTTCCCTGCTTAGTTTCACATTTATCTATATACACAAAATTTTAGTGGTTTTGGAAGAGTTTTCTGTTCCTGTTTAAAAGTGTTAGCACTAAGAGTATGGTCCTGAAAAGTATTCAACAAGGACTTTTAATGGTTGTTACTCTACTCTTACGCCAAACCCTCTTCATTTCCAAGTAAAATGGCCCCCAAACCAAAATTAAGCCACCAAAGTCATAGCAGTCAGTTAAAGATAAATGGCATATCCTTCTTTATTAATAAGGATAGTTGTTATTTGTATTATGGAGTATTCCAGAATTTATCCACTTTATAATCTAGTACCATTTAAGATAATATTTTTCGGCTGGGCATGGTGGCTCATGCCTGTAATCCTAGCACTTGGGAGGCCAAGATGGGTGGATCCCCTGAGATCAGGAGTTCGAGACCAGCCTGGTCTACATGGTGAAACCCCATCTCTACTAAAAATACAAAAATCAGCCAGGTGTGGTGATGCGCACCTGTGGTCCCAGCTACTCGGAGGCTGAGGCAGGAGAATCGCTTCAACTCAGGAGGCAGAGGTGGCAGTGAGCCAAGATAGCACCATTGCACTCCAGCCTGAGTGAGAAGAGTGAGACTCCATCTCAAAAATAAAAATTTTCTTTTTCTACGTGTCATTAGTGATTTTTTTAAAGGGTAGTTTTCCAGCTATCTTGCAATGTAACCAATTTTAAACCAGCCCTCTTTATCAAAATTCTAGAATATACCATGAGTGTGTTGGTAAATTTTTTTTAATTGGTTCTTAGGAGGAAAAAAAGCCTTGATTTGTGACATTTGCCAGTTTTAGTGGTGTTAATTTCTGTCACCGTGGCTGATTTCAAGCTATCAGCGTGAAACACCGAAAGTGGAATTGGAAGTAGATGCATAGTAGTAGATTACCATTGTATAGTATTTCCACCATGCAGCTACAATAGATGTAAATATCCTCAAAGATATACACAATAATAAAATGTAGTAAAATAGGAAGTGATGAATTTTGAGTCATTATTACTTTTTTAGTATAATTTAATTATGTTTACATAATTTAATTTTTAATGATGCATATATTTAACTGGCTTGTAGAGTTTCTGAAAATAGTAGTTGCTGTCATGAGCTGGTATGAGTAGACTTCAGCATACCACTGTTCCTTGGGAAAATTTGGTTTCTTTACCTTTCAAAACAAAACCCTTTAGAGATAATATCTACCTTCAGGAGAATGTATAAAATTCCCACTCTAAGTCTAATTCAACCATCCCTCAGTCTCTGTAACTATCTCTAAGATTGTTCATTATAAATAGTTATGTAGATTATTTTGCTGTATCTAGAGAATATTTAGAGGATATAAACACCAACCTATTTTCTGCTTTTCATCAGATTATTCTCTGTCTTATTAAGTCATCTGTTATATTATTCTGTAGTCCCTTAATCTCATTGCTTCTTGTTAACTTGCCTAGCAAAATGACTTGAAACCTATCAAAATGAACATCTTCCCTATGTCTTAACAACACAACCAAAAAAAAGGCGGGCAGGGTGGCGGTGGGGTAGGCGTGGGGGTAGCGGAGCGCTGATTACATTGAAGTGTTGTTGAGACTCTTTTTTTGCTAGATCTTCAGCTACCTAAACGGTTTTGTTGTTAAGAACAGAGTTTTCTTTTTTAAGCTTTTAACTGTAATTAGTTTGATAACAGCTGAAGTCTCCAGTGGTAAGTCTCAATCTGTTACCCTAGAAGTCACCTATTTGTATTCATCATTGATAATATCAACTTGCTACTGAATATTTTCACCATTCATTAGTTTACTCTTTAATAAAAATTGTTTTTTATCACATACATTGTCTAAAACAGTTTTATTTTTTTCAAAAATCTGAGCTTTGCCTATTAGAAAATCATATATGTTATTGATTTGGCCTTTTGAATTAAAGATATTTATCACGTAAGTAAAGTATCAAGATAAAAAGAGTAACTTTCTCTAAACCTTGTCTCTAACTATTGCAGAATGGATGAAAGAAAAGACACCCTAATGAATGAATTATTATATGGCACTATTAAAAATACACTTCAGGGTTCTTTAGATCATCGTGACAGAAAAGGGCCAGTGATTTGAGAGCTCAAAAAAATGGGCTATTTATTCACTGTTTATGTGTTTTGTATTCTTGCTTTATTAAAATCCTATTTTAACTCTGTCAGTATTGATTAAATGCCTATATTTTGTAAGATTCTATTAGAGGTAGAACTTTTTAACAATGCAGTACAAAAAAAGTCAGATCTGAACTAGATGATTTTCTAGAAGAATTAATGGAACTATGGTTAAAGTAGATTTTTATCAGCATGTCTCATTCACTTACTAATACTCTCTAATGTTATCTTTAGTTTCATAATATCAAAGACTGTATTTCACAGATGGCTGAGAAACTTTACAACCATTTCTCTTGTGATGGCCATTTGACTTTAATTTTTTAGTTATAAATTTATTTTCTTAGAAATCTTCTACAATAAAAACAGTTTACAATCAATTTTAAAAATGCCAAGATAATACTGATAATTAAGTCTTTTTAAAGTAGGTCTTTTGTTAAGCCTAATTATAAGCATATCTTATAATTAATGGCTGCTCTCATACCACCTGCTCTCTTCTGCCTTGAATCTTATCACATCTATGTTGCTTTGAAATCTGAGAATGCTTTTCACTTCCTAACAACTGATATGCTAC
Source organism: Pongo abelii (assembly GCF_028885655.2). Lineage (NCBI taxonomy): Eukaryota > Metazoa > Chordata > Mammalia > Primates > Hominidae > Pongo > Pongo abelii. Next base: position 21,975,612 of record NC_071993.2, on the reverse strand, counting down.
TTATTCCAGTCAGACATCACATTACTGATTAGGTGAATACTACTTCCTGTTGTTGTTTTTTTTTCCTGTATCTCTAAATGCACCACTTCTGTCTTAGGAATATGACATTACGTAAAACAGATACTTAAATTAATTAGATTTTATTTTTGTAGAGGTAAGGAAATTATAGAAAAGACAAGTTATAGTGTATTAAATGCTTTCCGAAAGTAAAAGTTTGATAATATTTAAAATATAACTATACCTATGGAGAAACAGTTTTGTTTTTTTTTTAAAGATCCACATTTGTATCTGATAGTCCTTTTATAATGTAAGGTTTTTTCGCCATATTGTATAGTATAGGATTTAGTTTTTGTGTTTTGTGTTGTTTTCCCTGCATCCAGCCTTATTAATATAAATAACTACCTTTTAGGAAGAATTTGAGATATAATTCTTATATTATAATTACTTGGTGACTTATATTTCTCTTCTGTTCTACTATAAACAACCTGATGGTTGAGTTCATGGCCTTTTTATCTTTGTATCCACTGTAGTGTCTATACGGTAAATATAATTAAATTGAGTTGGTGAATTAGACTGATGCCACTAATTTGCTTCACTTAATCACTCAATGCCTATTACATGTTCTTATCCTTTATGTGTTGATCTTTCAAAGGACAATGTTATTTCCGTCATTTTAAACTTCCTGAGAGTATCTTCCCATATTCACAACTAGGAATAGCAGGGGTGGCAGGGCTAACTTGATAAGTTTTGACACTGGATTAGATTCAAATGGATGAACCAGAAAAGCAGTTTCCCCACTGACAGTCTTTTTTTTTTTTTTTTTTTGAGTTGGAGTCTCATTCTGTCACCCAGGCTGGAGTGTGCAATCTTGGCTCACTGCAACCTCTGCCTCCTGGGTTCAAGCCATTCTCCTGCCTCAGCCTCCTGATGAGCTAGGATTACAGGTGTGCACCACCACGCCCAGCTAATTTTTATATTTTTAGGAAAGACAGGGTTTCACCATGTTGGCCAGGCTGTCAGTGACAGTTTTTAAGTAGAGATATTCTGGTACAACAATATGGTTAGTATTGAGGAAATAACTTTTTTTACCGAAATAAAAGGTCAGGGAGGCCAAAGTGTGCTCCTGAATGCTAATTTTTATTCATTTTTAGTGTGTATCAAACTACTTCCATATATGTGGTCAGTTTACTCTCTCCCAGGGTTAATCTACATGTTAAGTAAAATTAAATGCAAAAGACCCTTTATCAATATATAGTACCATGAAAGACTCACTTTCTCATGAACTAACAATACTCAAAGTACAGAGAGTGAATTCTTGGAAGAAACACATGTGGAGCAAAGACACAAAGCCAAGACATTTCAACAGTATGTTCCAAATAAGATATAGTCGGCCAGAACGACTTCTGGAACATGGCAGGAGTAGAATATGAGATAAAGCTGGAAAGAAAGGTAGGTAACAAAATGTAGAAGTTTTTGAATGCCAAGTTAAGAAGTTTAGATTATTTTATGTAGTAGGGAATCTGGATTTTTAGCTGGAAGGAATGGGGTATTGACATGCTGTGTTTTGTAAAGGTGAAAGTAGCAGCAGTAGACTGAAACTGTGGAGTGAGAGTGGAAAGGAAATCAATTTTATAATTGATGCAGAAATAAAATTCAGACTTGCTGAAAATCATAGCTAACTAGTAAATGGTGGAGTCAGAACTCAAATGATCTGACTCCAAAACCACTACACTATCCACCCTCCACAATATAAGCATATTATAATCATTTGTGTGTGTATCTTTATTAGGAGAGCAAACCATATCTTTTCATTTATGTCGTGTTTCTTAGCATAGTACCTAAAAAAAAAAAAAATAGTGGGTACTTCGTTAGTTCAATCAATAAATATTTATTGAGCACCTAACCAAGCACTATGCTTGGTATGCATATGGTTTACCTCTGGTAAATGTTGCCAGTCTTCCCAAGTAATTGTAACCAATTTATACATCCACCAGTTCATGAGGATTTCTCTTGCTCCACACCCTGACAACACTTGATATTGTATGTCTTTTTTCATTTTAGCTTTTCTGGTGGACCTCACAATGAGGTATGATTTTGTTGTCGCTATAAGAGTTTTTAAAAACTGAGGTGAAATCCATATAACATAAAATTAACCTTTTAAAATGAACAATTCACTAGCATTTAAGACATTCACAGTGTTGTCTAACCACCACCTCTGTCTAGCTCCAAAACATTTTATCACCTCAAAAGGAAACTGTACCCATTAAGCAATTGCTTCTCATTGCCCACCTCCACCAGCCCGTGACAACCACCAGTCTGCATTTTGTCTCTATGAATTTACCTATTCTGAATATTTCATTTAAAGGAACTCATACAGTATGTGACCTTTTGTTTCTGCCTTCTTTCACTTAGCATATTTCGATGGTCATCCACATTGTAGCTACTATCAATCTTTTTATGGCTAAATAATATTCTGTGTGTATGTGTGTGTGTGTGTATTTCACAATTTTTTTATTTTTTTTATTTTTTATTTTTTTTGAGACAGAGTCTCACTCTGTCACCCAGACTGGAGTGCAGTGGCGTGATCTTGGCTCACTGCAAGCTCCGCCTCCCGGGTTCACACCATTCTGCTGCCTCAGCTTTCCGAGTAGCTGGGACTACAGGCGCCCGCCACCAGGCTGGCTAATTTTTTGTATTTTTAGTAGAGATGGGGTTTCACCGTGTTAGCCAGGATGGTATCGATCTCCTGACCTAGTGATCCACCCGTCTCGGCCTTCCAAAGTGCTGGGATTACAGGCATGAGCCACTGCGCCCGGCCGTATCTTACAATTTGTTTATCCATTCATCCATTGATAAATGTTTGGGCTGTTTCTACCTTTTACATGTTGTAAATGATGGTGCTACAAATGTGTGTATGTTTATTTGAGTTTCTGTTTTAAATTGCTTTGGGTATATACCTGATTGGAATTGCTAGGTGATAATGGTAATTTTATGTTTAACTTTTTGATGTACCATCAACCTGTTTTCCACTGCAGCGGAACGGTTTTACATTCTCACTAGCAATATACGAAGATTCTATTTTCTCCATATTCTCACCTTCACTTGTTATTTTTCACTTTTGTTGTGGTTGTGATTGTTATAGCCACCCTAGGGTGTGCAGTGGTATCTCACTATCTCACTGTGGTCTTGATTTGCGTTCCCCTAGTGACTAATGATGTTGAGAATCTTTTCACATGTTTTTTGGCCATTTGTTGTGTAGCTTCTTTGAATAAATGCCCTTTTTTGAATTGGGTTGTCCTTTTGTTGTTGAGTTTGTTATAATTCTGCATACTAGGCGCTTATCAGATATATGAATTGTAAATATTTTCTCTCATCCTGTAGGAGTTTTTTTCATTTTCATAGTAATGTTCTTTCATGCACAAAAGTTTTTAGTTTTGATGAAGTCCAGTTGATTGACTTCTATTTTTGTTGTTTGGACTAAGAATGCATTGTCAAATCCAAGAGGATGAATTTTACCCCTATGTTTCCTTCTATGAATTTTATGGTTTTTCTTATTAGATTTAGATTGTTGATTCATTTTGCATGAATTTTTATTTGTGTTGTGAGTTATGGGTCCTGCTTCATTCTATATGTATAGTCTCAGGACCATTTGTTGAAGAGACTGTTTCTATCTCCATTAAATGGACTTGTCACCTATGTCAAAAACCATTTGATCATGTATGCAAGGTTTATTTCTGGCCTCTCTATTCTTTTCTATTGTTCTATATGTCTGTCTTCATGCCAGTACCACAATATTTTGATTACAATAGCTTTGTAGTAAAATTTGAAATTAGGAAGTGTAAATTCTCCAGCTTTGTTCTTTTTCCAAGTTCATTTTGGCTATTTAGGGTTCCTTGAGATTTTAATTAATTTTAGCATGGAATTTTTTGTTTCTGCAAAAAATGTCATTGGGATTTTGTTGGGTATTGCATTGATGTGCATAGATGTGCATAGTAGTCACATCTTAACAGTATTGTCTCCCTTGTGCTAGGAAGCACTAAGTAAAAAAAAAAAAAAAAAAAAGAAAAGAAAGAAAAGAAAATTTAAGTATTGAGTCTTCCCATACATGAACATGGGATGTCGTTCCATTTATTTCTGTCTCCTTTAATCTCTTTCAGCATTGTTTTGTAATTTTCTGTATACAAGTCCTTCACCTCCTTAGTTAAATTTATTCCTAAGTATTTTATTCTGTTTCATGCTGTTGTAAATGGAATTGTTTTCTTAATTTTCTTGTTTATATTGTCCATTGTTAGTGTCTAGAAACCCAACTGCATTTTATGTATTGATTTTTGTACCTATAATGTTACTGAATTTGTTAATTCTAGTAGTTTTTTTTTTGTAGGGTCTTTAGAGTTTTCTACATATCAGATGATATCTGTGAATGGAGATAATTTTACTTTTTCCTTCCAATTCAGATGTCCGTTATTTCTTTTTCTTACACAGTTGCCCTGGCTAGAACTTCCAGTACTATGTTTAAACAGAAGTGGCAAAAGTGGGCATCCTTATCTTGTTCCTGATCTCAACGGAAAAGTTTTTAGTCTTTTACCATTGAGTATGATGTTAGCTATGGTTTCTCCATAAATGACCTCTATTATGTTGAGGTAGTTTCCTTCTATTCCTACTTTATTGGGTATTTTAATTAGGAAACGGTGTTAAATTTTGTCAAATGTTTTTCTGCATCAATTGAGATGATCATGTGTGGGGTTTGTTTTCCCTTTTATCTATTAATGTGATGTATTACATTGAATGATTTTCTCATGTTGAACCAACCTTGCATTCCTGGGATAAATCTCACTTCGTCTTAGTGTATAAATTGTTTTCATACACTTTTCGATTTGGGTTGCTAATATTTTTTGATGATTTTTGTATCAATATTTATAAACAATATTGGTCTATAGTTTCTTTTCTCATGGTGTCTTTGTCTGACATGGAAATCAGTGTAATACTGGCATCATAAAATGTGTTAGCAAATGTTCCCTTCTCTCCAGATTTTTTAAGATTTTGAAAAGGACTGAGTTATTTGCATCTCCCCTCTTTTTTTCCCCCTGTCAGTATTGGCTTATCAGTTTTGTCTTTTTTAAAAAAATGACATTTTGTTTCATTGATTCTATTATTTATCTGTTCTCTATTTCATTTTTATTATTTCCTTCCTTTTGCTAGCTTTGGTCTTTGATCTCCTTTTTCTACTTCCTTCAGGAATAAAGTCTAAATTACTAATTTGAAATACTTATCAATGTAGGCATTTACTTTTTTTTTTTTTTTCGAGGTGGAGTCCCGCTCTGTCACCCAGCCTGGAGTGCAGTGGCACAATCTCGGCTCACTGCAACCTCTGACTTCTGGGTTCAAATGATTCTCTTGCCTCAGCCTCCTGAGTAGCTGGGATTACAGGTGCGTGCCACCATGCCCGGCTAATTTTTTTTGTATTTTTAGTAGAAACAGGGTTTTGTCATGTTGGCCAGGTTGGTCTTGAACTCCTGACCTCAGGTGATCCGCCTGCCTCAGCCTTCCAAAGTACTGGGATTACAGGCATGAGCCACTGTGCCTGGCTGGCATTTACTATTATAAGATTCCCTTCAAACACTGCTTTCACTGTATTCATACAATTTGGTATGTTTTATTATTATTTTAGTTTGTTTCTGAGTGTTTTCAAATTTCCCTTTTGATTTTTCTTGTACTCATTGGTTAAGAGTGTTTTAATTTCCACATACTTTGAGCTTCCTAGTTTTTCTTCTGTTGCTGATTTTTAGCTTTATTTCTTGTGATTACAGAAGATACTTTGTGTGATTTCAGCAATTTAAAATTTATTGACACTTGTTTTGTGGCTTGATACATGTTTTATCCTGGAGAATGTTCCATGTACACTGGAGAAGCATGTGTATTCTGCTGTTATTGGATGGATTGTTCTGTAGATGTCTGTTAGATCTAGTTGGTTTATAATGTTATTCAAATCCTCCGGTTCCCTATTTATCTTCTTTCTAGATGTTCTATCCATATTGAAAGTGGGGTTATATTGGGGGAATACTTGAGGACATTGGTCTGGGCAAAGATTTTTTTAGAGATAAGACCTCAAAAGCACAGAAGACAAAAGCAAAAATAGACAAAAAGGATTGCAACAAGCTAAAAAAGGTTCTGTACAACAAAGGAAGCAACAAAGAGACAGCCTATGGAATGGAAGAAAATATTTGCAAACTATTCATCTGACAAGGGATTAATAACTAGCATATATAAGAAACTCAACTCAATAGCAAATAATCTGATTTTAAAATGAGCAAATGATCTTAATAGACATTTTTCAAAAGAAGGCAGAGAAATGGCCAACAGGTATATGAAAATAAATGCTTAGTATCACTAATCATCAGGGAAATGCAAATCAAAACCACAATGAGATATAATCTGACCCCGGTTAAAATGACTGTTATCAAAAAGACAAAACGACAAGTGTTGACAAGGATGTAGAAAAAGGGAAACATTAATAGTTCACTGTTGGTGAGAAAGTGAGTATAACTGCTTTGGAAAACAGTATGGACATTCTTCAAAAAACTACAGATAGATCTACCATCTGATTTAGCAATCCATTTGCTGGGTATGTATCCAAAAGAAAGGAAACCAGGGTATCAAAGTGATATCTGCATGCCCATTTTTGTTGCACCACTATTCACAATAGCCAAGATAACAAAATCAACCAAAGTGTCCATTAGGATATGAATGGATAAAGAAAATGGTGTGTTTGTCCATATATATATGGACACACACTCAATGGAATATCATTCAACCGTAAAAAAGAATGAAATTCTGTTAGTAGCAGCAACATAGATGGAACTAGAGGACGTTATGTTAATTTTAATAAGCCATGTACAAGAAGATAACTATTGTAAGTTCTCACTCATATGTGACAGCTAAAAAACTTGATCTCACAAAGGCAGAAAGTGGAATGATAGTTACCAGAGGCTGACAAAGGTAGGAGGGAGGGATGATGAAGAGAGGCTGGTTAGTGGTTGCAAAAATACAGTTAGAAAGAATAAGTTCTAGTGTTTGGTGGCATGGTAGAGTGACCATAGTTAACAGTAATTTGTTGTATATTTCAAAACAGCTAGAAGATAAGATTTGGAATATTCCCAACACAAAGAAATGATAAATTTTTCAGGTGATGGATATCCTAATTACCCTGATTTAATATATGTATGCATGTATCAAAATATCACATGTGCCCCATAAATATATCCAATTATTATATATCAATTTTAAAAGAAGAAAATTGGGAGAAAGTAAATGATATTTTGGAGTCACAAAAATTGCTGAATCCTAAATGTGTGACATTTTTATGACTACCCTGCTGGTTCTTTCCTAGAGGTACACAGTCTGGAAGTGACAATGCTTATAACACAATATGAATGTAAAAGTAAAATAATGCATAGATGCAAAGTGACACCTAAGGGAAAGGAAATTACACTTGAGCTGAACATTGAGGAATAAGAGCTAAACAGCTGGAAAAGGGGAAAGGACCTAGGAGTAATACATATTTATTTCTAGTAACTGTATTATGTGAAAAATGTTTATCTCTTTATCATAGAAGCTTCCTATTTGTCCTTGACACCTTCAAGCAGGATTCTTAGTTATCACCTCTCCTATCTAACCCAGAACTGAAAATGGAGTTAAAAAAAAAAAGGTCATTATCCAGTTCTCTTTCATCTTTGATATGGAAATGTTTATTTTTGAAATACAAACGGAGACAATACCAGTTTCATTATTTTATGTTGTGAAATGGAGATAATAGTAGGTTGTTGGGAAGATTAAATCAGTTAGTTAATGTAAAACACTTTGATACTTGGGATATAGTGTTTAATCCTAACCTCATTTTGGCTGGCTTTTAAATTTTCTGTCTTCCATCTCACTAATACTCTTTGTAACATATATATTTAATTTGCTTTTGTACCTATCTGCTGAATATTATATTTCAATTTTAAAAAGTTTTAATGGTAGAGGCTCTACTTGGTACTTTATCAAATCCTTTTGGTAAATATTTATATTTTTCTAATACCTCTGCATATGTGGATATTTTCATGCTGGTCTTTTAATTCTTTAAACATAGTAACACCTTATCCACAGATGCATTTAGCCACAGGGATGGTCCAGATACCTGGTCAACTATATTGAGGAAACTTTAAACCTTTGATTTTTTTTGCCATATTAAATGATTTTTAGCAGAGCCCAAAATTGTTTTCTAAGGGAGTTCCAATAAAGTAGCAGGTAGTTACCTTCACAATTAAAAGAGGATGATAATAATAGCGGGTGATGTTTGTTTATTATTTATTACATGACAGGCATTGTGCTTGAACTCCTTCAGTTCACAGACATTGTACGGAAACTACGTCAATTAATTAAGCCTTACATCAACTATATGAGATACCATTATTATTATTTCCCATTTACTGATGAGTTAACATGAGGAGGTTTATTTGACCCCAGTACTTTTAATCATTATACCAGTCTACCTTTAATTGGATCTTGGCTGTTGCATTATAGCTGTTTCATAACTAAATTTGGTTCAACTATGGATATTCTACTTAGCAATTACAATTTAATCTAGAGGTGGTTAAGGAAATCTGAAGCTGAAATGGTTCTTTTTTCAAAAGTTTCTTAATTTAAATAGGTAAAATTTAATATAGACTCATTTAATGTACTTCTTCCTGGGAGCATATTACCAAGAATATATTTACCTTTTCATATTGTAGTATATTTTATCTACATGCTTGATTATCTTACAATCAGATTACCAGAGTGTTTTTTTAATAATTATTTTCTGCATTAAAACAATTGCCTTGGAGCATTTCACAATCAAAAAATAATTGAATTAATACTTTATGCTTCTAAGTGCCACCAGTTAGTTTTAGAGCCCAGTTTAAAAATTAATGTCCTAGGTGGGGCGCAGTGGCTCATGCCTGTAATCCCAGCACTTTGGGAAGCCGAGGTCAAGATTTCAAGACCAGCCTGGCCAACATAGTGAAACCCCGTCTCTATTAAAAATACAAACATTAGCCGGGCGTGGTGGCACACACCTATAGTCCCAGCTCCTCGGGAGGCTGAGGCAGGAGAATAGCTTGAACCCTGGAGGCGGAGGTTGCAGTGAGCCGAGATCACACCACTGCACTCCAGCCTGGGCAACAGAACAAGACTCAGTCTCAAAAAAAAAAAAAAGTTCTAATTTTTATGTAGTTTATGTAGACATAGTTAGGAATTTTAGTGTACCATTTATTAACTACTTAAAAGTGACTTTTTTTCCCCTCCAGCTTGCTTGATGGAGGATCAGAATCTATGCAATGGCACACGAGACAAACAAATTTGCAGTTTATCATCTTGTCACTAGTGCTACTTGAAAGGACAAACAGAAGCCCCCAAAATACAGTGTATTATCTAGGAAGGCTTTTACGGTTATAGCTACATAACTACCAAATCCAGACAATCTCTCCTCCATAGGGAAATTTAAAAATCTGTGCATACACATATAAATTTTTTGAGACAGAGTCTCATACTCTGTCACCCAGGCTGGAGTGCACTGGCATGATCTAGGCTCATTGCAGCCAAGCAGTGGCACCTCCTGTGCACAAGCAGTCCTCCTGCTCCAGCCTCCTGGGTAGCTTGGGCTACAGGTAGGCACCACCATGCCTAATTTTTAAAATTTTTTGTAGAGACCGGGTCTCTTATGTTGCCCAGGCTGGTATTGAGCTCAAGCTCAATTGATCTTCCCACTTTGGCCTCCCAAAGTGTTGGAATTGCAGGCGTGAGTCACTGTGCACAGCCAAAAATCTATTTTTTTAAAAAAATCAGCCATTTTTCCTCTTAAATGATAGTATCTTTAATACCTATTCTAATGGGGTGGTGGTGGGGTAGACTATTCTGGATGTATTAGTAAACTAAACATAAACTGATTTGAAAATCAGCATGTTTCAAAATGATTAATAGGATCAAAAATGCAAAGTTGAATAATAGTTTTTAACTGCAATGTAGTCTCTTTACTGGTGTGTCTCTTCCCGAAACTTTTTAGATTGCCATTATTCTCTATGTACTTCTAAAAATCTTAATATTCATGTCTCCTTACATAACCCAAGACTGCACAGATGAAGTACTGTCTAATAGCAGTAAGATTGGGCCAGGCACAGTGGCTCATGCCTGTAATCCCAGCATTTTGGGAGCCTGAGGTGGGTGGATCACTTGAGGCCAGGAGTTCGAGACCAGCCTGGGCAACGTTGTGAAACCCAGCCTGTACTAAAAATACAAAAAAAAAATTAGCCAGGTGTGGTGGCGCACAGCTGTAATCCCAGCTACTCGGGAGACTGAGTATATTGGTCTGTTTTCATGCTGCTAATAAAGACATAATCGAGAATGGATAATTTATAAAGGAAAGAGGTTTAATTGACTTACAGTTCCACATGGCTGGGGAGGTCTCATAATCATGGTGGAAGGCAAAAGAGAAGCAAAGGCACATCTTACATGGCAGCAGGCAAGAGAGCTTGTGCTGAGGAGCTCCCATTTATAAAATCATCAGATATTGTAAGACTCACTACCATGAGAACAGTATGGGGGAAACTGCCCGCGTGATTCAGTTATCTCCACCTCACCCTGCCCTTGACAGGTGGGGATTATTACAATTCAAGGTGAGATTTGGGTGAGGACACAGCCAAACCATATCACTGAGGCACAAGAATTGCATGAACCCAGGAGCTGGAGGTTGCAGGGAGCTGAGATCACACCACTGCACTTCAGCCTGGGTGACAGAGTGAGAAGTCCTCTAAAAAAAAAAAAGATTGTAAAATCATTTCTGAATTTTGAGGTCATTAAGAAAACCTCTAAGTAGGCCAGGCACAGTGGCTCACGCCTGTAATCCCAGCACTTTGGGAGGCTGAGGCAGTGGATCACGAGGTCAGGAGACCGAGACCATCCTGGCTAAGATGGTAAAACCCGGTATCTACTAAAAATACAAAAAATTAGCTGGGCATGGTGGCACGTGCCTGTACTCCCAGCCACGTGGGAGGCTGAGGCAGGATAATCGCTTGAACCCAGGAGGCAGAGGTTACAGTGAGCTGAGATTGTGCCACTGCACCCCAGCCTGGGTGACAGAGTGAGACTCTGTCTCAAAAAAAAAAAAGGGAAACCTCTAAGTAAATGTACTAATTAAATCTGGGATTTTGATTATTAGAAGTCAGCACTATATTCTTTGATTTGAATTTAAAAATTAGCTCTTTACCTAAAAGCTGGGACTTCCCTGAGATTACAGAGTTAGCTAAATAAATGTTTTGGATCATTTTACTAATATATACATGTATGTGACAAAAAATAGAATTAAGCTTATTCCAATAATCATACATACTTCCTCTAATTCCAACTTAAATTTCAATTCATGAGACATTTTTCCTCAATTCCAAATAATATTTGTTTTCAAGGATTTTATACCTCTGATGCTGGCTTTTTGCTTAATATATGCACACCATCCTAGGTATTCAATATTGATACTCTTTTCATCTACAAGCATACTTTTCACTGCTTTTTATTTATTCAACTGATAAGAAATCTATTGACTACTATGTATAAGGTACTGAACTAAGCACGGGGGATACATTTGACAACATAATGACCCCTGCTCTCACTAGAGAGATAGTAGATTTTACTGTTCCTAATTTTTGAGATTATATATATCCCTTATCAGAACATTCATTGATAGTTTTTGATAATTGGACTATTAATTTTATTAGAAACCATCCTTAATTATGGGAAGGCAGAGGTAGAATTTTCTCACAAACTGTACTCCTTCATCCTCTGTTCATCCTCCATATTTACTCCTGCCAGTTCATTTGTGCCTCATTTCATTTCATTCTATCCTGAGGACTTCTCAATTTACATCTTTAAAACCTCTCACCTATTCTTTATAGCTATCTACAGGACCTTGCCATAAGATGGCATTCAGTGTACCTGAAATTCAACATAGGTAAAACTGAACTTAATTCTCCCAACTTTCTCATATCTGTACTTGTAACTTATTCTGACAGTACCATAGACTCAGAATTATATACCCTTTTTAAAAAACTTCTTCTTGTTTTACAAGTCCAGTTTATCCTGGCCTTACCTCTCTGTGTTTTCATCTCTTCCTTGGAAATCCCTCAGTGCTACCATCCTAGTCCAATCTCTTATTATCTCATGCCTGCTAATACTTTCTTCACTATTATCCTGTCAGTTCATCCTATTTGCTTCTCTCACATTAGGTCTTTTTTCTTTTTTTTTTTTTCATTCTTATTATACTTTAAGTTTTAGGGTACATGTGCACAACATGCAGGTTTGTTACATATGTATACATGTGCCATGTTGGTGTGCTGCACCCATTAACTCGTCATTTAGCATTAGGTATATCTCCTAATGCTATCCCTCCCCCCTCCCCCCACCCCACACCAGTCTCCGGTGTGTTATGTTCCCCTTCCTGTGTCCATGTGTTTTCATTGTTCAGTTCCCACCTATGAGTGAGAACATGCGGTGTTTGGTTTTTTGTCCTTGCGATAGTTTGCTGAGAATGATGGTTTCCAGTTTCATCCATGTCCCTACAAAGGACATGAACTCATCATTTTTTGTGGCTGCATTGTATTCCATGGTGTATATGTGCCACATTTTCTTAATCCAGTCTATCATTGTTGGACATTTGGGTTGGTTCCAAGTCTTTGCTATTGTGAATAGTGCCGCTATAAACATACATGTGCATGTGTCTTTATAGCAGCATGATTTATAGTCCTTTGGGTATATACCCAGTAATAGGATGGCTGGGTCAAATGGTATTTCTAGTTCTAGATCCCTGAGGAATCGCCACACTGACTTCCACAATGGTTGAACTAGTTTACAGTCCCACCAACAGTGTAAAAATGTTCCTGTTACTCCACATCCTCTCCAGCACCTGTTGTTTCCTGACTTTTTAATGATCGCCATTCTAACTGGTGTGAGATGGTATCTCATTGTGGTTTTGATTTGCATTTCTCTGATGGCCAGTGATGATGAGCATTTTTTCATGTGTTTTTTGGCTGCATAAATGTCATCTTTTGAGAAGTGTCTGTTCATATCCTTCGCCCACTTTTTGATAGGGTTGTTTGTTTTTTTTTGGTGAATTTGTTTGAATTCATTGTAGATTCTGGATATTAGCCCTTTGTCAGATGATTAGATTGCAAAAATTTTCTCCCATTCTGTAGGTTGCCTGTTCACTCTGATGGTAGTTTCTTTTGCTGTGCAGAAGCTCTTTAGTTTAATTAGAACCCATTTGTCAATTTTGGCTTTTGTTGCCATTGCTTTTGGTGTTTTAGACGTGAAGTCCCTGCCCATGCCTATGTCCTGAATGGTATTGCCTAGGTTTTCTTCTAGGGTTTTTATAGTTTTAGGTCTAACATTTAAGTCCTTAATCCATCTTGAATTAATTTTTGTATAAGGTTAAAGGAAGGGATCCAGTTTCAGCTTTCTACATATGGGTAGCCAGTTTTCCCAGCAACATTTGTTAAATAGGGAATCCTTTCCCCATTGCTTGTTTTTGTCAGGTTTGTCAAAGATCAGATAGTTGTAGATATGCGGCATTATTTCTGAGGGCTCTGTTCTGTTCCATTGGTCTATATCTCTGTTTTGGTACCAGTACCATGCTGTTTTGGTTACTGTAGCCTTGTAGTGTAGTTTGAAGTCAGGTAGCGTGATGCCTCCAGCTTTGTTCTTTGGCTTAGGATTGACTTGGCAGTGCGGGCTCTTTTTTAGTTCCATATGAACTTGAAAGTAGTTTTTTTCCAATTCTGTGAAGAAAGTCATTGGTAGCTTGATGGGGTGGCATTGAATCTATAAATTACCTTGGGGCAGTATGGCCATTTTCACGATATTGATTCTTCCTACCCATGAGCATGGAATGTTCTTCCATTTGTTTGTATCCTCTTTTATTTCATTGAGCAGTGGTTTGTAGTTCTCCTTGAAGAGGTCCTTCACATCCCTTGTTAGTTGGATTCCTAGGTATTTTATTCTCTTTGAAGCAACTGTGAATGGGAGTTCACTCATGATTTGGCTCTCTGTTTGTCTGTTATTGGTGTATAAGAATGCTTATGTCCTTCCTCTAATTGGAACTCCCAGCCGGGGCTATTTCTGGCGCTGGCACGGCTCCAAGAAGGCATCCGCATTTGCTACCAGCCGCGGCCGCGGCGGAGCCAGGCCGGTCCTCAGCGCCCAGCACCGCTGCTCCTGGCAACCCGGAGCGCGCACCGCAGACCGGCGGCCGAGCTCGCGCATCCCAGCCATCCCTCTTCCATCTGCTCCTTAGAGAAGGGAAGATGAGCTAGTCGAGCTCGAAGTCCAGCCAGCCTTTGGCCTCCAAGCAGGAAAAGGACGGCACTGAGAAGCGGGGCCGGGGCAGGCCGCGCAAGCAGCCTCTGGTGAGTCCCGGGACAGCGCTGGTAGGGAGTCAGAAGGAGCCCAGCGAAGTGCCAACACCTAAGAGACCTCGGGGCCGACCAAAGGGAAGCAAAAACAAGGGTGCTGCCAAGACCCGGAAAACCACCACAACTTCAGGAAGGAAACCAAGGGGCAGACCCAAAAAACTGGAGAAGGAGGAAGAGGAGGGCATCTCGCAGGAGTCCTCGGAGGAGGAGCAGTGACCCGTGCGTGCTGCCTGCTCCTCACTGGAGGAGCAGCTTCCTTCTGGGACTGGACAGCTTTGCTCCGCTCCCACCGCCCCCGCCCCTTCCCCGGGCCCACGGTCACCACCGCCTCTGGCCGCCACCCCCATCTTCCACCTGTGCCCTCACCACCACACTACACAGCACACCAGCTGCTGCAGGGCTCCCATGGGCTGAGTGGGGAGCAGTTTTCCCCTGGCCTCAGTTCCCAGCTCCCCGCGCCCACCCACGCATACATACATGCCCTCCTGGACAAGGCTAACATCCCACTTAGCCGCACCCTGCACCTGCTGCGTCCCCACTCCCTTGGTGGTGGGGACACTGCTCTCTGGGCTTTTGGTTTGGGGGCGCCCTCTCTGCTCCTTCACTGTTCCCTCTGGCTTCCCATAGTGGGGCCTGGGAGGGTTCCCCTGGCCTTAAAAGGGGCCCAAGCCCCATCTCATCCTGGCACGCCCTACTCCACTGCCCTGGCAGCAGCAGGTGTGGCCAATGGAGGGGGGTGCTGGCCCCCAGGAGTCCCCCAGTCCAACTGTCTTTGTCACCACGTGGGGCTCACACTTTTCATCCTTCCCCAACTTCCCTAGTCCCTCCCTGCACTAGGTTGGACAGCCCCCTTCGGCTACAGGAAGGCAGGAGGGGTGCGTCCCCTACTCCCTCTTCATTGTGGCCGCAGCCCCCTTGCCCTCCCCCTGGAATCTGAGTACATATTGTGGTGATGGAGATGCAGTCACTTATTGTCCAGGTGAGGCCCAAGAGCCCTGTGGCCGCCACCTGAGGTGGGCTGGGGCTGCTCGCCTAACCCTACTTTGCTTCTGCCACTCAGCCATTTCCCCCTCGTCAGATGGGGCACCAATAACAAGGAGCTCACCCTGCCTGCTCCCAACCCCCCTCCTGCTCCTCCCTGCCCCGCAAGGTTCTGGTTCCATTTTTCCTCTGTTCACAAACTACCTCTGGACAGTTGTGTTGTTTTTTGTTCAATGTTCCATTCTTCGACATCTGTCATTGCTGCTGCTACCAGCGCCAAATGTTCATCCTCATTGCCTCCTGTTCTGCCCACGATCTCCTCCCCCAAGATATTCTTTGTGGGGAAGAGTGGCTGGGGCATGGCAGGCTGGGTGACCGACTACCCCAGTCCCAGGGAAGCTGGGGCCCTGCCCCTAGGATGCTGCAGCAGAGTGAGCAAGGGGGCCCAAATCGACCATAAAGGGTGTAGGGGCCACCTCCTCCCCCTGTTCTGTTGGTGAGGGGTAGCCATGATTTGTCCCAGCCTGGGGCTCCCTCTCTGGTTTCCTATTTGCAGTTACTTGAAAAAAAAAAAAATCCTTTTCTGGAAAAAAAAAAAAAAAGAATGCTTGTGATTTTTGTACATTGATTTTGTATCCTGAGACTTTGCTGAAGTTACTTATCAGCTTGAGGAGATTTTGGGCTGAGACGATGGGGTTTTCTAGATATACAATCATGTCATCTGCAAACAGGGACAATTTGACTTCCTCTTTTCCTAATTGAATACCCTTTATTTCCTTCTCCTGCCTGATTGCCCTGTCCAGAACTTCCAACACTATGTTGAATAGGAGTGGTGAGAGAGGGCATCCCTGTCTTGTGCCCATTTTCAAAGGGAATGCTTCCAATTTTTGTCCATTCAGTATGATATTGGCTGTGGGTTTGTCATAGATAGCTCTTATTATTTTAAGATACGTCCCATCAATACCTAATTTATTGAGAGTTTTTAGCATGAAGCGTTGTTGAATTTTGTCAAAGGCCTTTTCTGCATCTATTGAGATAATCATGTGGTTTTTGTCTTTGGTTCTGTTTATATGTTGGATTACCTTTATTGATTTGCATTTGTTGAACCAGCCTTGCATCCCAGGGATGAAACCCACTTGATCATGGTGGATAAGCTTTTTGATGTGCTGCTGGATTTGGTTTGCCAGTATTTTATTGAGGATTTTTGTGTCGATGTTCATCAAGGATATGGGTCTAAAATTCTCTTTTTTGGTTGTGTCTCTGCCAGGCTTTGGTATCAGGATGATGCTGGCCTCATAAAATGAGTTAGGGAGGATTCCTTCTTTTTCTGTTGATTGCAATAGTTTCAGAAGGAATGGTACCAGCTCCTCTTTGTACCTCTGGTAGAATTCGGCTGTGAATCCATCTGGTCCTGGACTTTTTTTGGTTGGTGAGCTATTGATTATTGCCTCAGTTTCAGAGCCTGTTATTGGTCTATTCAGAGATTCGACTTCTTCCTGGTTTAGTCTTGGGAAGATGTATGTGTCCAGGAATTTATCCATTTCTTCTAGATTTTCTAGTTTATTTGCATAGAGGTGTTCATAGTATTCTCTGATGGTAGTTTGTATTTCTGTGGGATCGGTGGCGATATCCCCTTTATCATTTTTTATTGCATCTATTTGATTCTTCTGTCTTTTCTTCTTTATTAGTCTTGCTAGCGGTCTATCAATTTTGTTGCTCTTTTAAAAAAAACCAGCTCCTAGATTCATTGATTTTTTTGAAGGGTTTTTTGTGTCTCTATTTCCTTCAGTTCTGCTCTGATCTTAGCTATTTCTTGTCTTCTGCTAGCTTTTGAATGTGTTTGCTCTTGCTTTTCTAGTTCTTTTAATTGTGATGTTAGGGTGTCAATTTTTGATCTTTCCTGCTTTCTCTTGTGGGCATTTACTGCTATAAATTTCCCTCTACACAGTGCTTTGAATGTGTCCCAGAGATTCTGGTATGTTGTGTCTTTGTTCTCGTTGGTTTCAAAGAACATCTTTATTTCTGCCTTCATTTCATTATTTACCCAGTAGTCATTCAGGAGCAGGTTGTTCAGTTTCCATGTAGTTGAGCGGTTTTGAGTGAGTTTCTTAATCCTGAGTTCTAGTTTGATTGCACTGTGGTCTGAGAGACAGTTTGTTATGATTTCTTTTCTTTTACATTTGCTGAGGAGTGCTTTACTTCCAACTGTGTGGTCAGTTTTGGAGTAGGTGTGGTGTGATGCTGAAAAGAATGTATATTCTGTTGATTCTGTTGATAGTGGAGAGTTCTGTAGATGTCTATTAGGTCTGCTTGGTGCAGAGCTGAGTTCAATTCCTGGGTATCCTTGTTAACTTTGTCTCGTTGATCTGTCTAATGTTGATAGTGGGGTGTTAAAGTCTCCCATTATTATTGTGTGGGAGTCTAAGTCTCTCTGTAGGTCACTAAGGACTTGGTTTATGAATCTGGGTGCTCCTGTATTGGGTGCATATATATTTAGGATAGTTAGCTCTTCTTGTTGAATTGATCCCTTTACCGTTATGTAATGGCCTTCTTTGTCTCTTTTGATCTTTGTTGGTATAAAGTCTGTTTTATCAGAGACTAGGATTGCAACCTCTGCCTTTTTTTGTTTTCCATTTGCTTGGTAGATCTTCCTCCATCCCTTTATTTTGAGCCTATGTGTGTCTCTGCACGTGAGATGGGTTTCCTGAATATAGCACACTGATGGGTCTTGACTCTTTATCCAATTTGCCAGTCTGTGTCTTTTAATTGGAGCATTTAGCCCATTTACATTTAAGGTTAATATTGTTATGTGTGAATTTGATCTTGTCATTATGATGTTAGCTGGTTATGTTGCTCGTTAGTTGATGCGGTTTCTTTCTAGCCTTGATGATCTTTACAATTTGGCATGTTTTTTGCAGTGGCTGGTACCGGTTGTTCCTTTCCATGTTTAGTGCTTCCTTCAGGAGCTCTTCCTTCAGGGCAGGCCTGGTGGTGAAAAAATCTCTCAGCATTTGCTTGTCTGTAAAGTATTTTATTTCTCCTTCACTTATGAAGCTTAGTTTGGCTGGATATGAGATTCTGGGTTGAAAATCCTTTTCTTTAAGAATGTTGAATATTGGTCCCCACTGTCTTCTGGCTTGTAGAGTTTCTGCCGAGAGATCAGCTGTTAATCTGATGGGCTTCCCTTTGTGGGTAACCCAACCTTTCTCTCTGGCTGCCCTTAACATTTTTTCCTTCATTTCAACTTTGGTGAATCTGACAATTATGTGTCTTGGAGTTGCTCTTCTCGAGGAGTAGCTTTGTGGCGTTCTCTGTATTTCCTGAATTTGAATGTTGGCCTGCCTTGCTAGATTGGGGAAGTTCTCCTGGACAATATCCTGCAGAGTGTTTTCCAACTTGGTTCCATTCTCCCCGTCACTTTCAGGTACACCAATCAGACGTAGATTTGGTCTTTTCACATAGTCCCATATTTCTTGGAGGCTTTGTTTCTTTTTATTCTTTTTTCTCTAAACTTCTCTTCTCGCTTCATTTCATTCATTTCGTCTTCCATCGCTGATACCCTTTCTTCCAGTTGATCCTATCGGCTACTGAGGCTTCTGCATTCGTCACGTAGCTCTTGTGCCTTGGTTTTCAGCTCCATCAGCTCCTTTAAGGACTTCTCTGCATTGGTTATTCTAGTTATCCATTCATCTAATTTTTTTTTCAAAGCTTTTAACTTCTTTGCCATTGGTTCGAATTTCCTCCTGTAGCTCGGAGTAGTTTGATCATCTGAAGCCTTCTTCTCTCAACTCGTCAAAGTCATTCTCCGTCCAGCTTTGTTCCGTTGCTGGTGAGGAGCTGCGTTCCTTTGGAAGAGGAGAGGCGCTCTGATTTTTAGAGTTTCCAGTTTTTCTGCTCTGTTTTTTTCCCATCTTTGTCGTTTTATCTACCTTTGGTCTTTGATGATGGTGACGTACAGATGGGTTTTTGGTGTGGATGTCCTTTCTGTTTGTTAGTTTTCCTTCTAACAGACAGGACCCTCAGCTGCAGGCCTGTTGGAGTTTGCTGGAAGTCCACTCCAGACCCTGTTTGCCTGGGTATCAGCAGCGGTGGCTGCAGAACAGCAGATATTGGTGAACCACAGATGCTGCTGTCTGATCGTTCCTCTGGAAGTTTTGTCTCAGAGGAGTACCCGGCCGTGTGAGGTGTTAGTCCACCCCTCCTGGAGGGTGCCTCCCAGTTAGGCTACTTGGGGGTCAGGGACCCACTTGAGGAGGCAGTCTGCCCGTTCTCAGATCTCAAGCTGCGTGCTGGGAGAACCACTACTCTTTTCAAAGCTGTCAGAGAGGGACATTTAAGTCTGCAGAGGTTACTGTTCTTTTTGTTTGTCTGTGCCCTGCCCCCAGAGGTAGAGCCTACAGAGATAGGCAGGCCTCTTTGAGCTGTGGTGGGCTCCACCCAGTCAAGCTTCCCAGCCGCTTTGTTTACCTAGTCAAACAACTAACTCGGCAATGGCAGGCGCCCCTCCCCCAGCCTCGCTGCCATCTTGCAGTTTGATCTCGGACTGCTGTGCTAGCAATGAGCGAGACTCTGTGGGTGTAGGACCCTCCGAGCCAGGTGCGGGATATAATCTCCTGGTGTGCCGTTTTTTAAGTCCGTTGGAAAAGCGCTTATAGTGTGGGAGTGACCCAATTTTCCAGGTGCCGTCTGTCACCGCTTTCTTTGACTAGGAAAGGGAATTCCCTGACCCCTTGCGCTTCCTGGGTGAGGTGATGCCTCACCCTGCTTTGGCTTGCGCACGGTGCACTGCACCCACTGTCCTGCACCTACTGTCTGGCACTCCCCAGTGAGATGAACTCAGTTGAAAATGCAGAAATCACCTGTCTTCTGCGTCACTCACACTGGGAGCTGTAGACCGGAGCTGTTCCTATTCGGCCATCTTGGCTCCTCCCCTTAGTCCACATTAGGTCTTTTAAACATTGTTTCATTGCAGAGCCCCTCTTTCTTTCTTTTTTTTTTTTTTTTTTTTTTTTGAGATGGAGTCTTGCTCTGTCGCCCAGGCTGGAGTGCGATGGCACGATCTCGGCTCACTGCAAGCTCCGCCTTCCGGGTTGACTCCATTGTCCTGTCTCAGCCTCCCGAGTAGCTGGGACTATAGGCGCCCGCCACCATGCCTGGCTAATTTTTTGTATTTTTAGTAGAGACGGGTTTTCACTGTGTTAGTCAGGATGGTCTCAATCTCCTGACCTCATGGTCCGCCTGCCTCAGCCTCTCAAAGTGCTGTGATTACAGGCGTGAGCCACCGTGCCTGGCCTGGGGAACCCCTCTTTCATAAAGTATTTTTTTACAAACTTACCCTACAGTGATCTTTCCCCTGTCTGATTTCTAGTGGCACATTTCTGTGCCACTTAAACTTATATTTGGTTGTATAATGCTTTACATTATATAGTATTTTGTTGGTGGTAATTTTTTTAATAAAAAAAAGTTGCCATCTATCTGCTGATGGAAGAGTGTGAGTGGCTGGTACAGTGATAAATAAGACATACTGAATTTTGTCCTGAATATTAGCTAACATTTATTAAATGGCTAGTATGTGCCTGGTACTCTTCTGCACACTTCATATATATTAACTCATTTGATTCTCACAGCAACTCCATTTGGTAGATGCTATTATTTTCTTCATTTTACACAGGAGAAAACTGAGAGGCAAGGTAACTTCTCCCAAACTACTTAGCTAATACATGACTTAGCCATGATTCACACCCACTTCACTGGTTTCAGAATTCATGGTTTTTTTAGTTTATTTATTTTTATTTTATTTTTTGAGACGGAGTTTCACACTGTCACCTGGGCTGGAGTGCAATGGCACCATCTCGGCTCACTGTAACCTCCGCCTCCTAGGTTCAATCGATTCACCTGCGTCAGCCTCCCAAATAGCTGGGATTACAGGCTCCCTTCACCATGCCCAGCTGATTTTTTGTATTTTTAGTAGAGAGGGGGTTTCACTGTGTTGGCCAGGCTGGTCTCAAACTCCTGACCTTGTGATCCACCCACCTCGGCCTCCCAAAGTGCTGGGATTAGAGGCCTCAGCCACCACACCCAGCCAGAACTCATGCTCTTAACCACTGTCACTATGTCATCTAGTTGATAAGGTTAGACAAAGAGGTAAATAAGCATATTTTGAGGTGTACTTTGTGAGAGGTTTAAAGATGGCAAGGTTACTTCCACCTAGGAAAAAACCAAAGATTTTTATGAAAGATTTAGAAGTGGGGTGGGGAAAACATTCCAGAAACTAAGGAATAAATCACTCTTGAGACGGAACTCTTCAGAGCATATCATCAGGAGCAGTAAGTAATTTAGTTTAGCCGAGTCAAAGGATTCTTGAAATGATAAAGAGAAAATATGTTTGTAAAAGTAGGTCACAGCCAAATCGTAGATCTTGAATGAGAGGTTAAAGTGTTTAAATCATATAGAAGGTGAAGTAATGTTGTCTACATATTAGAAATATTTCATTGCGAAAGTATATAAGATCAAAGGGAAGAGAAGGACCAATTAGAAGATTTTTGCAAAGTCTTAGTAAGAGATAATAAATTCCTGAGTTAAGTGGCTAACAGAAATAGAGACCAGAGGAGAGACTGGACGAATCTTGAATGTTCAGGATTCAAGAAATCAATTGATTGGATAATGCAGTAAGGGGGAGGAAGAAGTAAAAATGCCTACTTGGTGATTGGAAGAGACAGTTACCATTAACAAAAATATGAGGCACAGTTAGGAGGTGATAGTTTGTCAGAGAAAATGATATGTAATCAGTTTGGTATGTGCCAAGTTTATGATGCAAATGGGACATACATCAGGAAACATTCAGCAGATAATTGTTAATGTAGAATTTAAGAAATCAGAACTAGAGATGTAACTGCTGGGGACCTTGACATACATTTGATAGCTAAAACCAGGGAAGCACATAGAAGAAAAACATCTAGGAGAGAAATTGAGGAATCAGAACCAGAAAAGGAATATTCCCAAAGTAAGGAGAATGAGAAGATTACTGTGACTTAAAATAGGACATGAAAAAGTGGAATGTTGCAGGAGATAAAACAAATATGGCAAAACATCAGCAGTTATGAAATCTAGACTGAGAATTTACATGTATTTTTATGCCTTATACATGCTGTGTTATTCTTTTTCCTTAGATTTTTATTTTCCTTCGTTTTCTGTCATTGCCTTTTCTACTTCAGATCATTTTCTTATATCCTATGTCAATTCTAAATTTCCTTCATTGCACCTGGAAATCACAGGATGACTATGGTATCCACATAAGTTTTATATATATATCTACATAAAGTGGATATTATGTTATAGACATAAGAGTAAATGTATCGATCCTTAAGAAGGCTTCCTTGGGAGATTTCTGGCAACCTAACAGACTGAGCTGATATGAGTGACCCTTCCAAGATAGGATTAAGCTTTTTTTTTTTTTTTGAGATGGAGTCTCGCTCTGTTGCCCAGGCTGGAGTGCAGTGGCGTGATCTCAGCTCACTACAAGCTCCACCTCCTGGGTTCATGCCATTCTCCTGCCTCAGCCTCCCGAGTAGCTGGGACTACAGGCGCCTGCCACCATGCCCATCTAATTTTTTGAATTTTGAGTAGAGACGGGGTTTCACCATGTTAGCCAGGATGGTCTCAATCTCCTGACCTTGTGATCCACCCGTCTCAGCCTCCCAAAGTGCTGGGATTACAGACGCAAGCCAATGCACCCGGCCGTATTAAGTATTAAGAACAACAACAGTAACAACAAAAGTAATCATAGTATAGATTACAAGAATGAAAAGGAAATCTAGTTTTGGTACCACTAACAATAGCTCAAAACCAGAGTATTAGCAGAAACTGACACCACAGAATATAAGCGTTGGTGCCTGGGGTTTTAATACCCACTTGGGGCAAAAATTTTGCCTTTGAGTCCAGAGGCAGCTGGAACTAAGCCTCCAGCCTGCTCTCAAAGGGCTACCCTTCTGTGAAAGGAGAATGAGAAAATCCTGTGTTCTAGAACCATTGAAATCTCTGGGCACCTGACAGAGGCCAGAGCAAAAACTATTCTTTAGGCTTACCCCAAACAGGTTTTTGGGACTGTCACTGAAGGAAAAACAAAGACCCCCCCTACCCCACCCAGTAAAGATGTGCCCACTACTAAAACTCATAATCTTTGAGGGTAGTCAGCAGATGCAACAAAGAAGAAAATTGGCATTACAAGAATAAGAGACAAGAAAACCAATCTGAAAGAGACCACAAAACTCAGCATTTCTATAATGATTAAAGAGATAAAAGTAGAAATAAAACCATAGTGAAAGAACATGACAGGATATGAAAAAAAAAGAACTTTTAGAAATGAAATGTTCGCTGAGTTTTTTGTTTTTGGTTAAACCATTTAAAAAAATGGTTGAATTGAACTTCTAAAATGAGAACTCATGAATTAGAGGATAATCTGGTCAAATCATCCAGAATGTAGAACCAACAGATAAGGATGGAAAATATAGGAATAGTTAAGAGACACTAAAGATAGAATGTTTAATACATTTCAGAAAGAAAGAATGGGAAATGCAGTATTATAATTTTTTAAAAAGACAGATTTTTCAGAATTGGTAAGAAAGAGAAATCCTTGTATATGAGTAGTACATAGTATACTGAACAGGATAAATAAAAACAGTCTACCTCTAAACAAATCAAGGAGAAACTGTTGAACATTAAAGCAAATAGAAAATCTTAAAACTAACCACAGAGAGAAAACAAAGGAACACCAGTTATACTACCAATTACCTTCTCATCTGCAACAAAAAATATCAGAAGAAAGTAGGAAAATATCTTCAAAGTGCTGAGGGAAATCATTGTCAACTTAGCATTTTATGTATTGTTAAAGTATGAGTTGAAAGTAGGAATAAAATAAAGATATTTTCAAACAAACTAAGGCCTAGCAGTTTGCCACTCGTGGACCCTTGCTGTGAAGTCTACTTAAGGATGTGCTTCAGCAAGAAGAAAATTGAATGTAGAAAAAAAGAGAGGGTAGTGAGAAAAAGTTGTGACAAAACAGGGAAATCATGTTGATAAATCTAAAGCATTGACTGTAAAAGCAAGTATTGTAATAATGGTGACTAGTTTAGAGCAAGGTAAAACAAACTAAAACTAAAATACATGACAGCAACACTTAGAAGATGGCAGAAAAAAATCAGGAAAACATTTTAGGATACTTGTATTTAATGGGAGGGGGATAGATATGGATTTACTTTAGATTTGTTAGTGATTGTTTAAAAAATATTGGATATTCATTACTGTAGCTAGAATGTAGAACTTCCAAGCCAATTGAGAGAGGATTATGAGCAAGAAAACTTTACCAGTCTGAAAGAACACAGGAAAAGAGAAAGAATAAAAGAAAGCACATGGTAAATAGCATAAATTAAGATAAGGAATAAATCCAAATATTTCAATCACAATAAATGAAAATAGGCTATAATTACCAGTTAAATAACAAATATTGTCAAATTAAAAGAATGAAATCCAGCCATATGTTATTTACAGGAGAGACATTTAAAGCATAATGTCACTGAAAGGTTGAAAGTAAAGGGATGGGCCCAGCCCAGTGGTTCACGCCTGTAAGCCCAGCACTTTGGGATGCCAAGGCAGGCGGATCACCTGAGGTCAGGAGTTCAAGACCAGCCTGGCCAACATGGTTTAACCCCGTCTCTAGTAAAAATACAAAAAAATTGCCGGGCGCTATGGCTCACGCCTGTAATCCCAGCACTTTGGGAGGCCGAGGTGGGTGGATCATGAGGTCAGGAAATCAAGACCATCCTGGCTAACACAGTGAAACCCCGTCTCTACTAAAAATACAAAAAGAAATTAGCTGGGCGTAGTGGTGGGCGCCTGTAGTCCCAGCTACTTGGGAGGCTGAGGCAGGAGAATGGTGTGAACCCGGGAGGCAGAGCTGCAGTCAGCCAAGATCACACCACTGCACTCCAGCCTGGGCAACAAAGCGAGACTCCATCTCAAAAAAAAAAACAAACAACAACAAAATCAGCTGGGCATGGTGATGCATGCCTGTAGTTCCAGCTACTTGGGAGGCTGCGGCAGGAGAATCGCTTGCACCCAGGAGGCAAAGGTTGCAGTGAGCCAAGGTCGCCTCACTACACTCCAGCCCTGGAACAGAGCAAGGCTCCATCTCAAAAAGAAAAAGAAAAGAAAGTAAAGGGATGGAAAAAATAAGAGAACTGACCCTAATAATCTTTATGCATCAAACAACAACCCCAACTTTATACATGGCAAGAAAATACACACAATTACCACACTTTCAAGGAGCAGATAACTTGCCTTACATAGATTATTCTAATATATATAGGGAAAAAAGTCCTGAAGTTCTTTTATGAGGCAAATGTAAATTATAATTTCAAAATTAAATATGTGTATCATGAAAAAGAAAAAGTATAGGTCAGTATTGCATATGAACTTAGTTACAGAAGTCCTTCCAAAAATGTTACTGAGTTTCTAAAAGTTGTTTTCTAATGTCTTAGATTTGCTTTAAAGTAATGAGGGAGGAAGTAGATGGTGATAGCCATGAAACAAGATTGATTATGAATTAATAATCATTGAAGCTGGGTGATGGGTACATGAGGATTTATTATGTTATTGGTTCTACTTCTATCATATGTTTAAATTTTTTGATCTTAAGACTTTTTTTAAGTCTGTCATAATCAAGTGTGTATTCAACAGAATTCAACATCCAGTACACCCAGCTGCCAATAGGTAAAACTCTGTACATTAACTTGTAAAATATTTGAAGAATTCACTTAAAAATCATGAACATGAAAATAATACCTTAATTTCTTTTCATTCAACATTATCTGGATATCTGGCTTGTAAATGGTTACTCATTTGCTATTAGACGTTAGGAAAGTTGCCTTATTTTTTGGTGCTAAGTTTCTGATCTGTTAAATGAGTATGATAATAGTACCTAGCTGGGCACATGGGATATAGGTGATCTGGCTGCACTACTCTAGCAGACCCCAGCCTAGATCGGCCATCTCATATGATAAATACATTGCTTATTGTTTTATACACTGAGATTTTCAGTTGTTTGTTTTGCAGTAATAACAAAGTATACATCTGGCAAAGTCAAAATTAGATGTTGGCAGTTATATGGAGGAAAAAGAGGTTCTCTCATTGACGCTGATGGGGAAGTAAATTAATAAAATTCCTTTGGAGAGTAATTTGACAATATCTAATTGTAAAGTTGAAGATGCCCATATCCTATCAGAAATTCCACCTCTAAGTGTGTTCACTAGAGAAATACACATATAAGCAAAGAGTTATGTAAAAGATGTTCATTGCAGCATGTTAGTAGTGAAAAATTTTAAACAACCTAAGAGTCCAAAAGGAGAATAATGATGAATAAATTATATGTAGTCATCAATGTATAGTGGGTTGAATAGTATCCCAAACAAATCCATGTCCACTTAGAACTTCAGAATATGATATTATTTGGGAATAGGGTCTTAGTTAAGATTAGGTCATGCTAGATTAGAATGGGCCCTAAATGCAACAACTGGTATCTTTCTAAAAAGAGGAGACACACAGAAGCATCCACAAGGAAAAAGGTCATGTGGTGACACAGCAGAGATTGAAGTAATGCAGCTGCAAGCCACAGAACACCAAGGATTGCTGACGAGGAGAGAGACGTGGAACAGATTCTCCCTCAGAGCCTTCAAAAGGAACTAACCCTGCCAAAACCTTGATTTCTGACTTCTAACCTCCTGAACTGTAACAGCATAAATTTCTGTTATTTTAAACCACTTAATTTGTGGTATTTTTTTATGGCAGCCCTAGGAAATGAAGACACAGTGCAATACTACCTTGCAGTTAAAATGAATGAAACTAAAACTAAAACTATGTGTATCAGTATGGGTAAATCTTGGAAACCTAATGTCAAATGGGAAAAGAGTGGATAGCATGATACAAATTATATAACCCCAAGGCAGACACTGGGGAGAGAGGAAACTGACCTCCAGTAAGCAAGTGGTAGTAACTGGACAAAGTGGCTTTGAAGTTACTTCATCATAGAAATGAATGAAGTAACACTGAAAACGTCCAAACATTGCTGAAAGAAATGAAAGAAAACTTAAATAAATGGAAAACCATCTTATGTTCATGGATTGGAAGACTTAATGTTATTAAAATGACAATACTACCCAGGGCAATCATATTCAGTGCAGTCCCCATCAAAATTGAATCTCAAGGGATCCAAAAGAAAAAAAAAAAAAAACTTGAACAAGAACAGAGTTGGAGAACTCATACTTCCTGATTTTGCAACTTACTACAAAGCTACTCAAAACGGTGTGGTACTGGCATACAGACAGATATGTAGACCAATAAAATAGAATAGAGAGCCTAGATATAAATCCTTGCATATATGGTCAAACATGTTCAACAATGCTGCCAAGATCATTCAGTGTGGAGAAGACAGTCTTTTCCACAAATGGTGGTGGGAAAACTGAATATCCTCTTACAAAAGAGTGAAATTGGACTATTACCTTACACTATATAGAAAAATTTACAAAAATGGGTCAAAGATATAAATGTAAGAGCTAAAATTATAAAACTACTAGAAGAAAACATAGAAGGAAAGCTTCTTGACGTTGCAATTGGCAAGTTTTCTTGTATATGACAGCAAAAGCTTGGGCAACAAAAGAAAGATAACTTAGATTTCATCAAAATTAAAAACTTTCGTATATCAAAGGATACCATGAAGAGACTGAAAATGGGCCAGGCACAGTGGCTCATGCCTATAATCCTAACAATTCAGGAGGCTGAGGCAGGAAGATTGCTTGAGCCCAGGAGTTCAAGACCAGCCTGGGCAACATAGTGAGACTCTATCTCTAAAATAAAGAGAGAGAGAGAGAGTGTAAAAATGCAACCCACAGAATGGGAGAAAATATTTGCATATATGATCTATTTTCGTCTCTTCTTTTTTTTTTTTTTTTTTTTTTTGGACAAAGTCTCATTCTTGTCACCCAGGCTGGAGTGCAATGGCACGATCTCAGCTCACTGAAACCTCTGCCTCCCAGGTTCAAGCCATTCTCCTGCTTCAGCCTCCTGAGGAGCTGGAACTACAGGTGTCTGCCACCACGCCTGGCTGATTTTTGTATTTTTTAGTAGAGACAGGGTTTTGCCATGTTGGCCAGGCTGATCTTGAACTCCTGACCTCTGGCGATCTGCCCGCCTAGGCATCCCAAAGTGTTGGGATTACAGGCATGAGCCACTGCAGCTGGTCGATATGTTTTCTATCATCTGTCTGATAAGGGGATTCGTATCCACAATATATAAAGAAGTCCAACTCAATAACAACAACATAACTCAGTTCAAAGATGAGCGAAGGATTTTAGTAGACATTTCTCCAGAGAAGATTTACTGATGTTCAGTAGTCACATGAAAAGGTATTCAACATCATCAGTCACTGGGGAAATGAAAATCAAAACCACATAAGATAGCACTGCAAACCCACTAGAATTGCTGTAACAATAACAACAGAAAATAAGAAATGTGAAGGCATGGAGAAAATTGAATCCTCATACATTGCTAGTGAGAATGTAAAATGTCTCAGCTGCTTTTTAAAATAGATTGGTGATTTCTTAAAAAGTTAAACATAGAGTTACCATATGACCCAGCAATTCTGCTCATAGGTGTACACTCAAAGGAACTGAAAACAGATGCTAAACAAATAACACATGCAGCCATGTTCAGAGCAGCACCATTCACAGTAGCCAAGAGGTGGAAGGAGCCCAGATGTTCATCACTAGATTGACTAACTATGCTATATACACACAATGGAACGTTGTTCAGTCATTAAAAAAAAAAGACTGGTAGATGCTACACTGGGGATGAACACTGAAAGAAGTCAGAAGCAACGGGCCACATGATATAATTCCATGTTTATGAAATATCCAGAATAAGTAAATCCATAGAGACACAATGCAAATATGTGTTTTCCAGAGACTGGAGATGGGATTATTGTTTAATAAGTATAGAGTTTCAGTTTGGGATGATGAGAAGGTTCTAGAGATGGACAGTGGTGATGGCTTGTACAACAATATGCATGTACTTAATGCCACTGAATGGTGCACTTAAAATTGTATACTTTAAAATAGTTGGCCGGGCGTGGCAGCTCACACCTGTAATCCCATTTTGGGAGGCCAAGGCAGGTGGATCCACCTGAGGTCAGGAATTCAAGACCAATCTGACCAAGGTGATGAAACGCCATCTCTACTAAAAATACAAAAAATTAGCCAGGCATGGTGGTGGGCACCTATAATCCCAGCTACTCAGAATGCCTGAGGCAGTAGAATCACTTGAATCCAGGAAGCAGAGGTTGCAGTGAGCTGAGATTGCACCACTGCCCTCCAGCCTGGGCAATAAGAGCGAAACTCCATCTCAAAAATAATAATAATAATAAATAAAAATAAATAAAATAGTTACAATGTCAAATTTTATGTTATGTATAATTTACCACAATTAAAAATAAAAGAATAAGGGCAGGTTTGTGACAGCCTTGTGAACTGGGTAGGAAGTGGGAGCTGGATGGGAGCAGTGTGGTTTGCCCAGGCCGGTAGGAAACAGATAAGACTTCCATCACCGTCCATCTCTTTCCAGAGGACTGTTTAGCAGTTCAGTAACACAGGGCTGACATTTGTTAAATACTATTATTTTCTAGGGCCTTAATATATGTCTTCAACTTACAGCCTTACTTCATGTACTCAAATGTATTTCCACTATCCTGTGATGCCAAACTTTTCCTGTTTCGAGGCACTAGTAGTCTCTGTTACTCACCGCATGTTTGCATACCTGTAAATAACGTTTATAGAACTCACACTTGAGGTGCATTTAGTATTGAGAACACACTCTGTCTGAAATCCCTCTCTCAGATAATGTTCTCTTCTTGCCTAGCCTAGTTTTTGGTGTGGGGTATGACAGACACTTTTAATACTGCTACTGTTATTGAATGGAAGCTTTAGTATTCCTTCAGAAGAGCAAGTGAATTTAGTCCGTATGGTTACATGCCAGAAGAACTGTTTAGTGGTAAATTCCTGCTCCTCTCAGAATGCCTGGAATCTTCCTGTTTCTTTGTGTCATTCATTCTGCTAATCAACCAGTCATTCATTCAACATAATTATTGTAAGCCTGCTATGTGTCAGGCAGTGTATGCTAAAATACTCAAGGAATTTGTCCATATGTTTTTACCTGTTGATACATTTATTATATCTAGTTTTTATTCTCAAGTATTGAAACACATGAAAGAGTAACAGTGCACTTTATTTTTTTATTATTCAAATTAAAAGAACTATACAGACTGATAGTTTATATTAAGCTTGTCCAACCCATGATGCCCACAGACTGCATGCAGCCCAGGACAGCTTTGAACGTGGCCCAACACAAACTCATAAACTTTCTTCAAACATTGTGAGATTTTTTTGCTTTTTTTTTTTTTTTTTAAGCTGGTCAGCTGTTGTTAGCATTAGTGTATTTTATGTCTGACCCAAGACAACTCTTCTTCTTCCACTGTGGCCCAGGGAAGCCAAAAGATTGGACATCCTTGGTTTATATGTAAGTAAAAAGCATATCAGAAGCCAGAAATTTTAAGACATAGAATGAATACTGAAGGAAGAAAATATGACAATAACTTTTTATTGAAGGAAGAAAATATGACAATAACTTTTTATTGAGAGTAAGGAAAATACTCATCAGTGATAGAAAAATCAGACTAAATGTTAAGTTAGGAAAAAACACTAAACTACCCTATGTAAAAATGAAGTTAAATGGGTGGGTGCACATATATGAGCATCATCAGTGGTGTCATGCTGTGGTTTGATCCTTGTGTGAGACTGGTTTTTATACTTTTGACATCACTTTCCTTATCCCATCCTAGGAACCATCTTACAGATGTATACCACTGGTCATAAGGAGATCTGGTTCTTTACTGCCTTTACCAAAAAGCAGCTCTTAAGCTCATAATTCATCTAAGTTTTAGTTTTCTCCTGAAAAGCTCCTCTAATAGATTTCGCTTGTGATTTTGCAGACTTCAGTTCAAGTCTCTTTGAACTGGCAGAGATTAATAAAGACCTAAACAACACCTGTTTTTAAAATTGTCATGATTTACAAATTATTCCTCTTTATTATGTTTTCCCTACCTGCATTCTTATCCCTTTTCTGTAAATTACACAGACCTTCTCTTGTTAGTGACTAATATTTGAAACTACCGACCATGGTAGTTTTTTCAATTTAACATGTATTAATATTTTCTGTGCACCTGGTTTATGTCTAGGACTTTGCTACTAGATAATATAACAAAACTGTAAAGGAAATTATTTTCCAGGATAAAAATCACTTATCCTGATCTTTAGAATTTTCAAGCCTCGTCATGACTGTTCTGACACCTAAAATTGTAGTCCTACCTTAATTTTATGGAACTATTCAGAGGTATCCCACTTCAGCAATTTGGCTTGATATGTTTATCATCACATAACTATGATGCAATATATATATGTCCATTGTCAGTGACAATTTAACACTTGTATTTCTAACCCAGAAAACTGACAGTGGATTATTGGGCTAAAATTGTTAAAGTCTTACTCTAGCCCTGTCTTTGATTACCTTGTGAACTTAAGAAAATTTTCTCAAGTTTTATAGGTCTCAGTTTTTTCTTTCTTAAAAACAGAGCATAAGACTAGATTGTCTCCATGTATTTATTTATTTATTTTATTATATTATTTATTTATTTATTTAATTGAGTCAGAGTCTCGCTGTGTCACCCAGGCAGGAGTGCAGTGGCGCGATCTCAGCTCACTGCAACCTCCGCCTCCTGGGTTCAAGCGATTCTTCTGCCTCAGCCTCCTGTGTAGCTGGGATTACAGGTGTGCACCACCATGCCTGGCTAATTTTTGTATTTTTAGTAGAGATGGGGTTTCACCATGTTGGCCAGGCTGGTCTCAAACTCCTGACCTCAAGTGATCCACCTGCCTCAGCCTCCTGGGATTACAGGTGTGAGCCACTGTGCCCTGCCAGTTATCTCCAATTATTGAAATGAGGCAGTTCTAAGAGAATATAACAAAACTAAACATAACTAAAAATGTTACCCTTCATGAGTTCAAAATGGTAATTAGATTCCAGTATACATGTATGATTTCAGTTACTATACTAAGAGTCAGTTACCATTCTGTTGAATAATATGACCTTTGATAAATACTGGATGCGCCATAGTAGAATATAGTGGAAAGAACACTGCAGGTTTCTAATTTCCACTATACCATTTACTGGTGATATGTCCTTATACATTTTTTCAATCCTTTTAATTTACTTTAGTCTCAGTTGTTGTTGTTTTTTTTCCTGAATAGGGTAATAATAGAAAATTTTCTGCCTGAAGACAGCATACTTGTTCCCTTGAGGTCATATTTAATTTTAAGAGCTATAAATCTATAAATTAAAATGTCCCTTGAGACATAAAAATGTCTGTTTGGTGGACTTCTAACTTTAAAGCAAGAAATGTTCATTTTGAGTATCATGAATCCTAGGAGAAATATGTAATTATTGTCATTTCTCACTTGTATGTGAGTTATACATGTCTATTAATATATCTAGAATTTTATTTTCCTACCTCCAAAGTGGGCTGGTAGGCTTCCCATCGATTTTCTCATGGGTTCTTCTATTTTTCCTCAAAATACTCATTCAGCAGTCATTCATTGACTTTATACTGTGTTTCAGGCATTGAGAATATATCAGCAAGAGGCATAGTCCCCAAACTTTAGGAGATTATAATCTATAGAGAAAAACAGTTATAAAAAGAAGCCATCATAATATAATGTAACTTTAGTAAAACTATATACCACTGTATATATTGCATTTTTTTCTACAATTCCTGGCTCATAACTCACATAGATGTTGTTACAGTCCTTTGTTACAATATTGAAGGCAAGAGCAGGCCTCAGGAAACAGAATCTCTCTCTCTCTGACCTCCTGCCCTCCTTTCACCTGCCCAAAGCAGGACTCAGTCTGATTGTGGGTCATAAGACCCTCATTCCAGAGAAGGTCTTGCCCCATACTCTGGAGGAAGGAATGCTGCACAGAGAGACCAAGAAGATTCTGAACAGACAGGCCTGGCTGGGTTTCCCTACTCAGTCTATTAGTATAAGACCTTTTTGTCCAATCCAATTTTTGCATGGTTGTCAGTCTTGCCTACATAATGAGGCCTCCATAAAAACCCACAAGGACAAGGTTCAGAGGGCTTCAGGATAGCTGAACATGTGGAGGTTCCTGGAGGGTGGCGTGCCCAGAAATGATATGGAAGCTCTGCACCCCTTCACCCATCCCTCACTCTAAACATCTTTTCACCTGTATCTTTTGTAATATCTTTTAAAGTAAACCAGTAAAATATATTTCCCTGAGTCGTGTGAGCCACTCCAGCAAGTTATTTGAACCCAAAGAGGGGGTCATGGAATCCCCAACTTGAAACCAATTGGTCAGAAGTTCTGGAGGCCCAGAACTGGACCATCGAGTTGGAGGGTCTGGGGGGTACTCCTGGGGTCTGGGCCCAGAGTCCTATGGGATCTGACACTGTCTCCAGGTAGATGGGGTCAGAATTGAATTGGCGGACACCCAGTTGGTGTCTCCTGTAGAATTGATTGCTTGCTTGCTGTTAAGAGAAATCCCCACATATTGTGGGTCACAGAAGCCTTTTGTATTTATTGTTTTTGTGTTTGTGTGAAAATGGAGGAAAAACACAGTTTGAAAGTTTTCCCAGGTGTATACCCACGAGAGATAAAACATATGTCCACAAAGAAACCTGCACGTTTGTTTATAGCAGCATTATTTTTAATAATCAAAAAGTAGAAACAACCCAAATGTCCATCAAATGGACAACACAGACAAAATGTGGCATATCCCCCCTAGACAATAGAATATTTTTCAGCAGTAGAAAGAAATGAAGTACTGATATATGCTACTACATGGACCTTGAAAACATTATGCTAAGTAAAAGACTACATATTATATGATTCCATTTTTATGAAATGCCCAGAATAGGGAAATCTATAGAGACAGAAAGTAAATTAGTGGTTGCCTAGGGACTGAAGCAGTTAGGACAAATTAAAGGTGACTGCTAAAGGATAAGAAGTATCTATTCAGAATGATGAAAATGCTTCAAAATTGTGCATGACTTTATGAATATACTAAAAAGCATTGAATTATACACTATAAATAGGTGAATTTATGGTGTGCTAATTAATTTCTTTTTTTGTTTGTTTTATTTGAGACAGAGTCTTGTTCCACTGCCCAGGCTGGAGTGCAGTGGCGTGATCTCAGCTCACTATAACCGCTGCTTCCCAGGCTCAAGTGATTCACTTGCCTCAGCCTCCAGAGTAGCTGGGATTACAAACATGCGCCACCATGCCCTGCTAATTTTTGTATTTTTGGTAGAGATGGTATTTCACCATGTTGGCCAGGCTAGTCTTGAACTCCTGACCTCAGGTGATCCACCCGCCTCAGCCTCCCAAAGTGCTGGGATTACAGGTGTGAGCCACTGTGCCTGGCCTATGGTACGCTAATTAGATCTCAATAAAAAAATTTAAAAAATCAATATCAAATGCACAAAATGTAACCATGCCCCAAATTAAGAGATTAAATAACTTTTAAAGGCCACCTCACATGTTCTGTGATTCTAAGCTTCTATAATTTAAATTATATCAGTGGTAAAGCAATACATTTTAAAATTTGAATTTCAAAGCAAGACCAACAAGCTAGTAGACTAATGCATGTCCTCCAAAACTTTTTTTTTTGAGACGGAGTTTCCCTTTTGTCGTCCAGGATGGAGTGCAATGGCGCGATCTCGGCTCACTGCAACCTCTGCCTCCCAGGTTCAAGTGATTTTCCTGCCTCAGCTTCCCAAGTAGCTGGGACTACAGATGCACGCCACGACGCCCAGCTACTTTTTGTATTTTTAGTAGAAATGGGGTTTCACCATGTTAGCCAGGGTGGTCTTGATCTCTTCACCTTGTGATCGCCCGCCTTGGCCTCCCAAAATGCTGGTATTAACAGGCATGAGCCACCACGCCTGGACCAAAACTTTTTTTAAACCAAACTTTTATTGCTTTTCATCAGGTCTTAAAGCTAGTGTCCGTTGTAAAGTCTTTCTATTAGTGTCATGTTAGTCCTTAAATACGATTTTGCTTTATCCCGAGTAGTATAATAGTGATGCATCTAACTTTGGTTTCCTTCAATTTACTCTTCTGCATTTTTCTAAAAACAAGGTTTCAGACAGTGAATTGTAATATAATCTTATGTAAGACTTTTTTCTACCTTTCAGTATTTAAAAAACAGCAGAAGATAAGTAAATAATGACTGCACAAAGATTTTCTAGCATGGATTTAGCAGTGCTTATTTTCAAACTAAATCATTTTGAATCTTTTTGAATAGTATAGCAAAAGTTGGGTCTTACTCATTTCTTTATTTATTGGGGAACCTGCCCCCGATAGTCACATAGGTTCTTTTCTATTTTTCCTAAGCGTCGGCCAGGTTGAGAAATAAAGGGACAGAGTACAAAGGAGAGAAATTTTAAAGCTGGGTGTCCGGGGGAGACATCACATGTCGGCAGTTTCCATGATGCCCCACAAGCCGCAAAACCAGCAAGTTTTTATTAGTGATTTTCAAAAGGGGAGGGAGTGTACGAATAGGGTGTGGGCCACAGAGCTCACGTGCTTCACAAGGTAATAGAATATCACAAGGCAAATGGACGCAGGGCGAGATCACAGGACCACAGGACCAAGGCGAAATTAAAATTGCTAATGAACTTTCGGCATGCACTGTCATTGATAACATCTTATCAGGAGACAGGGTTTGAGAGCAGACAACTGGTCTGACCAAAAATTTATTAGGCGGGAATTTCCTCGTCCTGATAAGCCTGGGAGCGCTATGGGAGACTGGGGCTTATTTCATCCCTACAGCTAGACCATAAAAGACAGCCACACCTAAGGGGGCCATTTTAGAGGCCCACGGGGACGCATTATCTTTCTCAGGGACGTTACTTGCTGAGAAAAAGAATTCAGTGATATTTCTCCCATTTGCTTTTGAAAGAAGAGAAATATGGCTCTGTTCCACCCGGCTCACCAGCGGTCAGAGTTTAAGGTTATCTCTCTTGTTCCCTGAACATTGCTGTTATCCTGTTCTTTTTTCAAGGTGCCCAGATTTCATATTGTT
This sequence comes from Pongo abelii, assembly GCF_028885655.2. Classification (NCBI taxonomy): domain Eukaryota; kingdom Metazoa; phylum Chordata; class Mammalia; order Primates; family Hominidae; genus Pongo; species Pongo abelii. The sequence continues at coordinate 21,938,899 of NC_071993.2, read as the reverse complement.
CAAACACACATGCTCTACAAACAATTTGTGCAGTTAACGCAATCATCACATGGTCCTGAAGTGACATACATCCTCCTCAGCTTACGAAAATGACGGGATTAAGAGATTAAAGTAAAGACAGGCATAGGAAATCACAAGGGTATTGATTGGGGAAGTGATAAGTGTCCATGAAATCTTCACAATTTATGTTCAGAGATTGCCATAAAGACAGGCGTAAGAAATTATAAAAGTATTAATTTGGGGAACTAATAAATGTCCATGAAATCTTCACAATCCACGTTCTTCTGCCATGGCTTCAGCCAGTCCCTCTGTTCGGGGTTCCTGACTTCCTGCAACGTTTATTCTTAAAGTTTTTTCCAGAATACATTTTTTTTCATTAAGAGCTTTGAATTTTAATTTGGCTCTTGTATGAACTTCCTAGGAGGTCTTAAGAAAATCATTACATCTTTTTTTGCTGGTTTCCTAACCTTAAAGTTGATGATAGTGTTATTGTTTCAGGAAGAGCAAGACAGAACATAACTTTTATAGAGCACTGGAAACATGAAGCTAAAAATAAAAAATGAGGGGAAAAAAATACAAGGACTGCAAGTCATGATAGGACTTTCTCATGTGGTCAGAGTGTTCAGTATTATATTTAAGGACAAAGATTTAAATAAATGTAAACATTTATGTGTAATTTAAAATAATTTTATTACAAAAAATGCTGTGATGAGCATCTTAAACAAACTTTAGCCTATCACCATGTTTTTCTTACAGGTAAGAAAAGTAGGTCCTGAAAGAAGGTCCTCAAACAGATATACACACAGTCTATTGATTTTTTTTTTTTTGAGACAGAGTCTCGCTTTCTTGCCCATGCTGGAGTGCAGTGGCGCGATCTCAGCTCACTGCAAGCTCTGCCTCCCGGGTTCACACCATTCTCCTGCCTCAGCCTCCTGAATAGCTGGGACTACAGGCATCCGCCACCATGCCTAGCTAATTTTTTTTTTGTATTTTTAGTAGAGACGGGGTTTCACTGTGTTAGCCAGGATGGTCTTGATCTCCTGACCTTGTGATCCACCCACCTCAGCCTCCCAAAGTGCTGGGATTACAGGCATGAGCCACTGTGCCCAGCCTTTTTTTTTTTTTTTTTTTTAAGTGACAGAGTCTCGGCTGGGCGCGGTGGCTTACACCTGTAATCCCAGCACTTTGGGAGGCCAAGGTGGGCGGATCATGAGGTGAGGAGATCGAGACCATCCTGGCTAACACGGTGAAACCCCGTCTCTACTAAAAATACAAAAAATTAGCTGGGCATGGTGGCTGGCGCCTGTAGTCCCAGCTACTTGGGAGCCTGAGGCAGGAGAATGGCGTGAACCCGGGAGGCGGAGCTTGCAGTGAGCCAAGATCGCACCACTGCACTCCAGCCAGGGCGACAGAGCGAGTCTCCGTCTCAAAAAAAAAAAAAGAAGCAGAGTCTCTCTATGCTGCCCAGGCTGATCTTGAGCTCCTGTGCTCAAGTGAATCTCTTGCCGTGGCCTGCCAAAGTGCTGGGATCACAGGTATGAGCCACTGCACCCAGCTGGTCAATTGATTTTTGACAGTAGTGTCAAGGCAATCCAAAAGGAAAAAGGATAGTCATTCCTTTCTTTCTAGAAGTCTTGCTCTGTCGGCCAGGCTAGAGCGCAGTGGCACAATCTTGGCTCACTACAACCTCCTCCTCTTTGGTTCCAGCGATTCTCCTGCCTCAGCCACCCAAGTAGCTGGGATTACAGGCTCACGTCTGCCTAATTTTTGTGTTTTCAGTAGAAACAGGGTTTTACTATGTTGGCCAGGCTGGTCTCACACTCCTGACCTCAGGTGATCCGCCCGCCTCAGCCCCACAAAGTGCTGGGATTACAGGCGCCTATCTAGGATAGGGTATTGGAACAACTGGATATCCATATAATAGAAAATGAACCTTGAAGGCTGGGCATGGTGTCTCATGCCTGTAATCCCAGCACTTTGGGAGGCCAATGCAGGCGGATCACTTGAGGTCAGGAGTTCGAGACCAGCCTGGCCAACATGGTGAAACCCCATCTCTACTAAAAATATAAAAATTAGCCAGACATGGTGGCGGGCCTGTGATCCCAGCTACTCAGGAGGCTGAGGCAGGAGAATCGCTTGAACCTGGGAGGCAGAGGTTGCAGTGCGCCAAGTTCACACCACTGCCCTCCAGCCTGTGCAACAGAGGGAAACTCCGTCTCAAAAAAAAAAGAAAGTGAACCTTGACCTCTGCCTCATCCTTGAGATAGGCAAAGATTTCTTAGGATACTCTAATCACTAACCATAAAAAAATAGAGAAATAGATACATTGAACTTTATGAAAATGAAAAGCTTCTGCTCTTCAAAAAGACACCATTAAGGAAATGAAAAGGCATATATTGCCAACAATTGTGAAGAATTTGTTTCATGCTATTTATGGACTAAGCCTTCCACAGTTTCATAGATACTGCTGGTAGAAAACTTAAAACTCCTGGGTCAGAGATAGAGGACAGTTTATTACTGATAGCAATAGCAGTTACCAGAATATCAGTATGTTTGTGCCAGCTCCCCAAACCTCAGGTGTAACAGGATGCATTAGCGATTGTACAGATTCCACCTTGGCCCACAAGGAGGACATCTATTGTAGTTTGATCATCAAGAACAACCCCGGGCAGAGAGTTCAGGCTTACCTGAATGACTTCTACTACCATGGTAGGGTGGTGTCATGGATCAGTTCAAATAGTCAGGGAGCTATAGTGGCTCCATGCCATTAAACAAGGCTTAACATTGTTTTTAGTTCTGAGCAGCACAGTACTGTGGCTTGTGGCTTAATGTTTTGGCTACCCATGGTTTATATGAGATGGCAAGAAGGTCCTCATGTCTGACACCATCTGTATCAATCTTGAGAGCTCTTTGACACAGTGCCCTAGCCACAGTGCTTTCTAGCTGAGGTCGTGGAGTTTGCCCCTCTGCCTGACTCAAGCTAGCAGTGTGACCTTTGGTGAGTCTACCTTAATCCAGAGCATCTGCTTTCCCATTACTAAGATAAAATCTCTTAAATCCTCCTAAATTTCAACATAAGGGCTAGGGGAGTTTTCCAGAGTGGCAGGGCTGACCGCATAGATTTACGTAAACTTCTTTGAGTTACTTTCTCATTTTCCATGAGGTTACTTTTGTTCCACTTTCACTGGATTTAGCATTCTATTAATAAATCCAGTCCAGGGCAATAAGAGCCTGAATACTCTTCAAGTCGTTGTCCTTGGTTTCCTGTAATACAAGAGTGTGTCTTTCTCTGTGAGATCTCCCTGAAAGGATGAAAGCACCCAGGGCCCACTTTGAGACATTTTGCTGTCATTTCCAAATGGATTTAAGGTTAGCATAATAGACTACAGAAGAGGTTGAACTGTAAGACAACCCACCTGATCCCATTCTTCCTTAAGAAGCATTACACACCCTGCCCTCTTGTCTCCCAAGTGAACCAGCCATTGTTCTAATGATTGGCCTGGTTTGTGCTCATGAATTTCTCTTTTCGTGCTCATTATGAGTGTGTATCTCTAATTGTTTTCTGAAAGGGTGTAGACTTTATGGCTACACAAAATGAATCTTAGTACTGTTACTTTGTACTTAGTACTTGTTACAGTGGTACAGACAGACCTGAGGCGGACCAAGCAGGATGGCAAGGAAGTCCCCCAACCTGGAAGAGATTTAGGAGCAATAAGGATGCCTTTATAGCAGCTGTGTTTGAACCTATTTCCTGGTATTCAGCATGCAGCCACTTCCACAATTCTTCCTTATTAATAGGCAGTAAAAGGAAGTGACGTTTACTGCCCAACCGACAATATAACTTAATTAACATGTTCACTGTAGGTGCTCAGGAACTTGTGCAAATCTCTACAAGGCCCTCATTCAGAAAGAGGAAGAGTCTCTGTGAGAATCCCATCCTCATTACCAAAACTGTCAAAAACTGTAAAGAGTTTGAGATTTTACCTTACTTGTGAGCAAATAAGGTAGCCTGCTACAGTTTCATGAATGCTGGTAGAAGACATGAGACTCCTGGGTCAGAGACAAAGGGCAATTTATTACTCACAGCAGCAGCAGTAGCTGGAGTATCAGCATTTTTTTGCTTTTTCTCTGAGCTTAGTTCCCACAGAGTAAGAGGGCCAACTGACTCCTAAACAACCAGTGTGGTGTATTACAGATGAGGAATCCTGAACTTAAGTAACTCAAATTTTTTACAACAGACAGTAAACATGGCTACCCATTCCTCTGGGGAGGCAATGTCTTCACTGTACTGGACAATAAGAATGTTTGCCCTGGCTGGGCGCAGTGGCTCACGCCTGTAATCCCAGCACTTTGGGAGGCTGAGGCGGGTGGTCAGGAGATCGAGACCATCCTGGCTAACACGGTGAAACCCTGTCTCTACTGAAAATACAAAAAAATTAGCTGGGCGTGATGGCGGGCACCTGTAGTCCCAGCTACTTGGGAGGCTGAGGCAGGAGAATGGTATGAACCCGGGAGGCAGAGCTTGCAGTGAGCCGAAGTCGCGCCACTGCACTCCACACTGCAGCCTGGGCGACAGAGTGAGACTCCGTCTCAAAAAAAAAAAAAAAAAAAGACTGTTTGCCCTTTGACCTTGAGGGAGACACTGTCTCTTCCTATTACTGCCTATCCATTGGGCTGCTTGAGTGGCCTCGCTGTTTGGCAGTGGGCTTCCCCTAGAGACAAGTAACCCGAGAAAGAGCAAGGCAGAAGCTGTATATATATATATATATATATATATTTTATATATATATGTGTGTGTGTGGGTGTATATATATGTATATGTGTATATATATATGTGTGTGTGTATATATACCTTTTATCATTTATCCTTGGAAAACACACCCTATCCCTTCCACAGTATCCTATTGGTTTTACACGTCAGCCCTAGCCACTGTGGAAGGAGACTACACAAGGGCATTAATACTAGGAAGTGGGAATCACTGAGGAACACTTTGGAGGCTGACTTGTTATCACAATGGCTGTATAGTTAACACCATAGTTTGCTGAGTAAAGAGTATATGGGAACTCTGTACTATTTTCTAAAACTTTCTATAAACCTAAAGCTATTTCAAAGGAAAAGTTAAAGAATTTTAAATGAAAATATAAGGTCCAGGAGTGGTGGCTCATGTCTGTAATACCACACTTTTGGAGGCCAAGGTGGGAGGATCACTTGAGCCCAGGATTTCGAGGCTGCAGTGAGCCATATTGTGCCACTACGCTCCAGCCTGGGCAACAGAGCAAGGCTCTGTCTCTAAAAAAGGAAAAAATCTATTAAAAAAGAAAATATAGATTATAGACCAGAAGAAAATATTTGGTAATACTTATATCTGACAAAGATCTAGTATCTACAAAATATAAAAAAGTCTTAAAACTAATAAGAAGACAACCAATTAACAAATGGTCAAAAGACATGAACACGTACTTCAAGAAAGCATTCACTTGGCCAATAAGCACATGAGAAGATATTCAAGATCATTTGTCTGGCTGGGCGCAGTGGCTTACGCCTGTAATCCCAGCACTTTGGGTCACAAGGTCAGGAGTTCAAGACCAGCCTGGTCAACATGGTGAAACCCCGTCTCTACTAAAAATACAAAAATTAGCTGGGCTTGGTAGCAGGCACCTGTAATCCCAGCTACTCGGGAGGCTGAGGCAGGAGACTTGTTTGAATTTGGGAGGTGGAGGTTGCAGTGAGCCAAGATTGCACCATTGCACTCCAGCCTGGGCAATAGGGTGAGACTCCATCTCAAATAAAAAAAAAAACAAAAAAAAAATCATTTGTCATCTGGGAAATGCAAATTATTACCACAGTAAGATATATTTCAGTCCCACCAGAATGGTCAAAATTAAAACAACTGACCATGTCAAGTGTTGGTAAGGATGTGGAACAACAAGAATGCTCATCCATTGCTGGGTAGACTGTAAAATAACACCTCTTTGGAAAAATACTCCTGTAGTTTCTTACGAAGTTAGACGTACGCTTTCCCTATGACCTTAGCAATTCCACCCCTCTGTATTTATATGTGAGAAATTAAAACATGACCACTAAGAGAGTTTTACAGAATATCCATAGCAGCTCTATTCATTCATAAGCTAGCCTTATGAATGAAAGCTAGCAGCAACCCAAATATCCATTAATAGGAGAATGAATAGACAGATTGGGATACAGATCTTTCTTCTGATATGTGTTAAGAATATTTGCTGCTAGTTTGTGGTCTTCCTTTTCATTTTTAAAAATAGTTTCTTTAAAAGACTAAAAGTTTAATTTTGGCAAAATCCAAATATTTGTGGTTTTACCATTTCAAGTCATTACTTGCATACAACTCTCACACTAATAGAAGACTGCTAAATCCTCTGCAGTTAAGGAGTCTGTGGGAGACACGCAGGGTTGTCAGTTGTTTTGCAATTTGGACAGATTCCAGAACCTTTGGTTAAAAGGGTCCCCATTCAAGGTGAGTCGTTTTGCAAGTAACAACATATATGGGCTTAATACAATTTGTAATGAGAAGTGTATTTCCTCCAGAACCCAAAAGAGCCTAAAAGAAACGGTGGGTGCTATGAGAGTCAATAGCTGTTTCTTGACAGTGTCATGGATGGAGTTGCCTTCAGTTTACCCAATAATGTTCAGAAATACAACCAAGGCCTTGCTCTGTGTGTAAGGCAGTGGGTCACCCTGTGAGCTCCTTTCATTTGTATGTCCCAACTGAGTGTATCAAAGGAATCTCTTCAGTGGAGGAGGTCATCAGTGTGATGTCATACCTGCATTCCTGGGGAAAGTAGGGTGCAGTTTCAATCTTGCCCTCGAAGATTGTGTGTTACAGTGAGGCTGTTTAAAGTACCCCGTGGTAGCTGGGTAAAACTGTATTGGGTCCCTTTGGAGGCAAACTGCAGTCAGGAGTGTTGAAATAGGCACTGAACAAAACATATTCACCAAATCTATAATACCAAAATATTTACCAGTTGCTGGTTAGATGAAGTCAGTAATTTCAGTTATATTGGGTATGGGTCCATAGTGAAGTCCACAGCATTGAGGTTGAAGTAATCCACCAGGAGGCACCACACATTCCTCCCAAGTGTAAAAGCTGGTCAAATTGGGCTGTTAAATGGACAGGCAGTGGGGATAATCACCCCTTTTCTAAATAGGTCTTGTATAGTGGGTTTTAATCATTAAAGGCCCTGTTTTAATTTACATTTGGCTATATTAACTGTTTTAATGGGGAAGCAGTATGCCCATGGGGTAGCAGTACGCCCATGGGGTCCGTTTTAAAAAGGCAATTTCTTAGTGCCAGAGTCTTAAAATTAATTCATGACTCATTGGGTCAGAGAGTCCATGACCACTATGGGATATTTTAGAACAATGGGTGTGATGACCATGGGGAATTAAGGCAAGACAGAATTCCTGTGGTTAGGGTGAGGCATACATACTTGTCCTTTATATTATGTTCAATAACTCCCCTAAGATTATAGGGGGACCGTTGTTTAAATTTAGGGGGATCCCCAATATTGATTAAGGACACAAAGCTTTGCCAGTTGGTATATTTCAGTAGATGTTAATTCACAGCCAGTGTCATAGAGGGACAAAAGCCAATTCCTGCCCTTTTATCTACGTATTGTATAAATTCAGTGAATTTTGAAAAACCAGTTGGGCCAAATTGTGGACTTCTGTTTTAGTTTTTTGTTTTTTTGTGTCCTGCCTATTCTGAACGGAATTGTGTGCCCCCAAATTCACATGTTGAAGCCCTAACTCCCAATGTGACTGTATTTAAAGCCAGGGCCTGTAAGGAGATAATTAAGGCTAATGAAGTTGGAAGGGTGGGGCCCTAAATCGATAGTATTGGTATTCTTAAAAGAAGAGGAAGAGAGACAACAGACTCCCCCATTCCCCCCACCACGCCACACACACACACACACACACACACACACACACACACACACACGAAAGGGCATGTGAAGACTGAGCAAGAAGGCAGCCAACTGCAAGTCAGGAAGATAGTCCTCAAAAAAGAATTTCTCTTCCTAAGAGTAAAAAGACATTTGAGGTCATTTAGTTTTTAATTTTGTTGTTGTTTTTATACCATGTATTTATATATATTTGTCAAGGGCACGCCTCCATTTTTAAATAGGAAAGGAAAATTGTATAGCTGAAAACTATGCACTAAATTAAATGCACTAAAAGTGTTTATAGAACTTAAGCCGGTAAGAGATAGATTATTAGACATCCAATCTCATCCCATCCCATCTAATACATATTAGATATATACATCTAATATGTGTATATATATCTAATAATGTGTTATGTATGCCTAATGTGTTATGTATAGCTAATAATGTGTTATATTATTATGTATAATAATGTGTTATATATTAACTGGGTGATGCTATGTAAGAATGTTATTTTCTTGGATAAAATTTCTGAGAATTTATGAGTTGAGCTGAATCTACTAAAAATAGTTGAATCCAAAATTTTAGCTTCTTTATTTATATAAATAATTATTATTAATAGGTAATTTCAGTAGAAGTATTGCTCATTAGAGAGTTTCAGTATCTATTTATTAGAAATGAGCCTTTTGTCATTAAAGTATAAAAATACAATAAATAAGTACATTAAAAAATTTTTTTAATTTGGCCATAATTTTTAGTGCCAAATAAATTATATGATGATTTCTAATTAACATTTTATAGTCCAAAGCTGTGAGAGGAAAAGTACATATAGATTACTTTAAAAATACAGCCCTACCCCAAGAATATAGAGGATTTTCAGAGACACCAAATCTTTGAACATAGTGGGTTTTATGGCAAAAATCCATCCCAAAGGGACATGATTTGGGAATATAATTTAAGTTTTCATATCAGTTCTTACTTTGGTTGCTATATTTTGAGGTCATCACATTAACATATTGAACAATTTGAAAACTTTTTATTTTGTATTCAGTATGGAGATTTATTCCCATAATGGGCTTTTCTGATGCAAAATTGGAATGCTTGTGTAGTCACAACAGCTGTCTCCACACCATGTGGTATCTTCCATTACTTTACTGTAGAAATGAATATTTGGCCCGGTGTTTCGATAAGATTGGACACACATGGTTTTAAGTGGCAAAGCAGTATGCTTATGCATTCATTTGACTTTCACAGCTACAGTTGGCTCCAGATTAGAACAGGGAGAATACATTCACACCATGGCCACCCTCATGGCTGCTGTAGTAGCTGGATCACAGGAGGCTCTGTTGCTTCTAAAGACACAACTAACTATTGCCGAGGAATTACACATTCACCAAAGTGCCTTACAGCTGTAGGAGGGAGAATAATGCATTGCTAAAAGGGTTCTCTCAGATTTCAGATTATGGCCCTAGTCACTATCGAGCCTCTTTAAAAATATCAATAATAAAAATTATGGCCATAAAATAACTATGAAACTTAAGACTGTCATAGCAGTAGGTGATTTTTCAGGAATTCAATCCAAATACTTTATATAAAATGTTTATTTTTTAGAAAAGTACTATACTTTTACACTCTCATTAATCTAATTAAAATCAGATTTGTTTTTAATGCCAGTGTTTATGTATGCAGCGTATTTGGGAAGCCGATCTGTTAAAAATAGAAAGTATTTTAAAGCCTTAGTTTACTACCTGAAACAATGATTTATATTTTAGACATTGTAGACAATTTTTTTGCTCCAGAAATGTTAAAATAACATAGAAATTAGGTAATTTGATTTAGTGTGATTTTGTACATACTATATGGTTTGATCAGTATATATCTTTATGCAGTGATCAACTTCAAGCTCTTCATGACATGATCTTTTACTGTAAGCTTATTTAAATTCTGCCTAAAACTTAAGTCTTTTGCATTTCTGAAACTGATTGTTCTACTTATTAAAGCTTTTTAGCAATAAAACTATGATTTCCTTGAAAATCCAATTATATTTCTCTAAATAGTAGCTGAATAAGAATAATACTTTTTTCCTTAAATAAAGACAAGGAGAAAGAAAGAAAAAACCCTCCGTGTAAATTTTTAAGTCATCTGATATGAAGAATTGGATTTCTGATATTCATTAAATATCAAAGAAATTCCGACCAGACCCAATGTGGGCTACCTTTTTATATAAGTGAATTTATGCATGTATTGTAGAGGCTGTACTGATGAATATGTTTGAGGCTTTCAGCTCTTAGTGGATACAAAATAGAATGATTGATAAAATCCTCCCTACTATTGGCTATTATTTACTGACTCTTAAGTGGCAGGTTGTATTTATGCCAATTTATCTGCTTCAGGGAACATTCTTGATAGCAGAACAAAGTGAATAAAAGTAGTTTGCTTTGCAAATGAATGCAAATGGGAGAGCCTTTCGGAAAGCCCTTTAACAGGGGCAATGCACTTTGATTATGAGTGAAGCTGCCATTTGGACATGGTGAAAAGAGCACGCTTGAACCATTGATTGGGGGAGACAGTAAAAAGTCAGGAAGGGCCCCGTTAAGCTTGCAGTGAGGCAGGCGGATGTCAGTGTGGTTAGAGCACAGTGGGAGAATGACAGGCAGGATTAGTGTCAGGGAGAAGCTTTGCTGTAGCTGTGGAGATAGTCCCTGGGGTCACTCACCTCTGACTGTTGTTCTGTGCTGATGGTTCTGTAATGCAAACTGCCTGATGTATGCCTGTTCATTATCGGAAATGGTGATTAGAAAAGGTATTTGCCTCAAAGGTTTCCTTCTTTCCCTCTTTCTTTTTCTTTCATTCTTTCATTTTAATTAAAGGAAAATAAGGTAGGCTTCCTCAGTCTCTATGCTGGCTACTGGAGTATTGTTTAATACCAGAGTGCTTTATTGCCTCTGGTGGGGAATGGTTCAGTACTAAAATGTAATGTGAAATAATTGTAACATGGTTATTTGTCGTTTGATAATAATTTATTTCGTTGTGCTCACTTTGGGGTTTGACTACTGCTAGTGCTGAGTAAAATGCAGAGAATATGTTTGCTGTTAGTATTTTTGCATATGCGTGTTTATAATCGCTAAGGTATTTTTAAATTTAGTTTAATCATTTGGTCAAAGCTAAAAGTTGACCAAAATGAAATCGTCAAAATGAAATGAAATACTGCTTTACATGGACTTGATGGTTTGAGTCTTGGCCACAGGAGTTTCTAATTTTATTTCTGTTCCGAAGTTTAAAAAAAAAAAAAAAATAGTGACATTTGACAAGCTAAACTTCTCGAAAAAATAATATTTTAAAATTGAATATCGTTTTACATAGAATGATCAAAAAGTGTCATTGCAGTTCTGATTTCAGACCAGTATATTTACTTGTTCACATTTCATTTATACTTGTAAGTTTTTTAATTTTTTTGCTTTCTTTAAAGTGTGTGTTAAAAAAAGAGAGCCCTTTAATAGTAACTTTATGTGAGGCATTTCTGAGCAGCACTGCATTTTATAGCAAGGATGCATTTCATAAGCTTTGAGAATGGTTTCTCATTTTAATTCAGAACCGAATGGTCTTTTTTAAAAAATGTCTACAAAACCTGATTTTGCAATATTTATGCTTTCTTAGTATACATAGGAAAATGAAACAGGCTTCTAGAGCTTTGCATTCCAGTGTTAAATGTGCAGCTCAAATCTTTATTGAAACTATTAGATACAATTTAGTATTGTTTTTTACAGAAAGCATATTGCCAATAATTTGCTTCACTGCAATTATCTCCCAATAATCTTTTTTTATTCTTCCAATTATCTTTTTATTTTCTCCCAGTTATCTTTTTTTATTTTCTTTAATGTTTTGCAGGCACCTGAATGGACAGAAGAGGACCTCAGCCAGCTGACAAGAAGTATGGTTAAGTTCCCAGGAGGGACTCCAGGTCGATGGGAAAAGATTGCCCACGAATTGGGTCGATCTGTGACAGATGTGAGTTCACTGAGATTTGCATTGTATAGAGAAAGAAACCAGAACAAGTCAGCTATGTAGAAGGCAGGCATAGATGGGTTCCACAGTATCTTTGGGGAGGGGATACAACAATCCTTTTAGGACCTGAAAGTGAACCATTAATGAAATAAGTGAGAAGCAGATGTGAGCCAGTCCCCTGGTCCACAGTTAACAGCTGTGTGAGGAATTCTAGTGTTTAGACACTTAAGCTACTGTAACCTAATCAAAGGAAAACAATGCCAGTTTTTATGTTTATAGTGACCCCTTTAACTGTGGAAAAAATAGTTCTCAAAATGATCAGAATTAGGAAGGTTGTATTTCAGCTGGATCTTTTTAACATTGAAGTACAGATTGCAATTGCTATTTAGACAGGTGGTTTGGATTAATTAAATGAGCAATATTCCCATAATGCAAATGGTGTTGGCCTTTTTGTTTCAAGGATGATAGCAACAGTTCGTTTGATAAGTAGTTTAACCAGAAGAAAGTGTGTGTGTGTGTGTGTGTGTGTGTGTGTGTGTGTGTGTCCATACCTAACATTTAAAAGATAAATTACTTACTTGGAAACGTTTTGACTTAATGCTTTAGCTGCTTTTATTGAGGAAATTTAGAGCAGAAAATTTTTTAGAAAGAACCTAGCACAGTGCCTGATGTGTAATATACTAAATACACAGTAAATGTTTAATTGAAATTGAGAAAAAATATTATTTTTATCAAATTGATATTTTCATAAGCGATAGTAAATATGCTTTACTAAATTTACTTTAAATAAATCCTATAGATCCAAAAATACTTAGAGGGTTACTGAAAGCAAAGATTTAAATTTCCCCTTCCATTCTGTTAGTATACCTTTAGGCCTTTTTTGGTACTGACAGTTTTTTAAAACCTGCAAAATGATTACTAAGCATGGCTACCAAAAGAAGCTTACAAATGCTGTAAGTTACTTTCAATAATAAACTTCCACTTTTTAGTTTAGAAAGAAACTTACAGAAATTATTACGGTTGCGCATCTCTAATCCATCACGTTGGCGCTCAAGTTGCAGATTTTTGAGCAATTTCAGACTTTTGGATTAGGTATACTTGACCTATACTGTCAAGTTTTGTATTGTTTTGTTTTGTTTTTGCAATGGACCTGCTTTGAGAATTTTAAATTATATATATGAATATTGTTACTACTGTATAGGTCATTTAAAAGACTACAATCTGAATTTTTATAAGACGTTTAGCAATATTTTTGCTTCATAGTTGAAGTTTGATCATAGGGGAAAATAGCTGAAGTATTTTGTAACTTCTTTTTTTTTTTTTTTTTTTTTGCTGTGTTTCATGAGGAGACTAGTTATCTTGAGTTACTAGAAAAGAACCATAAGGATAACTTTCCTTCAGCTAAACATGTTACTGGATGGTGTGTTTTATTATCTCGGTTTTAAGGTTGTTTGTAAAAGATAGGTTAATAATGACATATCAGTAAATATCTGACCAAATTAAAGACATTACATGGTTTTTGATGTTTTAAGTACTATGACCTTCTAATTACATAGCTGCTATTAATACAGTGATTATCAAAAGAAACTAAAATAATTTTTTAAAGTTATAAAACATTGGTTTAAAAAGTCCCTAAACTTTTAGTTCAATTGCTTAATGAAAAATAATAGTAATACTAACGTATTATCTCCTTTGAAGACCACACCACGTGTAACTTTTAAGATAATATTTCTGTAAGGCTCTACATTTGATGCTAAAGGCAGATAGGAAACTGAGTAAAGCAATATTTTAATTTGTTGTCATTAAAACCTGGTAAATTTTTATTTGTATTTTTAAGAGCAGAAAGATGAAAATTTTTAAAATGCCAAGAATACACAGGATATAACCAGCAGAGCCTCATAGATCCTAGTATATGCTTAATTTACTAGACTAGTCTTGGTGCAGTCAAAAGCATCTTTTTAAACTTTTGCAAATTCATCCCATATGTCTCCTTTTTTTCCTCCTTAGACTTACTCAAGGCAGAATGATTCCATGTCTGCAATAGATATTTTTTCCCTTTATCATGGAAGTGGAAAACCTGACATTGTAAAGTGATTTTTTTTATTTTTGGGGTTTTTTTTTTTGGCCAAGTATTAGTTCTGTTTTCATAATAACAAAGGTACCTTGGAAATAAATATGTAATAAATCTAAGCTTTTGTTGTACAAAAAAATGCCATTATAACTTTTCTTCTATGTCAATATATATATAGACCCACACTGCATTTTCATTCTGTAAGCATCATCTCCATGGCTGGACTATTCATTTCCATAACTCTCCTGTCCCCCAACACATGCGCATGTCCACACACACACACACACACACACACACACACAAAATCACTCTGTAAAAGAGAACAGGTGTCTGTAGACTCATTAAGTAACTCACAGGGATGACTTGTAAATTACATTGAAACAGCTGAAATGGTTCAGCTAGTATTGTTTCTCCAGTATAATGTTTAAGTGAAAGTTAACTACACTTTAAAAAGACCGCTTGTGCCTTTTTTTGGCTTATGGTGTTAATTAGATTTGTTTTCATTAAGTATTCGATTATGAAAAAGTAGCCAGGTTCAACTGAGTGTCATCAGAACCTCTGCATACTGACCTGATCGCCTGCCTAGTTCTCCCTGGCTTTGCACAGCTGTTCTTTGACCCGGTTTCCTTGCCAAATTTGTAGCTTCAGGCTTAGTTCTCTTTCCTTGAAGAAACAGTTGACCTTTTAGGAGAGAGGTGAGTGTGTACCAGTGGTGGGATTTATGTGATTCTTTATTTGGATTGTAGGATTACAGTTAAAAACCTTTTTATTCCTCAATTAAGAAAGAAATTAAGTATATTAATTGTCATAATTAGCAGAGTTAGATTGCTAAATTGTACTCTGGATAAACACAAGCAATGTTTTTTTAAGCTTTTTAAAAAATTGATACCGAGTATATTTTAATTCAGATATACCTAAACTGTAAGACCTACTTTATTATGGATTAAATATTTTAAATGTTGATACATGCCTTTCAGCAAATAATTTTGGTAATCACAAAGGACACTCAAATTGTAAAAATAACAGCGGAAACAAAAACTGTCTGGCATGTAAAACCAACTTTAACATGATGATTAACTGCAGGTTTCCTAAATTAAGGTCAGGGGGCCCCAGATTTCTTGCTTGTGAAGTAATACTATTTTCTTGCCTGAAAGGATGTAAACTGATTCTGCTTCTCTCCCTGGTCACTAATCTCTTGCATTCTGGTTGTGATAACTGACTGATAGGAGATTTTTCTGCCTGTTTGGAAAAGGCCCAGGTAGGCAGCAAAACAAAAGACAGGTGGCTAGATTTAAACAGGCTTTTATAATTAGCTTAGTGCCATAGTGTGAGGTAAGAGGTGTGTAGTTATATAAGTAGCCCATTATGCAAGTGAAGAGAGGAAGGAAAATCATACAATTCCCAATTTCATTTGTATAGCTCAACTGCAAGGAGATTCCTATTGGGGGAAATTTATATATTGTTATTATGCTGGTTTCAAAAACACGTAAGTGGACTGTTCCATGGAAAATAAGCATTATGGTTTATCAGTGAACTAAATATATAGTTATTGTCTTGGCAAATATATTGCTATTACTTTTAGAGTCAGGCTAGCCCTACACAAAATTGTAAACATGATAAGGACTGTCCTTTTTGTTTTTCTGCCTTCATTCTCACTGCCCCCTTACTAGTTTCCTGCTATAGCAGTTGTCTTGGTCTGAGTCACATCTCATACTCCTCTCCCTTCCTTCTCTTACCCTCTCAACCTTACAACTTTTAAAGATATTTAAATTTTAGAAAACATGTGCAGGTTTGTTATACAGGTAAACTCGTGTCACGGGGGCTGGTTGTACAGATTATTTCATCACCCAGGTATTAAGCCTAGTACCCAATAGTGATTTTTTCTGCTCCTCTCCCTCCTCCCACCCTCCAGGCCCCAGTGTCTGTTGTTTCCTTCTTTGTGTTCATGAGTTCTCATCATTTAGCTCCCGCTTACAAGTGAGAACATGTGGTATTTGGTTTTCTGTTCCTGCGTTAGTTTGCTAAGGATAGTACCCTCTCCAGCTCCGTTTATGTTCCCACAAAAGACATGAGCTCATTCTTTTTTATGGCTGCGTAGTATTCCATGGTGTATATATAATCACATTTTCTTTATACTGTCTATCATTAATGGGATTTAGGTTGATTCCATCCCTTTGCTATTGTGAATAGTGCTGCTGTGAACATTCACGTACATGTGTCTTTATGGTAGAATGATTTACATTCCTCTGGGTATATGTCCAGTAATAGGATTGCTGAGTCAAAGAAAGGGTAGTTCTGCTTTTAGCTCTTTGAGGAATCGCCATACTGCTTTCCACAATGGTTGAACTAATTTACGCTCCAACCTACAGTGTATAATCATTTCCTTTTCTCTGCAACCTTGCCAGCACTTATTATTTTTTGACTTTTTGATAATAGCCATTCTGATTGGTGTGAGATGGTATCTCATTATGGTTTTGATTTTCATTTCTCTAATGATCAGTGATTGAGCTTTTTTTCATATCCTTGTTGGCTGCATGTATGTCTTCTTTTGAAAAGTGTCTGTTCATGTCCTTTGCCCACTTTTTCATGGGATTATTTAAGCTCCTTATAGATGCTGGATATTAGACCTTTGTCAGATGCAAATATTTTCTCCCATTCTGTAGCAAACCAACATTTATATTTTTAATTGCTTTGGTGATAATATTGATTATTCCATCATTCATTTTTGTAGTATTTTATGCTTTTCAAAACATTTAAATTTACTTTTTATTTGGTTTTTCACAACGACACTGTGAAGTAGATCGGCAACCATTGTATTTCCCTATTTTACAGCTGAGAAAACTGCTGCTAAGATATTTGTTCAAGGTGACACAGCTGTTAGTAGAACTGAGGCAAGATCACATATTTTGATTCCATACTTACATGTTTTTACTTCTGATTAATTCTGCTTTATTGATGTTTGTATGGAAAATACTTTAAATTTTTCTAGAGATTTATATCATTAACCCTTTTTTGATAAAACTCTATGTTCATGGCAAAAAGAAAACATCAAAGAATACACTTAAGCTAAATTTTTTTCTAATCAACCATAATTTTAAAGAGATCTCTGTGAACATTTCTGTGTACATTGTATAAACATTGTTGTGTATCATTCTAGAGACTTTAGTGTTTCTGTGTATATGTATGGATATGTATAATTTTAATAGGATTAATCTACTTTCTGTCCTTTTCACATAGCTCTAGAACATGAGCATCTTTCATGGCAATAAATAAGATCCACATCATTTTTCTAAAGAGTTACATGATAGCCCATGCTGCCATGATATCATTAAAGAATATCCTATCGATTGACATTTAAATTGCTTCCTTTTTGCTATTTCATTGAGATGGACATGGTGTTTTAAAAAATTGTCTTTTCACTCATATCTATTTTATTAGCTTGTGTGCCTAGAGGTAGAGATTGCATTCCTAGAAGCTGCTTGGTTCAAGAATATGAATGTTTTTAGAGCCTCTGAGGGCTCTGAAATTGGCCTGCAGAGAGGTTATAACAATACACATTCCCACTAGTGGTATATGAGAGGTCACTTCCTCATACTCTCATAAAAACCAAACACCACATTTTTCACCATTGCCCATGAAGTGAAAAGTGTTATAGTACTGATCTTTGTTACTTGCAAAAGAAAACACAGAGACTTGGTACAAGGGGTCCACGTCTGATGAGGAGTTCTAGTGTGGGACAGAGAAAACAGGGGCAAGATCATTGTTCAGTAAATAATACAGTTAAGTTTTCAGGATGTGGGGACACCTGAGACCACTTTGTAAGAGTCTCTCAAAATCAAGGAGGAGACATGGAAAAGATCTTGGGGATATTTATGAACACTGAGCATACACAGATCTTTAAACTTTCTATGGATAAGATGTCTCCAAAGTAAAGGAAATTGGAATGACACAGGTCACCAGCAACACTAGATTCTGGGGGATGAGGGAACAGTGCCTTCACAGTGCTGAGGGGAAATGGTTCTGAATCTAGAACTGACCAAGTGTGATGGTAAATACGGGGGGTGAGAACTCGTACCCTTTCCTAGAAATTTTCCTGAGGTCGTACTCCAGCAACAAAAGGAATAAATCGAAGAGGACAACATGGGATCCAAGAAATGGTGAATCAGGAGAACTAAGGACTGCATGACAGGGACCCTGGGAGGGAGGGAGGTTTCATAGAATAGATAGTATGGCTGAGAACTTGGAAAAATGCATATGTAAAAATGTGGAAAAGGAAAAAAAAGGCAAAGTGCAGCAACTAATACCTATAATCCCAGCACTTTGATAGGCCAGGACAGGAGGATCACTTGGGACCAGAAGTTTGCGACCAGCCTGGGCGACATAGGGAAACCTTCATCTTTACAAAAAAAGAAAAGAAAAATTAGCCAGGTGTGGTTGCACACACCTGTGTGCCAGCTATTTGGGAGGCTGAGGCAGGAGGCTCACTTGAGCCCAGGAGATCGAGGTTGCAATGAGTCATGATCATGCCACTGCACTCCAGCCTGGGTGATAGAGTGAGCCCCTGTCTCAAAAAGAAAAAGTAAAAAGCAACCAGAAATTCCACAAAGAACAGGGAAACCACACGTAAAAAGACATAGTTTAAATTTAATTATACTACAAAGTAGATTGGTGGAAACAGCACTTGTTTCAGTGGTGAATAATATTTACCAGGTCATAATTATGTAATATCTTACATGATGGCTTTTTATATTTTAAACATTTTCTATGTTTTACAGATTATTTTTCAGTTTTTAAAATCCACACATTGTGGAGGACTGTGGCATGTTGTTCACCAAAGTAAGGTCTCTCCTTCTTCTCTAGCAGTAGATTGTTGGTCAGGCACATATGTGCACAATGACATTGCATTCCCAAGCCTCCCAAACTCTGATATGGCTGTATCACTAATTTCTTTTCAGGAGAACATAAAGTAATGTGTGTTCATATGAGCTGTTATTTATTTTTCCCTCCCACTGAGCTAGAATACTAATATGCCTGCAACTAAGTTGCAACCATGCAAGCAAAGATAGTTGCCCTAAGGAGCTATGGAGAAACAGGGTAGAAAGAACCTGAATGCATGCAATAAAAGAAAATTCTTAGGTAGTGACAAGTAACATGAAGAAAAATAAAGCAGGGTAAGAAGATAGAGACTGATGGAGCTGCATTTTAAAACAGGGTTCTGAGGAAAGTCCTCTCAGAGAGGTATTTGAGCAGAGGTACAAAGCAAGTGAAGGAGCAAGGTTGTCTGAGAAGGAGCATTGCTGGCAGAGGAAATAGCACCTACAAAGTCCCGGAGGCAAGAGCATGTCTGGGGTTTGCAAGGCCCAGCAAGGAGGTCCGTATGGCTAAGGCATGAGTAGGAGAAGGAGATAACAGGAAATGAGTCTGAGAAGTAGTGGAAGACCAGGCCATATTGGCCCTTTTTGGCCAAGGTGAAAATTTTGGATTTTACCCTGAGCGAGATGGGAAAGCACTGGAAGATTCTGAGAAAAGGAGTGCAGTGATCTAAAAGCATTGTTCTGAATGCTTGGTGCGGAAGTGTGAAAGCAGGAAGGAAGGCCAGGTAAGAGGCTATTTCAGTTGTCCTTTCAGAACACAATGGTGGTTTGGACTAGAGGTTGTTGGTAGAGGTGGGAAAGAGATTAGATGCAGGATGTGGTATACAAAGGCATGTTAATTAGCAATGTATACTTGTAACCTTGTAACCTTCAGAAGAACTGTGAACGGAAATGATTGCCTGTGTGTGTAAGGTGCATTGTTTACTGTCATAAGACCTTGTGTACTGCTTTTGTTAAAAAGCTATGTACGTGCATGACCTTGATTTTTAAAAGCGGCTTTTTAAAATGTGAAGAAACAAAACATTTGTTTTTGAATTTTTTTCATGACAGTATATATAGGCCTACCTCATTGTCTGAGTTTGTTTTGTGCTGGTGTAACAGACTACCTGAGAGTGGATAATTTATGAAGAACTAAGATGTATTTGTTACAATTCTGGAGACTGAGAAGTCAAGGGACCCACGTCTGGCAAGGGCCTTCTTGCTGCGTCATCCCAGTGTAGAACACAGAAGGACAAGAGAGCACGCAACACACAAGGGAAAAAGAGAGGAAGGGAGCTGAACTCATCCTTTTACCAGGAACCCACTCCTGCAATAACCCACTCCCGCCATAAGGTCATTAACCCATTCATGAGGACAGAGGCCTCCTGAGCTAATTGCTTCTTAAAGTTCCCACTTCTCAACAGTATTGCACTGGGGATTAGGTTTCCAACAAATGAACTTTGGAAGACACATTCAAACCATAGCACTCATTTGTTTTAAATTTTTTTTATTTAAAAAAATTATTGATTTACAGAACTAGAGAAACCAATCCTAAAGTATATATGGAATTACAAAGGACCCCCAATATCCAGAGCAACCTTGAGAAAGAAGAATAAAGCTGGAGATACCACATTTCCTGATTTCAACATATATTAGAAAGTTATAGTAATTAAAACAGTATGATACTAGCTTAAAGACAGACACATAGACCAGTGGAACAGAAAAGAGAACCCAGAAATATACCCACACATATACAGTCAACTAATCTTCAAAAGGGTACCAAGAATACACATGGGGAAAGAATGGTCTTCTCACCAAAATGGTGCTTGGAAAACTGAATGTCCACATGCAAAAGAATGAAACTGGACCCTTACTTACACCATACAAAAAAAAATTTTTTTTAATGGATTAAAGTCTTAACTGTAAGACCTGAAGCCATAAAATGCCTAGAAGAAAACATAGGAGAAAGCCTCATGACATTGGTCTTCACAGTGATTTATTGGATTATAACACCAAAAACACAAGCAACAAAATGAAAAATAAAGAAGTGGGACTATATCAAACTAAAAAGCTTCTGTACAGCAAAGAAAACAATTAACAGAGTGAAGAGACAAACCATGCACTGGGAGAAAATATTTGCAGACCATTTATCTGATAAGGTGTTAATGTCCAAAATATGTAAGGAACTCCTGCAACTCAAAAGCAAAAAAATAACCCAATATTTAAATGGGCAAAGGACTTCAAAAGACATTTCTACAAAGATGACATAGAAATGGCCAACAGGTATATGAAAAGGTGCTCAATATCTCTAATCATTAGGGAAATGCAAATCAAAATGACAGTAAGATACTTCACACCTCTTAGGACGGCCATCATCAAAAAAACAAAAACAAAACAAAAAGAAGTGTTGGCAGTGATTTAGAGAAATTGGAACCCTTGTACACTTGCTGCGAATGTGAAATGGTACAGTTGTTATAGAAAACAGTATGAAGATTCCTACAAAAGTTAAAAATAGAATTATGTGACCTAGCAATTCTAGAAAAACTTCTAGATGTATATCCAAAAGAAGTGAAATCAAGATCTCAAAGAGGTATCTGCACTTCCACATTCATTGCACCATTATGCACAGTAGCCAAGACATGGAAACAGCCTAAATGTCCATTGATGGATGGATGGCTAGAGAAAATGTGGTATATACATATAATAGAATATTATTCATTCATGAAAAAGAAGGAATGGCCGGGTGAGGTGGCTCGCACCTGTAATCCTAGCACTTTGGGAGGCCGAGGCGGGCAGATCACCTGAGCTCAGGAGTTTGAGACCAGCCTGGCCGACATGGTGAAACCCCATCTCTACTAGAAATACAAAAATTAGCTGGGTATGGTGGTGCATGCCTGTAATCCCAGCTACTCGGGAGGCTGAGGCAGGAGAATCGCTTGAACCCAGGAGGTGGTGGTTGCAGTGAGCCAAGATCATGCCACTACACTCCAGCCTGGGCAACAGAGTGAGACTCTGTCTCAAAAAAAAAAAGAAGGAAATCCCACCATATGTGACAACATGGATGAACCCCTGAGAACATTATGCTAAGTGAAATAATCTTCTCTTATAAGGACAGATACTACATGATTCCATTTTTATGAGATATCTAAAATAACCAAATTCACAGAAGCAAAAAATAGAATGGTGGTTGCCAGGAGCTGAAGGGAGGGAGAAATAGAGAGTTGTTCTTCAATGGATATAAAGTTTTGGTAATATGGATGAGTAAGTTCTAGAGGTCTGCTGTAGGATGTTGTGCATATAGTCAACAGTATCATACTGTATACCTGATTTAAGAGAGTAAATCTCATGTTATTTTAGTAAATTTGTAGAGTTGTGAAATCGTCACAATCCAGTTTTAGACATTTTCATCACCCGAAGTGTTCCCTCAATCCCATTAGCAGTCATTTCCCACTCCTGTTCTCTCAGGCTACGCTGATCTATTTTCTTTTCAGGAAATTATATTTAAATGGAATCTTAACAGTATTTAGTCTCCTGTTCTCTCAGGCTACACTGATCTATTTTCTTTTCAGGAAATTACATTTAAATGGAATCTTAACAGTATTTAGTCTTCACATATGGCTGCTTTCACTTGGCAAAAGGTATTTGAAGTTCATCCGTGTTGTAGCATGTATCAACAGTTCATTTCTTCGTATTGCTCAATATTTGTGTGGATAAATACTGCATTTTATTTATTCTGTACTAATTGGTCATTTGTCTTATTTCCACTCTGGTGCTATTAGAATAATACTGCCGTGAACATTAATCTGTATAGTACTTATTAGCCATTCCTATGTCTTATTTAGTGAAATACCTATTCATAATTTTTGCCCATATTTTAATTTGATTGTTTTTCCTGTAATTATTGAGTTGTAAGAGTTCTTTATATATAGGCTAGACATCCCAAATCTGAAAACCTGAAATTTGAAATGCTCAAAATTCCAAAACTTTTTGACCACCAAGATGACACTCAAAGGAAATGCTTATTGGAACATTTCGGATTTCAGATTTTCAGATTCAGAATGCTCAGCTGGTAAATAGAATACAGATATTACAAAATCCAAATAAATCTGAAATCTGAAACACTTTTAGTCACAAGCATTTTAGAGAAGGAATACTCAACCTGTATATTATGGACTCAAGTCTTTCATCAAATATATGATTTGCAAATATGTTCTCCCACTGTGTGGTTTGTCTTTTTATTTTTTTTAATGGTGTCATATGAAGTACAAAAGTTTACTTTTAGTAAAGTCCAGTTTATCAATTTTTTTCTTTTATAGATTATGCTTTTTAGTGTTATACCTAAGAACTTTTCCTAACCCAGGATAGCAAATAATTTCTCCTATATTTTCTTAGAAGTTTTATAGTTTTAGATATTACATTTAAGTCTGAGATCCATTTTGAGTTGATTTTTTGTGTTTAATGTGAGATTTAAGGGTCAAGTTCATTTTTTTTGCTCATGGATGTTCATTTGCATTGACTCTATAGATCAATTTGGAGAGAACTGCCATCTTAACAATTTTGAATGTCAAATTCATGAACATGAAATGTCTTTCATTTATTTAGAGCTTTTACAAGTTCTGTCTACAGTGTTTTCAATATGCAAATCTGGTTCTTCTTTTATTAAATGTATTGTTTTTTTCAGCTTATAGAGAAGAACCATTTTCTTTTCTCTCTCTCTTTTTTTTTTTTTGAAGATAGGAACTCACTCTGTTGCCCAGGAGTGCAATGGCATGATCATAGATAACTGAAACTTTGAATTCCTTGGCTGAAGGAATCCTTTCACCTCAGCCTCTCAAGTAGCTGGGAATACAAGTGCATACCACCACACCCAACTAATTTTTTTGTGTGAAGATGGAATCTCACTATGTTGCCAAGGCTGGTCTCAAACTCCTGACCTCAAGTGATCCTCCGCCTCAGCCTCCCAAAGTGTTGGGATTACAGGCGTGAGCCACCTTGCCCTGCCAGAATTGTTCTATTTATTTATTTACATTTTTATTTATTTTCTGACAGAGTCTCACTCTGTTGCCCAGGTTGGAATGCAGTGGCGTGACCACTGCTCACTGTAGCCTCGACTTCCTAGGCTCAAGCAATCTGCCCACTTCAGCCTTCCCAGTAGCTGGGACTCCAGGGAAGGACCACCATTGCCCAGCTAATGTTTTATTTTTTTATTTGTAAAGACAGGGCCTCACTGTGTTCCCCCAGGCTGGTCTTGAACTCCTGGGCTCAAGAGATCCTCCTGCCTTGACCTCTCAAAGTGTTGGGATTACAGATGTGAGCCACTGCGCCCAGCCAGAATTGTTTTCTTAATTACACTTTCAAATTGTCCATTGCTGGTATGTAGAAATACAGTGGATTTTTATATACTGGGTTTTGGAGCCTGTGGACTTAACTAACATTGATAGTTTAATAGTTCTGTGGATAAAAAGTTTTTCTTCTTCCTTTCCAATCTGGATGCCTTCAGTCCATTTATTTACTTAATATCTTGTTGCACTGGCTAAAACATCTAGTACAATATTATACAGAAGTGGTGAGTGCAGGCGTACTTGCCTTGTTCCTGATCATGGAGGGAAGACATTCAGTCTTTCACCATTAAGTATGATTTTAGCTGTAGGTTTTTCATAGATACTTTTCTTTCCCGGCCCCCCCACCCCTGAGATGGAGCGCCCAGTTGCCCAGGCTGGAGTGCAATGGCACAATCTCGGCTCACTGCAACCTCTGCCTCCCGGGTTCAAGTGATTCTCCTGCCTCAGCCTCCCAAGTAGCTGGGATTACAGGCACTCACCACCACGCCCAGCTAATTTTTGTATTTTTAATAGAGACAGGGTTTCACCACGTTGGCCAGACTGGTCTTAAACTCCTGACCTCGGGTGATCTGCCCTCCTTGGCCTCCCAAAATGCTGGGATTATAGGCATGAGCCACCGTGCCCGGGCTCATAGATGCTTTTTATCTAAGGAACTTCCCTTCTATTTCTAGCTTGAGCATTTTTATCATGAATAGACATTGGATTTTGTCACATGATTTTGCTTCATCTATTGAGATGATCACATGATTTTTATCCTGTGTTTTATTAATATGGCATAGTACATAAATTGATCTTTGGATGTTAAACCAACCTTACATTCCCACTTGATCATGTTGTATGTACATTTTATATGGTGCTGGATTTGGTTAGCTGATTTTTTTTTTTTTTTTTTTTGAGGTGTTGTCTCACTCTGTCACCCAGGCTAGAGAGCAGTGGCACGATCTCAGCTCACTGCAACCTCTGCCTCCCAGGTTCAAGCAATTCTCCTGCCTGAGCCTCCAGAGCAGCAGGGATTACAGGCACCTGCCACTATGCCTGGCTAACTTTTTTGTATTTTCAGTAGAGACAGGGTTTCACCATGTTGGCCAGGATGGTCTCAAACTCCTGACCTCAAGTGATCCGCCCACCTCAGCCTCCCAAAGTGCTGGGATTACAGGCATAAGCCACCGCACCTGGTCAAGGTTAGCTAATAATTATGGATTTTTGTTTCTCTGTTCATGAGAGCGAATGGTGTATAGTTTTCTTGTGATGTCTTTGTCTGGCTTTGATATCAGGGTAATGCTAGCCTCATAGAGTAAGTAGAAATTGTTCCTTCCTCCCCTAATTTCTGCAAGTTTGTGAACAGTTGTTATTATATCTTCTTTGAATATCTGACAGAATTCACCAGTGAAGCCAGCTAGGCCTTGGCTTTTCTTTATGGGAAAACCTTTAGTTACTAATTCATTTGTTTTTAAGTTATTATAGGTCTACTCAGATTTTCTATTTCTTCTTGATTAAATTTTAGTAATTTCTAGGGATTTATTCATTTCATTCACATCAGCGGTTGTGCTCTGAAAGTGCTTGAATAATAAAAGTGTGGCTGATATTCTCTCCAAATAAGATTTTTTTTTGACCACAGATTTCATTTCTTTAATGATGGGTGAACTATCCATGTTTTTCATTTCTTTTGATTACGCTAAGCTAATGGTTTATCAATTTTGTTGATCTTTTCAAAAAATCAACTTTTTGTTTCATTGATCTTTGGTATGGTTTTTTCAGTTTCAATTTTATTTCTACTCTGATCTCTATTATTCCTTTCTTTCTGCTAACTTTGTGTTTGGTTTCTTGCTTTTCTAGTCCTTGAAATGCATCATTAGGTTATTTATTTGAAATCTTTCTCCTTGTTTATGGCTATAATCTTGCCTCTAATAGTGCTTTTGCTGTATTCAGTAGATTTTGATTTGTTGTGTTTTTAATTTCGTTTGTTTCAAGAATGTTTTTAATTTTCTTTTAAATTTTTTAATTGACCAATTGGTTGTTCAGGAGCACATTTAATTTTCATATATTTGTATGGTTTTGAAAGTTCCCTTGGTATTGATTTCTAGTTTTGTTTCATTGTGGTCAGAGAGGATACTTGATATGATTTCTACTTTTTAAAAATTTGTTGAGACTTGTTTTGTGGCGTAACATGTGGCCTGTCCTGGAGAATGTTCCATGAGCTGATGAGAAGAATGTGTATTCTGTAGCTGTTGGATAAAGTGTTCTGTAAATGTCTGTTAGTTCCGTTTGGTCTAAGATGCAATTCAAATTCAGTGTTTTCTTGTTGTTGATTTCCTGTCTGAATGATCTGTCCACTGCTGAGTGTGGGGTGTCAAAGTTCCCAACTGTTATTGTATTGGAGTCTATCTCTCCCTTTAGATCTAGTAATATTTGCTTTTATGTATCTGGGTTCTCCAATGTTGGGTGCATATATATTCACAACTGTGCATATATATTCACATCTTGCTGAATTGATCCTTTTATCATCATATAATGACCTTTTTTTGTCTCTTTTTACTTAAAGTCTGTTTTATATGATATAAATATAGCTATGTCTTCTCACTTTTATTTTCCTTTTGCATGGAGTATCTTTTTTTCTTCCTCTACTTTCAGTCTGTATGTGTCTTTACAAGTGAAGTGAATTTCTTATACATAGCATATAGTATAGTTGACTCATATTTTTAAAAATTTATTCTGCCAGTCTATATCTTTTAAGTGAAGAATTTAATCTGTTTATATTCAAGGTTATTATTGATAAATGAGGACGTACTCCTGTCATTTTGTTCATTGTTTTCTTGTTTTAGGTATCTTTTTTTTCCTTTCTTCCTCTCATATAATTGTGGTTTGGTGGTTTTCTGTAATATTAAGATTTGATCCTTTTTCTGCTTTGTGTATTTGCTATAACAGTGAATTTTATACTTTTGAGTGTTTTCATGATGGTGATTATCATCTTTTTGCTGCCAGGTGCAGGACTTCCTTGAGCATTTCTTGTAAGGCCAATGCAGTGGTGATGAATTATCTTAGTTTTTGCTTGTCTGGGAAAGATTTTCTTTCTCATTTCTGAAAGATAGTTTTACTGGGTACAGTATTCTTTGGTGGCTTTTTTTTTTTTTTTTTGGCAATTCATTGAATCCATTATTTCATTCTTTTGTAGCTTGCAAGGTTTCTCTGGAAAAATCTAATGGGAATCCTCTTAAATGTAACTTGACATTTTTCTCTTGCCATTTTTAGAATTTTCTCTGTCTTTGACTTTGAAAATTTGATTATAATGTGCCTCTGGGAGGATCTTTTTGAGTTGAATTTATTTGGGGGTCTCTGGATGCCCCAGATTTGGGAAGTTTTCAACTATTATTTGATTAAATAGGTTTTTTATGCCTTTTTCCATGTCTTCTTCTGGAACTTCCATAATATGAACACTTGTTCACTTAATGGTGTCTCATAAGTCTTGTAAGCTTTTTTTTTTACTTTTTTGATTTTTTGCTTTTTTTTTTTTTCTTTCTCTAACTGGGTAATTTCAGATGACCTGTGTTCAAACTCAGAGATTTTTTTTCTTCCGTTAGATCAAGTCTGCTACTTAAGCTGTCTGTCTTTTTTTTTTTTTTTAAAGACAGAGTCTTGCTGTGTTGCCCAGGCTGGAGTGTAGTGGCTCAGTCTTGGCTCACTGCAACCTCCACCTCCTGGATTCAAGCAATTCTCATGCTTCAGCCTCTCAAGTAGCTGGGATTACAGGCATGCACCACCTTGCCCGGCTAATTTTTGTACTTTTAGTAGAGACCAGGTTTAACCATGTTGGCCAGGCTGCTCTTGAACTCCTTGCTTCATGTGATCCACCCACCTCGGTCTCCCAAAGTGCTGGGATTATAGGCGTAAGCCACTTCACCTGGCTGTATTTTTTATTTTATTCATTGAATTCTTCAACTGCAGGATTTCTGTTTGATTCTTTTTCATGATATTTATCTCCGTTGAATTTCTAATTTATATCATGATTTTTTTTCCTAGCTGTGTTGAATTATCTATCTGTACATTCTTATATCTTGGTGAGTTTCCTTAAGTTCATTAATTTCTATACTGGCAACTTGTGGATTTCCTTGTCATTAGGATTTGTTATTGAAGAGTCATGTTCCTTTTGTGATGTCATATTTCCTTGATTTTCATATTTCTTGTGTCCCTGTATTGATGTCTGTGAAACAATAGCCTCTTCCAAGCTTTATCTAGAGTGGCTTTCATACATAGAGAAAGACTTTCACCTGCAGTTGGGTCTTACAGTGCCGGTTGGGAAGCGGGTGGTAACTCTTTCCAGGTCGGTGCAGTGGTATAGTCTCTGTGCAGCTTCTTCATCTGTATTCAACATTAGTAATAAATGTGAGTGCCTCAATGGCCTAGGTTGTAGACATTCGTGGTTGTGGCAGCAGCAGCATAGGTTGTTAATTCCTTGGTTGTAGGGGCTTTTGGAGTCCTTTTCTCAACTTCCCCACGGTGGAGAAACTTAGTCAAGGGAATCCCTCTTGCTGTCAGATCTGGCATGGCCTACAAGCAGCTGCCACAGTGGCTAAATTCCAGGTGCGGGTGCTCAGAGCAGCTGTGGGGCTGGAGTCCTAAGCTCAGGGTCTTACGAACCTTATTATGGCACCAGGGTCTTGGGGTGCAAGCTTGCTCTCTGTGGCGGGATTGGATGTAGGTTGCTCTTAGTGCTAGGATCTGTGACTCTGAGGCACCTTCTAGCAGCTCATGTCCAGGGGGTCAGGTTGTAGCTGTGATGCTACCCCTGGGGAGTAGTTCACAGCTCTGGCCTGACTCCAGGGAAGAAGGTGTGCTCTGGAGGTTTGAGCCTAGGCCAGGATATGGCTTTGATTGAGGAGCCTGAACCAATAGGGCTCAGTGACAACTCAGGTTGCTGGACGTGAGGCACCATGTAGTGGTAACTCTACAATCTGGGATGGTAGGGCTCAGCAGTATCTCAGTCTCTGTGAGTCCAAGTGCAGTGGCAGCAAGTAGCCCAGAATGGCCGAGTATGGCTGTCGTTTGGGCCATGAGGGGCAGAAAATGGTAGAGCGATAACACTACTCCCCAAACAGGGAGGTGTCTTAACAGCCCAGACCATAGGGTGCTGGTCCAGCTCCAGAGAAACAGGGTACTGGAGTTGTTTGGCCTGTAGGGTGGTAGGGTGTCTGAGCTTAGCCACTGCTTTGTTTCCCTGAGACAAAGGGTAGTACATCAGCTTAGCCCTGGGATGCACAGCTTCTCAGCTCAGCCAAGGCATGAGTTCCCCAGGGGGCAATGTGCTGCTATAGCTCTGGCCTAAAGGGGTGTGACTTCCCAGGCAGCCCAGGCACCATGGATGCAGGGCTCCAGCAAAGCCCTCTTTCCAGCGGAGGCAGTACACAGTTCCAGCTCAGGCTTGCAGGGGCAGAGCACAGCTGCAGCTGACAGAGGTAAATGCAGCTGTTCTGTCAAAGCACCCTTTCCTCCGGAGGGAGAAATGGTGCTTAAGCTCCAGCCCAAGGCAATGGGAGGTGGAGGATGGAAGTTCCACCACTGCTTGGTTCCACAGGGAAAGGTGCTCACAGCTGAGCCACTTGGGGATGTCAGACCACTGAGCAGAGGTGCTTTGATGGTGGGGTAACCTCAGGGATGAAGGGGTACCATGACTACTAGCCCCCAGAGCAAGACTACTCCAGCATTAGTTCCAGTTCCAAGATGGTGTGGCATGGTGGCCATGCAGGCCACAGCAGGAGGAACACAGTATTGGCTACTCCTCTGGGGGAGCAAAGCTGTGCAGCTTCTTGGCAGCTCCCTCAGCTGGGCTTAGTGCCTGTGAGGACTGCAGGTGACCTCAGTGGCAAGGCCTGTAGGTGTCTAAGGTGTTGGTGGGGGCTGCTGGGAACCTCTTGCCTACCTTTTCAGTAAAGACAGAAGTGGCCATCTGGTTCCCAGCTGATCCTGGCTGGGGGATGGAGTGGCAGAGGCCTGGCATTTCCTTCTGTTCTTTATGTGGCTATCCTGAGTTTCTGCACTCACCAGGTGACATGCTCCAGCACTCTCCTTTGGTTATTTCTGTTAAAATGTAGTGGTTTATTCATTGTTTTTGGCTGTCTTTGTGGAAGGGATGAGCACTACGGGTCTCTAGTCAGCCATCTTGCTGATATCACCTCCCCAAATAACTCTATTTCTTCTTCTCCTCCTCCTCCTCTTCCTTCTTTTCTTCTTTCTTCTTTTTTCTCTTCCTCTCCTTCCCTTCCTTCCTCCTCCTCCTCCTTCTTTTTTCTTTTTTTGTGGCGGAATCTCGCTCTGTTGCCCAGGCTGGAGTGCAATGGCACGATCTCTGCTCACTGCAACCTCTACCTCCTGGGTTCAAGCAATTCTCCTGCCTCAGCTTCCTGAGTAGCTGGGACTACAGGTGCCTGCCACCACGCCTGGCTAATTTTTGTACTTATAGTAGAGATGAGGTTTCACCATGTTGGCTAGGCTGGTCTCAAACTCCTGACCTCAGGTGATCTGCCCACCTGAGCCTCCCAAAGTGCTGGAATTACAGGTGTGAGCTACCACACCCAGCCAAGACTCTATTTCTTCCTGAGTAAATTTTAGAACATTAGATTTTTCTAGGAATGTATCCCATTAAACTAAATCTTGAAATAAATTGGCATAAGGTTGTTAATATTATTTATTACATACTCCCTCCTTTATTGTAAAATATAAATATGTCAAACAGCTCAATGAGTAGCTATACAATAAACAAGATTATAATTTTCATTAGTACCAAGAAAATAACATTAACAGCAATATCAGGTAGGGATAGAAGGTAATTGGATCGATAGAAATTCCCGTTTTAGTCCAGGCACAATGGCTCATGCCTATAATCCCAGCACTTTCGGAGGCCGAGGTGGATCTCCTGAGATCAGGAGTTCGAGATCAGGCTGGCCAAATGGTGAAACTCTGTCTTTACTAAAAATACAAAAATTAGCCGGTGTGGTGGCGCACGCCTGCTACTCGGGAGGCTGAGGCATTAGAATCACTTGAACCCAGGAGGCAGAGGCTGCAGTGAGCCAAGATCATGCCACTGTACTCCAGCCTGGGTGACAGAGCAAGACTCCATCTCTCTCTCTCTCTCTCTCTCTCTCTCTCTCTATATATATATATATACCCATTATATATATATATATATATATATATATACCCATTATATATATATATATATATATATATATTTCCATTTTAAAATCAAAACCTCAGCATTAGATCTGAAATGAATTTTCAAGAGATTGTTATGGGTGGGAAATCTGAAGGCACCCAAATGTTAGTTAAATGCCTGAATTTACATAGTAAACAACTTAACGTATGATCTGGAATTACTCTTTTCCCTTATCTTTATCATATTGTAACTCAGGTGTCAGATGGACCTCTCTGCCTCTTAGAGATCTAGAACCAATGGGCTAAGACCACCAACAACTCTATAGTCCGTGAATATCTAAAAATCTTCCCATTATGTGTGTTAATTCCCAAGGTGTGCACTCTTCTTGCCTCACGCCCCTGTATCCTAGTGTGTCCCCTTTGTACTATACGACAGTGAATTTCTCAAAAAGAATCTACGCGTCCAAAAGCATTAACGAGCAGGAGTGGATCTAGGTTAAATGGAGCCTGAAGTTTACACAGTGATCAACATTTCTAGTGATCTTATAGGGGAAATGGAGGAACGCTCTATAACAAACAATTTAAAATCCATACATTACATACTAGTTATAGATATCACTGTGGTCCAGTGCCCTTTTTAGTTGTACAATTTCCAGTTGCTTTTCTCCCTTCCCCTCCTCCTTTTCTATCTTTTTTCATCTTCCTCTGCCTTTCATTTCCTATCACTTTCTGTCTTCCAGATTAACCCTCAACCTGGCTTCTTTCCTATGTTCAACAGAGTACTTTGCCTTTTCCTCTGATATCCAGGTGGCAGTTGCCATCTGGGCCCAGGAGGGCAGGGAGAGCATTCAACTTCCACTTGGAACACTTGCCAGACTATCCCTTCAACAAAGACAGTTTTATTTTTCAAAGGAATTCTAGAGCCATCTCTAGAATTTTGTTATATTTTCGACTGCCTACTCTCCCCTGTCAAAGGACATGGAAAAGCTAATTCAAATGTTCTGGTAAAGCAGTAGCAACTACTTGCAGGCCTTGGACCAGAGAATATCCTCCTTCAGTTTTCTTCTTCCACAGAGGACAACTTGAAGAGGAGCAAAGGCAATAGTTGAGAGAGAGGAACGAGATATCTACCAAGCCTGCTAGATTCTTTCAGTCCTTGCAAATTAGTAGGGTGACAATATCACTGGCAGATACATCTGATGCACACTGGGGAAACTGAAGTACAAAGGTCTTGCATCCTGACTACCTCCACACAATGGGAAATTGGCAGTAATGCAGCTTAAGAGTATAGAGTTGGCCTCTTTCTTGAGAGGTGAGGCTAGACCCTCTCAAACTGCCGGTGCACAAACCTGTTTGGATTGCTATTTCCTTGCTTTGGCCACTATTGATTTATAAATAAGACTTTTTTAAAGCAAGAAGCTGATTTTTTTTCTTTTTTTTCTTTTTTTTAATTATTATATTTTAAGTTCTAGGGTACATGTGCACAACATGCAGGTTTGTTACATATGTATCCATGTGCCATGTTGGTGTGCTGCACCCATTAACTCGTCATTTACATTAGGTATATCGCCTAATGCTATCCCTCCCCCCTGCCCCCACCCCATGACAGGCCCCGGTGTGTGATGTTCCCCTTCCTGTGTCCAAGTGTTGTCATTGTTCAGTTCCCACCTATGTGTGAGAACACGCGGCGTTTGGTTTTCTGTCCTTGCGATAGTTTGCTCAGAATGATGGTTTCCAGCTTCATCCATGTCCCTACAAAGGACATGAACTCATCCTTTTTTATGACTGCATAGTATTCCATCGTGTATATGTGCCACATTTTCTTAATCCAGTCTATCATTGATGGACATTTGGGTTGGTTTCAAGTCTTTGCTATTGTGAATAGTGCCACAGTAAACATACGTGTGCATGTGTCTTTATAGCAGCATGATTTATAGTCCTTTGGGTATATACCCAGTAATGGGATGGCTGGGTCAAATGGTATTTCTAGTTCTAGATCCTTGAGGAATCACCACACTGACTTCCACAATGGTTGATCTAGTTTACAGTCCCACCAACAGTGTAAAAGTGTTCCTATTTCTCCACATCCTCTCCAGCACCTATTGTTTCCTGACTTTTTAGTGATCGCCATTCTAACTGGTCTGAGATGGTATCTCATTGTGGTTTTGATTTGCATTTCTCTGATGGCCAGTGATGATGAGCATTTTTTCTTGCATCTGTTGGCTGCATAAGTGTCTTCTTCTGAGAAGTGTCTGTTCATATCCTTCGCCCACTTTTTGATGGGGTTGTTTGATTTTTTCTTGTAAATTTGTTTAAGTTCTTTGTAGATTCTAGATATTAGCCCTTTGTCAGATGGGTAGATTGCAAAAATTTTCTCCCATTTTGTAGGTTGCCTGTTCACTCTGACAGTAGTTTCTTTTGCTGTGCAGAAGCTCTTTAGTTTATTTAGATCCCATTTGTCAATTTTGGCTTTTGCTGCCATTGCTTTTGGTGTTTTAGATATGAAGTCCTTGCCCATGCCTGTGTCCTGAATGGTATTGCCTAGGTTTTCTTCTAGGGTTTTTATGGTTTTAGGTCTAACATTTAAGTCTTTAATCCACCTTGAATTAATTTTTGTGTAAGGTGTAAGGAAGGGATCTAGTTTCAGCTTTCCACATATGGCTAGCCAGTTTTTCCAACACCATTTATTAAATAGGGAATCCTTTCTCCATTTCTTGTTTTTGTCAGGTTTGTCAAAGATCAGATGGTTGTAGTTGTGTGGTATTATTTCTGAGGGCTCTGTTGTGTTCCATTGGTGTGTATCTCTGTTTTGGTAACAGTACCATGCTGTTTTGGTAACAGTACCATGCTGTTTTGGTTACTGTAGCCTTGTAGTATAGTTTGAAGTCAGGTAGCGTGATGCCTCCAGCTTTGTTCTTTTTGCTTAGGATTGTCTTGGCAATGTGGGCTCTTTTTTGGTTCCATATGAACTTGAAAGTAGTTTTTTCCAATTCTGTGAAGAAAGTCATTGGTAGCTTGATGGGGATGGCATTGAATCTATAAATTGCCTTGGGCAGTATGGCCATTGTCACAATATTGATTCTTCCTATCCATGAGCATGAAATGTTCTTTCATTTGTTTGTGTCCTCTGTTATTTCGTTGAGCAGTGGTTTGTAGTTCTCCTTGAAGAGGTCCTTCACATCCGTTGTAAGTTGGATTCCTAGGTATTTTATTCTCTTTGAAGCAATTGTGAATGGGAGTTCACTCATGATTTGGCTCTCTGTTTGTCTGTTATTGGTGTATAGGAATGCTTGTGATTTTTGTACATTGATTTTGTATCCTGAGACTTTGCTGAAGTTGCTTATCAGCTTAAGGAGATTTTGGGCTGAGACGATGGGTTTTTCTAAATATACAGTAATGTTATCTGCAAACAGGGACAGTTTGACTTCCTCTTTCCTAATTGAATACCCTTTATTTCTTTCTCCTGCCTGATTGCCCTGGCCAGAACTTCCAACACTATGTTGAATAGGAGTGGTGAAAGAGGGCATCCCTGTCTTGTGCCAGTTTTCAAAGGGAATGCTTCCAGTTTTTGTCAATTCAGTATGATATTGGCTGTGGGTTTGTCATAAATAGCTCTTACTATTTTGAGATACGTTCCATCAATACCTAATTTATTGAGAGTTTTTAGCATGCAGGGCTGTTGAATTTTGTCGAAGGCCTTTCTGCATCTATTGAGATAATCATGTGGTTTTTGTCTTTGGTTCTGTTTATATGATGGATTATGTTTATTGATTTGCATATGTTGAACCAGCCTTGCATTCCAGGGATGAAGCCCATTTGATCATGGTGGATAAGCTTTTTGATGTGCTGCTGGATTCGGTTTGCCAGTATCTTGTTGAGGATTTTTGGATCGATGTTCATCAGGGATATTGGTCTAAAATTCTCTTTTTTTGTTGTGTCTCTTCCAGGCTTTGGTATCAGGATGACACTGGCCTCATAAAATGAGTTAGGGAGGATTCCCTCTTTTTCTATTGATTGGAATAGTTTCAGAAGGAATGGTATTAGCTCCTCCTTGTACCTCTGGTTGAATTTGGCTGTGAATTCATCTGGTCCTGGACTTTTTTTGGTTGGTAGGCTATTAATTATTGCCTCAATTTCAGAGCCTGTTTTTGGTCTATTCAGAGATACGACTTCTTCCTTGTTTAGTCTTGGGAGGGTGTATGTGTCCAGGAATTTATCCATTTCTTCTAGATTTTCTAGTTTATTTGCATAGAGGTGTTCATAGTATTCTCTGATGGTAGTTTGTATTTCTGTGGGATTGGTGGCGATATCCCCTTTATCATTTTTTATTGCATCTATTTGATTCTTCTCTCTTTTCTTCTTTATTAGTCTTACTAGCGGTCTATCAATTTTGTTGATCTTTTCAAAAAACCAGCTTCTGGATTTATTGATTTTTTTGAAGGGTTTTTTGTGTCTCTATCTCCTTCAGCTCTGCTCTGATCGTAGTTTTTTCTTGCCTTCTGCTAGCTTCTGAATGTGTTTGCTCTTGCTTCTCTAGTTCTTTTAATTGTGGTGTTAGGGTGTCAATTTTAGATCTTTCCTGCTTTCTCTTGTGGGCATTTAGTGCTATAAATTTCCCTCTACTCACTGCTTTAAATGTGTCCCAGAGATTCTGGTATGTTGTGTCTTTGTTCTCATTGGTTTCAAAGAACATACTTATTTCTGCCTTCATTTTGTTATGTACCCAGTAGTCATTCAGGAGCAGGTTGTTCAGTTTCCATGTAGTTGAGCACTTTTGAGTGAGTGTCTTTTTTTTTTTTTTTTTTTTGAGACAGTCGCACTCTGTCACCCAGGCTGGAGTGCAGTGGCATGATCTCGGCTCATTGCAAGCTCCGCCTCCCAGGTTCATGCCATTCTCCTGCCTCAGCCTCCTGAGTAGCTTGGACTACAGGTGTCCGCCACCACGCCCGGCTAATGTTTTGTATTTTTAGTAGAGACGGGGTTTCACCATGTTAGCCAGGATGGTCTCGATCTCCTGACTTCGTGATCTGCCCGCCTCTGCCTCCCAAAGTGCCGGGATTACAGGCGTGAGCCACCGCGCCCAGCGAGAGTGAGTTTCTTAATCCTGAGTTCTAGTTTGATTGCACTGTGGTCTGAGAGACAGTTTGTTATAATTTCTGTTGTTTTACATTTGCTGAGGAGTGCTTTACTTCCAACTGTGTGGTCAATTCTGGAATAAGTGCGATGTGTTGCTGAGAAGAATGTATATGATTTGGGGTGGAGAGTTCTGTTGATGTCTATTAGGTCCGCTTGGTGCAGAGCTGAGTTCAATTCCTGGATATCCTTGTTAACTTTCTGTCTCATTGATCTGTCTAATGTTGACAGTGGGGTGTTAAAGTCTCCCATTACTATTATGTGGCAGTCTAAGTCTCTTTGTATGTCTCTAAGTACTTGCTTTATGAATCTGGGTGCTCCTGTATAGGGTGCATATATATTTAGGATAGTTAGCTCTTCCTGTTGAATTGATCCCTTTACCATTACATAATGGCCTTGTCTCTTTTGATCTTTGTTGGTTTAAAGTCTGTTTTATCAGAGACTAGGATTGCAACCCCTGCTTTTCTTTTTTGTTTTCCATTTGCTTGGTAGATCTTCCTCCATCTCTTTATTTTGAGCCTATGTGTGTCTCTACACGTGAGATGGGTCTCCTGAATACAGCACACTGATGGGTCTTGACTCTATCCAATTTGCCAGTCTGTGTCTTTTAATTGGAGCATTTAGCCCATTTACATTTAAGGTTAATATTGTTTTATGTGAATTTGATCCTGTCATTATGGTGTTAGCTGGTTATTTTGCTCGTTAGTTGATGCAGTTTCTTCCTAGCATCGATGGTCTTTACAATTTGGCATGTTTTTGCAGTGGTTGGTACCGGTTGTTCCTTTCCATGTTTAGTGCTTCCTTCAGGAACTCTTGTAAGGCAGGCCTGGTGGTGACCAAATCTCTCAACATTTGCTTGTCTGTAAAGGATTTTATTTCTCCTTCACTTATGAAGTTTAGTTTGACTGGATATGAGATTCTGGGTTGAAAATTCTTTTCTTTAAGAATGTTGAATATTGGCCCCCACTGTCTTCTGGCTTGTAGAGTTTCTGCCAAGAGATCAACTGTTAGTCTGAT
Organism: Pongo abelii; assembly: GCF_028885655.2. Lineage (NCBI taxonomy): Eukaryota > Metazoa > Chordata > Mammalia > Primates > Hominidae > Pongo > Pongo abelii. The sequence continues at coordinate 21,901,415 of NC_071993.2, read as the reverse complement.
GGGCTTCCCTTTGTGGGTAACCCGACCTTTCTCTCTGGCTGCCCTTAACATTTTTTCCTTCATTTCAACTTTGGTGAGTCTGACAATTATGTGTCTTGGAGTTGCTCTTCTCAAGGAGTATCTTTATGGCATTCTCTGTATTTCCTGAATGTGAATGTTGGCCTGCCTTGCTAGGTTGGGGAAGTTCTCCTGGATCAAATCCTGCAGAGTGTTTTCCAACTTGGTTCCATTCTCCCCGTCACTTTCAGGTACACCAATCAGACATAAATTTGGTCTTTTCACATGGTCCCATATTTCTTGGAGGCTTTGTTTGTTTCTTTTTACTCTTTTTTTCTCTAAACTTCTCTTCTCACTTCATTTTGTTCATTTGATATTCAATCACTGATACCCTTTCTTCCAGTTGATCCAGTCGGCTACTGAAGCTTGTGTATGCATCACGTAGTTCTCTTGCCATGGTTTTCAGCTCCATCAGGTCATTTAAGGTCTTCTCTACACTGATTATTGTAGTTAGCCATTCGTCTAATCTTTTTTCAAGGTTTTTAGCTTCTTTTCCATGGGTTCGAACATCCTCCTTTAGCTTGGAGAAGTTTGATCATCTGAAGCCTTCTCTCAACTCATCAAAGTCATTCTCCATCCAGCTTTGTTCCATTCCTGGCAAGGAGCTGCATTCCTTTGGAGGAGGAGAGGCGCTCTGATTTTTAGAATTTCCAGTTTTTCTGCTCTGTTTTTTCCCCATCTTTGTGGTTTTATCTACCTTTGGTCTTTGATGATGGTGACGTACAGATGGGGTTTTGGTGTGGATGTCCTTTCTGTTTGTTAATTTTCCTTGTAACAGTCAGGACCCTCAGCTGCAGATCTGTTGGAGTTTGATGGAGGTCCACTCCAGACCCTGTTTGCCTGGGTATCACCAGTGGAGGCTGCAGAACAGCGGATATTGCAGAACAGCAAATGTTGCTGCTTGATCGTTCCTCTGGAAGTTTTGTCTCAGAGGGGTACCCAGCCGTGTGAGGTGTCAGTTGGCCCCTACTGGGTGGTGCCTCCCAGACAGGCTACTCGGGGGTCAGGGACCCACTTGAGGAGGCAGTCTGTCTGTTCTCATATCTCAAACTCTGTTCTGGGAGAACCACTACTCTCTTCAAAGCTGTCACACAGGGACATTTTAAGTCTGCAGAGGTTTCTGCTGCCCTTTGTTCGGCTATGCCCTGTCCCCAGAGGTGGAGTCTACAGAGGTAGGCAGGCCTCCTTGAGCTGCAGTGGGCTCCACCCAGTTCAAGCTTCCTGGCTGCTTTGTTTACCTACTCAAGCCTCAGCAATGGCAGGCACCCCTCCCCCAGCCTCACTGCCATCTTGCAGTTCGATCTCAGACTGCTGTGCTAGCAATGACAAGGCTCCATGGGTGTGGGACCCTCCAAGCCAGGTACGGGATATAATCTCCTGGTGTGCCACTTGCTAAGACCGTTGGAAAAGCGCAGTATTAGGGTGGGAGTGACCCAATTTTCCAGGTGCCGTCAGTCACAGCTTCCCTTGGCTAGGAAAGGGAATTCCCTGACCCTTTGCGCTTCCTGTGTAAGGCGATGCCTTGCCCTGCTTCAGCTCATGCTTGGTGGGCTGTACCCACTGTCCTGCACCCACTGTCTGGCAAGCCCCAGTAAGATGAGCCCGGTACCTCAGTTGGAAATGCAGAAATCACCCATCTTCTCCGTCACTCACACTGGGAGCTGTAGACTGGAGCTGTTCCTATTCAGTCATCTTGGAACATTCCCCAATTATTTTTTCTTATAAGTACAGTTCTAATTAATCTACAGTCTCTTGAATGAATATGCAAGTAAATAGCCCAATCGTAAGCCCCTTGAAATGGATAGGATAATACCTTGCATATACAAACTACCATTCTCAGTACAGTGATGTACTAAGTCAATACTTAATAAATCTTTGGTATTTGGGATATTTCATTAGTAATGTGACATCCAGTGACCCACACGATATTTGAACTAAAAGGAAATCATGAATACAATCCTTTTGTTTTACGGGCAGAGATGTAAAGTGGGAAGAAAACAGGATTTAAAAGGAAACCTGCCTTAGGTGTTCTGACTCTGGTATGTGACTTTGCAGGTCCTCACATCGCTCTGAGCTTCAGTCAGTTTTTTCCTCTGTAATATCAGCATTTTTTTTTCTTTTTTGAGATGGAGTCTCACTCTGTCGCCCAGGCTGGAGTGCAGTTGTGTGGTGCCATCTTGGCTCACTGCAACCTCCGCCTCCCGGGTTCAAGCGATTCTTATGCCTCAGCCTCTCAAGTAGCTGGGACTGCAAGTGTGCCCTACCACGCCCAGCTAATTTTTGTATTTTTTAATAGAGGTGTGGTTTCACCGTGTTGGCCAGGCTGGTCCTGAACTCCTGACCTCAGGTGATCCACCCGCCTTGGACTCCCAAAGTACTGGGATTACAGGCATGAGCCACCATGCCCAGCCTGTGATATCAATTTTACAAGGTAGTTGGGGGATGAAATGTGACAGTCGTATGAAATTATTTTGTTTATATGAGTGAACCATTATGCAATTGTAAAGCACATTATCACTTTTGTTACAGATGTGAGTTTTAAAAAGAGATAAAGTAGGCCCCAAAACTAGTTAATGTCAGCCCAGGCCTAGAACTCAGACCATTCTGACTCTTTCTTAGGCCATGTTGCCCTTTTGGTTTAGCAAAAACATGATTTCAAACCGTGCATATGTGGCAGCACTGTTCTTTGTCATACCTTGATCTGATAATATCTTCAAAGTGAAATCACTTGGTTTCCTGAGGTGCTGGGCTAAAGGGGGATAAATTGGAGAGCAAGGTATTTCATGTCCTGAGAGACTGGCCAGTTTATGTGGCTATGCTTCTAAGGGATTCTGCAAGCAGTGGCTCTCACAGGTACCCTTTTGAATATTTGAACCACAGAAATATTCAGGGACTCATTATGCTCTATTGGAACACTTTTTCATCTTCTTTAGTGACTCATTAAGGCAAAGTATATTTGCAGATTACAGGAAACCTTTTCTTTCTGTATCTCCTATTTAAGATTCTTATATAGTCTTTGGATCCTATTAGGTGTTCTATGTTACTAGTATACTGAATTTGTAATTTGTACTCGCTCATCAGAGCCCTGTATCTTACCAAAAGAATAGTGTCTACTTTAAACCCTGTATCTAATTTACCAGTTATAATCACATACACCTTGAATGCTATTAATGATATTCATGAAAGAACTGGTTTAGCTTATAGTCTGTGGTCTGGTGATGTTATCATACTGCCTAGTAAGCATTTATTTTATTACTCTGATTTATACATAACACCTTCTTATGTATAGTTAAGAATGCAGCAAGTCAATAGAATGGTGATACCTGAGCTATTACATGTTAATGCAATTTAAAATTGCCTCCTTGTCTTAAAATTTGGGGAAACCATTAAAAAGAGAATAATATGGTGAATATGTGTTATGTTGTTACGGTGTTCACTGGTAGAGTTAACAGTATCTACAAGACTACACAATTGTCTTTTTGCATAAGTGTTTTCTCCCAGGAAATGGCTATCCACATTGCTTATAGAGGTAATTAGTTAATCAAAGACCTTCTCTTTTAAAAGTTAAGATGAACACTATTATCATCTCATATTTTTCTATCTAGACAGATAATCCACAGAAAAGTTTAAAGACATTAGAGAAATAACAAGAATGAGCACCACTGCTTTCTACCAGTTGGAAACATTTTTCACATGGCTTATTTAGGAGGAGAAGGGAGAGGAGAAAAAAATAATTTTTCAAAGTGGTTTATTTAATGTTCAGGTAACAGAACATGCTTTGTATTTGAACGCTGTAGTAGTTCTTACTTGTAATGAGGGCTAAATTCAAGTGGAAAGTTGACCAAGAGTAAATTTAACAAATGAAAATAATGAACTTCACAGTTACATAATTTTTGTTACTAGAGTAATACTTAAAATATCACTGACAGCCAGAATTTGAAAACTGTGACTTAAGGTTCTTTTCCAGATTAAGTACTTATTTTGTGAGTTACCTGAAGGTGCCAGAAATATGAACATATACTTTATATAGCTCAGAAAATTGGAAAATTCTTCTTTACATTGAACAGAAATGTGTAACCATGTAACTGTTGACTGATCCTAGCTGTGGCCTGTGAACTATAGTTTTCATTTTGCTGATTTAATTTTCTGTTAATTTCATCAGTGTTTTTACTAGAGGGAATGCAACCTACAGTGTTTTTACTAGAGGGAATGCAACCTATTTTAGTTTTTTTTCATTCACTCTACCCTTACCTATCATAAGTCACAAACTTAGATCATAGGACCCCAATTTCATAAGCATTCTAAAGATAAATTTGGGCATTAGGAAGAGGAGTTAGAAAGTGTTTGCTGCTTGGAATCACAATGTGGTGAAACATATTCCACCACAGTTACAATCCATGTGACTGTTTATTAATACACATTGGATTGTCCAAAAGCCCACCCAAGCCAGTAGCCCACAATATTAGTTCCTCAGATACCAAAGAAGAAAGGGGAGGCCTCATCTGTGTGAAAACTACATAGGAATAAATGTCTTCTCCCAAGATGAGGCTACAGAAAAGTCCTATATCTTCTGAAACTGCACATGATATAAAAATAGAATGACTAGCTGAAAAATTTATTATGTACTATCTGAGAAAATAAACACTAAACATTTTGAGAGTAAATTGGTACCCACTTTACTGAAAGTCATTCAGATCTAAAGCAGAGACATCAATCTGGTGATGAACGTGGTCATGGAAAGATGAATTTACTTTCCCAAAGTGACTTACTATCTTACTGAGTCACCCTAGGCATTGAGCTTTATATTAGACCACTACTTATTTGGAAACTTCTTTATCTACCTAGAATCATAAATGATCATTTGAGGATGCCAAACCTGCCCCCAAACAAAAATATTTTGCCATCATCTGCCATGGATATGGCTCTTCCCAAGACAAAAACTAGTGAGAAGGGAAGTTCTCAAAAAAAAAAAAAAAAGTCATTTGCAGTTAACGTTTTTGTGAAACTGTCTTATGACAGCAGGAGATGTAGAGTTTGCAAAGTAACTTGAATATTAACATTGGACCACACAGAAATGGAAAATCGACTGTGCTTTGCTTCTATCTAACGAACTTGTTATAAGTTGTAAGTTGCCTTTTAAGTGAGAAAAAAAAAAAGGTATGGCCACAAAATGACAATAGCAACATCACATCGTTTCCATTATTTGACAATAATGATCTGAAGGACTCAGATTATGTGTGATGGATAAGCTAAATTGTGATAGATGCTGTATTCAGAATCTACTACCAGCATAAGGCGACTCTAACTATTCTCAAACTGAGTCCTTGACTCTGTAGAAACAGGAAATTTGTTCTTGACTATGTATCAGGAAACCTTAAGTCTGTAAAGGCTGTGTTCTAATACTAGAATATCAGTGCTAGATGAATGATTCTCTAAGGCAATTCATCCCCACGTGCCATTGGAATGTTTACTGGGCAGGATTCTGATGTTAGGAATCTATTTGGCTATAAGAAAATATATTAATATGTTTAGGCCGGGCGTGGTGGCTCACGCCTGTAATCCCAGCACTTTGGGAGGCTGAGGCAGGCGGATCACTAGGTCAGGAGATCGAGACCATCCTGGCTAACATGGTGAAACCCTGTCTCTACTAAAAAATACAACAAAAATTAGCTGGGCATGGTGGTGTGTGCCTGTAGTCCCAGCTACTCGGGAGGCTGAGGCAGGAGAATGGCGCAAACCCAGGAGGCGGAGCTTGTAGTGAGCAGAGATTGTGCCACTGCACTCCAGCCTGGGCGACAGAGAGGAGAAAATACGTTAATATGTTTAATATATTAGTTTTTCATATAAGATGAAAAAACAATGTATATGAAAGGCTGTAGCATGACTTTAAGATGTTAGAGCGTTATGTGAATCTCAGGTTATGAGATTCTGAGGTCACGTGTATCTGTGACTTTGCCAGTTGACCTCAAATGAAAAGTTTATATGAATTCCTTGTGTGATCATATATGTCACAACTTATGGATCCGGGCAGGAAGCAGAGAAAAATTTAAATTCTACAAGATAAACCATAAGCTTTTCTTAGAATTATGCTATTGTGCTTGATTTATTATTTAGGTAAAATGCAATATATTCTGTATCTTTATACATCTTTATGTGTCCTCTAGTAATCTTTAAAGCAAAAAAAAAAAAATTACTAAAGAGGGACATTTATAAAAAGGCCAATTCAGGAAGATATAACAATTATAAATATGTATGCGCCTGATAACAGAACACCAAAATACATGATGCAAAAACTGACACAATTGAAGGAAGAGATGGACAGTTAAACAATAATGGTTGGAAATTTCAATACCTCCCTTTCCCCTAACATATTTCTAAAACATGCCATCCAACAATAGAATATACATTTTTCTTTACACATGGAACATTGTCCAGGATAGACTATATGCTAGGACATCAACAAACGTCAATAAGTTTAAAAGGATAGAAATAATACACAGTATGTTCTTTAATTCCAGTGGAATGAAATTAGAAATCAACATCAGGAAAAAAAAATCTGGGCAAATCAACACATGTTTGGGAATTAACACACTCCTAAATAATCAGTGGATCATGGAAGAAATCATGAGGGAAATTGGAATATTATCAGAGATGAATGAAAATAAGACGTGATGTACCAAGACTCAAGGAATGTAGCTTGCACACTTCTTAGAGGGAAATTTATAGCTATAAATGCCTATGTAAGAAAGAAGAAAGATCTCAAATCATTAACCTTTCCACCCTAAGACACTAGAAAGAGAAAAAACTATACCTAAAGCACACAGAAAAAAGAAAATAACAAAAAGTAGGGCAGTGATATGGTTTGGATCTGTGTCTCCACCAATTCTATATTAAACTGTAATCCCCAGTGTTGGAGGTGGGTCCTTGTGGGAGGTGATTGGATCATGGGGTTGGATTTCCCCCTTTGGTGTTGTTCTCGTGATAGAGGTCTCACAAGATCTGGTTGTTTAAAAGTATGCACCATCTCCCCCTCGCTCTCTGTTCCTCGTGCTCTGGCCATGTGAAGTGCTGCCTACTAGTTTGCCTTCTGCCATGATTGTAAGTTTCCTGAGGCTTCCCCAGAAGCCAAGCAGATGCTGCCACGCTTCCTGTTCAGCTTGTGAAACCATGAGCCAGTTCAGTCTCTTTTCTTTATAAATTACCCAGTCTCAGGCATTTCTTTATAGCCGTGCGAGAGCGGACTAATACAAGCAGAAATGGAAGAAATGGAGAACAGTAAAGAAACAGAGAAAAGCAGTGAAACCAAAAGCTGATTCTTGGAAAATATCAAGAAAATTAACATGCATTTAAGTAAATAATTAACCAAGAAAAAAAGAGAAAGGACTCAAATTTCTAGGGTTGAAAAAAAGGACATTACTGCCGATCTTATATAAACAAAAAGGATTATGAAGGAATACAGCCATGAATAAATGTATGTCAAGAAATTAGATGGCTAGTTTTCTAATAGAAGTGAAATGAATAAATTCCTGGAAAGATACAAACTGCTAAAACTGTATCAGAAACAGACGATTTTAATAGATAGACTTATAATTAGTAAAAAGGTTGAATTAGTTATCAAAAACCTATACACAATGAAAAGTCGAAGTCCAGATAGTTTCACTGCTGAATTCTACCAAACATTTAAAAAATTCCAGTGCTCTCAAAAAAAAAAAAAAAAAAAGGAAGAGGGGTGAATATTTCTCAGCTCATTTTATGATGGCAGTATTACCTTGATGCAAAACCAAAGACATCACAAGAAAACTACAGACCAATGTTTTTATAAATATGGATGCAAAAAAATCTCAAAAAATACCACCAAACTGAATTCGGCAACTTATAAAAAGAATTATCACCATGAAGCTGGGCATGGTGGTGTGCACCTGTAGTTGCAGCTCCTCAGGAGGCTAAGCAGGGGGAATCCCTTGAGCCCAGGAATTGAAGGATGCAGTGAGCTTTGATCACACCACTGTACTTCAGCCTGGGTGAAGATTTATCTAAAAACAAACAAACAAACAAACAAAACATTTATTACCGTGATCAAGTAGCATTGAACCATGGAACACAAGGTTGGTTAAACATCTCAAGATCAATTAATGTAAATACCTCATGTCAATAGAATACAAAGCAATATCACACAATCATCTCAAGAGAAGTGTTTGAGCCGGACTCAGTGGTTCCCACCTGTAATACCAACACTTTGGGAGGCCAGGGCAGGCTGATCACCTGAGGTCAGCAGTTCAAGATCAGCCTGGCCAATGTGGTGAAACCCCATCTCTACTAAAAATATAAAATATAGCCAGGTGTGGTGGCACGCACCTGTAATCCCAGCTACTCGGGAGGCTGAGGCAGGAGAATCACTTGAACCCAGAGGCAGAGGTTGCAGTGAGCCGAGATCGTGCCATTGCACTGCAGCCTGGGCAACAGAGCGAGACTGCATCTCAAAAAAAAAAAGTGTTTGACAAAACCCAACACCCTTGCGCTATAAAAACCCTCAGCAGACTAGGAATAAAAAAGAAGTATCTCAATCAGATAAAAGACCATCTACTAAAAACCCACAACACCATGTTTACTGGTGAAAGAATGCTTTCCTGCTAAGATCAAGAACAAAATAAGGATGTCTGCTCTTGCTTCTTCTATTCAGCATTGTATTGAAGTCTTAGCCAGGGCATTTAGGCAAGAAAAAGAAATAAGATGGAAAAAAAGAAGTAAAATTATCTATTTGCAGATGGCATGATTTTATATATAGAAAATCTTGAGAAATGCACTAAAAAAAACATTGGAACTAATAAATGAGTTTAGCAAGGTTGCAGGATACATAGCAATATTACAAAAATCAGTTTTATTTTTTATACATTTACAGTGAACAACTTGAAAATGAAATTAATAATTACATTCATAATTGCATCAAAAATAATAAAATACTTAGGAATAAATTTTAAAAAGTGAAAAACTTTAACTTTGAAAACTATATAACATTGTTGAAAGAAATTAAAGTCTAATTTAATTTGGAACTCTTAAGTCTTCCTGACCTTAGATTTGGCAGAGGATTCTTAGATATAACACCAAAGGCACAAACAACCAAAAACTTCAAAATTAAAAAAATAGATAAATTGGACCTTAGCAAAATTAAAAACTTTTGTGAGTCAAAGGACACCATCAAGAAAGTGAAAAGGCAACCCAAAGAATGGGAGAACTTATTTGCACATCTTACGTCTGATAAAAGTACATGTACCCAGAGCACATCAAGAATCTTACGACTCTGGCCAGGCATGGTGGCTCATGCCTGTAATCCCAGCACTTTGGGAGGCCGAGGCGGGCGGATCACCTCAGGTCAGGAGTTTGAGACCAGCCTGACCAACATGGTGAAACCCCATCTCTACTAAAAATACAAAAAATTAGCCGGGCATGTTGGCACATGCCTGTAGTCCCAGTTACTTGCGAGGCTGAGGTGGGAGAATCACTTGAACCTTGGAGGCGGAGGCTGCAGTGAGCCGAGATCGTGCCACTGCATTCCAGCCTGGGCTACAGAGCTAGACTCCATCTCAAAAAAAAAAAGGAAGAAAAAAATAATCTTACAACTCAATAATAAAAAGTTAAATGACCCACATAAGCAATGGATACAGGATATGAATAGATAGTCCTCCAAGGAAGATACACAGATATTCAATAAACACATGAAAAAATGCTCAGCATCAGTCATTAATTATTAACTATTAATTAAGTTAGGGACCTGTTAGAAGGTGTTATATTAGTTTGGTCAAGTGAGAATGAAGGACTAGTGCAGGTGGTGGAGGTCTGGGAGAGAAGGGAACAAATGGAATTGAACTGTGAAGCAGCTGGTTGGGGAAGGAGAGAAAAAATCCAAAAATGGACTCTTAGATTTTGAGCCTAAGTGACTTGGATGATAAACTATTAAGCAATGGAGGAAAAGCAGAGAAGTTGTTTTATTAGAAAAACTGATGAGTTTAGGCCGAGCGCAGTGGCTCACGCCTGTAATCCCAGCACTTTGGGAGGCCGAGGTGGGTGGATCACCTGAGGCTGGGAGTTCAAGACCAGCCTGACCAACATGGAGAAACCCCATCTCTACTAAAAATACAAAATTAGCCGGGCCTGGTGGCTCATGCCTGTAATCCCAGCTACTCAGGAGGCTGAGGCAGGAGAATTGCTTGAACCTAGAAGGCGGAGGTTGTAGTGAGCTGGGATCGCTCCATTGCACTCCAGCCTGGGCAACAAGAGCGTAAACTCTGTCTCAAAAAAAAAAAAAGAAAAGAAAAACTGAAGAGTTTAGTTTTTGGTTTGGTTAGTTTCAGGAACTAGGAGACCTCTGAGAGATTTAATGGCAGTTAGAAAGTGAAGCCATGTAGTATAGCAGAAAGAGCACTTGGCTTGTTTCTTCTTCTGTAAAATGAAAGATTTGGATTTAAAAGGTGGTTATGTTATAGTGATGGAGAGCAAAAATTTTAGATCCCTGCTTGTTTTAGCTTCTCACTAACTGTTTAACTTGGATATATTATTTATTCTCCCTGGGCCTCAGATCCTGTAAAATCAGGATAACAATTATATGCCTACCTAATATTGCTACTGTGAGGAATATGTATACACACACAACTTATTTAGAACAGTGCCTGTTGCATAGTAAGCTTAATGTTATGTAGGTGAAGTCCTTTTCAGATCTGAGGATCCATTGTTGCGTGGTCAATTTCTATGAGACTGGCATTCCAAGGTAGAAGTCAGGGCCAGAGACGTAGGTTAATCATTTCTTTTCTGAAGTATTATTGATTAGATGGGATGAGATACCAGAGTAGAAAGTGGATGGAACATGAATGGCAAGGGTAGAATGTTGAGGAACACTTCTATTAGGAAACAAGAGGCAGGAGTATATAGGAGAGGCCAGTGGAGGAACATTCAGAGAAAGAAGGAAAACTAGGACATGCTCTCATGAATGCCAAGTGGAATAGAAAAGGTAAGGTCAGGGGAAGATTTTACAGTAGACTACTTGAGCTAAGTTTGAAGATTTATGGGATGCATCTGATGGACAGGGGAGGTTGAAGATGAAAGCAAGTAATTGATGGAGCACAGTTCTGTGAGGATTCAAGGGGCAGATTTAGCCTCAAGGGGACAGAATGCATTTATTTCTTTGAATTAGGATAAAAGAAGGAATGGATATATGGTGGGGCAATCAAATTTTTGAGCTGGGAAATTCAGAAGTCAAGGAAGCTTATGTTGGATAACTTCAGTTTGTTTACATTAAATAGGAAGCAAGGTCATCTGTAGAGAGAGTGGAAGGTAGGGAACAAAATTGAAAAGTGTTTCCAAGCAGCTTTAAATGTTCTAATTCTGCTCTTTGTATGAATGGAAAACAAATGATCTATTTCAATTATAACAGGTAATATTTACTGAGCCTTTACCGTCTGCCAGGTATCATGCTAAGTGTTTGTTTCAAACTGAAAACATCCGTAAGAGGCAAATGGTAGTGGTATCCACACATTACAGAGGGTAATATATGAACCAGAGAAAGGATGGAAAATTGCTGTCTGTTACCGAGCTGAAAGGTGGAACCAAGATTGAAGAGCAGATCTGCCTGACTCTCGGCTCTTAATGATCATGCTTTCTGACGTTTTACCTTCAAATTTCATTAAAGCCATGAAGTGTTGGTTCGAGAATATACATGGATTAATGGGACAGAGAAATATAGAAAAATATAATAGCACATGTTTACAGCCAAACATAACTTTAATGAAATTCATATTTTAAATAAATGGAAAGGATGGCTTGTTAGATAAGTGCATTAGGGCAATTAACTATTCATTTGAAAAAAATTAGTAACTTTAACCCCATATTTTTTAAAAATATACAATAGAAGTCTGAACAGTGGTTGTCTGTGGCAGGATATAGATTGCATTAAGGGCACAAGGGAACTTTCTGGAGTAATAGGAATGTTCTGTAATTTTTTTTTTTTTTTTTTTAAGATGGAGTCTGGCTCTGTCACCCAGGCTGGAGTGCAGTGACGCGATCTCAGCTCACTGCAACCTCCACCTCCTGTTGAGGTGGAGTTCTGCTGCCTCAGCCTCCCAGAGAGCTGGGATTACAGGCGTGTACCACCGTGCCTGGATAATTTTTGTATTTTTAGTAGAGACAGGTTTTGCTATATTGACCAGGCTGGTCTCGAACTCCTGACCTCAAGGGATCTGCCTGCCTCGGCCTCCCAAAGTGCTGGGATTACAGGCATGAGCCACTGTGCCCAGTCAATGTTCTGTAATTTGATTGTGATGTTGGTTACATAGGCAGAGATTTTTGGTCAAAACTCATCAAATTGCACATTTAAAGTCTGCACATTACACTCTGTAAATTTTATCTCAATTTTAAAAAAGAAAGCCAAGTGCAGTGGCTCATGCCTGTAGTCCCAGCTACTCAGGAGGCTGAGGTGGGAGGATCATTTGAGCCTAGGAGTTACAGGCCATTCTGGGCCACATAGCAAGACTGCAACGTAGCAACATCTCTTTAAAGACAAACAAACAAAATAAGTTGACAGAGAAAGAGAAGATAAAAGGAAAATAAGGCAATTCTATATGTAGATCTCAAAGACATTGTTAAATGAAGAAAGAGCAAGGTATAGAATGACACATGAAATATGATACCATTTATATAAAAAAAAAAATTACCACCAGACCAAATTCTTTGTGTGGATCCACACTCATATGTGTAAAGGTATCATGGTTCTCAGGTGCAGCTGCCCCACTCCACCAACAGATTCTTCCTCTAATGTCAATCTCAGATGCTCTTAGGGTTTCCTTCCAGGTTGCAGAAAGGAAGGACTTTTATCTTATAACACTATTAGCATAAATGTCATTTTCCCCGCTGATTGCAATACTCAGTGGTAGAATATTCTCCAGTGAAGAAAGATATTCAATTTCTGCAAATTCTAGGTTTAAAAAATGACCTGTTTGCAAAATGAAAGTAGTGTCTTTTTTTTTTTTTTTTTTTTTTTTTTAGACAGGGTCTCACTCTGATACCCAGGTTGGAGTGCAGTGGTGCAATGTCAGCTTACTGCAACCTCCGCCTCCTTGGTTCAAGCGATTCTCCAGCCTCAGCCTCCCGAGTAGCTGGGATTACAGGCAACCACCGCCTTGCCCAGCTACTTTTTATATTTTAATAGAAACAGGGTTTCCCCATGTTGGACAGGCTGGTCTTGAACTCCTGACCTCAAGTGATCCACCCACCTTGGCCTCCCAAAGTGCTAGGATTACAGGCATGAGCCACCATGCCCGGCCTTGAAAGTAGTATCTTTTAAGAGGCAGCCCCCGTTGTGCATATGTACCCTAGAACTTAAAGTATTAAAAAAAATAAAAATAAAAAGAGGCAGCCTTATATAATGGAACTGTCATTGAACTAGAAGGAGTCTAGGGATGTGAGTTCTTGTCCTGAAGCTGCTGCTGAGTGGATGGCTGTTTTGGAGCAATCCATTTAATCTCTCTGGGCCTCAGTTTTCTTGTTAATTACATTAATGGATGGGACAGATGACTGAGGGTCTTTCAGGCCTAAGATCCAGTGAACCATGTTTATTCACATAGAGCTTACATGGAATCGTTTCACTCAGCGTATAGTAGGTACATGGAAAGTAAGATTTTTGCTTTTATGTTTTGAAACAGGTGACAACCAAAGCCAAGCAACTGAAGGATTCAGTGACCTGCTCCCCAGGTGAGTTCATACTTCCTCTATCTTATTAATCTAAAGTGGTTTCTTCTAAATTAATCACTTTTTATAATAACTTCTTTAAATACAAGGGTCTAGAAGTTTCGCCTAATGAACTCTAAATCTGGTCGTATCTCCAAAAGGGGTTGAAATACGGGCACCAGCAAGCCAGTCCAGCCCTGCACATACTGGTGCCGAGAAGATGTATTTAATTAATAAGGTTAAATAAGTATACAGATCATCTTCTGTAGTTTAATTTGTGGGGACAGGGAACACAGGAGAAAGCCCATCTGCACACCACGCAAATGCTATGTGCACACTGTTTCCCTGCACTGTCCACCCCTGTCACTGCCGCACTTGCAGAGCTACCCTTTGGGATAAATGACTAACAGGTTTCCCAGGCATTTATGTTTCCTTTTTTTTGAGACGGAGTCTTGCTCTGTTGCCCAGGCTAGCGTGCAATGGCGCAATCTCGGCTCACTGCACCCTCTGCCTCCCGGGTTCAAGCGATTCTCCTGCCTCAGCCCCCGAGTAGCTGGGATTACAGGCGCTCGCCGCTGCACCTGACTGATTTTTGTATTTTTAGTAGAGACGGGGTTTCACCATCTTGGCCAGGCTGGTCTTGAACTCCTGACCTCTTGATCCTCTCATCTCGGCCTCCCAAATGGCTGGGATTACAGGCGTGAGCCACCGTGCTCAGCCACATTTATGTTTCTTAAAATCGATTTCCTCCAAGATTAACTGGAATTTTGTTAGAGTCTCCATATTCTTTGCTTAGAACCAGGAAGTAAGAACATGCCTCAGAAACTTTCCAACCTAACTCAAATACAGGTCCCAGGGAGAGTTATGCAGATGAACAAGCCAACAATTAGCAAACCCAGAGATCTCAAAAAGCCACCCCAGCCAGGCGTGGTGGCACAGCTATAGTTTCAACTACTCTAGAGGCCGAGGCAGGAGGATCACTTGAGCTCAGGAGTTCAAAACCAGCCTGGGCAACATAGTGAGACCCCCATTTCTGAAAAACAAACATAAAAAATAAAATAATTTTTAAAAAAGAATTCAACTTGGAGTTCTCCAGGCTTTAGCAAAGAGGACATTTCCGGATTTCTTTTTCTGCCAGTGAAGTTATTTCCGTGGGCATGGAGGCAGAGACGGGGCAATGGGATGTCATATGACAGAAGCCTACTTCAAGACATTCTCCAAAATCATACCATTGAAAAGGCAGCGCAGCTCAGAGTAAGGAACTGATGTAGCTCTTCCCGGAGCTTGGTGGAGGGGGTCAGAAGTATGAAGAAAACAGGAAATGTGGAGTTGAATATTTAAGTGCATCTCTGAGGCAACACTTATGGCTAAGAGAAGGCACCAGAAGCAGCTTTGAGCAGAGAACAGATCCAGCATCAGGACAGAGAGGAAAAGAAGCAAATCCGATGTGATATTTGGCCACATCCAAACATCCTGTGACTCTCTAAAAGCACCATAAGGTCTTTGTCACAAATATATTCATTAAATTATCTGTTTTATTTTGTTTTTTAATAGCCTTTAAGAAGCCAAAGAATTTTGAAATAAAAATATTTCTTCTGATTATGTTCACAAATTAACAAAGAATCCGTAAGCAGTGTGATCCATTTAAGCCATAAAGCTGTGCTTCTGAAGTAATATTAGAAATTCTAAAATTGTTTCCTAAGATTTTGGATACCTTTCAAAGTGTTTGAAATGGATGGTTTAGAAAACACAGCTGGCTTAATAGGCTAGCACAGGGGAAAATGACCTTCTACAGATAAGAACACACCCAGATGGAGGTATTTGGCTGTTTCTTAAGAGAGTTGCTTTAGTGAGCATGGAAAGAAGTGTTCGCTAATAGAAACTCAAAAAAATACAGATAAACAAAAGGAAGAAAATAACAATCACATGTAACCTACCAATTGTTGTTATTTTGAGAGAGATATTTCTTCAGACTTTTCTGATGCACATATGTGCATATAATATTTTTACAAGAATGGGACTGTACTACAATACTGTTTTATATTTTTTCACTCCATATACTCATATGTCTGTATCATCTTCTTAATGGCTCCATAGTAGTCCATAATATAGATATCTGCCCCATAGTTTATTTAACAAGTTTCTGTTGTTGGACATTTTGTTTGTTTCCATTTTTTTTTTATTGTTATGAAGTTGTGGTCTCCAAAGTGAGGTAGACAAGATGATTCTTTGGAATATAAGAAGACCATATTTGAATTTCTATTGATCTTTATTTTTATCTTAAGGCAGTGAGAGAGGAATTAAGCTTTCTCATCTTTGATATTCAGACTTATGCCAGCACCCTCACTGTGCCCATTAGCAGAGCTTATGTGTTACATACATAGGGCACCGACGTTTCCCAAGGGAAAAATGGGATTTCCACAGCGCTCACAGGCTGATGGTGGCCTCGTCACTTGGCATCATCCCATGTTCTTTCACTCTGAAGATATTGCAGCAAGATACCCAGTTGAGTGGATGTATAGATAACCCCAGAGTTTCAGTGACACCTTTTTCTAAGGTGGAGGGCAACCATGGGAATATTTCCTATCACACAGAGGCTTCCTAGTATTTTGACAAAGTACTTTTAAAAGTTTTTGAATTTAAAGATCCTCAATTTTGTACTTTTCTTTTACCAAATAAATAAATAAATAAATTCTTGGTGTAGGGTCTAAAAAAAAAACAACCTGCACACACTTAAAAAATTAAAACAGTGCAAAAGGGAATGCAATGAAAAGTGTCTGAGTCTGGGTTCCTGGCCCCCTTCCACAGAGGGAATAATGAATTGGAGTGTGAGGTCGTACATGTCTAGAAGTATAACTAGTCATGCACACACTCTGTATTTGCCTGCCTCTTTCTTATGTTAATAGCAGCATACTCGCTGAAGACTAATATATTTAATCATTTTATTATATTAAAATATTTTTACAAAATAGAGATGGATTTTTAACAATGAATGTGAAAGTGTTTTGAAAGATATTTATGCTGTAGAAAGGACGTTTGAAAGTAGATGCTTGGCTGGGCACGGTGGCTCGCGCCTGTAATCCTGACACTTTGGGAGGCCAAGATGGGCAGATCACCTGAGGTCAGGAGTTCGAGACCAGCCTGGCCAACATAGTGAAACCCGGTCTCTACTAAAAATACAAAAATTAGTCGAGTGTCGTGGCCCATGCCTGTAGTCTCAGCTACTCAGGAAGCTGAGGCAGGAGAATCACTTGAACCCGGGAGGCAGAGGTTGCAGTGAGCCGAGATCACGCCACTGAACTCCAGCCTGGGCAACAGAGCGAGACTGGCTCAAAAAACAAAAAAAACAAAGTCGATGCTTGAAAGTATTTTCTTTGTTATGTGTTATTCTATGGCCAAAACAACGTGACCTATAAAAAGTCTTATTTTTACGGATTTAAAAATGTTGAAAATAGAATTTTAACCTGTAAATCTTTCAAACAAAGTAAACTCATTTGTTAAAAATACAGCCAGGCGTGATGGTGTAAGCCTGTAGTCCCAGCTGCTCAGGAGGCTGAGGTGGGAGGATCACTTGAGCCCAGAAGTTGGAGGCTGCAGTGAGCTATGATCACACCACTGCACTCCAGCCTGGGTGACAGAGCAAGAGCCCCATCTCAGATAAATAAGTAACACTTTCTATTTAGTTTGCAAGAACAAATGATTGGCTTGGGGAAGATTTTTATGAAAATGTTTTCATAATTTGTATTGCACAATGAATACCAGAGCATGGTAAACTTGGCCAGCAGGACGCTACATGTGGATAGATGTATCCTTTTGGGTCATCTTTCCAACTAGGATGGCCATTCAAAGTTAGGTGCTAAAATAAAGCAAATTTGGAGCCAGTCCTTTAATTGAGTATTTTATCCAGTATTAAGCAATTTTTCAATCTCATTGTTTTTAATATTAATATTTTCATTAGAATGTTTCATGTCACTTAATGATGTTTTTAGATTGTGGTGGATATAATTGAATAAGTAAATAGAAGTAAATATACATATATTAGAATTGCATTTTCAGCTGGGCGCGGTGGCTCATGCCTGTAATCGCAACACTTTGGGAGGCTGAGGCGTGCAGATCACGAGGTCAAGAGATCGAGACCATCGTGGCCAACATGGTGAAACCTCGTCTGTTCTATAAATACAAAAATTAGCTGGGCATGGTGGCGCGCGCCTGTAGTCCCAGCTCCTCGAGAGGCTGACGCCTGTAGTCCCAGCTACTTGAGAGGCTGAGGCAGGAGAATCACTTGAACCCAGGAGGCAGAGGTTGCAGGGAGGCAAAATCGCACCCCTTCACTCCAGCCTGGTGAAAGAGCAAGACTCCATCTCAAAAAAAAATAATAATAATAATTGCATTTTCAAAGATGTTTTATTGATGGGGTACATAATAAAAAATATGGAGGAGATAATGATTATGAAATGCCACTTGTTTGTAGTAACAAAAGACTAGGACCTGGAACTTTAGTGAGCTAATACAGAATAACCTCCAGGGAGTTTGTTGCCATTAACGTAAGAAAGGAGAAGGCAAATGCAGCTACATAGGGTGTGTGAGACTCTATTTCTAGACGTTCACACACACTCCAACTCATTTTTGCCTCTTACAGAGCAGACCAGGAATGCAGACTAAGCCACTTTTCATTGTATTCCTTTTTGTAGTTTTTACATTTTTAAAAATTATATCTAGATTTTTTTTTTTTTTTTTTTTTTTAGACGGAGTCTCACTGTGTCGCCCAGGCTGGAGTGTAGTGGTACGGTCTCGGTACACCGCAACCTCTGCCTCCCAGGTTCAAGCGATTCTCCTGCCTCGTCCTCCTGAGTAGCTGGAATTACAGGCACGTGCCACCACACCCGGCTAATTTTTGCTTTTTTGTAGAGATGGGGTTTCACTATGTTGGCCAGGCTGGTCTCGAACTCCTGACCTCAGGTGATCCCCCCTGCCTTGGCCTCCCAAAGTGTTGGGATTATAGGCGTGAGCCACTGTGTACAGCTGGGATTTTGTTTTTTATTAAATAAAAGCCTACTATAAAGAGGAAACATTACTGTAGAAAAGGAAATAAAATATTGCCCCCTTTTTTGTTGTTGTTTTGAGACAGAGCAAGACTTTGTTTCCCAGGCTGGAGTGCAGTGGCACAGTCTCAGCTCACTGCAGCCTCTGCCTCCTGGGTTCAAGCGATTTTCATGCCTCAGCCACCCAAGTAGTTGGGATGACAGGCATGCGCCACCATGCCCAGCTAATTTTTTGTATTTTTAGTAGAGACGGGGTTTTGCCATGTTGCCCAAGCTGGTCGGGAACTTCTGGCCTCAAGTGATCCACCTCACCTTGGCCTCCCAAAGTCCTGGAATTACACGCTTGAGCCACACTGCACCTGGCCTAAAATACTGCCTCTTTGTAGCTAAATTTTTATATACATCTGTAATTATTTCCATAGGAGAACCTCCTCTAAGTAAAATTACAGAGTCACAAGTAAATACATTCTTAAGGTTCACCTCCATTTGACAAATTGTTCTTTAAAAAGGCTAGACCTGTGCTGTCTAATATGGTAGCCACTTGCCACATGTAGCTATTTATATTAAAGTTTAAATTAATTAAAATTAAATAAAGTTAAAAACTTAATTCCTCAGTGCTACACCAAGTGGTTTATGTAATTGTATCACAACATGTTTCATTGGACAGCTCTGGGCTAGACCAGTTTCTGCTCCCACTCCCCGTGTCCAAATGTACCTGTTTCCCTGCATTTTGCCAGCACTGGGTATTGTCATACTTTCTAATCTTTGCCAATTTAATAATTGAAAAGTGGTGATTCATTGTTTTAGTTCTCTGATACTCATCAGCTACTGTAGTTCTTCCTTTGTGAGCTGTGTTCTTTGTCCTTTTATCTTACTGAGTTGTAACTGCTACTGTATTGAGGATATCAGTGCTCTGTCATCTATTCTGTCCTATTAAAAGGTTTAAAGCTTTTGTTATTAATTATTATTACTTTTAGAGACAAGATCTCATTCTGTTGCCCAGGCTGAAGCAGTGGCATGATCATAGCTGACTGCAGCCTCAAACTCCTGGGCTCAAGCAGTCCTCCCTCCTTAGCCTCCCTAGTAGCTAGGAATACAGGTGTATACCACCAGGCCCAGCAAATAAACTTTTTAATAAAATGTTTATTTTCCATGTTTAAAAATTCTTACTGTAGCTACTATCTATAAGTGTATAATTTACTCATACACTTGCCTTCCAGAGGCAGCACAGTTTGAGGTCTGACCAGTTGATTTTTGTCTTTCCAGTGGAGCCAGTGAATCCTTTCTTATATTGAGTAGCAGGTTATTCCTTCTCAAAGAGATGTTTGCATTCTTGTTCACAATCTGATTCTTTATATACCCATTATTCCTCAGAGTAGAGAAAGGGACAAAGGCTTGGAATCAGACAGAAGTGGGTTCAAATCCCACTCTAGTGCTTTCTGAGTCTTCTTTTTTTCATCTGTAACATTAGGGTAATGATCCCTATCTTTCTAGAATAGAGTAGTGTGGAAATGAAATTAAACCATGCATGCAAAATGCCTAGTGTGCTGCCTGCTGTGTGTCTGGCAGCTGCTGTTCTCACCGTCTCCTTAATTTACCTTGCCCTTCACCTGTGTGTGGCGCACCCTCTTTCCTAGGAATGGTTAGACTCTCTGAACTCAAATCGACAGTTCAGAATTCCAGGCCCATCAAAACGGCCACCACCTTGCCTGATGACATGATCACCCAGCGACAGGACGCAGAGGGGGTGGCGGCAGAGGAGGAGCAGGAGGGAGACTCCGGTGAGCAGGAGACGGGGGCCACTGATGCCCGGCCTCGGAGGCGGAAGCCAGCCAGGCTGCTGGAGGCTACGGCAAAGCCAGAGCCAGAGGAGAAGTCCAGAGCCAAGCGGCAGAAGGACTTTGATGTAGCAGAACAAAACGAGTCCAGCGACGAGGAGAGCCTGAAAAAAGAGAGAGCTCGGGCTGCAGAGGGGCCGTGGACTCAGAATCAACAGAAACTTCTGGAACTGGCGTTGCAGCAGTACCCAAAGGGATCCTCTGATCGCTGGGACAAAATAGCCAGATGTGTCCCGTCCAAGAACAAGGTGAGTGATGGGGAAAGAGGCCTCTGCACAGGTGTTAGAATCCCACCAAAGGAGCCACAGCTTGTCTGCCTGCGGCATCTTCCCTCATTCCTATCTACTGACACCTGCCCCGTGATCTCTTCTTTCCCAGTTATCTTCCAGTATATTTCACCCTAGAGCGTGTGAATCTGTGCGTTCAGGTGGTTCATGTGTGTAGATGAGCTCAAGATTCTAAGTTTCATCATCACACAGGGCAGCTGGTTATAGAAACTTCACCCACAGCACCTGCCTGCCTTTTTGAGAACTCGCCCACTCTGGCTAGGGTTTAAGGGCACATGGGAGGCTCAGCCGGCGCTGCCTTACCGTGAAATGCAGCAGCTGGGAAGGGTCAGGATGGAAAGCTCCTTTGAACCAGGCTGAGGGTTCATAAATCACAAGGCCCATTGGCTGTGTAGCAAATCTTTGACCAAAGGGATAGCTGGTATAGATGTCATTACCGTGATCATCTTCGATTCTGCCATGTGAATAACTTTGGACTCAGCGGGTACACCTGGTGGCTGTCCAGAGGCCCTGAGGCCATCTCCGTATGTGGTCAGTGCCAGGCGACAGCTAGGGTTCAGGTTACTTTCCACGGCCGTGGCCGTTTGTAGTTGGCCTTTCTCCCTGCTTGTAGCTCTTGGTGCCTGCTCAGATATATCTGAGATGGTCCTCAGATGGGAGGAGGGGGCGGGAGTGCCCTGTGGAGAGCCCACCCACCGGGCTTGGGCGGCCTCTTTCCTGTGATCTGGCCATGAGGCGCTGCAGAGAGTCCCAGAGTGTGATCCTAACACAGTGTCTCTTGAGGCTTCTTTCCCTGTAGCTAGATTGTTAGTTGAGGAACCAGGAACAGAGAATCAAAAGCCCCGATCTCTTCCGCCGTCTGTGCCTCCCTCCGTCACCTCTGAGCGCACTCATGCTCATTTACATTCTTATTTTTTTAATTGAAATTCTGTGTTGGAAAATCTAGCTCATGGCCATGCATGTCCCTGAGTGTACAGGTCTAGTTTTCTCCACCTACTTTAAAATGATGACAGTTGAGAGTTCCTGGGTAGAAAAATAAACCGTTAGCTGTTGATCTATTTGAGAAGCACAGATTCTCCCAGCCTCTCCAACTGGTTTGCAGAAGTAACTATTTTACCCGAATTTCTCTAGCATCTGTCAGGACACAGGCAGACGTCTCCATGTGTGATGAGTCCACACTGGCTTATAAACGAAGGGGCTGGAGCTTGGATTCCTAAGGATAGAACACCCAGAAACTCATACCTGGGGGGCTGGAAACCTTCTGGTTTTCAACCAGCAATGAGCAGGGCTTCGTCAACCTGCAGGTGTTCCCCTCAAGCCTTGACTTGAGAGCCAGCCAGGGCCAAGCTGCCTGCTGTCCCGGAGCCTGGGCCTGGCTGCCGTGCACGGCTCAGCTCAGAGCTCCGAGCACACTGTCCTTCCGGGATTAAGTGCTGGGTCTGGCCGCGTCTGGTTTCGGCACTATGTTGTTAGGGACAGCATAGCTACTAAGGAAAGACTGGTATCTTTAAAGACATAGGCAAGTAATCTTTGGGGATGCAGAAAAAAACCCTGAGAAGAGACTCTCATAACACCACTAAGCTAAAATCCTAGGAGAGTAAACATCCTTTCTCTGTCCCAGGCAGCTGATAAAGTCACTTTGCACTGGACCCTAAGTCAGCAAAAGCTACAGAACCACAGGGTCATTATTTTTGGAACAGAAACAGAATAGATTCTGGAAAGTTCCTGTGATCAATGTGAGAATAATGAGGCCTCTCCCCACCATCAGCCCACCTATGCTTTGGTCCTGAGCCCCAGCCCAGGGCATGACAGCTGTGGCCAGCTGAGGTCTGAAGTGGGTGGCTCTGCAGCCTGTAGGGTGGGTTGGAGGTGGGGCCGGGAGGAGCAGGAGTGAGTATTCCAGCACAAGTTCTGCCAGTGTCCTGGGGGCTGGCTCCCCACGGGAAAGGTCTTAGCAGCGCCTAGGGAAAGCCAGACCCACGGAAGAAGACTAATAGGCTACCTGGCCCCAAGGTTTTTGATTTCTTTAAAGTAGCATGTTGTGATAAAAGAGTGAAATGTTAACATGAAAATAAGAGTTAGCAGGCTGAAAGACCCAATTATGATGCTAGTACGCCTCACAAACGGCCGCCCCAGCCCCTCACTCCACGCCAAGCACCTTCCCTTTGGGCTGGGCTTGCAGGAGCCCTTCTCACACTGCCCAGACAGGTCTGCCTTGTGAGCGACTGGACTCCAGGACATCCCGGGAACTCTGGGCAGAGGGACTGGACGTGAGGCTCTTCATGAGCAGAAGCCAGCAGACCGGCCACATGAGGACCACACTGACTTGTGCAAGTGACTGTTCTCACCTCTCTTTTTTTCTTCCTACAGGAAGACTGTATCGCTAGGTACAAGTTGCTGGTTGAACTGGTCCAAAAGAAAAAACAAGCTAAAAGCTGAATATTCTGGGAGATGATGTTCACCTTCATTTTCCAAAATGAATATCTTAAAAATCTTATGCAGAAATTTGCATTTTGTACCTCAATATTTCTACATCATGTGCCTTAGTAAAAAAACAATAATAAATAAATAAAAGATGAGTGTTGTGCTATACTGTTCAAACAAATACTGTGCTGGGGGAAAAAGGATTTGGGTATGTTGCAGATTATTTTATTTCTCATCACTTCAAAGTTTACTTTCTTAGGGAATAAACAAATAGAGGTTTCTAATGATCAGGCAAAAATATGTGGTTTTGAAGGAACATGTGAACAAACTAATGTGTAAGAATTCAAATTTAATGTTTCTTTAAAACCACGACCAAAGAACACAGCAGTTCGTGTCTTTATTGGGGGTTGAGTAGCAAGATCAATTGCTTGGGGAGGAAGAAAACCAGGTTGGTATCCAGCTAGCTGGCTAAGAACAATGTGAGATTATCTTAATTAGTTAAATGTATCTAGGGGAAAAAACAGTCTAGGTGAAGGAGGACATAAGGTAAATACACTCTTAAGTTTGAGCTGCTTGATAGAAATGTGTTCCCACCTGATAGAATTTCCAGAGAACATGCAGGACCATTTTCAGGAAATGATGAAATTGGGACCGTTTTTTCACACCTAAGTTAAAAATCACTATTTTATACTATTACTTTCTGTCGAAGTCTTTCTTGCTATGTTTGAACTGTCACTGTCAGCTGAGCGCTCCTTTTAAATCTTCCGTCATTTGCTCAGGGCGTGGAAATAGTGTGATGAACGCAGCTTGCCTAAACTTGAAAATCATGAAGATAACCAGAACACAGTTAAGGGATGTGATTTGATAAAATATCTTAAAGATGTCATATTCCCTAAGGAGTAAAGTGAGGGTACAGTTTCCTGGAGGAAAGTTTGGGTGGCAGAGGTACCCACTCTGCAATGCAAACTTCTTTCTATACAGAGGACGTGGAACCAGGTAAGTCCCCAGCCCTTTCCCTGACAGGAGGTGACAGAGGCTGCCTCAGGTCTCAGGCCAAGCAGACGTTGTAGGGAACTTACACCTCAGACCCAACTCCCTCATCCCAAAAAGAGCAGCGGAAAAGTGAAAAAAACAGCACATTGCAGGCTGAGTATCCCTCTTCCAAAATTTTTGAGACAAGTTTCAGATTTTGCATATTTTTTTTCTGATTTTGGAATATTTACATATACATAATAAGTTGGCTCAGGGATGGGACCCAAATCTAAACAACACGTTCTTTGTTGTTTGTTTGTTTGTTTGTTTGTTTTTGGAGACAGAGTCTCGCTCTGTCGCCCAGGCTGGAGTGCAGTGGTACGATCTCGGTAGACTGCAACATCCGCCTCCCAGGTTCAAGCGATTCTCCTGCCTCGGTCTCCTGAGTAGCTGGAATTACAGGCACGTGCCACCACACCCAGCTAATTTTTGTATTTTTAATAGAGATGGGGTTTTGTCATGTTACCCAGGCTGGTCTCGAACTCCTGATCTCAAGTGATCCTCCCGCCTTGGCATCCCAAAGTGCTTCAATTACAGACGTCCATTATGTTTGACATACACTTTATGCACACAACCTGAAGGTAATTTTATGCAATATTTTTAAGAATTTTGTGCAAGAAACAAAGTTTATTTGCTGAACCATCAGAAAGCAGAGGCGTCAGGTGTGAAATTTTCCACTGGTGGCGTCACATTGGCACTCCAAAAATTTGGATCTTGAGAGCATTTTGGATCTTGGATTTGGGGTTAGGGATGCTCAGCCTGTACCAGCCACTGTCTCCACAGTCTAGTTTGCACAGAACTGCCTGAGTCAGGGAGCAGCAGCTTCCATCAGCCTCAGCCAGCAGGGACAGGGAAGCAGTGCCTGTCTGGCCAGGTGGGGACAGGGGGCAGGGGACAGGCACAGTCATCTGGCTCCAGTGGTGCTCACTGTCTTCCTGTAACAACCCAAAGCCAGGCTAGTCACGGGAATCTGAGTCTTCCCCAGAACTCTGTCCTCCAGCTGGGGGGCCATGAGGTGACTGCTATGCAGTCACAGTGGCTTCATGTGAGTGACACATCTGAGAAGGAAGCTGGTTCCTGGAGAGGGACAGGGAGAGGGGAGGATCGTCCTGGCCATATGCCAGGCTGGGGGCCCCTCCGGTCTCTGAGCCCAGCCTCAGGCCTGTTACACAACCCAGGACGCTCTGTGAGCGTTCTGCCATTAAATCGTCCTTTTCACTTACA
The DNA here is from genome assembly GCF_028885655.2 of Pongo abelii. Classification (NCBI taxonomy): domain Eukaryota; kingdom Metazoa; phylum Chordata; class Mammalia; order Primates; family Hominidae; genus Pongo; species Pongo abelii. Next base: position 21,875,798 of record NC_071993.2, on the reverse strand, counting down.
GCACCCTGAATTGGGTTCCTCTCACACACACCCCAGAGCCCAATTATAGGTTTCCTGGGCTTTCTGCGGGAGAGGCCCGTGGGGGCTCCAGAGATGCTTTAGGAAATTGAGTTGCTAGAACCCCTCAACTCACCCTGTCCTCATCTTCTCCAGCTGCATTGAGAGAGTGAGGTGCTAGTGTGGTTTTTCTGCTGCCTGTCTCTGCCTGCCAGGAAAGGCCTGCTGCCCATGGTATCCCCTCGGGGGGCTCTGGAGGCCAATGACTCAGTTGAAGTAGGATGGGGTGGGGGTTTTTGCAGGGGAGGCCAGGGCCAGAGGCTGGGCAGGACTCTCGCGGGCTCACAGCTCTCAGAGCACAGCCCTGTACACAGACAGATGACAGCTGCCACCCCGGGTCACAGCAGGAGAGCGAGGATCCTCGAGAGGGAATGTGCTGAATGCGTGTGGGGACATGGCACATGCACCAGCCACGTGACAGCCCCACCGTGCCCCTTCTCCTCTCCCAGTCCCAGACCCGTGTCCTTCCAAGCCACCTCACCCTGCCCACTGAGGAGGCCTCCCCATGCCACGCCCAGCAGTCACAGGTAGCCTGTGCTTGCTTTTCTGTTCTTGCCGTCTTGCTCATGAGAACCAACCCAACCACTCTCTCCCTTTCCTCTTCAGTTTACACTTTTTTTTGTTTGTTTTTTTTTTAAGAGACAGTCTCGCTTGCTTGCCCAGGCTGGAGAGCAGTGGCACAGTCATGTCTCACTGCAGCCTCAAACTAACAGGCTCAAGCAATCCTCCTGCCTCAGCCCCCCAGGTAGCTGGGACCACAGGCGTGCACCACCAACACCTGGCTAATTTTTTCTGTTTTTTTGTAGAGATGGGTCTGGCTCTGTGGCCCAGGCTGGTTTTCCCTTTTTGAGAGAAGAAAAGAAGTTGTCTGTGGGACATGAATGCTATGTGTGCTATTTTTTCCTTGTTAAATGAGACCTGAGAAAACGTGAACCTGGAATATCCCAGGTGGGAGGGCAAACCCCAGTCCACCCTGGGCCCAGGACCCTGGGCTGCTCACCGGCCCGCCACGTCCTCCGTGGGCCCGGAGCCTCTCCAGGGGGATCACCTCTAGGGCCTGCAGTGTGTCCTCGTGAACATCCTCAGCTGGGCATAACTTAGTCTCCTGAGGGTGGAGCTGATCTTGAGAACAGCCCAGGGCTGCCCTGGGAGCGGTCACCGAGCAGCCCTGAGGTGCAGTGGGTCCCAGGTGCTGCCTCCAGACCTCTACTTCTGGGGACCCCACGGCTCCAGCTCCTCGGCAGCCCCCCAGTCCTCGCCCCCATGGCCATGCCCATTTGCTCGTGTTGCGGGGAGTGAGACCTGACTGGAGGTGGGGGGTGCTGGCTCTCCCACTGTCCGCGAAGCTGGGTGACATCAGGTGTGTTGTTTTACTACTTTGCCTCAGTTCCTCATCTGGGAAAATAGAGAATAATGGCAGCTGCCGCTTAGGTTGTTAGGATGATAAAGTGAGATAATCTGTGTGAAGTCTTTCTAACACAGTGCCTGGCTTGGCAGAAACAATGTTATTTCTGACAGCCTGGCTTCCTGTCACCATCGTCTCTGGGTGGCGATGGCCACAGCAGCACTGATGGGCCAGAGTCAAGCTCCTTCCATCTCCTGCCCGTGGGGGCGGGAATCCCAGCCCGGGCCCTAGGGGCCTAGGTCACTCCGTGCACTCCCGGGGACCCTGCAAAGGGCTTGCAAAATCATTCTATCTTGGATGTGTACTTTTCTGGGGAGAGGGGCCACATCTTTCACTGGGTGCCCCAAGGGTCTCTCACCCAAAAAGGCTCACAGCCTGTGCGGTGACATTTCTCCTGACACGGCCCCAGGAGGGCCCATGTGGTGCACAGGAGAACCTTAGACGGGGCCTCAGGCAGAAAGGGCTCAAGGTCCCAGCTCTGCTGCTGATGACCTGGGGCCTGGGCAACTAATATTAGCCCCTCTCTGGGTTCATTTCCTGTCCACAGAATGCACGTGCTAATATCTGAGGGGCAGCGAGCTGCTCTCGGAAAGCCCTTCACACTCAGGGCCCCTCTCGGCTCTGCCCCCATCTTGTGCTCCTCCCCTTGCCACTGAGTAGGGACGTTTCTTCCCTAGGGCTGACCTCAGCCTGGTCTCCTCTTCTTCCTCAGGTGTGGTTTAAGGGCAGAGTTTGGATTGGAAGACCCACGTCTGCATCGTAGGTGAAGACCATGGGGAAGGATCAGGGACCAAGGCCATGGAGAGGGCTGTGGTTCTGAGGGCTGCAGGAGGGCACGGGAGAGGCTGGGGGAGGAGTGGAGGGAGGGAGGCTATCTGCAGCCCTCACCCCATTCAGCCCCTCAGAGCGCAGAGCAGCAGGGTACTCCCAGGCATGACACCAGGCGAGGGGGTGCTGCCCTCATCCTCCTGGATACCGGAGTCTCTTATCCTTTAATGGTTTAAATTCTCTCTCCCCACTGGGGCAGAAATCTCAGTGCTACTATTTCTTCAAACCGTTTATAGCGCCAGTTTTCGAAGCACACTCACCTGTTGTCTTATTTATCCCTAATGGGGGTTCTGCCCCCCCCCCACAGGGGGTCAGGAACGTTTGGGGTGTGCAGCCAAGCCACGTTCTTCCCCAGGTGTGCAAGAGCTCCCCGTGCACGGCCTTAGAATGCCTTATTAGACAAAGTTGGGGTGGGAAGTGTCAGGCTTCTGAGCCCAAGCCAAGCCATCGCATCCCCTGTGACTTGCACGTATACGCCCAGGTGGCCTGAAGTAACTGAAGAATCACAAAAGAAGTGAAAATGCCCTGCCCGGCCTTAACTGATGACATTCCACCACGAAAGAAGTGAAAATGGCCGGTCCTTCTCTTAACTGATGACATTATCTTGTGAAAGTCCTTTTCCTGGCTCATCCTGGCTCAAAAAGCTCCCCCACTGAGCACCTTGCAACCCCCACACCTGCCCACCAGAGAACAAACCCCCTTTGACTGTAATTTTCCTTTACCTACCGAAATCCTATAAAATGGCCCCACCCTTATCTCCCTTCGCTGACTCTTTTCGGACTCAGCCCACCTGCACCCAGGTGATTAAAAGCTTTATTGCTCACACAAAGCCTGTTTAGTGGGCTGTTCACACGGATGCGCGTGAAAGGAAGGAGGTTTTTCATCAGTGGACCAGCTTACTTAGATTTTCACCAAATCATCCGATTCATCTGCAGAATTTGCTTTGGGAACTGCCTGGGAGTTTGTCTTCAATTGGTCCACACGTGCATGGCAAACACCCTGAGTGTTGCAGACTGTGGGTTTAGTCTTCCACTGGAGTATTCTCAAATTGCCTTTGCAGTTTTAGAATAAGACCTTAATAAGCTTTCCACTGTCAGTGTTTTCAGACACTTTAAAGAATGCCTCTTGCTGCAGGGCTTCTTCTTGATATATGCCAGTCACACTCCCCCAAACTTCTTTCCAAGTAGAGAACTAAAGCTCTATCAAATATTTCATCCCAACTTAATTTTCTAGGGTATTTGTTGTTGTTGTTGTTGTTCATTTTGGCAGTTAGGCCTGTTCCTAAAGTTTAAATGGCACGGTTTAAATCATGTTCTGTGCATACAGGGAGGCCATGTGTTCCCTGGGGCCCAGGACACCCAGCCTGGGCGCTACGTGATGCGGCCTTCCTGTCTTACGGGGCATTGCTAACAGGTGGCCCATCCCAAATGCCTGTAGATTTTCAGAGGGGCGCTGAACTCCCCAGAGAGGAAGGATAGCACAGAGATTTCCATTGTCTTGCTTTGGTTTAGAAAGCCCCAGGGTAGAGGTGAGTCCTGGTCCCGCCCCAGCCCTAGTGAAGACCCACCTGCCTCAGAGAATGGCTGAGCCCCAGGGCCCAGCCTGGCAGGATCTTCTGCAAGTACGTGCACCAGCACCTGTGCTGCAAGCCTGCCGCTCCCAGCCACGGAGCAGCACCTGGGCTCAGGCCTTTAAGACCAGGAGTTGGCTCTGGAGGATCTTCTGCAAGTACGTGCACCAGCACCTGTGCTGCAGGCCTGCCACTCCCAGCCACGGAGCAGCACCTGGGCTCAGGCCTTTAAGACCAGGAGTTGGCGCTGGAGGCTGAGGAGAGGCGAGACTTTGGTGTGGGGCTTGCGTGAGTGCAACTGGACAAGGTTAGTCATTTGGTAAAAACAGATGTTGGTATTTTCTAAAACAAATCCGACTTCCAAATATTGGGCTGAAACACGAATGGTGTTTCTCTCTAGTCTGGGGACTCCCTTTGTAACCTCACTCCAGAGTTTGAGACGTGGGGTGGGAGCCAGGCCAGGGTCGCTTACAGTGGGGGCCTCTTGCCCTCACAGCCTTGTCAGGAATGGCCCCAAACCAAGAGTGTCCTCGGGTCAGTATTTCTTGGATTATTACGTGAGTTTACTGCAATAAACCTCATCTGTGGGTCATACAGTTTAAAAGGTATACAGTTTACAAAATGAAATTGACAGATTTTGGGGGCAACAGGAGGGTCGCTGTATGATTTACTGTGCCTAAGTCATAAAGGAAAGTGAGCCATCTCGGTCATGTTTGCTTTGTTATTACTCAAAAAGAAATATCTTGTAAAATGTAAGATAAAATGTCTCATTGCTTATACTGTCATTTTGGTTCCAATCTTGGTTTTACAAAGTTAGATATCACTGCAGTTAAACAGTAGATGTCTTGACATATTTGACCACAGCTATTTTCCCTTTTTAAGAGGCTTGGCTTAAAACAATCACTATTGGAAATTTGTTCTTTGGCTACAATTATGTCTGTCCTGTTCTGTTAAAAACTAGAATTTAAAAATTGGTTGCGGGCCAGGTGCACTGGCCCACACCTGTAATTCCAGCGCTTTGGGAGGCCAAGGCAGGATTGTTTGAGAGCAGCCTGGGCAACATGAGACCCTGTCTCTACAAAAAAAAAAAAAAAAAAAAAAAACTTAGCCAGACACGGTGGCACATGCCTGTAGTCCCAGCTACTCAGGAGACTGGGGTGGGAGGATCGCTTGAGCCCAGGAGTTTGAGGTTGCACAGAGCTGATTGCACCACTGCCATCTAGCCTGGGTGACAGAGTGAGACCCTGTCTTAGGGGAGGGGCGGGGAAATAATGGGTCCTGGGTAGAGAATCTCCGCATGAAGGTGCTGATGTCCAGGTGATTCTACTGGCCAGCCAGGAAGAACCACTGCATGAGGCTAAGAGCTTGCAAAGCAAATGGGACCCTGTTTTGTTCAGCAATTCAATGTACGCGGGCAACTTAGCTGCTGAGAGCACCTGACCTTGCCTGCTCTGGAGGAGCCCTGGGGAACCAGCAAGGTGGCAGTGCTACCAAGATGGAATCCCCTAATTCATCCATCTGCTTGTTATGCGAGCCACGTGAGAAACCCCAGATGCAGTCATCAGAGTTTGAAGGAAAACAAACCTGATCAGCACAAATTGAATTTCATGCTTCAATTTTAAACTTTGGAAGGTACTACCAAAATGAAGATGCTGTTGAGTTTGCTACAAACCATGAGGTAACTTCTTTTTTCACTGGTTGCAATGGACTGAATGTCTGTCTCCCCTCAGCAAGGTCATGTGTCGAAACCCCAACCTCGAAGGAGATGGGATCAGAAAGTGGGGCCTTTGGAGGTAATTAGGTCAGGAGGGTGGAGCCCCCATGAATGGGAGGCGAGAGAGCAGAGTTGCCCCCTTCCGTGTGAGTCGGCCTTCTGCCTCTGGAACAGAGCCTCACTGACCGGGAGAAATATATTTGTTGTATATAAGCCACCCAGACTACAGCACTTTTTAAAATATATATATATTTTTATTTATTATTATTATACTTTAAGTTTTAGGGTACATGTGCGCAATGTGCAGGTTAGTTACATATGTATACATGTGCCATGCTGGTGTGCTGCACCCATTAACTCGTCATTTAGCATGAGGTATATCTCCTAATGCTATCCCTCCCCCCTCCCCCCACCCCACAACAGTCCCCAGAGTGTGATGTTCCCCTTCCTGTGTCCATGTGTTCTCATTGTTCAGTTCCCACCTATGAGTGAGAACATGCAGTGTTTGGTTTTTTGTTCTTGCAATAGTTTACTGAGAATGATCATTTCCGATTTCATCCATGTCCCTACAAAGGACATGAACTCATCATTTTTTATGGCTGCATAGTATTCCATGGTATATATGTGCCACATTTTCTTAATCCAGTCTATCATTGTTGGACATTTGGGTTGGTTCCAAGTCTTTGCTATTGTGAATAGTGCCACAATAAACATACGTGTGCATGTGTCTTTATAGCAGCATGATTTATAGTCCTTTGGGTATATATCCAGTAATGGGATGGCTGGGTCAAATGGTATTTCTAGTTCTAGATCCCTGAGGAATCGCCACACTGACTTCCACAATGGTTGAACTAGTTTACAGTCCCACCAACAGTGTAAAAGTGTTCCTATTTCTCCACATCCTCTCCAGCACCTGTTGTTTCCTGACTTTTTAATGATCGCCATTCTAACTGGTGTGAGATGGTATCTCATTGTGGTTTTGATTTGCATTTCTCTGATGGCCAGTGATGATGAGCATTTTTTCATGTGTCTTTTGGCTGCATAAATGTCTTCTTTTGAGAAGTGTCTGTTCATATCCTTTGCCCACTTTTTGATGGGGTTGTTTGTTTTTTTCTTGTAAATTTGTTTGAGTTCATTGTAGATTCTGGATGTTAGCCCTCTGTCAGATGAGTAGGTTGCGAAAATTTTCTCCCATTTTGTGGGTTGCCTGTTCACTCTGACAGTAGTTTCTTTTGCTGTGCAGAAGCTCTTTAGTTTAATTAGATCCCATTACTCAATTTTGGCTTTTGTTGCCATTGCTTTTGGTGTTTTAGACATGAAGTCCTGTCATGTCATGGCATTCAATGCCATCCCCATCAAGCTACCAATGACTTTCTTCACAGAATTGGAAAAAACTACTTTCAAGTTCATATGGAACCAAAAAAAGAGCCCGCATCGCCAAGTCAATCCTAAGCCAAAAGAACAAAGCTGGAGGCATCACGCTACCTGACTTCAAACTATACTACAAGGCTACAGTAACCAAAACAGCATGTTACTGGTACAAAAACAGAGATATAGATCAATGGAACAGAACAGAGCCCTCAGAAATAACGCCGCATATCTACAACAATGTGATCTTTGACAAACCTGAGAAAAACAAGCAATGGGAAAAGGATTCCCTATTTAATAAATGTTGCTGGGAAAACTGGGTAGCCATATGTAGAAAGCTGAAACTGGATCCCTTCCTTACACCTTATACAAAAATTAATTCAAGATGGATTAAAGACTTAAACATTAGACCTAAAACCATAAAAACCCTAGAAGAAAACCTAGGCTATTACCATTCAGGACATAGGTACAGCATTTTTTAAAAAATTATGTCACTGAGACAGGGTCCTGGTCTTACCCAGGCTGGAGTGCAGTAGAGTGATCATAGCTGCAGCCTCAAACTCCTGACCTCCAGTGAGCCTCCTGCCTTGGACTCCCAAAGTCCTGGGATTACAGACGTGAGCCTCCACACCTGGCCAGATTATGGCACTTTGTTAAAGCAAGCTGAACTGACACTGGTTTGATACAACCTCGTTGTACAATCAAGTATTTAAGGGCACACGTTGGGAGCCTTAGACACTGCCTCCTACCTTTTAGCCCCTTGTCATCTGACTCCGGTACCTCTCTTCCCGCCACCAAAGCTGCTCCTGTTCATGTTGCCAAATACCTAAGTACTATGTCCAAAAGGTGCTTTCAGGCTTGACCTTACCCCTTTAATACTGAAGGTGGTATATGACATCTTCCAGCTTTCTACAGCCTCACATTCTGGAGTGAAATGGATGTAAATCAAACCAAGAGTTCCCCTGGTGGCTCCTCAGATTCCTCTCCAGATGTTTCATCTTTTGCTTTGTTAGTCTTGGTGTCCCCAAAGTCTGCAGTCTTCTTCCTTGTCTTCACCCTTCTCCCACCCGAGTGACTTCAACTGCCCCCCTCTGTAGGGGTCTGGTGAGGGTCAACTTTCTGGTTTCAGAGCCCTTTGCTCTAAACCCCGGCAGAATCCTCCACTCTATTCAGGGAGCTATGGTGCTTCCCTGATGTCCAAAAGAGCCAGAGCAGAGGTATGGCAACCTGCCTGTGTGGTCTCCTCTCCAGTAAGCTGGAGGGTGCGAGTCCCTCCCAGGGAGTTGAGAAAGCAGCTCACTTGGAGCTAGGGCCTTAGAAAAGGTGAATTCCTTTTCTCTAAAAGCCTCCAGGGGGTTGAAGCATCCCTAGCTTTTTGGGGGGGGGATTCCAACTTGTCTGTCTTCTCCAGTCGTCTCACATAATCTCACCTGAATTCTCCAAACCAGTTCAATTCACAGGTCCACCAAGGGGTTTCTGGTTTCTTCCCTAGTTCATTTCCAGTCTGCACCCAGGCTAAGGCTCGCACACCCCTACACCCCTTGGAAAGACTATGAATGAATGCAGAGCCAGGGACAGCTCAAACTCCAGCCACAGCCACGTCCAGGCCTTTATGATTCTAGTTACCAGTGATGTCTGGGAAAGGCACAGGGATGTCAGAGACATGGCATGTTCAAGAACAGCATGGCTGGGTTTTGCTGGGGTGCACAGCAAGGGGTGGAATTGTGCTGGGAGCCAGTGCTGGATGGATGGACCAAGCCCACACCCCGAGAGGCCTCAATCTTGAAGAGGCATCCCAGCCTCCACCACTCCTTAGGAACTCTGAGTCGGGAGGGGCTCTAAGAGCATCATGGGGTGCTGCCACTTTACCTGCCTCAGATCATTCTTGTTCTTAATTGCACCAATTCACATTTTGGCAGCTATGTGACTCTGTACATTCCTAAGCCTCAACTTCCTAATTTGCAAAATGGGGGAGACAAAACAGCCCTCACAGAGTTGTGTGAAGCAAGGCAGGTGAAGGGCTTGACATGATGCCTGGCTCAGCACCCTCGGGAAAACCCTCTGCCAACTGCCCACACTCGAAGGACATGGCTCTCCCACTGAAAGTAGACAAGGGTGGTGGCCACACTGGTGGCTCACCTGGAGGGTGGGGCGCTGGAGTTCTCACCAACCAAAGGCCTAGCTCTGGTTGTAACTGAAGTAAACCAGATGTACCAAGAGTTGTGAAGAAAACCTGAAAATTCAACTTCATGGAATTTGGGAGTTTGCAGCAAAAAGCAGGCCAGAGAAGACGCGGTGAGCTCATCTAGAATATTTGGACCCAGATCTAGAAATAACACACTTGTCTCCTGATACCCACCTCCTCCCTTCTCCCATCTGCCTTTCCCCTGAATTTACCCACTCTGCACCTTGCTAGCCAATCTCCCACCCCGCCTTTTTTTTTTGAGATGGAGTTTCGTTCTTGTTGCCCAGGCTGGAGTGCAATGGCACAATCTCAGCTCACCACAACCTTCACTTCCCGGGTTCAAGTGATTCTCCTGCCTCAGCCTCCCGAGTAGCTGGGATTACAGGCATGTGCCACCACACCTAATTTTGTATTTTTAGTAGAGACGGGGTTTCTCCATGTTGGTCAGACTGGCCTCGAACTCCCGAACTCAGGTGATCCACCCGCCTCGGCCTCCCAAAGTGCTGGGATTACAGGTGTGAGTAATCATGCCTGACCAGTTGCTAGCCCCCCCTTTTTTTTTTTAAAAGAGATGAGGTCTCACTCTGTCACCCTGGCTACAGTGTGGTGACATGATCACCTCTGCTGCCATGACCTCTTGGGTTTACATGATCCTCCCACCTAGGCCTCCTGAATAGCTCGGACTACAGGTGTATACCCCATGCCTGGCTAACTTTGTTTTGTAGAGAGGGTGCCTCATTGCACTATCCACGCTGCTTGCTGCCTTAATGCGCATTTACAATCTTCGTTTTGTGGCCACGGAACTACAGAAACCACACTCCAGCACAGCACCAGTCATCTCTTTCTTGCAAACCCACAACCCTCTTCCAGCCTCATTTCCTGATCCCGTGTGACTAGCATAGTCCTCTCCAACCCTGCCCTTTATGCTGCCCCTACTCCCCCAATCCCGAGAGCCCCTTCCCCTAAAAGACAAGGGAACATCATTTACACAGCTCCTGCTGTGACAACCATGCCCGTGGGAAACTGCCTATCTGGCCCAAAAGATGAGTTTAATAAACACAAAATTTGATTTCTAAGATCTTTCCTGTCACTTTTTATTTAAGTGACAAAAGCAGGCCATAACTTTGTATATTCAACCAGGTAGGAAAAGAGAAAATACTAAAATTATAGATGTATCATTTTATAAAAAGTGAGAGGAGGCCGGGCACAGTGGGTCACACCTGTAATCCCAGCACTTTGGGAGGCAGAGGTGGGCGGATCACCTGAGGTCGGGAGGCAAGACCAGCCTGCCAATATGGTGAAACCCTATCTCTACTAAAAATACAGAAATTACCCAGGCGTGGTGGTGTGCACCTGTAATCCCAGCTACTCGTGAGGCTGAGGCAGGAGAATTGCTTAAACCCAGGAAGCGGATGTTGCCATGAGCTGAGATTGCGCCATTGCACTCTAGCCTGGGTGACAGTGAGACTCAGTCTCCCCCCAAAAAAAAAGTGACAGGCCTTCTGTTCTGGTTTCAAATTTCTTAAAAGTGGTCATGATAATTTTTATTACTTAAACAGGTTAATGGTAACACCTAAAAGTGTCACCAGTGCCCTGAGATGGATGTGGATCACAAACTTGGAAAACAGGCACTTTGTCTGCTCCACAACCATGTGACTGTAGACCTCCAGACCTTGATGCAACCAGGGATCTGAGGCTGAGACACGTCGGAGACAGCTGGAAGGGACATGTGTTGCCCCCATTCGTTTACCTCAGTGGGGAATCTGTCCCTTAAAGACCTGCCAAACTTGAACTGTGACCTAAGTCACAGTCAAAGGAAACTTACATTTTCACATAAATCTTGACTGAATTGCAAAAATCAGTTAAGTGGTGTGAAAAAGATATTTCCTTTGTTGCAAATAACAGATTGGGGAATGGAAAAACAATTGACATGAATTTTGACAAAGTAAAAATTATTTTAAAAATGACTTCCAAATTATAAAAGTTCACCCCTATTTCATTTTGAAAGGCCTAGTTTATATGAAAAGATGGTATCATTGATGTGTTTTATTTTCAATAAGTAAAACAGTATTTGTCTCACTGAGATTTCTACTCAGAAGGACATGACCCAGACAGCCAGGCACGTTGGCTCCTGACTGTAGTACCAGCTACTCAGGAGGCTGAGGCGGGAGGATTGCTTGAGCCCAGGAGTTTGAGGCTGCAGTGAGCCATGATCTCACCACGGCACTCCAGCCTGGGCGACAGAGTGAGACCATTTCTTTTAAAACCTAGGTACATAACCCACTTATGAAAGCAAAATTACATTTCCTTGTAAGGTGGTACCTCCCTTGCAATTCCAAGGGCCTCTCCTATTGGGAGGATTATGGGATCATCGTTCCCTTCTGCTTGGTAGACAGCATAAGACAGACAGCGACTTGGCTTTTCTGTCTTGGCCTGGTGCTTGATATTGACCCACAACATGGACTGCACATCCGCAGGACTAAAGCACAGAAGTGCAGACGGCAACCAGCCAGTGTAGACCTTCTTCAAGGCTCAGGGGCCACTAGCAGGGCAGCAGCTCTTCAGTGCCCTTCCCAGAGCACAAGGAGCACATATGAACCAGCAGCTGCCAGGGCCCTGCAGGGCAGCAACCCAGGATGACGAGGTCGATGTCCCGGAGCCTCCAGGAACCCAGAGAGCTACAGAAGCGGACACTTACAAACATGCAGCTAAGGCAAAGGACACATGTTAAGAAATTAAACTCGCAGGAGTTGACGGATGAGTCACCTGTCATTCTAGAGGGAAGGTAATCCTTCGCCTTGGGAGAAGAGACGACTTCCTAGAATCGTAATTATTTTTCATGTGCATAAAAAAAAAAAAAAAATCTCTCCAGGAACCCAAAACTCACTCCTTCATAAAGTTTATAGCCTAGGCCCAGTTTTTCTTGTTCATGTGCCTCTTAATTACCAGGAGCACTTGACACAGATCAGTATGTTCTGATTCAGTTAAGTCTGGGATAAAAAGTCTGAGCATTTATATTTTTGAAAAGCACCACAGGTGATTCTGATGCTTACCAAGACCCCAAGACCACTAAGTAGATTGGGCTTCTCTTTCATGGAATGCCTCTAGTTAAAGCTAACTGTATAAATAAGAAGAATTGAATCTCTACCAAGTGTGAGTACTGCTTTATCAACAGGCTCTAATTATCTCATCTAAAAGGACTTTGTTTTCCTTTTATCTCCACCGAGGCTATTTCCCTCTTCTCTCTCCATCTCATCTGAGGATGATCCAATATCTCTGAGCCTGAGGTGGGTTTGTACTGCACACTGCTTTACAGAATGCTTTGCACATCGTATAGCATTTGCTCATGAGAGTTTCCATTAACTCCGGGGCAATATACCAGTGCTCCAAACACAAAACACAGGCCAAGACTCCCTGAGGAAGCAACATGGGTGCACCCCCTCCATCCTCTCCAGATGAGAAGGGCACGGAGTTGTTATAAACATTATTAAATTTTATTAACAAAACTTTGTACATTTTAATACATGTGGAATTTTACATCTAGGTAAAATAACAACACATTCAAAATTTACCATTTATACAAACTGTTACAGAATAACAACCAGTGGGTTAAATAAGTAAAATAAACCACACTGATTTTTTTAAATTATCTACAAAAGATTTGACTTTAAAATTCCCCTGAACATATAAAAATAAATTAATTTTACTTTTCAATTAAATCTACCAATTAGAAATATTACAAATCAAAATATCAATGTTATCTTATGAATTTTTCACAATACAAAACAGATTCACAAAACTTTATTTACAGAAATGAGGTAAGAACTGTGCAATGTTTAACCAAGAAACATATTGCAGAATTAACATGTTCTTCCAGCTAAGTACACAGTGGAGGTCTAATTACAGCTGGGTCTTTTCCACTAATAATTCACACACCGAAGAACAGTCTGATGATTACATCCCCAGTGGTGGATCACTCTGCAGTACTGTCACATCAAAAGCGTGGCTCCCCAAAGTGGAAGGGCTGTCATACAGGTTTCACCTGTTTCAGGAACTCTAGTGGTGAGCTTTTAATGGTCAGTAATGGGAAGTGGTTTAAATAAAACAAATCTCTATTCTTACCAAATCCACTCCTTTTCTTGTGACTCATTAGTGGATAAATACCCAGGTAATAGTTTTGCCTGAGCTATCTACAGTGGCACAGAAAGTTCTGAATAAAGGCGGAAGCATGGGAAGGCTGCAGGTGACGGGATGATTCCTGCTGCTCGGAGGACTGACTGTCCCACCCTGCTGTCTACAGCCCTTGCAGCACAATGGAGGCACTTGATCAACGGCAAACCCCACCAGCACTTTCCACAGTGGCCCCTTTCTGAAAGAAGTATTTAGCTTTGAATTGATCTGGTTCCCCCAGCAGCCTCAGAACTCACTTAACTCAAGATTTCTTTAAAATATGAGTAGGTCTTAACACTAAAGAAAGCAATTCTCAAAAGAAAATTACCTTTAGCAGATGCAGACATTACCATCCTAACTTCATTACCAAAATTGGCCAAATCCCATTAGAAAGGAAATCTTTTTTAACAATGAAAGATTGCCAAGTCCCAGGTGATGTGCTATATATTTGTGATATTGAATCAGTGGAACTCTAGGAGAAGAAATTAGTTCCTTAGAATTTGACTTAGAGCAAGCATACTGTAACCCAAACAAAAGAGCATATTTCAACTTGTACAATAAAATCAAGTAGTTTGTAAATGGAACAAGTATTTAGTTTTGCTATTTGTATCTCCAATTTATAAACAAAACTAGTTGTATACCAACTATATTAAACATATTGCATGTAAATTATGTCACTTTAAAAAGTTATTAAATTTTCTTTCCATGTTCAAAAAACCGGGGTAAGGGGCAGGGGCACGGGAATTCCATTTCAGTGCAACAAAGCAACAAGAAAACTAATCAAAGTCTTACAAGAATGTCCTTGCAGCAATTAATCCTTTGTTGTGCATTGAGTTTCTTGTTGCGTTTCTTCATAGCTGTAGTAAAAGGACTGCAAAGGCAGCCAGATGAAGTGCTAGAACAGCAGGATAGGCAATTTCTAGATGTTTCTCAGGTGTCAACTTTTCTCTTGAGCTACAGGCCCAGTTTTATCACTAAGTCTCTGCAGTTAAACAAAAGAGCAGATGCGTTAGCTGAATCAACTTTTGATAATATCATCGAATGTGAAGCTGTGACTGAGATAAAATGTGGTAGAAAGTTATTCCCTGTTTTCTTGCAAGTTGGCAAGGCTACTTGCAACGTAATATATAGACAAGAATTTACTAGTAAATACTTTAAAAACATTAAATTCAACAGTATAAAAAGACCAAAGAGGTGGGCCCATCTGAGGGACAGAACTTCTAAAGATTGCATGCAGAATTCATCTTCCAAAATCAACTTTTCCACAGAAGTAACATGGTACTGTAGAGAATGAAATTTTTATGGGCTAAGAAAGTCATGGGCTGTGATTCCACATTTGCTATTTGTCCTTGGGCTTTCTTTGCGTTTCCTTTTACTAATCTATAAAAAAATGGAGTTATAGCCTATTATTACTTTAAAGACTGAAATCACAGATGTCACTGTATCTAGCAAGGACACCTGGCACATAGCAGGGTACTAAGCAAACAGCACCTACCAGCGCTGTGTTCTCTATTATGAGCACTCTATTAGCTCATTAAATTACTGTGATTTTCTATTAAGTACATTTCATATTGTATAACCTAGGAAAAGTTTGTAATTAGTGCATTTCTTAACACAAGAAAAACACTTGTGAAACACGGGGGGGAAAAAATACTACCAAAGAACTCAAATACAAAATCACTGAAAATTGCCCATGTCAGCAGAACACTGGGAAGGTAACACGGTGTGATGACAGGAAGTAGGCGAGACAAGAGGGCAAACAGAAAGCATTGAAGAGTTCATGAAAAACAATCCTCTATTTTGAATAATTCTCGTTACTAAGTACAAACTAAAGTTTCTGAAGACTAAAAGCACAGTAAACAAAACTTTCAAAGTAACGGGAAACAGCAAACACTGCAACTTTGAACACTCATTTGCCAAGTCTCCCACCTCAGTCCCTCCCTTCTTCCTTTTCCTGATGTCCAGTCTCCATTCTACATCCCCACAGCCTTCCTCTAACAGGATTCTGCCCTGAACTGGAATTTAGGGGAAACATTGATAGTCCAGTAAAGTAGACCTAATTGAAGGGGAGAATTAATCGAAAAGGCCTTAAAATGGGTTCTACTGTATGTGTAGAATACTGTTCCTGCATCCATTTTTAATTTAACTTTCACATTGAAAGGGTAAGATGCCATCACTTACATGAAATTAATAACTAAAAATTTGAATTCCATTACAGATGTGACTGTGATTTACTTTCTCTAATTTGGTAGAATAATTGGATTGTGTGCCCTAAAATGTATATATTAATCTTGGTAATAAATATACTTAATGTGTAAAAAGCACTTTGGAGTAAAATAAAAATATTTCCAAGTTATACAGACTGGTTCTATAAACAAAGCTTCTCAGAAAGCACCAACTATTGTCTTCTGATTTGATTGTCCCATATGACTTGCTAACTAAAATATATTGTCATCTTGAAAATTGCTGAATTACAAAACAGCCTTCAAACCTAATGTACAAATTCAAACTGATATACTTAGGGGACGTATAAATTGGCTTAGATCCTTTGCCTATAATATCCATCACTAAAAGCAACTGGTTTTAAGAAGAAATGATCAGGGGAACAAAACTAGACTGGAAAATGGTCATCTCTGATTAATCAATACAGTTCTTGTTTCATTAGATGTAGAAGGAAAACATACTTACTGCTACTTTCTGACTTGCATTATCTCCATGGATGGTGAGAAATGGGTTGGTGGTAGCTGTGTGAAGTGGGGGTGCCTGTGTACCTGCAAGAAGGTTGTTTATGGGTATTTGTGTTGGTCCAGGGATCTGCAGCTGCTGAAGTTCAGGTTGGTGGTGCTGCTGGTGGTGATGTTGCATTAACTGATACAAAAAGGCTTGATGTTGTTCCTTAGGCAAAAAACATGTGAGAGAAAATGAGTTGCCAAGCACGGAATTCAGCAGTCAGATGAGCTGCCTTATGTTTTCTTTCCTTTAATATTAGATATTTGCTAAGAAAGAAAACAAGTATCTCATCTAGAAAAATATGCTGCACTAGATAATAAACATCTACCGTAAAATGTCAGTATCTTCAGTGAACAGCTTATTTTCAAAACAGGACACACACAGGAGACCTCTATTAGGGTTATCCGTGATGATCAATCAGGGAGTGCAGCAGGTTAGAGAAATCAAGGTGGACATTTGAATGCATCATGCCTGGTCAAACCCTTTCCAAACTTAAAACAACTTTAAAGTTCCCGTTTCTGCCTGTCATTAGGGTGCTTTCTTGATGCAGTTACCAGTCTACAGCAAGCATATACTCCATGCAGCATATATTTATAGATTTCCTGAGTGCTTACTAGGTGCCAGGCACTGCTTTTGGTGCTTGAAACACATTGAGCAGGGAAAGGGAAATAAATGAAAACGTTAGAATGTGATTACTGCTCTGCGTCAAGGGAAACAGAACTGTGTATGAGAAAGTCTGGAGGGAGTAGGGTTTAATGGTCAGGTTGTAATTTTAAGCAGATTAGCCAGGGCAGTTTTCATTGCGAAGTTAACATCTGGATGAAGATTTGGAGGAGATGAGGGAATTCGCTGGGTGGATACGGGGGCAGGTGAGGATTTCCAGGCAGTGCCAAGGGTCTCCAGAGGAGCAGGTCCAGCAGGATCCAGTAGCAGCAAGGACCGGGGGAGGGTGGAGGGAGCCAGGAGGAAGTGAGGAGAGAACACAGCTTGCAGTGGCAAGGCATGGCCACCTTGGCTTGTATTCATAGTAAGACGGGAAGGTTTTGAGAAGTGGCACAGTCTGATTTCAGGATGGAGTCAATGTGGGGTGTCAGAGTGAGGATGGAGCTGCCATCAGCTGAGGTTAGGAAAACGATGGGTGGGGCGGGGTTTTGCAGGAAGATCAGCTGTTCGGTTCTGGACACGTTATGTTTGAAATGTCTTTTAAGATACACCAGCAGAGCTACTGAGTGAGCAGCTGGATTACAGGAGCTTGAAGCTCCAGAGAGAGGTCTGGCTGGAGATGTAAGTATCAGCCCAGAGATGCTATTTACAGACAGTGATGGGAGATCACTGAATTCCACCTCGGGCACTCTCAAGAGGCTGAAGAGGAGGACCCAGGAAAGGATGCTAAAAAGGAATGACCAGTTAGGTAGTAAGACACCAAGATGATGTGGTATCCTGGAAGCTAAGAGGAGGAAATGTTTCGAGGAGGAGGAAAAGTTATCAACTCTGTCAAATGCTGTTGCCAGGTGATGTAAGATGAAGAATGAGAACGGACCACTGGATTTAGCAACATGCAGGTCATTTGGGGGAAGCAGGGTCAAGCAAGAGTGTCGGGTGGAAGCTGTGCAGAGGCTTCCACAAAATCCTCACCTACATCAAGTTTGATCCCTGTAAATGAACAAACTTTAGCCCATGACATTGGCAGATGAAGGAAAAAGTACAGTCCTTTAGTCCTCATGGTCTCCAAGCAATAATTTGTGCTGAAAATTCCTTAACCATGTTCTGGAAATGAGACAGCTACACGTGCTATTATTAGAGTAAAATCCTGATTCATAGGAAGACACCCAAATAAATGGAGTTTTAGTGCTCATATTAAGATGAGGCAACAGGTAAGAAAAAACAAGACCCCATCTTAGTGTCAGCATTTAAGATTTTTTTTTTTTTTTTGAGACTCAGTCTCGCTCTAGTGGTCCAGGCTGGAGTGCAGTGGTGTGCTCTTGGGTCGCTGCAACCTCCACCTCCCGGGTTCAAGCGATTCTCCCGCCTCAGCCTCCTGAGTAGCTGAGATTATAGGCACGCGCCACCACACCCGGCTAATTTTTGTATTTTTAGTAGAGATGGGGTTTCACCATGTTGGTCAGGCTGGTCCCGAACCCCTGACCTCGTGATCCGCCCGCCTCCGCCTCCCAAACTGCTGGGATTACAGGCATGACCCACCGTGCCCGGCCAGCATTTAAGAATTTATATACACTTATATGCAGTGTGCCTTTAACACCACTCTAAAAACAGACTGAAAATGATCCAGAATCAAAAGTATTTTCAATATATTTTTTACTACAGCAAAAAAGTACATAAATATATTTAGAAAGAAATTACAAAGGCTGACATCCTGTGTTAATTGAGCAATGCATTCTCCAAGCAGCCCAACTGAATGAAGAGTGCTAGGGAAATGGGTCTGGAGGAAGCCCCACGACTGCCCACAGGGCCAGGCCTGCCCTGCACCTGAGCCACAACCCCACTTGGGTCTCGGTCCATACTTTCTCCCCTTCTACAAGTTCTCTATTTTCCATCTCCCCTCTTATCTAACCGTTAACACCCATCTCCTTCCCTCTGCTGATCACTTTACTTCTAATTAAGAAAATCAGAAGCACTGAAAGTGGGATTGCTTCAACCCTCCACATAAAACCCACCTCCAGTTGCTCTGCCTGCCTTGCTGGGGCAGTGAAATACTGTTCTCATCTCCTCCTCTGCTAGCACCTTTCTTTTCTCCTATCCCAGCAATGTCCCATCAACATACACACATGCTGTCACATTCAAAATGAGTCGAAACTGCCCCGTGTACCTACCACATCTGCCTCCTGCTTCCCAAAGTGACATGTCTTGAGGTGCCCATATGCTATCTTTACTTCCTCTTCCTCCCATTTCCTTTTGAACCATTTAATGAGGTTTTTACTTTTATCACACCCAAACTGTAAAAAAGCCTCTAGCCAACCTTTAAGAAACAGTCCCTGTCATCCAGGCTGGAGTGCAGTGGCATGATTATGGCTCACTGCAGCCTCAACCTCCTGGGCTCCAGTGATCCTCCCACCTCAGCCTCCCAATTAACTGGAATCACAGGCATGCCCCAGCAGGCCCGGTTGGTCAATTCTTTCTTACCCTACCACAGAAGCATTTTACACAGTTGACTCCTCCCTTTCTGGAAACATTTCCTTCACCTTGTCCCTAAGATGCCACACTGTCCTTCTCTTGGCTCACTGGCCACGGTTTCTCAATAGCCTTTCTTTACTGGCTTATTCTCCTTTTCTAGGGTGTCCAGGACTCAGTCTTCATGCTCTAGGAGTCCGCATCAAATCTGATGGCCCTCATCACCTGTGCAGCACTAACCCCAGATTTCTATCTCTAACTGCATTTCTGCCTGGGACTCCAGACACCTACTATGCAACTGCCTTATCTCCATTTGACTTGTACATCTAAAGGGATTTCAAGCTTAGTGTGTCCATGACACTTATTTTTCTCTCCAAAACTGGTTGGGTTCTGTTCTCCCACATCTCAGTAAAAGTCACTATCCAACCATTCAGAATTCGTCTTTCTCTTGTATGTCCAGCAAACAAGTCTTGTCGGTTCTGTCTTCAAAACATCTTGGCTGGGCACAGTGGCTCACGCCTGTAATTCCAGCACTTTGGAAGGCTAAGGGCAGATCACTTGAGGTCAGGAGTTCAAGACCAGCCTGGGCAACAGGGTGAAACCCTGTCTCTACAAAAAATACACAATTAGCCAGGCATGGTGGGACATGCCTGTAGTCCCAGCTACTCGGGAGGCTGAGGCAGGAGAATCACTTGAGCCCAGGAGATGGAGGTTGCAGGGAGCCCAGATTGTGCCACTGCACTCCAGCCTGGGTGACAGAGCAAAACTCCCTCTCAAAAAAAAAAAAATATATATATATATACCATAATTCCAGGCAGTTTTCAATACGTAGCCCATACTATTTTAACACCTACGTCTCCTGCCTGGGTCACTCCCTGTTTCCACTTTTGCCTCTGTCTTCACTCCCCCACACCCTATAACACACACAGACTATTCTCCATATAGCAGCAAAACTAATCCTTTAAAATGTAAATCATTATTTCACTATTCTGTTCAAAACCTTCCAATTCTTAATCCTGAAAAAAATGGAGAATGAAATGAGATAAACAAAACTGAGATTATTAGCACTGGGTGAGAGAATGGAATGCGGCGTACATAGGTCTTCAGGGTGCTCTCCGCTCTACTTTTGGTACACTTGAAATTCTCCGTAATAGATTTTTAAAAACTCGCCAGTGGCCTTCCATCATACTTAAGATAAAATCCAAATTTCTTGCCACAGCCAAGAAAGGTTGTATCCGATCATCTAAGACCACCCCCTTGGCTCTGACCTCTCCCACCCTCTGACCACACGGCTGCTGACTCCTCTTCCAAACACAAGCACGTCCAGGCCTTTGACAGCAGCTGCCCCTTTACCGCCAACGTGCTTTCGCTCTGTGTTTCCTCAAGTCACAAAGGCACACTCCCTGAGCTCTCACATCGGTCTGTGCTCAAAAGTCACCCCTTGCAGAGGCGGGGCCATCCTATCTAAAATAGTCCTTGGTTCCCTATGTTCTTCCCCACTTATTCCACTTCTTTGTTCTTAGCATTTATCACAACCAAAAAGCATGCATCATGTCCATCCATCTCCCGTATCAAAATGAAGCTCCAGGAAAACACACACCACATCTCAGCACCGTGTTACCAGAGCCTATGGCAGCACCATGCCACGTGTCCTGTGACTTTTAAGTTCAGGAGTGAATGTGACATCACTGCAGGTATCACAGCCTGTACCACACGGCCAGAAAAACTTTTTGGATTATGCATTCAATAATCTTATTTCACAAAGGAGGAATCTGTACCCACAGTGAATATTATATCTTAGAACACATGCTCCTAATAAGATATTATCAAAAGAAAGAACTTACTGGTGTGAGCTGTTGAGAATTTAACAACTGCTGAAACTGCTGTTGATGAATAAGTATTTGTCTTTGCTGGTCAGAAAGTAATCCTAGTCCTGAGGCACTGAAAAATGATTACAATTCTTACTTTTTACTACACACCTCTAATGCATTTTTAGAAGTTTAAAAATGAAAGACAGCTTTTCAATTTGATGTTTAATAACTTAAGTACAATTTTGAATCCAAACACTTTGAAAACAATTATGTACAAATTATTTCTATATATATGTAAGTTTATATATATGCATGTGTACAGCTAAACAAGAATTCACATTGTCAAGAAATGTTTTTATTATAAAACAAATAGGCCCTAACTGGAATAGAAATTTACATGTGTTTCTAACAAGCATATGTAATAATTTATCTTTAATTATTCAAGGATAATTTAACTCACACTAAGTAAACACATATTTGAAACAAAGAATCCAAACATACTACTGATTTGACCTATCCTTTTCTAATGGTCCCAATGGTAAAACTAAACACCAATGAAGAGAGCTAGAGGAAATAGCTTTCTAGTACCCACTGCAAATCCATTTAAAAGTATTCATTCCCCCAAAAGTATGTTTAATAACAACATAGCTTTAGTCCCCTAGTTTTGAACAAACATTCAAATGCAGTTCCAGTACAATGAAACCAGTGAGTCTCACTTCCTGGGAATTCAGATAAATAAATGACCTTTATCCTATATCAAAAATCTTTGAATAGAACATTAAAAATATTACATAAATTTTAAGAAACTAATATTCATGTTATCTCCACTATGATATTATCTTTCTTCAGAATTTATGATACAGTATACAAAGAAATAAGAAAAACTAGTATTTAAAAATAGACATCACAGATTAAGACTAATTTTCAGCACAGAACATACTTAATGCTGTTACTAAAAGTAACTTAATTTCATTGTAATCTAAATTACTTAAGTTTCAAAAATAAATGTACTCTGTGTATAATATACTTAAAATTTTTGGCGACTTCTTAAGGTATATCTACAAAGGAACACATTGAAAGCCCCAATCTAAGGCAGAGACAACACCGGTACTCTGTTACACTAAAAAACCCAAAACACACTTAAGTTTCTTACCTGTTAGTCAGTGTAGCTGGCATTGGATGTGTTGCATTAGGTGGTACGGTTGTGTGAGTGAGAGGGGTAGGGTTCTGGGACATTGTGACAGGAGTCTGCATAACCCCATTTAAAGCTCCTACAATGCCATTAATTGCCAGTTGGTTACCTGGCAAAGCTCCAATTATTCCACCCACTGCAGACACGGCAGGAATGGTGGAAGTTACAGGCTGCATTCCACTAGCTAGTGCCCCCACTGTCACACCATTGACCTGCTGAACTCCACTCACTCCTGAGCCTTGTTGAGCCGGACTCTGCCCAGCAGGAGGTGGGGTAGAAAGAGCTGATGAGCTGCTGGTACTTTGTCCGCTGGAGGTTAAGTCCTAGCGTAAGAAAGAGAAACTAAGTTTAAAGAACACAGCAAAACTGTTTAAAATAATTTTAAACCTTTAACATAATATACTATTATTCACAAGTAAATCAACACAGATGAAAATAACCATACAAAATTTACCTGATTTAATACAGGAAGAGAATTATCAGGTAAAAAGCTGTTTCCTATATGAGGGCTCTTACTGCTGTTCAAGGAATCAGTAGTAGGAGCTAGAATAATAAAAGACAAAAAGAAACCTATTTACCCTATTAAATTACATTATGTGTAAGATTAAAGGCTTATTTAAAAGCTTATGCTGAAGCCCGTATCAAAACCACTTAAATATCTAGTCTTGCTATTCCTAAGACTGATTTAAATAAGAAAAAAATCTATATTGAATACCATCGCTTTAAATCAATAACGAGATCATTAGACATTTAAGTAAATTTTACCATTATATTATGGACTAAGAAAGTTAGAGTAAATTCAAGTTGATCACTTAACAGGATTCTTTATGCCCTTCAAAAACGACCTATAGTTCCTTTTCTACATCTTCATATAACTGGTGACCAATTATTACTCACTTATAATACAAATAAAACTGAAAGCCTATTTTCCTTAGATACAAAATAAATATTTTCACACTTACCAGTCTGTGCTGAAAATGTGTGTATTTGATGAGACGGACTAGGATTTGCTGTTATTGTTGGAAAAGGCACTGAAAGCTGTGCATTCAATAACTGAAGCCGTTCCTTTTTGGCAGTCAAGTTTTTAATTTGTTCCTCTAATCTTCGGTTTTCAACTTGAAGTTGGTGTAATGACTTCAGCATTCCTAAAACTAGCACACATTTGGATAGTTTTTAATAATGACAAGTACACACATAAGTATTTTACGCAGTGCCGGTAACCTTAGAAATAAGTTAAAATAGAACAGTAGAAATTCTGTAAAGTGTTTCTAAATGATTAAGTTTTGTTCCTAAATTTGTTTGTGGATATAAATTTCCTATCTATGTTTGTATTTTTATAAGCACAAAGGCAAAGTGTTCCTGGATGTACCTTCTGGAAACTTTGTTGCCACATACCAAAAAACACACACCAGCTTCAGGTAATTTTCCCTTCTCAATGAAAAGTGATGACATTTTATTTTCACCAAAATAAAAGCCTATCAAAAATTCAAGTGCCTGTCACTATTTTACATTGAAGTCATATATAGAATGGTTAAGGATCGCACCAATACCCTTTACCAAAATAATGAGCACATGTTTTTGTTTGTTGTTCGGTTTAAACGAAGTGCTGCCATCAGACGCCTGGCAGGAAGCCCCTAATACCAGCTGCTCAGCATGTTGCTCTGCAGGTCACCCAGCAGGGAGCGCTATGTGTGCGCCCAGCCACCTCTCCAGTCCTGGAGAGAGGCGCGTCCCCTGTAAACAGGCTGACTTTCAGTCTGGCCCCATCACCTCAAGTACTTCAATTCCTTCCACAACTTAGACCTCCCAACTAACAACACAGACGGTTGCTGTTAAGATTTTTGAAGTGTCCGTCACGTACTAAAAAGTTATATTTGTTTAACATGACCTCAGGGCCTTTAGAAGATACAACTCCTCTGGTACAGACACATCTGGCCATTTCCCAAGGATTTAACTTTTATCCCTCCCCTCCAAGATCCCACAAAGAAACCTTAGTGGGCCCAAATGAGATGCAGTAAGACTAAGCTAAACCTATTCTCCAGCTATCGTGTTTAAAGGATTAGCCTGGCATGAATTTCCTCACAATTAATTAGCATTTTTTGTCAGGGTACCATTCATAAAATACCAATTTATGGCACTTAGCTAGCCAACAATAAGCAAAATGTTTCAATAAAATGAAGCAGCAAAAGTTTATACTCGAAAATGATGAAAACCACCTATTTTTCCCTAAAATTAAGACAAGGCCTCATCTCCAGCTAACCACCACCTATTTTAAATCTGCATTTTACACCCACGGCCCTAATACTTAAAATGGTGAAGATACTGAAATATAGATATATAGTACATGCTCTATAATCCAACAGATGATAAGCATAATATATACTAATTATAGATTTAATTCAATAATTATTATTCTTCCTCCAAATTATAAAATGAAGAAGCTAGCCGGCCATACTTGACTATTTGTATTTTTTAAAGTAAGTTTTCCAGAGGTGAGCAAGTTTTCTTCAAACAATTGGGGTAAGAGAAGACAGTGCTCATGTATTTTAGTAAACTGATAAGAACAAAGTACAGTGGAGACACAAAGTACCAATATGTATAATCATGGTAAGCACCGAGACAATGCTATATATGTGAGCCAGGCAGTGGTCCTTATATTTTTCATGTCATTTAATCCTCACAATAACCCTCTGATATGGGTGCATTATTACTCTCAACTGTAAAAATAGGAGATTAAAGAACTTTAAAAAACATGCCCAAGATCATACTATTAATAACAGGTAAAGACAGGATTCAAGTCCAAGCAGTAACACTATAGAATCTCTTCTATTAAACCACTTCACCTTATACTTTCTGTCACTATATTATATAAAATGTATATCATAATCCCATTACTACTCTGGATGAAAAGTGACTTCTGCATCCATCTGCCTGTTTGTCCATCTGCCCATCTGTCTTGATTCACATATAAGAAAATGAATACTTACTGTCACTAGGAGTACCCTGTTCTAATAAAAATTGCTGTCCTTCACTCCACTGCCTCTCCAAAAGCTGTTCTATGCTGGCTGCTACTGGAGGCAGATTTTCCAAACTGCTGTTGCCTGGTTGATCATAGCGAATCTGTAAGCTGCTTACAGGGGATCTGTTGAAAACAATTCTCAAGTTAAAAAGAAGGGGAATGCTTTTAAGAGAGTACAGTTTCTTACCTTAAGCTGACCCCTTTTCTCCTGTATGAGTTTTATAACACCAGGCTGCCTATGCCAGAAGTATCAGGTTCCTGGGTTTAGAAAACCATAATCTAGCCTAAAATTGAGTAATTATCATTCTTCCTCCCAATATTATAGAATCAAGGAAATAGCTAGCCATCACAGATAATTAAAAACCACTAGAAAATATAAACACACCACCAACAATCTCTGAAACAGGCTGTAAAATAACTTGGTATGGCATTGTAAGACAAAAGGGGGAAAGACAAAATTAGACTTCAAAATAATTTCCCAGAAAAGGGTTCCATCACTCTGCTTTGATATATTTGCCATCATAATAACCCTGAACAATTACAATACTGTGAAAGGTATTTGAATTTACAACCAACTAAAATCTCAAATGTCACTAAAAAGAAATTTTTAACAATCTTAAAGCAGCCTTTTGTTATCAATTAAAAATTACTCATTTGCAAGTATTTTCACAATTAAGAAATAAGAAGAACAAAGTAATTTTTTTCATTTTTGGAGACAGGGTCTCACTTTGTCAGCCATGCTAGAGTGCTGTGGCGCAATGATGGCTCACCACAGTCTTGGCCTCCTGGGTCCTGGGTTCAAGCGATCCTCCCACCTCAAGCCTCCTGAGTAGCTGGGACCACAAGAGCACACACTACCACGCACAGCTTTTTTTCTGGGCGGGGGGCGGCGGTGGGGGAGGTCGGGCAGGGGAGACGGAGTTGTACCACGTTGCCCATCTTAGTCTCCAACTCCTGGGCTGAAGTGTTCCTCCCGCCCAGGCCTCTCAAACTGCTGGGATTATAGGCATGAGCCACCGTGCCCAGCCCCCAAAGCAATTTTTGATCCTTTTACGTGAATATTTCTAAAATGTCTTAGATCTATACTTCAAATGATAAACCTTCTAAAACAAACAGTACTTGTATTAAGATGAACATGTAATGTTCTCTCCACTTTTTGGTTTAAATAAGTGTGGCCATTTCTGGTCTCCAGCTACCATTCTAACATAATACATTTAAAGAGCTTTAGAATTTCCAATGCATTTGTATATATCTCATATGATCTCCACAACAACCTAGTGAGAAGTCAAAACCTGGTTTATTGGCTCCATTTTCAAATGAGGAAACAGGATGGAGTTTTAATGACTTGTCCAAAGACACACTGCTGGTGAGGTGACAAGAGCTGGGCTATACAACTCAGGTCTTCTAACAACCCACTAGTATTCTTGACACTGCCTTAATATGTATCTCTGCAAAATTTTCATAAGATGTTAAACAAATGGGGTTTTTATTCCATATGTAAACATTATGGGCTACACACAACTGGCCATCCCTCTGCAAACAGTACATTATGCCACGATAATTTAGGCTGTTACATCTCAGGCTGATTTCTAAAGAGTAATATAAAGTTGGAAATAATATGCTAAAAATAATTTAGTACCATTTGTTAAGTCCCATTTAACTAATGAAAAGGAAAAACTATATTAAGCAAAATAGCACTTTTTAAATAATTCTCGGTAGCTTGTAATATTTTAAGTTTAAAAGGGCAACAGAAAAATGCTTCTTCCACTAAACACTGAGCAAACATTCATTACCTTTCTTCTTTGAAAAGAAAAACAACATAGAATTAACCACAACATAAAATCACAGACTACTCAGATCATGTTATCATGTGTTCTTCAGATTCCTGGTTTCCAAAGAATGGATATTTGATTTTCTGCAGAGTTCAATCAGGGAAAACAATACTACTTTTAGTTCACCCAGGAATTATATAGGAAAAAAGGCATCACTAGATGTACCATTAGAAAATAAAATTAGTGGTTACTGAACTAATCTTTAGGATAAAGAATATGTTCCTTAACAGACATTCCCCAAATATATCAGCAATACTGTTATTCATGATCTGTCATCACATGAAAAAGTTCATTTTAAAAAAACAAAAAAAACAAAAAAAACCAAAACTTTGTAGACATGGAGTCTTGGCATGTTGCCCAGGCTGGTCTTGAACTCCTGGCCTCAAGCAATCCTCCAAACTTGGCCTCCCAAAGTGCTGGGATTATAGACATGAGCCACCACGCCTGACCAAAGTTTTCATTTTTAATCACATTTCTCCCATTCTTGGAAGAAAGACCCTAGAATGGGCTTTTCTCTTACTCTCCATTGTCACCCAGTCTAACACCATGCTTGAGGGAGGGTTCCTAAATTAGAGAACACGGAGAAAACAAAGAGAAGGCACAGAAGGGAAATAAAATTAATAAAGAGATAGCCATCACCAAAGTTCCATTCTCCCCTACAAACAGACACAGTATCTCATACCACATTCTCCCCATTTAGAACAGAAGGAATATGCAGTTTGATAACCCCAAATATATTAATTATATTTTAATAAATGGTACCTGAATACTGTCATAAAATAATTTCAAAAAACTGGTAATACATTTGCTATAACTGATTCAAACAATTTAAGAACTAGTAGGAGTTTAGTGATCTACCACACGACTTTACTGAATTAGGAACTAGACACTAAGGGATTAAGTGCTACACCGAACAGAGCTAAAACTGGAACCCAAAGTTGAAAGTCTTGGGTCTACAACTTTAAGAGATCTTAAAACTATTTTATGATCAAAAAGAATTAGTCAAATCAGTATACAGGTAATAAATATAACAGAGTTCGAACTGATTGGAAACCAAAGGAAAGGGGTTTGTTTTACTTAGAAATCTAATGGCGTTTAAATTAATATTTAAATTAATTTAGAATCATTTTTCTTGTCTAGACATGCTTCTTATCTGTAGAATGCTTTTATAGCCTCACAAATGTACACTCTACTGATATGAGATAAGAAAGTTTCCAAATCTCAAACGTTTCATTTGCCTATACTTTGCAGTAAATAGCGCTTACCGTGGCGAGAGACTTCCTCGGGGTGAGCTTCCTCTGCCAACTAGGTTGCGGCTATTGTCTCCAAGATCTTGATCTGTAGTGTAAATATTTCAGAGCTGATAAAGTGACTCTCACTAGATAAGAGGTTTTAAACTCTTGCCCTGATTTTTCCTAAAACATACATTAAACCTTTACCACTATCTTTGCAGTTCCCATGAAAATAGAACATCTAGCATGTTGCTAGTTTAGAATTGCTGAACTGTGGCATGTAAGGCGTTGTCCCTACACGTTTTTGTGGGTGTAGAAGGCCATGGATTATGTTCTGTTCTTTCATTCCTTTCAATTTTACAGCACAGAAGCGTGGTTTGCATTTGCTGTACCCTCCCCTCAGCCACTTTTAATTTCTACGGTTAAAGTAATGAATCACAGCTGTGGACAGCTAATCTGTATGCTTATCACAGCAAATCCCTATGCTTTGTATTTTTTAACACTTTGCATCCCAAGACAAGCCATAAAACACATTTACATAGAGCTGCACACCAAGACTAAAATTATGGTGTTAGATACTAGAGCCTTACACCAAGAATAAAATTACATAAAACACTGAATTTCCAAATTGACAAAAACAAGTAGGAATACAGAATCCTGAATTTTAAAGGAAAAAAAATTAACTTTTCAAAATATTCTTTAGGTAATATCAAATATCTCTGCTTGGAAAGTAACTTGTATCTCCCCTGCAGTTAGTTCCTTATAAAAATCACCTTATCTGGCCTCTTTCAAGGTTGTCCTCCCCTTATTCTGAGTCAGGTAACCTCTGACCCTTAAAGGGTAAAGACAGACTGATCCATTCTTGGTGAACTGCTAAATCCATTCCCTTCCCCCAAACAGGCATGACTACTTGGACATGTCAACCAATCCTTAAGGATGGAATGAAACAAAGCAAATCCAGTGGCTCATTAAGACAGTACAAGAGACAAATGCGACAAAACGTCAACTGGTGAACATTCACAGGATTACTAAACACTGCAGAAATTCTCTAACAGGATTTTTTTAACCAAGTTTGTGTAATACAATTTCATGAATTATGCAAATAAAGGTTTAGGCTATTCACAGAAAAGCCCAGTGTTATGTTATTTTCATTGCATAGAACTGAGAACTGAACACATCAATCACAAAAGTCACAGGAGACACTGCTGCATTCCTGCTTGCTGATGGCTCTGTTGAAACATTTCCATTTCAGACAGTAAAAAAAAAAAAAAGAAAGGACATCGCTATTTTGCAGCACAGCATACTATTTACTTCCAACTGTGATTCTTTTTTATTGTAAATTGACAGTTTGTAATTATATAAATTTGGAGTACAAATTGATGTTATGATATATGAATGTAATGTGGAATAATAAAATCAAGCTAGTTAACATTTTCCAACTGTGAATATTTTTTTAAAGTACAATCGTCTATTAACCACATCCCTGCATGTTTTCAAATAAAATGAACCAAAAGGGGAAAAAAATTAAAGTAGGTGAGAGTAGGGTTTTAGAGTTTAATAATTCTTGAAAACTTACCTGTTTGATTGTTTTCAGACTGAGCTATAAGAGCTGCCATTGATGAATTTGGATTTAATCTATTGCCATACATATGAGATGGTGCCTGACTGAGAGAAGATCCAGATAGAGTATTTGCCTAAATGGAAAAAATTACAATGATAAATGAATTATATTTGAAAATATATTAAAGTTTTCCCTTCTAATAGATCTAGTAATTATATTCTCCAACCTAAGAATATAAGCAAAATTTGTGACCTTCTGAAAAGCAAATTTCATTCTTACTTGTTTTACCATTCCAACATGTCAATTTTTTAAAAGTTACATAACTAGGCCGGGCACGGTGGCTCACGCCTGTAATCCCAGCACTTTGGGAGGCTGACGTGGGCAGATCACGAGGTCAGGAAATCGAGACCATCCTGGGTAACACGGTGAAACCCCGTCTCTACTAAAAATACAAAAAATTAGCCGTGCATGGTGGCGGGCGCCTGTAGTCCCAGCTACTCGGGAGGCTGAGGCAGGAGAATGGCGTGAACCCGGGAGGTGGACCTTGCAGTGAGAGGAGATCGCGCCACTGCACTCCAGCCTGGGCGACAGAGCAAGACTCCGTTTCAAAAAAAAAAAAAAAAAGGTTACGTAACGACAATTTTTTTTTTTTTTTTTTTTTTTTTTTTTTTTGAGAAAGAGTTTCACTCTTACCCAGGCTGGAGTGCAACGGCGTGTTCTCGGCTCACTGCAACCTCCGCCTCTCGGGTTCAAGCAATTCTGCCTCAGACTTCCCAGTGGCTGGGATTACAGGAGGCGCCCGCCACCACGCCCAGCTAAATTTTTTGTATTTTTAGTACAGACGAGGTTTCACCATGTTGGCCAGGCTACCCTCAAACTCCTGACCTCAGATGATCCGCCCGCCTCGGCCTCCCAAAGAGCTGGGGTTAGAGGCGTGAGCCACCACGCCTGGCCATAACTACAAATTTTTAAAAAAGGATTGGCACGTTCAAAGTTAACTATTCCTGCTTTTAATTTTCAATGTATCTAGCTGATACCAAACCCCAGTGGCACAGTAGCCATGTGGACATGAGACTAATTAATCTTATTAAGCCATCTGTAACATAAAAGCAGGAAGACAACAGGTATCTAACCAAATGCTTCAATCTCTCGTATCACAAGCTGGCTAAGGATGTCAGAAGTCCAACTTTTACTTCTAGTATTTTAGCTACACGGAGCTGTATTTCCATTGCTTAACTCTGTCATTAGTAAAACCTGCACACTATTTTGTTACTTCCTATTTTGATAGACTTGGAAGCCTGCTGCTTTTTCTGTTTTGTTTTGTTTTTATTTTAAAAGAAAGCAAACAGGCATCCCAAGTATGTTTTCTATACAATGCAGGACTCAACGAACCACAGCTTTGCCCTGACCCCATATAAGGCACTGTCTTTTTGGCAGCAAGCCAGCTCTACTAACTGAAGAGCTCGTCCAAAGTTTGTAATTCATTCATGTTGCTAACCACAATTCTGAAGGCCTCACTGGGACCTGTGCCAAACAAGCGAAAATGAACCCTTAAACAGATGAAGCTAAGGAGGCTGGCCAAAGTATTGCGTAATCCACTGTAATAAAAATGCTTTCTTTGATGTGCATGCTCTCTCCCACTTTCTAAGAATATTATGACCTTAAAATGTGACATTTTGGAGGCAAATCTCTTGTATACAAAATGCTGTTACTCACAGAAGACTCTCAGTGGCCTGAAATAATTTTCAGATTTAACAGAACCACAAATGTTAAAGTAGAATTGTTCTTCTTTTTCATGAATGAAATCAAACTGAAGCTTTTATAAACTAAAATCATTGCAGTTATTTCAGAACAAAACTCTTGAAAATATCGGCAAAGAACTAAAGCACTTCTATCGTAAAGAAGTTGAATAACAAGAACAAAAGATAGGGGACATTTAGATATGTATAACTGCACACAAGAGACTAAGACAACACAGTAGTTATAAGCAAAATAACACAGGGAAGAAGCTGTATTTCTGGACAGACTCACATCATGACATTGCATCTTGGCCTTTAGCCCACTTACAAAGCATGAAAATGTGCATTTACAGTTCACAGAAACAGTTTCTGGGATGTACCATCCTTGCTTTCTATTATCTCAAAGCGTGTATTTTATAGTTCACACTTCAATGTGTAAATTAAATCTGTCAATTTCTGGGTTTTGTTTTTCCTCTTATTAAAAATATGCAGACAAAGTCAGTAAGTTGGTACTCTTCAGTTCTGTTTAACAATCACCTGTCCCTCAGGAAAAGGTAAGTTATAACTTCAACATGAAGATCGTGCTGTTCACTTACCATGTATTTAGTAGCAGAGGGCACATAAAACACACAATTCATAAAGAGAGATACAGTTAAGATTTTTTTATCTCTCCAGAAGTCAATTCTTTGGGAATCTTAGCTATTAATAAAACAATATAGAATAAGAAAAATACAAACAATTCAACAGAAAAAACAGGTATTACCCGTCTCATCTGTTAATGTCTCAGATCCTAAATACTTAAAAATAGCTTTTGTAGAGCCAATTTACTCTTACTGTCATACAATTCTAAAAAACATCCACTACACATTTAATAGATTAGAAGTGGAAAATTAATTAGAAGGAGGAAGAAAAAGTCTTATCTTGAGACAGTTTGTTGGCAGCAAGAAGTAACAGCTGACCACAGGACAGGGCAGAGAAAAATATGACCAAGAGAGAAAACAGTACAGAATGCAGATGCAGTGGTTCTCAAAGAAGACACTGAGGATAGCATTCTCATTTTAGTTTATTATTAACTTTATAAAGTGTACCTCTAGATGCCTTAGCACTTCCAAAGCAAGGAAACACTCTCAGCCTTTTGACTCTTGTTCATGCAGTCATGTATGTTACATATCAATATATCACTTGGAATACCTTTTTGCTTTCAATTATCAGTCTCATCAGTTGCCTTAGATAAGAATCCAAAGAACCAACTCTTACTAGACCTAGAAATATACTCTTTTTTAGGAAGGGTTCCTTCTGCCAAGGGCTTTATATTAATATTTATCCTTATTAGCTTCAAATTTCAGAGGGGTGGCATTTTCTTGATCTAGTCTCTGAATTATCTTAGTTTCCCTATCTATTAGATCTATATATACTAAAGATCAAAATAGAAAGCAGTATGGCACAACAACTAATTTGCATAATGACGATCATCAGAAAAAAGATAAAGTATCTTTAGCGTATGCTAAAGAAGGAAAGTATCTATTTTTAAAAGATGGCTGGCAAAAGTTAATACAATAAATGAAAGTATTATTGGAAATGACCAATTTCCCAAACGGGTTAGCTAAAACTAATCTGGTAGTTGTTTTTCTAGTAAAGACATTTATCTAAACAAGAGACTTTCAAAAGAGAAATTAAAAGTTATTAATTTTAACAGATAGAGTCATTTTGGTGTATAAAAACATCTACTACATTCCATATTAATTTCTGCTGGGAAACTGAAATCACGAACGTCATCATTTTAAGGTTGGTAAGATGAGATACCAAAGACTACACAAATGACTGTCACTGCTTAGCCTACATTTCTTAACTGATGTTTGTAACAGTTAATACTGGGACCCTTGATGAGTCTTTCGGAAAGACTTGGTACCTCCAAGCCAAGAAACCCCCACCTTTTAGTGGAAAGATCCCATAGCTTATTAGCACTGAAGATGGAGAAGAGGAAGACGGCTTACTGAAGAGAGCACACACACAGTGTCTGGCGTTTCATAGACTCAAAAACCTTTGCTGCCATTAATAAGCAAAAGCATTAAGATTCAGGGGAAAGGAAGGAAGTCCACGTTAACCCAAAGAAATAAGGGTTATGAAGCATGAAGGGCATGAAAGCTTTTATATTAAAAAAACTGGAATAAGAAATAAAGGAAACATTAACATACACATACTTCTCTATAGCATACTTTGGAAATAGATTTTGAAAAGTGCATTGAAAGCAAATTACTAATATAACAGAAGACTGTTTCAAAAGATCTGGTATAAAGACTAGAAATTCTTTTTGGAAAAGAAGTACCTATTATACGACATTTCAATCTTAACCTGCCCAGGTAAGGAGAACGGCTATTGTGAATAGATATTCTCCTTGGATCTGCTGGTACTGTAAGAATATAAGTTAACACTAGGGGAGGCTGAGTGAAGGATATCCATGATATATCTCTCTGTACTGTCCTTGTAACTTTTCTATATATCTAAAATTATTTCAAATTAAGAAAATTGCCATAACAAACTTAAAGAGGAATCTTTCAAATATATGTATAATTATGTAAGGATAACATATATAAGAATATATAGGATTATATACATATATGGATGTATACACCCTTCATATAATATCTTAAAGAGGAATCCTTTCCCTTTCCCAAGACCAATAACTGATAAAAATCACTTCTGCTCAAGATGTTATCTAACATTTATTGTAACACTCTAGTAAAAACCTCATTAAGAGAAGTGTAATTATTTTACAAGATAGACTGAAAGACCAGTAGATTAAGAATAAATTGAATAATTATTGAATTACGCTTAAGTCACTTTTAAACAATATATGTTCAGGTGTCTGAGTTAAAGAATATCCTTAGCAAATTTAGAATAACTTAATATATTAAACATCTGCAAGTCTCTACCAAGGCAGTATTCAAACTCAAAACAAATAAAAGAAACTTAGTATTTCCTAAGTAGACTGGCATACCATATTATATTTCCTAAGTAGACTGGCATACCATATTAAAATATTAAGATAAAAATATATTTCAGCTTATAATTTCTCCTGTTATTAAGAGTTTACCTCTTATATTTTCAAATATCTGCCTATGACCACAGAGATGTTTTAAAAGAGCTTGCTTATAAAGTAGTAACTGTCAAATTCCTAGGAACTTGGCTCATTCTAAAGGAGTCGACTGCGTGGGGGGAAAAAAGGTTCAAGTTTCCTCAATTAACTGAATGTGAAACTTAAAAGTGGACACTGTTTTGGTGGATTTTTTTCCTGCCTAATGTTGATAAGGGCAGAATAATAAGAAAAATTAGGTTCGAAAGACTCATACCTATGAAAATATTTCACCTTTGGAAAGCACTGTATTAAGAGCAATGTATCATCTAGAGATAAATCTGAAACTTCATACTTCAATCATACAGGAACAGGTTATATATAGCAAGCATTTTTTTTAAATGCACAATTAACCTGTCAATAAACATTAAAGTCAAGGGATTCAAAAAAGCTCTAAAGTAGCTGCTTCAAGCTTTTCAGCCCTGACACATGACTTAAAAATGCAATCTTCCAAAAATATTCAGGCTCACTAAATTGCGTATTTACTTTTTAAATTCCTAATTCATATATAGTTTCAGGAGGGAAAAACATTTTATTATCACCATATATATCATAAGCCAAGCTATCTCACTTTGAGTAAATTATTAAACCTCTCTGTCCTCAATTTCCATCTGGAAAATGAGGATAACAGTATCTACCTCATAGGAACGATGTGAGAATTGAGTTAATATATGCAAAGGGCTTAAAAAATGCTTGACACATGGTAAGCGCTCACATTTTAGCTTAACTTTAAAAATTATTTTCGCAAGCTATTGTGGTTTCTATTTTTCCATTAAAATCATTAGAAAATACAACTTACCAATTATATTCTGAACTGTGGCTATATTTCAAAGATTAAAACCTATTTCCCTAAGAAAAATTAGATAGCATAAATGCCTCATTATGCAGTAATGTTTTAAACTATGTATTTGATAACATAGCAATGCTGCACATAGAATGTAAGGACTTGAATGTTTCGAGATCCAATTTATATTATTGTTTGAATTTGGGAACACAATATATTTGATGAGAAAAGTTTCCAGCAAAAACATGAATGAACATTAAACATGGATTAGGGAACAACTGAAAGTTTCACATATTCTCCAGCTCAATTCAAACTTTATATTTACTAAGAACATATTCTGATAGCAGACCCATTTCTGTGTCAGCTACCACCAGTAAGGCTTCAATACTCAGCATGTGATGAGAGGTGAAACCAAGTGTGAACAACTTTCAGGTCCCATGAGTAGGCTGACTGTTGAAGCTGTCAGGTTCAATTGCATCATTCCACATTATTCAATGCTCCAAACTGCTCCCTAATTGTTAGGAGCTTAACGTATTCAAAACCATTGTTTAGGCTAATGCCAAAATGCCCCACAATTGAGTTTCCATAAAGTAGTAGGAGGGAATGAAGTGTAGTTAAACCATCACTGAACACTCATGAGCAGAAAACAGGACTGTATAGATTAACCAACCAATTCTAAGTAGGTTTCTTAACTGGTTAATATCTTATCAATATAGCTCTTACCTTTCCGGGAAAAAATTACTTTAGGACAAAGGCAGCTACTGAAATAATTTTGGAACTGGAGAAGACCTTAATCCACAGCTGAATATATATACTGGCTAAAATTCATTTATCTATGTTAGCATGAATTATATGAGTTTTAACAGAAATTGTTAATACTATTTCCAATACAGGAAGTGTTCCTGTACAATTTCTTTTCTCACTGGTAATTATGCTGAAGATTAACAGCTGAAGTCAATAACCATGAATTCTAAAGTATTTTATGGTCTGCATTTGAACCTCATAAAGTATCCGTACAGCAGGTAGAACAGGTACTTAAAGTATTCCCATTTTACATATGGAAACATTGAGGCTCACAAAAATTAAAAGACCTGCCCAAGGTTATATGAGTGAGTAGCAAAACTCCTGGAACCCAGGACTTTTGCTGACTCAAATTTCTGCTCTTTTGCATTGCATCACACAAATGAACACAGTAAAATTACTAACAACGTTTTCCAAGGAAATACCTCTTAGCATAAGAAGTACATAATTGGGAAATTCATTTTAACAGTAACAATTAGTAATAAGAGAGCAGGCTAAGGAATCAGGCTGTCTTAATTCCAGACTTACAGATATGTGACTGTGACTGAACCTTTTCATCATCTGGTAACAAGAGATGTTACCAAGGTTACAAAAACTGATTTTCCTCAGAAAGGTTAATTTCCTTAAAATTGTAAGTCATTATATTATTGAAAGCAGAAGAAATTTACATTCTGACTAATAAAGTATAAACATAAATATCACCCCAGAAGTCAGTTGAATCTGCCTGAGAAACTAAACCATTTTCTCAAGCAGAATTAAAGTGTCCTTATTGGACATCATCTGAAAAGAAATCAGAGACTACATCTTAGACAACTTCCCCTATATAAAGACTCACATACATAATCATATTGGAAAACAAAATATTCGAAGCTAATTAAGATGAAAGTGTCACAGAAATCTGCGAAACTCTAGTCACTAAATTGTATGTTTAAAATACCGAAATATGCCCAGGCGAGGTGGCTCACGCCTGCAATCCCAGCACTTCGGGAGGCTGAGGTGGGTGGATCATGAGGTCAGGAGTTCGAGACCAGCCTGGCCAACATGGTGAAACCCCATGTCTACCAAAAACACAAAAATTAGCCAGGCGTGGTGGTACACGTGTGTAGTCCCAGGTACTCAGGAGGCTGAGGCAGGAGAATCACTTGAACCCGGCAGGGGCAGAGTTTGCAGTGAGCCGAGATCGTGCCATTGCACTCTAGCCTGGACAACAGAGTGAGACTCCGTCTCAAACAAACAAACAAACAACAACAACAAAAACACGAAATATCTGCATTTACTAAATATCACATAAACCCTGGAAGTTTATTTTACTTTAAATGTTGTTTAAGTCTACATCATTTTGTTTAACAGTAACATGGGATAGACAAGAAGCCACGATTATCACATGAAGATTGTATTTCAAACGCAAAACTCAGAAAGTAGGATGTAACGGAATGCAATTATGTTTCACTGCATTCAGTCTTAAGTTCTTCTACTAAAGAAATCATCTTTCAAACAAAAAAAAGCACCTGCATTCTCCCAAAGACAGTACAGAATGACTGTAGAACTAGGAAACAGCAGGATTTGAAAGGCAAAATGAAAAATTAATGACACTCCTACATAAACTAATTTATACCTCTACCCCTGATCCAACAAGGGCAGAGCACACGATTAACAGTCACATGGACAGGAGTCCGCTCCTCCCGCAATGTTAAGAAACTACTCTATTACTGATATACTAGTATGTAGTAAAGCAGGCTTCCTATCAATTATTTGTGAAAGAGCCATTACTCTAAAAACTAGTCTGTTGTCTGTTGAAAGGGTCGTGGGAAAGGGTTTAACACTTAAGAATATAAAATAGAGGCCGGGCGCAGTAGCCCACACCTGTAATCCCAGCACTTTGGGAGGCCAAGGTGGGCAGATCACCTGAAGTCAGGCGTTCGAGACCAGCCTGACCAACATGGTGAAACTTCATCTCTATGAAAAATGCAAAAATTAGCCAGGCGTGGTGGCGGGCGCCTGTAGTCTCAAAAAAAAAAAAAAAAAAAGAAGAAGAAGAATATAAAATCAGTTTTTTAAAGGTTTTTTTCCCCAAAATGTGTGCTGCTATCAGACTCCCCTCCCCACCCCCCACCTGCCAATTTTACAAGAATCTCCTTTTCC
This sequence comes from Pongo abelii, assembly GCF_028885655.2. Classification (NCBI taxonomy): domain Eukaryota; kingdom Metazoa; phylum Chordata; class Mammalia; order Primates; family Hominidae; genus Pongo; species Pongo abelii. Next base: position 21,837,396 of record NC_071993.2, on the reverse strand, counting down.
CAGCACAAATCAAGTTTCAAGTTATTCTAAGTTGTTAACTTCTACTAGCCCTTCCCAATCTTATCTCCTTGACCACTTTCCAGGGAACAATTTTTTTTTTTTTTTTTTTTTTTTTGAGACAAGAGTTTCGCTCTTGTTGCCTAGGCTGGAGCGCAATGGCGTGATCTCGGCTCACCACAACCTCCGCCTCCCAGGTTCAAGCAATTCTCCTGTCTCAGCCTCCCGAGTGGCTGGGATTACAGGCATGCACCACCACGCCCAGCTAATTTTGTATTTTTAGTAGAGATGGGTTTTCTCCATGCTGAGGCTGGTCTCGAACTCCTGACCTCAGGTGATCCACCTGCCTCGGCCTCCCAAAGTGCTGGGATTACAGGTGTGAGCCACTGCGCCCGGCCCAGGGAACAATTCTTAAGATACCAAATAAGGCAATGTAGAGGTCTATTTACTTAAAATGTATATCACGAAAAGCAAAAATGACCTCTGGATTTTATCCTGCTGGCACCAATCCAATCAATAAAAACTACTTTCATTAAGGGTGTGGGGGCACAAAACGTTATTCAAGTTTAATATATCCATCATCTATCACTATTATTAAAGTTTTTGCTTGCAAGTATGATGGTTTTCTTAACAGTTGTGGTAAGACTTCTAGAATTACTTTTTTTTTTTTTTTTTTGGGAGACAGAGTCTGGCTCTGTTGGCCCAAGCTGGAATGCAGTGTCACGATCTCGGCTCACTACAGCCTCCACTTCCCACGTTCAAGCAATTTTCCGGCCTCAGCCTCCCGAGTAGCTGGAACTACAGGCTTGAACTACCATACCCGGCTGATTTTTTAGTAGAGATAAGGGTTTCGCCATGTTGGCCAGGCTGGTCTTGAACTCCTGACCTCAGGTGATCCACCCACCGTGGCCTCCCAAAGTGCTGGGATTACAGGCATGAGCCACCGCGCCCAGCCTAGAATTACGTTTTAAATATTGATAATTGTTATTCACCCATTTATCTTACTGCATTGCTCTCAAATCAACTACTTAGAGCAACCCTAAATACAACACTAGGATGTGACTATCTAAACACAATTAATGTAAGACTTGAAAACAAACAGGGTCTATATGAGAGTGAAACAGGAATAAACTTTGTCGTTTTGTAAAAAATGATTCAATTGCTAAATGCATCCCCAATTTTAAGAGTCCTATCAATTCTATTTAAATATTTCTGTATCCTTTCCTTTGCACATTGCCTAGAAAATTTCACATTTTTCACATTCAACACCATTACTACTGTCTCAGGCAGCTAAATTGAAGTAGTTCAGCACTCAGTTCAACTGAGAGGTCAACGTGCCTCAGTTGCCTGGAGACTGATGGTTGCTACAGCAGCACCAGATAAGCCAGACTAAATAAGCTTCAGCTTGACGACAGAAAGCATTTACTGCTGAACAGAAACACAGATGCAGGTATCTCAGTACACAGCATGTAAATCTAACTGGATGATCACATTTGTAAGAGACCCATCTTTCTGAAACATGGAGAGGGGATAAATAGTAAAGATTTTAATTGAACTGAATCCTGGGTTACTTACAACTCTGATTTCTTTGTTCTTCAGTTGAGTCACATGTTAAGTGGAATTTTCCCTCTAGGTATAAATTCCTCTTCTCTACCACTTCCCTAATGCCAACCCCCTGGCTCACAAACATAATGAATGAGAAGAAATGAGGATTTTTGCTTAATTCAGCCGGGAATTAATCAGAGGGTAATTAAACAGACTTTTATAAAGACAGAAAAGAGAAATGCACATTGAAAATGTTCATGTGAGACTTTGTCCAAGGATATAAAACTATCAACAGCATATGGTTATACTTAATTAAAAGAGAGAAAACCATTTATAGGAGCCATTCTTTCATTTATCCTTTCACCCTCTCTAACCCCAAACCCCTGTTATGGCTACCTCACTTTTAGTGACATGAACTACAGAAAAACTCTGCTAAAGTAGTCAAACTCCTCTAACTCAAGTTGGGAGGTTCACCAAATAGTTCACCGTCATCTTCAAAGACGATACTACTAATCATGCCATTGATTTTCTGTGCTGTACTATCTGGGGTTGATTCTAATACGTAATTTTAATAGCAACTGCTTTCACTGTGCCATTCACACAAATGCATCAAAATAATCTAATGTTGCGCTTGCCAGAAAAGCGTATATATATCCTAACAACACACGCAATGGAAATTATGCACGCATCCATAAAGCTTAAGTTGACAGGAACTTATAAACAATTATTTTAACTAGTTGTTCATTATTAGACATTTGTCCCTGTGACCATTTTCTTGACCATTAAAAGACTACTAGAGCTTCGGAGAAATGAAAATAAAATTATACATAATTCCAAATAAATAAAAAAATATACTTTGGAAATCTTAAATGATTATCTTTGGGGAAGGCGGGTGTAATTCAGGGGGATTGGGTACAGCCTTCCCCATGCACTGTCCTCTTTATAAAACAGGATTACAATTTCTCTTATTTGACTCTTACTTTTAAAACGTCTTGGCCGGGCGCGGTGGCTCACGCCTGTAATCCTAACACTTTGGGAGGCCAAGGCAGGCGGATTACCTGAGGTCAGGGGTTGAAGACCAGCCTGGCCAACACGGCAAAACCTTGCCTCTACTCAAAATACAAAAATTACCTAGGCATGGTGGCGTGTGCCTGTAATCTCAGCCAGTCGGGAGGCTGAGGCAGGAGAATCACTTGAACCCAGGAGGTGGAGGTGCAGTGAGCTGAGATCACGCCACTGCACTCCAGCCTGGGTGACAAAGTGAGACTCCGTCTCAAAAAAAAGCAGAAAAACATCCTATAGACTAGGTCACCTATCAAACTATAAATCTGAAGTCAGATAAAAGGGGGTATACAAATGGAAAAACCTATATATTCATCATTATTTACAAACACTGTTCTCTCCCACTAGGAGGAAAAATGTGTAGTGCTTGAAGCGATCATTCGGTCTTTTAACCTACATTCTCCTACACTGGTTTTTTTAAAACTTTAAAAAGATTTCATATATTATTTGTGTAATTTTAAAAATTATAAAAGGAATTTTAAAAATCACAAGAGTCCAAAACTGGCTCATATTTTGTGGGTCCTACTTTTTTAAAGAAAGAATAAAAGCTCCCCTGAAAGTATATTTTATATCATTCAGACAAAATTTAAAACCCAGAAATTAAAAAGAATTAGTTGGTGCCCATACACTTATCCATCCTCTCTCATGAATACCATGTAAAAATACCTATCATTTTCACTAATACATTAATACAAATTGAGATATTTCATAAATTCCTATAGAAGGCCCTATTTCATTTGTTTCTCCTTTAACAAAACTCACTTTAAAAATGAGAAACCCACCTACTACCTGTCACATGATAGTGTAACAACTTACCTGAGTTGTAGCAACAGCAGGGGCTGCAGATGACACAGCTGAGGGAGAGAGCGCTCCTACTTGTTGCAAATGCCCAGAAGACTGCTGAGGTAAGTGAGAGCTGGAGACAGGAGTACTAGATCCCGAGCCAGATACTACATTTGGAAATGATACTGCTACATCATTGCTGTTATAAATACCTGCAAAAAAAATAAATGTTATTTAAATATAACTTAGCAGTCAAATTTGTCACAGACACACATAATCAGTAAACTTGCATTTCCTCCCGGATCCCTCCTCCAATTATAAATCTTATTGTTGGTGTTTTAAAAATATTGTGCTAGTAACTAAATAAACACTGACTTCTCATGAAGCGGTTATCTAAAAGAATTTTTATTTAGCAAAAAGCCTTTTGTTAAAAGCAGGGGACAGCAGAAAGAGCTTTGTAAAAAATATGTCATGGATTTTAGGAGTTTCTAAGAGCAAGAAAACATTTCTTAAATAGAGGAATGAAGCAATTAGAGTTCCATAAAAATCACCTAAGGAGCTTTCCAAAAGGCAAATGCTAAGGCCCCAGAAATCATCACTGAGAAAGTCTGAAGTAGGAAGAGACCTTGTTCTAGAAAGCCGACAAGGTAGAAATTAAAATGGAACAGGCCCAACTTGAAATTCAGAGACAAATAGAGGAGCTGATGACACTGGTGGGAGACAGGTGTGGGAATAAAGAATGTTGGTAGATTCTAGAGACATTCCAGCGATAACACAGACAGGACTTTGTGACTGACTGTATGGGGCAGCTGCAGGGGTAGGAGAGGAGGAACGATTAAGACATGATGAACTGGGCTATGAGTTGGCAGCTCCATTTACTCCAGAAAACACGGGAGGTGAAAATCATGGGAGACTTGATGAAAACACTTTGAGAGGCACCATAGGGATAAAAGCCAGAAATAAGGTGGGTAATGGAAGCTATTCATTCTAGAAAAGAGGATGGGAGGGTGGGAGGATGAGCATAAGTTAACAGGAAACAAGTTAATTTTTTAAAAGTGCTTATTTTTTTTAAAAAAGAAAATCATGCTCAGCATAGAGAAGGAGAGGCTTTCAAGATAAAGAAATGGGAATATCTATAAACCACCTTCTCAACCAGGAGTGATTTTGCCCCACAAGGGACATTTCACAATACCTGGAGACATTTTTAGTTATCAAGCCTGGAAGGTGCTACTGGCATCCAATGGGTATAGGCCAGGGATGCTACTAGACATCTTACAATGCACAGGACAGCCTCCACAAGAAATAACTGGCCCACAGTGTTAATAGTGTGGAGGCCGAGAAAACCTGCTATAAACCAGAGCTCTTGGGAGGGCAAGAGGGGAAAAAGAGCCTGAAACCCAGGTACAGAAACAGGAGGAAAGAATGAACCTAAGTGGGCTGCAGAAAAAAAAAAAAAAAAAAAAAATTAGCAACTGTAGCCCTAGAGGGCAACAATAATCAGTAATTTATATCAACAATACAATTTACTTTGTTCCAAAAAAACATCAAGATAGCCTGGACAACAAAGGGAGATATTGTCTCTACAAAAAATAAAAATTAGCCAGGCATGGTGGCACACGCCTGTAGTCCCAGCTACCTTGGGGACTGAGGTGTGAGGATCACTTGAGCCTGGAAGTTCAAGGTTGTAGTGAGCCATGCCGTGATTACATCACTGCACTCCAGCCTTGGCAAAAGAGCAAGACTCTGTCTTTAAAAATAAATAAATAAATAAACAAACAAATAAATAAATAAATAAAGTTATTGACATATAATAAATTAAAGCACCTACAATCTTATTCAAACAGGGAAAACAAAACAACTGGGACATTTTAAAAAGCCTTACAGCTATAATTAGGGCATCGGGATCTTTTTTATATCTACAATTTCTCCATAAAAATTATATATTCATTTAGCCAATGCATTCATTCTGCAAACATCACTGAACTCATTATTTGCCAGGCATTATTCTAAGCCCTGGAGATAAAAAGCCATTCAAGATAGGTAGTCTTTGCCTTCAAGAACTTGCGTAGAAAAAAAAGGCATTACAAACAGTTGTGGAGAGCACTATGACAGAGACATCCTCAGGGGGCTAGGAGCACAGAAAAAGAGGTATCTAATTCAGACCTGGAGTGAGAAAAGTGGTGAGCCAAAAAACTTACTGGAAGAGAAGTTGTTGCTTTTCAAGCTAATTTCTTTTCTATCTTTTGTTTGTTTGTTTTCTGAGACAGAGTCTCTCTCACCTATGCTGGAGTGCAGTGGTGCAATCATAGCTCACTGCAGCCTTGACCTCCTGGGCCAAGCGACCCTCCTGCCTCAGCCTCCCAAGTAGCTGGGACCACAGGCAAATGCCACCACACCTGGCTTTTTTTTTTTTTTTTTTTTTTGCGTTGGTTGTGGGGGTGGTGGGTTAAGAGATGGGGTCTCACTATGCTGACACGCTGATTTCAAACTCCTGAGCTCAAGTGGTCCTCCCACCTCAACCTCCCAAAGTGCTGGCATTACACACATGAGCCACCATACCCAGCCTCAAGCTAGTTTCTTTTTTGAGGTGAAGTCTCGCTCTGTTGCCCAGGCTGGAGTGCAGTGGTGCAATCTCGGCTCACTGTAACCTCTACCCGCGGGTTCAAGTGACTCTCCTGCCTCAGCCTCCCTAGTAGCTGGGATTACAGGCACGTGCCATCACGCTCAGCTAATTTTTGTATTTTTACTAGAGATGGGGTTTGACCATGTCGGCCAGGCTGGTCTCAAACTCCTGACCTCAGGTGATCTGCCTGTCTCGGCCTCCCAAAGTGCTGGGATTACAGGTTTGAGCCACCACACCTGGCCTCGCAAGCTAATTTCTAAAGGGGCTGCAAAACAGAGGTAAAGGATGGTTTGAGGAAGAAACATGCAGTAGAGAGCAGGATAAATTCTAAGGACTTGGTGACTAATTAGACCTGAAAATTCTATTAGACCAATAGAACCTGGTGACTAATTAGACCTGAAAAATAAAAATAAGGGTAGAGTCACCAATGACTCTTAAGCATCAGTAAGTGCATGTAGTGATACCATTCCCTGAAACAGGAACAGCAACTGAAAGCAGTGTTTGCTTACTGTACGCAAGTAACTGTGCTAGCATAAGAACTCAATGAGGTAAATATTACTCCCGTTTCACATATGAGCAAACAGAAGTTTAAAGAAATAAAGTAACTTTTTTGGTGAGCTAGTAGGTGGTGAAATAATGATTCAAACTCACATAAATGAATTCACTTCCTATAAATGAAATCACTTCCTAATACAAATTAGAGGTTCAGGGTCATGGTCTTTGAGATGCCTGTGGGACACAGAACTCCTATATATAGAACACTATGGGATAAGCCTAAAACCCAGCAGGAAATTCAGATCTGAAGACATAAATCTAGGAGTGAGAAGCATAGTAAGTTACAGTAAGTAAATTTACAAACTAAAAATACTTACTATTGGTCTGCACTATGGTTGAAGTTTTAACCAGTTGCTCATAATTATTACAGAAATAAGAAATTTCCCATTAAGAACTCTAGATGTCTAATATCTCTTGAGAAACTGAAGATTTGCCAACACTGGATACTATATTATAAAAGAGCAACAATCTGACCAGAGCTCTGAACAGGGCATACAGACTTTAATCCATCAGCATCTCCATCATCCCTTACCATGTCACTCATTTATGTTACCTATGTGGCCCCACAAGTATTTTATTTACAACTCTTGATATGAACACAATGGTCAAGGCCAAGGAACAAAAATGGAATCACCCAGGGAAAGTTCTCAGCGTGATCAAGAGAAGAGAACCAAAGACAGAACCCTAAATAACATTACCATTTAAAGGATAAACAAACAAAAACAGATCACAAAGGGCAAACTTAGAAAACTAAGATAGAGAATCTTATAAACTGCTCTAAGAATTTCAAAGGAATGGCCTGGTGCAAGTGGCTCACGCTTGTAATCCCAGCACTTTGGGAGGCCAAGGTGGGCAGATCCCTTTGAGCCCAGGACCAGCCTGGGCAACATGGTGAAATCCTATCTCTACCAAAAAGGCAAAATTAGCTGGGTGTGGTGTCAAGCATGGTGGTGTGTGCCCGTAGTCCCAGCTACTTGGGAGGCTGAGGTGGGAGAATTGCTTGGGCCTGGGAGGTTGAGATTGAGCCGAGATTGTGCCACTGCACTCCAGCCTCAGTGACAGAACAAGACCGTCTCCAAAAAAGAAAAAGAAAGGAAGAAAAAGAAACAAGTTTGGCTAAGAGGCACAGAAAAGAGACAGCATGTTAATGAAGTGATTATTTATAAACCTTATATTCCTAATAATACATAGCAGAGAAAAAGATATGCATTTTTAAAGGTTGCTACTCCATAGATAATTCAACAAATATTGAGTTTCTATTGAATTCAGTGTTTTCAGAGTATCTTAGAAAATAAAATACTGCAGCCAGATGCGGTGGCTCACATCTGTAATCCCAGCACTTTGGGAGGCTGAGGCAGGTGGATCACCTGAGGTCAGGAGTTTGAGACCAGCCTGGCCAACATGGCGAAACCCATCTCCATTAAAAATACAAAACTTAGCCAGGCATGGCGGTGCATGCCTGTAGTCCCAGTTACTCGAGAGGCTGAGGCAAGAGAATCACTTGAGAGGCGGAGGTTGCAATAAGCCAAGATCACACCACTGCACTCCAGCCTGGGCGACAGAGCAAGACTCCATCTCAAAAAAAGGAAAAAAAAAAAAAAGGAAGATAAAATGCCGATTATCTAGTTATTATGAGGGTGAAAAGTGTACTACACAGGGAGTCTCCAATTTCTAAAATTAGAAAACAAAAGTTAGCTGGAGGCAGCATGCTGAAATTGAAACAGCAGAGGCTTTTGACTTAAGACAAAACTGGGTTCAAATGCTGGATCTGTCACCTACACGACCCTTAATCAAACTACTTAACCCTTTTGAACCTCCATATTATTCTTATCTATAAAACAAAGATAATGGCTACCTTAAAGACTTTTTGTGAGATTTTGAGAATATCCATATAAAAAAGCTCTAGCAATGCCTACCACAGAGTAAGTTTTAATAAATGGTAGCTATGGCCATTTTGGTGTTAATGCTTTCATTAAAAATGTATCTGTAAGTCAGGAAAGTACACTGTTGTAACTACCAGGTCCTCTAATGTCTCTACTACACTTTGAAAGTTGCAATTACCATCACAACATGCAGTAAAACACCTTGGAAGAATAATATTCAGAAGCAAAATCGTGGTGATTAAGGACCTTCAATCTCAAAACTTAAATTGTTTTTATATTACATCAACGTATACTTACATAGGAAATTACGCAGCTAAATGTGCAATCCAGTAATCACACTTTGAAACAGTATCTGGTACTCAGTTTACTGGTTAAAAAAAAAAAAAAAAAAAAAAAAAACCCAGAGCAAAATATTCCTTTCCTATCAAGGCAGGAAAGCTTAAAATTCTGAATCTTTCTTTGAAAATGAAAATAATGTATTCCCTTCAACTTCCTTGCTCCTCAGGTAGGACTGGTACAACATCCACCTTAAATTCTTCTGTATCTGCTTTCTATTTAACTTCACTCTATTTTCATCTTATTTAAGTCATATGCTGTTTTTAACTAAAATCAAGGTGACATTCATTGAATTAAACAGAGCTAAATGTTACAATGCATGAGCTCTAGGAAAATACACCGAAATTCATCTGTTCAGGATAGGGAGGAGAAACAAAGCTGCAGAACGATACAGAGGGTGGCAATGACATACTGATTCCTTCCTTTCCTTTTCTTCCCTTCCTTCCTTCCTTTCATCAAACAAATATTCAGTAGGTATGAGGAATGAAGCTAGGAGCTGGGATAATGTAGGGAGCAAGACAGACAAGATTTTAGCTCTCTGGGAATTTACAATTTAAGGAGCAAGGCAAACATTAAAACAAATACATGAATATAAATTCCAACACATACTATAACGGAAGAGAAAAAGGTACCACAAGAGTGAAATATTAGGAAGCAAGAAAGACCTGTCTAAAAAAATATTTAAGACAAGGCTTAAAGGTTAGGTAGGTGTTAACTAGACAAAGAGTAAGACAGAAAAACTTGTCCAAAAGACCCAGAAATATTGAAAGAAGAAAAAACAGGAACTGAACAAAGCAAGAAACTTCTGTATTTTTTGTGTTTAGCTTGTGGATATATAGTCCAAATCCTATGCTGAAAAGTAATTTGGGTTAGTTATTCCCCACCCCATCCTTCACAGTGGTTATCTTAATCATTTGAAACACGGTTTGATTAATTTATTTCTCTTTGTATTCAATTTTTTTTTTTTTTTGAGACGGAGTCTCGCTATTGCCCAGGCTGGAGTGCAGTGGGACGATCTCGGCTCACTGCAGGCTCCGCCTCCCGAGGTTCGTGCCATTCTCCTGCCTCAGCCTCCAGAGTAGCTGGGACTGCAGGTGCCTGCCACCTCACCCGGCTAATTTTATGTGTTTTTAGTAGAGACGGGGTGTCACTGTGTTGGCCAGGATGGTCTCGATCTCCTGACCTCATGATCCGCCGGCCTCGGCCTCCCAAAGTGCTGGGATTACAGGCATGAGCCACCGCACCCGGCTGTATTCAATTTTAGAAGGTTTCCCATCTTTTTTTAAACGTAAAATTCAGAACTATTTAAAAAAGTATATTCAGGGAAGTGTCATACCCATTCCTTCTATCCTTTGTTCCACCCCATTCTAACCACACCTTTTTATCCTTTCTGTTTCTTTTTCAAATGTGCAGATAAGGTACAGTATATTTTCTTCTTTCTCTTTCTTTCTTTTCTTTTTATTTATTTTATTTATTTATTTATTTATAAATTTATTTTGGAGACGGAGTCTCACCTCTGTCGCCCAGGCTGGAGTGCAATGGCATTGTCTTGGCTCACTGCAACCTCCACCTCCCGGGTTCATGCGATTGTCCTGCCTCAGCCTCCTGGGTAGCTGGGATTGCAGGCGCCTACCACCACGCCTGGCTAATTTTTGCATTTTTAGTAGAGACAGGGTTTCACCATGTTGGCCAGGCTGGTCTCAAATTCCTGACCTCAAATGATCCATCCACCTCAGCCTCCCAAAGTGCTGGGATTATAGGCATGAGCCACCACACCTGGCCTTTCTTTCTTTTTTTTTTTTTTTTTTTTTTTTTTTGAGGTGGAGTTTCTCTCTTATTGCCCAGGCTGGAGTGCAATGGCACGATCTCAGCTCACCACAACCTCCGCCTCCCAGGTTCAAGCAATGCTCCTGCCTCAGCCTCCCAAGTAGCTGAGATTACAGGCACACACCACCACGTCCAGCTAATTTTTGTATTTTTAGTAGAGATGGGGTTTCACCATGTTGGTCAGGCTGGTCTCGAACTCCTGACCTCGTGATCCACCCACCTCAGCCTCCCAAAGTGCTGGGATTACAGGCATGAGCCACCATGCCCGGCCGGCCTCTCTTTCTTAAACAAAAGGTGGCATACTATAGATCATAGATCCTCTTTTTTTTTTTTTTTTTTTGAGACGGAGTCTCACTCTCGCTCAGTCGCCCAGGCTACAGTGCAATGGCATGATCTCAGCTCACTGCAACCTCCGTCTCCCGGCTCCAAGCAATTCTTCTGCCTCAGCCTCCTGAGTAGCTGGGATTGCAGGCACACACCACCACACTCGGCTAATTTTTGTATTTTTAGTAGAGACAGGGTTTCATCATGTTGGTCAGGCTGGTCTCAAACTCCTGACCTCATGATTCACCCACCTCGGCCTCCCAGAGTGCTGGGATTACAGGCGTGAGCCACCGTGCCCGACAGATCCTCTTTTTTAAGTTGCTCTTTTTCACTTAACCATGTATCTTGGAAATCGGCCAGGCGAGGTGGCACACGCCTGTAATCCCAGCACTTTGGGAGGCCGAGGTGGGTGTATCACCTGAGGTCGGGAGTTCGAGACCAGCCTGACCAACATGGTGGAACCCTGTCTCTATTAACTACAAAAAACTAGCTGGGTGTGGTGACACATGCCTGTAATCCCAGCTACTTGGGAGGCTGAGGCAGGAGAATTGCTTGAACCCGGGGAGACAGAGGTTGCAGTGAGCCAAGATTATGCCGTTCCACTCCAGACTGGGCAATAGGAACAAAACTCCATCTCACACACACAAAAAAATGTATCCTGGAAATCGTAACTGTCTTTAGAGAAATTCCTCATTCTGTTCTTTTTTTTAGCATTGCACAGTACTCTATCTTGTGGATGTTCAATTGTTTATTCAACTACTCTCCTATGTATGGCCATTTAGTTTCCAGAATTGTGTAATTACCAACAGTGCTGCATTAAATAACCTTTTGTGTATGTAAAAAAAAAAAAAAAAAAAAAAAAAACAGGTAATACAGCTAAAGCCTTGTGGAGAGGCTGGTAAAAGACAAAGTTGGAGAGAGGGGAAGGAACAGATCATAAGGCCTTGTGAGCCATGTAGAGGTGTTCAGAATTTTTGCTAAGATCAATAGGAAGACACCAAAGGCAAATAGTATGACTCACTTTTTAAAAAGATCATCCCTCTGACTCCTATGTACCAAAGGGACTGACGGGGATGAGTGGAAACAAAGGTTTTTTTTTAGGAGGCTATTTCACAATTTGGATTAAAAATTATGTCCCTCCAGACAAAGACAGTAGTAGTACTGAACATGGACAAGGACTTGCAGTGCATCTAGAAATTAGAATCATCTAAACTTGATGACAAATTAGATTTGGTAGCAGGGTAGAAGGCGAATAAGTCATGGGTTTCTGGCTAGTGATTAAAAGTGCCCTTACTGAGATGGTAAAAACTGGAACAGGAGGAATGGAAGTTTTCTTAAACGCCAGCCTAGGACCACATGTTGAGGCTCTCCAACAGTTCAAGGATGGGTCCTAGAAGAGGAGTTCATACAGAAAACTGACACCAGTAAGATAAGAAGAAAACCATGACTGTGGTATCACTGAAGCAAAGAAAGAGAGCCTGACGGAAGAGATAGCACTGACTTCTCAAATGCTGCATTTTCAGCCCACTAGATGTGAAAAGATGGAGACAAACAGTGATCTCAGGAGAAGAATACAGTATGAGCAGAAGCCAAAAGAACATTGTTTAGACTTAAGTTTTTATTAATAAGCCAATGCAATTACACAAGATTGGTAAATAAGACAGAAGTATACCTGTCTAATGACAGAAATAATAATGCTCACCAACCTGAGTTCCTATTTCCCACTTTCAAACTGCCTAGGAGGTCAAGTAAGTACCCATCCAGTGGCTTATTCAGGAAAAAGACTGTGAATGGAATAGTCTTGAGAAGTATTTAACCAAGCAAGTAATTAAGCCTGTAAATTATCCCTAACCCACATCCCGAGAGACTGAATTACTTATTCTTTCCTAGAGGTTAATATGGTGTGAAAATAGCTAAAAGTCCAAATCCTCCTCCCTCATGCAAATAACCTCACACAACCTCATATACCTCATCTATAAAGTGAGGGTGGTACCAACAATTTCATAGGGCTGGGGCAAGGATTAGCTTGCATATGCGAAGCATATACTAATATTGTCCTCAGGCCCCCTAATGGTATGTGCAGGCACCAGTCATGGTAGACAGTATACTGTCTACCACATAGTAAACATCTGACAAACAGTGCCCATTATTATGATGAATTCATTATTATGAATTAAATAGGACTGAGAGAGGGGTTTCAAGATGGGTGACTAGAGGCATTTTGTATTTGTCTCTTCCACTAGGAACCGAAATAGTTAGCAGGTAACCACAATTTGTATAGATTGTCCAAGAGAAAACACTGGAATTCAACAAAAAACTAACAAGCAATACCTAAAACAAGGAAGGAAAGGGAAGCAAGGCAGGGAAAGAACAGGTTAGAGACCCTCAGCTGTCAACGTTCCCACATGGACTTAAGCAATCCTAGCCATGGGAGAGCTCCTAGATCCTTGCAGGCTCTGAAATAAACATAGGGAACTGCGAGGAGATTGTATTGACAGCACAGCCACAGGGAGGATGCTTATGCTGTATCCCATACATGTTCTAAGACCTAAGCAGCAACAGCAAAGTACCATCTTAAGAGTCTTTTATCCAACAGACTACACACTGTCCTAGGGCCCAGCAGTGCTAGGACTGAGGCCAAGAGATACACCGGCTACTGCTCCCAGGGTGGAGGCGTGAATGAGCAAAGTGTGGGCTATTGCACACAGGGCTGAGATGTGGGGAACCACTGCTAGGGCTGATGCATGAGTGTTCCCCATCTGCTGGCCTACACTTGCCTCCACTAACATGGCCCTGGGCTCTCCAGTGACAGGGCAACGGTGTGACCAATGCTGCCCCGACTACCTGAACATTCTGCTGGTGACTTAGGGATCACCCTGCCCCTGCCTACCATGACTGGTACCTGCAAATACCATCAGGGGGCCTGAGGACAAGCCCACCAATCCAGCTTTGCCCCACCCTCAGCCCATGCCAGAGCACACAAGTCTGGAGTACAGGGGACTGCCCAGCGCAATCCAACATCATTAGCACCTCAACACTTGTCCTGGGGATCTGAGGTTAGGCCTACCCACCCTGCTGCTACTGCCACAGCTGGCACCTATCTGCATGTACCATCTGTAGGCCTGGAGACTGGCCTGCCCAGCCCACTGTAGCCACCACCAATACAAGTGCACTCTTCCTGGGATCCACAGGGTTGTCCCACCACTGCCACCGTCCACGCACACCACACTGGCTGGCTGCAGACCCGAGAACCGTCCAACCTACAGAGCCAACTGCTACCACTACTGGCATCTGAGGAAGTATGGGCCTCCACCTCGAGGCACAAGAATCAGCCTACCTGGACCCACTAACACCAGTACCAGCATATGCCACCCTGGGCCCAAGGTGAGGCATGCTTGGTCCACGACTGAGGTGCAAAGGCTGGTCTACCTGGCATCCTAGTCCCCAGCAAAACTTCACGACTGCCTCCACTAATAATTGCACCCTAAACCACTGAGAAAAATCATAGACACCGCTGATACTGTTTAAGCCAAATAAATCATCCAGAGATTACATGACTGCACACATCCAGAATCAAAACTACAGTGCCTACCCAAGCAACACCATAGATATATCTTCAATACAATGTTCTCCCGTATGAAAGCAAATTCAAAAAAATTGGGAGAAGCTATTATCACATCAGATGCACAGATATCAACATACATAGGAAACAATAAAAAGCCAAAAAAAAAAAAAAAAAAGGCGAGAGAGAGACACCTCCAAAGGGCACACAATAATTCCATAGCAACAGACACCATTAAAAACAGTTTTTAAAAATATTGGAAAAATAGTTCAAAATTTTAATACTAAAGAAGCTATGTGAGATACAAAATAATTCTGAAAATACAAAGAAATCAGAATGGTTATTCAGGACATGAATAATATAAATAATAAATAAATTATTTATTTTCACTCTGTAATTATTCAATAATAACTACTTTCTATATAAACATACATATATGTAGAGAGAGAGAGAGAGAAAGAGAGAGAGGGAATTTAAAAACAACAAAACAGAGGCTGGGCGCAGTGGCTCATGCCTGTAATCCCAGCACTTTGGGAGGCCAAAGCAGGCAGATCACTTGAGTACAGGACTGCAACACCAGCCTGGCCAACACGGCAAAACCTCATCTCTACAAAAATACAAAAGTCAGCCAGGTGTGGTGGTACATGCCTGTAATCACAGCTACTTAGGAGGCTGAAGCAGGAGAATCGCTTGAACCTAGGGGACAGAGGCTGCAGTAAGCTGGGGTCACTTTAGACTGGGCAACAGAGCAACACTCCATCCAAAAAAAAAAAAAAATCAATCAAAATCCAAAATGTATTCAGAAGTTTCAACAATAGACTAGATCAAGCAGAAGAAATTCATAACTTGAAGCCAGTCTTTTGAAATAACCCAGTCAAAATATAGTGACCAAATATTCCAATAATATGGAAAACCAACTCAACAAAATACTAGATTAAAACTTCCCAGGTCTGGGCCAGGCGGATCATGAAGTCAGAAGTTCGAGACCAGCCTGATCAACACGGTGAAACCCTGTCTCTACCAAAAACACAAAAATTAGCTGGGTGGTAGTGGTGCACACCTGTAATCCCAGCTACTGGGAAGGCTGAGGCAGAAGAATTGCTTTGAGCCTGGCAGGCTGAGTTTGCAGTGAGCAGAGATTGCGCCACTACACTCCAGCCTGGGCAACAAAGTGAGACTCTGTCTCAAAAAAAAAAGAACTTCCCAGGTCTAGCAAGAAATATAGACATCCAGATAGAGGAGGCTCTAAGATCCCTAAAAACAATGCAAAAAGGTCTTCTCTACAGCACATTTTACTCAGGCTGTCTGAAGACAAAGACAAAGAATTCTAAAAACAAGAGAAAGGCATCCAGTCACCTATAAAAGACCCCCCCATCAGACTAACAGATTTCTCAGCAGAAATTTTACAGTCAACATAGAAAGGGATGATATATTCAAAAGTGCTGAAAGAAAAAAAAAAAAAACTTTCAGCCAAGGATATTATATCCAGCAAAATCATCCTTCATAAATGAAGGAGAAATAAAGTCTTCTCCAGACAAGCAAAAGCTGAGGAAATTCATCACCATTAGACCACCCTATACGAAATGCTCAAGGGAATTCTAAACCTGGAAGCAAAAGGATGACATTTGCCACCATGAAAACATACAAAAGTACAAAACTCACTGGAGTAAAGCAAATACACAAAGTAAGAAGAAAGAGAAAGGACTCAAACCACCCCTACAGAGAACCACAAAACCACAACGACAAGAAGAAAGGAAAAGAAAGAATATACAAAACAACTAGAAAACAATAGGACAAAAACAAAACCTCACATATCAATAATAACCTTAAATGTGATGGATTAAATTCTCCACTTACAAGATATCAACTAGGTGAATGAATTAAAAAACAAGATCCAACTACTTACTGCCCACAAGAAACAAACTTCACCTGTAAGGATGCATACAGATGGAAAGTAAAAGTATGAAAAAAGATATTTTATGCAAAGGGAAACCAAAGGAAGTAAGCAGGAGTAGCTATACTTACATCAGATAAAAGGGACTTTAAGAAAAAAAAAAAACTGTAAAAAAGATTAGGTCATTATATAACGACAAAGGGATAAATCCCGCAAGAAGATGTAACAATTCTAAATATATATGCACCAAACTGGAAAATTCAGATTCGGAAAGCAAATATTACTAAACCTAAAGAGAGGGATAAACTCCAATACAATAATAGTGAGAGACTTCAACACCCCACTCTCAACATTAGATAGATCACCGGCACAGAAAATCAAAAAACAAACACTGGACTCCAACTAGACTTTAGACCAAATGGACATAACAGACATTTACAAAACATTTTATCCAACAACTGCTCTCATCAGCACATGGAACATTCTCCAGGACAGAGCATACGTTAGGACACAAAACAAATCTTTAAAAATCAAAATCATATCAAGTATCTTCTCAATTTACAATGGAATAAAATTAAAAATCAACACAAAGAGGAACTTAGGAAACTATACAAATACATAAAAATTAAATAACATGGCCAGGCACAGTGGCTCACGCCTGTAATCCCAGCACTTTGGGCAGCTGAGGTGGGCGGATCACAAGGTCAAGAGATCGAGACCATCCTGGCCAACATGGTGAAACCCCGTCTCTACTAAAAATACAAAAATTAGCTGGGCATGGTGGTGGGCACCTGTAGTCCTAGCTACTTGGGAGGCTGAGGCAGGAGAATCACTTGAACCCAGGAAGTGGAGGTTGCCATGAGCTGAGATCACGTCACTGCACTACAACCTGGCAAGAGAGTGAGAATCTGTCTCAAAAAAAAGAAAAGAGAGACGAGACAAGAAGAGAAATAACATGACCAGGTGCGGTGGCTCACGCCTGTAACCCCAGCACTTTGGGAGGCTGAGGCTGGTGGACTGCCTGAGGTCAGGAGTTTGAGACCAGCCTGGCTAACATGATGAAACCCATCTCTTCTAAAAATATTAAAAAAATTAGCCAGGCGTGGTGGCACATGCCTATAGTCCCAGCTACTCAGGAGGCTGAGGCAGGAGAATTGCTGGAACCCAGGAGGCAGAGGTTGCAGTGAGAAGAGATCACATCACTGCACTCCAGCCTGGGTGACAGAGCAAGACTCCATCTTCAAAATATATATATATGTACATACACATATATATATTTTTAATAACACAATCCACCACTGTGCCAATGAGGAAATTAAGATGGATATAAAAAAATTTCTTGAAACAAATGAAAATGGAAACACAACATGCCAAAACCTATGTGATACAGCAAAAACAGCACTAGAAAGTTTATAGCAGTAAACATCTACATCAAAAAAGTAGAAAGACTGCAAATAAACAATCTAATGATGCACCTCAAGGAACTAGAAAAGCAAGAACAAATCAAACCCAAAATTAGCAGCAGAAAAGATATAATGAAGATTAGACAGAGACCCCCTCTCCCTCTCAAAAAAAAAAAAAAAATCAATGAAATGAAAAATTGGTTCTTCAAAAAGGTAAACAAAATTGATGAACTGCTAGCTAGACCAGGCAAAAAAAAAAGAGGTAAGAACCAAATCAGCAAAATCAAAATTGAAAAAGGAGACATTACAACTGATACCACAGAAATACAAAAGACAGCAGAGAATAGTATGAATGCTAACAAATTGGAAAATCTAGAGAAAATGGATGAATTCCAAAAAACATACAACCTACCCAGGCTGAATCAGGAAGAAACAGAAACCCTGAACAGACCAACAATGAGTAATGAGACTGAATCAGTAATAAAACGTCTCCCAACCAAAGAAAAGCCTAGGACTGGATAGATTCAATGCTGAATTCTACCAAATGTATAAAAAGGAACTAATACCAATCCTCTTCAAACTATTCCAAAAATCCAAGAGAAGGGGATTCTCCTTAACTCATTCTACAAGGCCCTGACCAGACAAGGATACAACAACAACAAAAAAGGAAACTACAGGTCAATATCCCTAAGAAATATTGATGCAAAAATCCCCAACAAAATGCCAGCAAACCGAATTCAACAAAACATCAAAAGGTAATACACCATCATCAAGTGGGATTTACACTTGGAATGCAAGGATGGTTTAACATAATAGGTATCACATCAACAGAATAAAGGACAAAACCCATATGATCATCTCAGATGCAGAAAAAGCATTTGATAAAATTCAACATCGCTTCATATTAAAAACTCTCTAACTAAGCACAGAAGGACCATTCTGCAAAATAATAAAGGCCATATATGACAAACTCACAGCTAACATTATACTGAACAGGAAAAAGCTAAAAACTTTTCCTCTAAGACCTAAAACAAAACAAGAATGCCCACCTTCACAACTCTTATTCAACATAATATTGACAATTCTAACCAGAGCAATCTGGCAACAGAAATAACAGGTATCCAAGTTGACTTCCATATGGAAGTAAAATTCGCTACTTTGCAGATTACGGGATCTTATATGCAGAAAAACCTAAATACTCCACCAAAAGACTATAAGAACTGATAAATTCAGTAAATTTGGAGGATACAAAATCAACATACAAAAACCAGTACTGTTTCTATATATCCATAATGAAATAGCAAAAAAAGAAATCAAGGCAGCAGTCCTGTTTACTATAGCATTTAAAAAAAAAAAAAAGAATACATTTAACCAAGTAGGTGAAAGATCTCTACAAGGAAAATTACAAAACACTGATGAAAGAAACTGAAACGGTCACAAACAAATTTAAAGACATCCCATGCTCATGAATTGGAAGAATTAGTATCAGTAAAATGACCACACTGCCAAAAGCAATCTACAGATGCAATGCAGTCCTTATCAAAATAATATCATTTTTCATAGAAACAGAAAAAACAATTCTAACATTTGTATGGAGCCAAGAAAGAATCAGAATACCTGAAGTAATCCTGAGCAAAAGAACAAAGCTGAAGTCATCACGCTATGTCACTTCAAAATATATTACAAAGCTACAGTAACCAAAACAACATGGTATTGGTATAAAAACAGACACCAATGAAACAGAATAGAGAACCCAGCAATAAACCCACTTTTTTTTTTTACGGCCAACTGATTTTTGACAAAGGCACCAAGCACGTACACTGAGGAAAGGATATCCTCTTCAAAAAATGGTGCTGGGAAAATTGGATATTTGTATGCAAAAGAATAGAACTGTACCCCATTTCTAACCATACACAAAAGTCAACCCAAGATGGATTACAGACTTAAACATAAGACCTGAAAGTATAAAAATACTCAAAGAAAACACAGGGAAAACACTTCAGGACATTGGTCTAGGCAAAGATTTTATGGCTAAAACATCAAAATCACAAATAGACAAAATGGGACTACATTAAACTAAAAACCTTCTGCACAGCAAAAGACATAATCAACAGAGGAGGGAGACAAACTGTTGAATGGGAGAAAATATCAGCAAAGTATTCACCTGACAACAGACTAACATCCAGAATACACAAGGAATTCAAACAACTCAACAATAAAAAAAAAAAAGATACCATTAACAAGTGGGCAAAGGACATGAATAGATATTTCTCAAAAGATAACATACAAATGCTGGGCACAGTGGCTCACACCTGTAATCCCAGCACTTTGGGAGGCCGAGGCGGGTGGATCACCTGAGGTCAGGAGTTTGAGACCAGCCTGGCCAACATGGGAAAACCCTGTATCTACTAAAAATACAAAACTTAGCCAGGCATGGTGGCACCTGCCTGTAATCCCAGCTACTAGGGGGGCTGAGGCAGGAGGATTGCTTGAACCTGGAAAGCAGAGGTTGCAGTGAGCCAAGATTGTGCCACTGCACTCTAGCCTGGGCAAAAGAGCAAGACTCCATCTCAAAACAAAACAAAACAAAACAAAAACATACAAATGGACAATGTATACATGAAAAAATGCTCAACATCACTAATCATCAGGGGAATGTAAATCAAAACCGCAATGAGATATCCTATTACTCCAGTTAGAATGGCTATGATTAGAAAGACAAAAACGACAGATGTTGCTGAAGATGTGGAGAAAAATAAACTCTTACACACTGTTTGTAGGAATGTAAAATTAGTACAACCACTATATAAAATAGTATATTTATCTAAAAAACTAAAAATACAACTTCCACATGATCTAGCAATCCCAATATCAGGTATTTAAACCAAAGTAAAAGAAATGAGCATATCAAAGGGTTACCTGCACTCACATGTTTATCATAGCATTTATTCACAAAAGCAAAGATATGGAATCAACCTCAGTGTTTTTCAACGGACAAATGGATAAAGAAAGTGTAGTATATATACACAATGGAATACTATTTGGACATAAGAAAGAATGAAATCATGTCATTTCCAACAACACGGATGGAACTGGAGATCATTATGTTAAGTGAAATAAGCCAGGCACAAAAAGACAAATACCACACGTGCTCAACTCATATGTAAGACCTGAAAAACTTGAAGTCATGGAGACAGAGAATAGAATAACAGATACCAGAGGATGGGAAGAGTGTGAGGGTAGGAGGGAGAAATGAAGAGAGGTTGTTGAATGGGTACACAAACATACAGTTAGATAGAATAAGTAAGTTTTAATGTTCGACAGAAGGCTAGGGTGACTATTGTTAGCAACAATACATTGAATATTTCAATGAAGCTAGAAGAGAAGACTTGAAATGTTGCCAACACACAGAAATGATAAACATTCAAGGTGATGGATACCCCACATACCCTGACTTGGTCAGTATACATTCTATGCATGTAACGAACACTCAAACGTCCCCCATAAATAGGTAAATTATTATGTAGCGATAAAAGCAAATGTAAATAAGCAAGCATCTTTAAAATAAACAGGATAATACATACAATAACAGAAACACTTCTGTTGTTAATCAGTCTTCCCTTTCCCTTTGGCAACTAATGAATAAATACAACAGTCTTTATCTTTGGCTTTCCCTTTCTAGACTGTAGAATATATCTCCGTAGAATTAATCCATTCATTACTCAGAAATGGTGAAATACAATTTAAGTTAGACCTTTCTTTCCTGAGACTCTCAGCAATCTCAGTGGAATACTGGTGTTCCTAAATCTCTCTAGGCAAGTGTTAACTATTTCGTGGGTTGCTGTATTTTTGCTTTATTAAAGATGAACATTTTTACTCATTATGTATTGCTTCTTTTGACATGATCTATACAATTGAACACAATCATTTTTAAAATTTGAAATACATGCAAAAGTAGGAAAAAATCATCAACAAACTTTTTTTGGTTTTTGTTTGTTTTCAGATGGAGTCTTGCTCTTGTTGCCCAGGCTAGAGTGCAACGGCACAATCTCGGCTCACTGCAACCTCCACCTCCCAGGTTCAAGCGATTGTCCTGCCTCGGCCTCCTGAGAAGTTGGGATTACAGGCGCCTTCCACCATGCCTGGCTAATTTTTGTATTTTTAGTAGAGACAGGTTTCGCCATTTTGGCCAGGCTGGTCTTGAACTCCTGACCTTAGGTGATGTGCCCGCCTCAGCCTCTCAAAGTCCTGGGATTACAGGCATGAGCCACCATGCCTGGCCTATTTCTGTCTTTTAATTCCCTAAATTAACTATACACACCTAATAAATTGTTTTTTTTGTTTTTTTTTTTTGTTTTTTTTTGCTTAAATTGGACAGAATTCACTTCTGTGGATTATATAACACTCAACTCTAACTGATGGTATAGTAAGTAAAGAAATAAGATGCTCAAAGATGAAGCTAGGGAGTCAACTTGTGTAGAGTCTCACAGGCTACAAAGGACTCTTAAATTTTAACCTAACGGAACGCCATTAAAGCATTTTTAACCAGAAGAGTGCCATGATTAGAAATATGTTTTTATAAGATCACTTTGGCTACAGTGTGGACGACGCCCTGAAAGACAACACAGTGGAGTCAGGGAGATGACTTAAGTAGCTATTGTAATATTTTAGACAAAATATTTTAAGTACCAAATTCTGGCCAGAATTATGGAGTGAGAAAAGCAGCGGCTCGAGGAATTTCAATACTAAATTTGGATAAAGGGAAGCCACCAGAAAACTAAAAAGAAATTGTCGAAGAGTTGGACACCCATGCTAAGCGTAATGTTACAAAAGCAAAAAAATTTAAAATAACATTAAAATAGAAGATGTTTCCGACAGAAGTTCCTAGACAAAGACAAATCTGCATAAAGGTAATGTAAGATGAAGACTAAAAATACCCACTGACTTGGCAGTGTGAGAGCCATTCCTGACCTGACTGGAGTAGTTGTAGAGGCCACTAAGAAGTGGTTTGAAAAATCAATCAATAGGAGAATTTCTGTTTCTAGCAATAAGGCAGACCAGACAACCTAAAACCCTTCCTAATTAAAATCACCTAAAAATGAGGGCACATGTTCTCAGGATCTCCTGAGGCCTGTGTCATAGGGAAAAAAAATATTACCTAAAAACAAATACCCGAGTCCACAAGCAAAGGAAATGTCTAGGGGTCAAGAATAAAAAGGAAACTTGAAGGCTTAAAGCTCAAAAAAATAAATAAATAATCAAAAAAATAAACACATACTCAAAAAATAAGCAATAAAACTTAAAGGCCAAACAGGCTGCCTTAGCAGAGTCGGCCTGTCCCAATAATGTATGAACTTCGGTTTTAATGCCCAAAAGGAAAAGAGATGAGACCTGGTGCCTCTAATGGATGGATGGAAGGATGAAACTGAGATCCTGTTTATATGGCTGAGACTGTCAAAAAGCTACACTTTCAGTGGAAGGGTAGACCACTTAAAAAAAAAAAAAAAAACCCACATACAAAAATCACCCAAAAATCACATCATAGGGAGAAAATAATAATACTTGTCCAATTTGGTCTATGCTCTGGATAGGAGGTAAAAAGTCTGCCATATGAATTTATAGCCACATAGTCTTGCCTTCAAATAGACTTTGGTTTGATAAATCCCAACATTAAATTAACATAAGAATGGTCAGGGTGGTGAAGCAAACACAAACTTTTCTGAAGGGATATATCCTTAATCCATGATAAAACGTAATCCAAAATAAGGAAACACGGAAGGAACCAATCCCCATGATGACAAATTAGCAGATACAAACATTTAGACTGCCCTCCAAGACACTTCGAAAATAGAAATGGCCAATAAATATTATAAGATAAATATTTTAAATGATTAAGAACCTAAGAGGATGCATTTTTTAAATGTGAGAAAAGAACACTATATATAAAAAAGAGGAACACAGAATATCTTGCAGTGGTAGGCAGAATTCTGAAGACAGGTTGGTGTTTGCTATCCCCTGGTTATTCAATGAAACGCTAATCTAGGTACTGCTATGCAGACTGAATTAAGGCTATTGGTTAGCTGACTTGGAAACAAATTATCCGGGGTTATCTAGAAGGATCCAACGTAATCACATGAGCCTTTGAAAGCAGAAGAGGGGCTGTGTGCAGTGGCTCACTTAAGGTCAGGAGTTCGAGACCAGCCTGGCCAACAGGGCGAAACACCTGTGATGACACACGCCTGTAATCCCAGCTACTTGGGAGGCTGAAGCACGAGAATCGCTTGAACCCACAAGGCGGAGGTTGCAGTGAGCCGAGATCAGACCACTGCACTCCAGCCTTGGACGACAGAGGAAGACTCTGTCTCCAAACAAAAAAAAAAAAAACAACAAAAAAAAAGGAAGGTAGAAAGTCAGTGAAAGATGTGGCAGAAGAGAAAGTGAGAGATGCGGCAGAAGGGGAAGTCAGACAGATTCTAAGTGTGAGAAGGATTCAGCTCATCATTGCTGGCTTGAAGACGCAGGGGCATGTGCAGGGTCTTTAATAAAAGCCTCTAAGAGCTAAGGGTTTCTTAGGAAGCCTCCTGGTAAGAGCCCAGCTGGCCAGCACCTGGATTTCAGCCTTGCAAGACACTAAGCAGAGAACCCAGCCAACCCAAACTTCTACTGGTAAAATATGATAAATGAAAGCTAATAAATGTGTGTGGTTTTAAGCTGCTAACTTTCTGATAATTTGTTATGTCAGCAATAGAAAACTAATGTACTTACAGTGCCAGAAAGTAAGGAAGCATTCAAAGAATAACAGGGATATGTCAAAAGAACAGAGAGCCAGCTCAAAGGGGCTCCCACTGGCTAACCTGAACAATTTTCAGCATCACAATAAATCATGAATAATAAATTATAGCCCATAGGAATCCTTAAACACATACTGATACAAACTGAAAATCTGATGAGGAATGGAATATTACATATAGTGTCACAATTTATTCCACAAAATTATTATTAATTGTAAAGGGGGAAAGAAAACCTTTACACTGGGAAAGCCTGATTATGTGCCATTGATAATATGCACTGCAAAGATCACTTCTATAAAATTTCTGCCCCTCAAAACATAATCTGAATTTAGTAATGACAAACAAAATCCAAAACAACTACCCTGTGATCTCCAAAAACACTGAGAACTGTCAAAACTTGAATGGCATTTGAAAACTAGATGGTAGTAATATAGCAGTGTTAATTTTCTGTTCTTAATAGCCATACTGTGATATTGTAGAATGTCCTTGTTTGTAAGAAATACATAAGTATCCAGTGCTGATGGGATACTGTGCGCAACTTACTCTCAAATGGCTCAGAAAAACAAAGTTCTCTCTACTATACTTACAATTTTTCCATGAGTTTGAGATTGCTTCAAAATAAAAATATTTTCAGATGTGGCAAAAGAACTACACAGTTCTTTTTTTAAAAACAAAGAAACAGAAAACCAAACTACGTTCATTTTAAGAGACTTCAAAGAATTCAAACTTGAAAACAACATGTTCACTAAAATTCTTCACTCAATAGTCTAATAAAACAATAAATTAAACACAGCTAAAGAGATGATTAGTGAACAAAAACAAAAATCTAAACAAATTACTCAGATATAAAAGAGAGATTTAAAAAAAGGAAATTACAAAAACTTAAAGAACATTAAGGGCAGTATTCAAATCCAAATATGCCTAACAAAACTTCCAGAAGAAAGAATGGAGAGAATAAGATGCTGTATTTTGAAATATAATGGCTAACACTGTGTAGGGAATCAGTGAAATGCATGAATTCTCTCAATCAGGAAGCACAATAAGTCCAAGGAAGACTTAAGTCATACACAGACATATCACAAAAATAAACAAATGATCTTAAACGAGTGTGTGCTTGTAGAACAGTTTCAGGGGTAGGCGCACAAACAGGAATAAGTAAATTGGGGTTATTTTGTCTGTGGAGGGGCTGTTTTCAAGAGGAAAGATACTAAGAGCACGATTGATGAAAACATAAGAGATGGTGAAAAAAAGACGGTGAGGAAACTAAAATAAGGTTTTTTTTTTCCCCCTGGGAAAGACATCTAATATCTTGAGTACAGGGAAAGCAAAGGAAGAGCATGAGGAGTTAAATGTATATATATTAAACAGTCATAGCAAAAAGTAAGTTTCCTAGAGAAGTATATCACCATTGCAAAGCAATGTCAGCTGCGATTGTTATGAATCAATGAATGATATGAATCTTTACATGGGGTGATTTTTTCTCTATAAACACTAAGCTCAAATAAAGTATAAAAATATGAGTCATCAGGTTAATGAAGGAGAGTACTTCAACTGAGATGAGACACACCTAAATGAGTACAATCGTAAGCCTAAACGAGAAGCATCATGAAACATACATACTACACAGTGATTTTTTTTCTGTTTCTTTAAAAAGATTAAAAGAAAGATTTAGTGGGAGAAAAAGTATCAACTAAAATGAAGAACATAATCTTATCAGATATGGTGGTTATCAACATAATTTGCCATTCTTCATGAATATTTTTGTTTTAAATAAAAACAAAAGAATGGCCACATTCATTTTTAGAAAACAGAGACAAGAAAACACAATACTCTTGAACCATTGATTTTAATATAACCATTATGGCCAGGTGTGGCGGCTCATGCTTCTAATCCCAGCACTTTGGGAGGCCGAGGCAGGAGGATCACTTGAGCTCAGTAGCTGGAGACCAGCCTGGGCAACATAGTAAGATCTCATCTCTACTAAAAAAGAAAAAAAAAAATTACTGGGTGTAATGGTGTGTGCCTGTATTCCCAGCTACTCAAAAGGCTGAGGCAGGAGGATTGCTTGAGCCCAAGAAATTGAGACTGCAGTGAGCTATGACGACACAACTGCACTCCAGCCTGGACTAAGCAAGACTCTGTCTCAAAAATAATAGAAAGATGTGGCAGAACAATAGGCCAGGCGCGGTGGTTCACGCCTGTAATCCCAGCAATTTGGGAAGCTGAGGCAGGAGGATCACGTGAGGCCAGGGATTTGAAACCAGTCTGGGCAACAAAGCAAGATACTGATTGATTAAATAATAATAATAATAATAATAATAATAATAATAATATAACCATTGTGATAATTTTGTCAATCCCCAGTACTTGCAACTTTTTGTAATGATAAATATCTCTGTATGTCTAGTCTTTTCATATTTTCTACATTTCCTTAGAATGGAAGTCACTTCTATTATTAAGCCCTTTTATTTTTTATTTTTCTAAGACAGGGTCTCATCTGTCACCCAGGCTGGAGTGCAGTAGCGTGATCTCAGGTCACTGCAGCCTCCGCCTCCCAAGTTCAAGCGATTCTCATGCCTCAGCCTCACAAGTACCTGGGATTACAGACGTGCACCACCCCACCTGGCTCTTTTTTTTTTTTTTTTTTTTTTTTTTTTTGTAGATATGAGGTTTCACCATGATGGCCAGGGTGGTCTTGAACTCCTGACCTCAAGTGATCTGCCTGCCTCAGCCTCCCAAAGTGCTGGAATTACAGGCGTGAGCCACCGTGCCCAGTCTATTAAGTCCCTGGCACCACAGTCTTGGTACTTTCCTTCTTTCTAGGAAGTTTCCTTCATCTGATTTACCCATTTATTATTCTGTTCCTTGGCTGTAACCATTGCATTATTACCCTTTTACTGTGTTCTTTGCTTTGACTATTATAAAATATAGCTGAATATATAAAATTTCTTTTTAAATTTTGTTTCAAATTACTACTATCTTCCCTCATGTCTTATGTTTATTATGCTGATTTGTTTTCTCTCTATAGTTCCATAGAAGACCTAATCGGGGTGGAAAATCAGATTTTCTATTATTGGCAACATGAAATAAAGTTTTTGGTTTCCTAAGCCAAAGCTATAAGCTTTCAAATACACCTTTGAAATAAAAATATTAGTTGCTCCTAATGCATGCATGATGGAAAAAAGTATGAGAAGCAAAATTCCAAATACCAAGCTGTTAATACATAAATATACTATTGTTAGGAATGGGCACATACATATATCCAGAGATATATATCCATATGTATATATCAAGAAATCCTGAAATAAAATGACCCTCTGAGTGTGAAACAAGTATATCAGTCATCTATAGAAACAGCCCACAAGGACATGGTCTACAACTCCAGGTTTAATGAAGGTGATTGGGACATAGTTTCTGCAAATGCAGGACCAGAAGTTAATGTGAAAGGAAGCTGCAAAGTAGTCAAATACATTATACAGAGAGGAAAAAAAAGTATTATCAAGATGATGATAATATTTAAACATGATCAAACTGCCTTTATTCTGATGTCTGATTCACTAAGCAAGCACTTTTCAATTATAATTTGTTTTCCCAAGAAGATTATCGTAAGGAAGAATAAGATAAGCAACATTTGGCATTCTTGGCAGTTATTATTTTTAAATCATAGATGATTAAATGACATTCTTCCCTACCTTCATTTCTGAGATTCTGGCTTGAGTAAGCCCATTTGATGAACTCTAGGTATACTGACAAAAGTAAAAAAGAGGATATTAGAATAATCTGTGCAAGAGATGATAAGGACCTGAATCAACATGAAAGAAGAGTTTTGAAAACAATAAAGAAAAATTAAATATGAAAGTCATGTCTAGAAAGCCTCAAATTAGTAAATTAGAAAAAATGTTCAGAAGGCAGCACTTCGTGATTTATGTAACAGTAAAGAATAGGCAGAGAAAATGACAGACAGGCAGGCACAAACAGTAACTCCAGGATACAGGTATTTCGGACAAAAAATACAAGAGGAGAGGAGAGAGATCACTTCTCAGGCAACACTGAGAATTTAAAATAAAATAACTCGCTCAGATGCATAACCGTTGCATATTTAATACTCTTATTAAATACTCTGATTAAATACTCTTATTTAATCATTGAAGCCCTATTCTGAAGTACACTAAAAAGAAAATGCTTTTGTAAACACATTCAAGTTACTACACATACCTGAAAGAATCAGTTCTTTTGGGATGAAATCTATTTTTTAAATTTCTAATAATTTAAAAATTCATTAATTCAAATTACGAAGGTTTTAGAAAACTAATTCGGTTTGGTGGGAGGTTTTCTGACAGTGAATGTTTCCACAGTGATTCTCTGTCTTCCTTCAAACTTAATTTTTCTACATGTTCACTTGATCTCTTCCCATCTGCTCCAGATTATTGATCTACGAAATGTCTCTCCTTGAATCTTAATCCTTAATCTCCTTTCTACCTATTAAGACTTCACTATTTTAAAATAAACCTGATTCAACCTCTTTCTCTGTCTTCTCTATCCACATTTTTCAGCCTATACCAGTCTCAGAGTTTCAGTTACTACCCCCTAAGTGGCCTAGTTTCAATTCTCTTTGGTGCCCAAGCTCTATTTAATTCTGGGCTAAACATCTCTACCTACATATTGTGTTAGTAAATGAATACCCATCCTTTCCAGCTACTGTCATTACCAGTTCTTCTTGGGTAATACACATCTCATCAGTTTTACTTCCAGGATCCTCATTCAGGCCATCAATAAATTTGGTTAGATTGTAACAAAAAACTATTGGGTTACTCTGTTTCAGCATTAGCTCTTTTCCATCTTTTTACATGCTACCCACCAGTTGAAACTTCCTAAAGTACAGGTTTGATTATCTTTTTTCCACCTCAACACCAACTGCTTTCAACTCCTTGGACTACTAGCTAATGTTGTTATTTTTCATATCAAATATCAGTATCTTCGAGGTAAAACATGCCAAGAAAAAAAAATATATATATATAAAAATGTGTGTGTGTATATATATATAACACACACACTATATATATATTACTTTACACAGCCTGTGTATTCTCATTCTATGCCACTGCTCATGCTAACTGTATATACCTCACACTGAGAATCTAGCTCTGATCCCTGTATCTCCAAATAACAAAATTTTACATATTCTTTAAGTATCAGGTCAAATGTTACATTATCTGGATAGCTCATTCCTTCAGCTGAAAGCAATTTTCCCTGGCCTTGATCTCCTACTGACCAGTAAAGAAGTTCTAAGTACATCCCTTGAAATTATTACATATATGTATTTCTTTTCCTTTTAGAGTGTATGTTCTCAAAGGGAGGACTTACATGCCGCATCATTTATCTTTTGCAGTATACTTATTTCCCCAAAGCAACTAACCAGGACCTTACATATAGACATAAAGAAAGAACCTAATATATTCTTGTCAAATGATAAAAAGCTAAGACAGTCTCAAGAAGGAAAGTGCCATATTGAAGATACTCACAGCCTACAAAATTAGCTTTATCAGCATGTTAAAAATGAGGTTTTTAGGGGAGGGAAATGAGTGGATGCATACTTCAAGTGGTTAAGAGTAGTGGATTTCATTCTGTAGTTCAGAATACACATGTTCTCTCTGAACTGATTCAGAGTATTTGAGATATATGTTAAAGAATCAGAGAATTATCATGATTATAAAACATGAAATATGGTCTCATATTCTTCCTGATCTCAGTGAGAGAAGGGACACAGGTGTACAAAGTGGTCTGTACAAAATCAGACCTAGGAGCCTAGGCCCTTACAAGTAAACAGTTTCAGGAATTCTAAGATCTACCTACCAAGTCTTAAGCAATATGACAAATCCAAATAAGTACAACAATAAGAACATATAGTTCATCCCACCTACCATCCAAGGTTATAGATAATTCCTTCAGGCATCATTTTTTTTTATGAGTACATATTGCTAATATTGGTTTGTAAGGGAAGGTTTCCAAGCTACAATAGGATTAACTTAACACTATTATGTTTAGAACCATGCTGGAGTTTGGTACATACCTATGAATTTAAGTTCTTGCTTTGTTAGTGTAGAACTGTCATCTCTGTCTAAAGAAAAGACACACTTTAATTTCAGATTTTTAATCACCACTTCCTAAAAACGACCATGATAGACAAGTTGAAAAACTGAAGATATTATGATGGGGTGCAGTGTGGGGGTGGATCATCAGGGTTAAAATCCCCATGAAACCTATGTAAATTTAAAAAATTGCAGTGCTCCAAATAAAGAGAGTAGTAATGGCATTACCAGTTAATTTAAAAGTAATTATTATACAACTCATTCCCATTTGTACTGCTTCCCTTACTCAGTTGGAACTTTTAAGGTTCCACCCCTCTTGCAGTTTCAATGAAAGTGTAGATTCATTTTCCATTATAAAAGTTAACACGGATACTGGAAACTACTTTTTCTCCCCAGTGGTGGACTCACCAGCCAAATGTGAAAACTACTTTTTCTCCCCAGTGGGGGACTCACCAGCCAAATGTGTTTAGCCCTTAAGAGTCTTTGAAGCCTATCTTCAAGGAACCAAGAGCAACAAAATAGCCTGGATACTTTGAAATGGAAAAAGTCTTATCTATAAGTACATGTCTTATACTACCTTATTATCAAGGCTGTGTTAAATTAGTCAAATTCTTTCCTACACAGGCATAATCACAGCCCTGCCCATAAGATTTCATACCATTTCATCATGTGTTCTGTCTCCCACAAACACATCGTAGGCTCCTTACCATTTCTCTGATTCAAGACAGCAATTCTAAGGTCTAGGTTTACTACCCGTCAGGTGCCTTTCACTAGAATTTCATTTCAACCCCCTAAACCAATGTGCTTTGCAGCTCTTTACTATGCCCAAGGCCTAGTTCCCTTCCCCTTTTTTAACCTAATTTTCCCTTACCAAGTGATTCACAGTTTGTGTGTATTGAAACAAACTTCGTAGCACTTGTATCCTAGGATGTGACAATTTACTGTATAAGCATAAAGAACACACTAACTCATAAGAAGAAAAAATGTCTGTTGTGATTAAAAGGAAATTAGATTTAGAATGAGCTAGATTCTCAATCTCCATACTGCTCACAGTGACAACTCATCCCCCATCAGTAATATCTCATTACACATAGTGAATCTCAAATGATACTGGCTTTGGAACAATTATATGCGCCTGAGTATTACTCATCCCACTTCATGGAATCCTATTCACTTAATGCTTCCCTGAAATAAAAAAGGGACACATATGAAGGACAAAAATTCAGTTTCTTATAAACTAGTCTGACAAGCCTAAGTAGAACCCTGTCCTTGAGAAAGAATGTTCACCTCTAAAATCAACTGGCATTTATACGTATACTCATCCTACAGCACCTATATGAATAACTGGTTAACATTACCTCCTCCAACAAACCCTATTTGTTTAGTGAGCGCAGTTGTCTCAAACCAGAAGCATCATAATTAAAGGGAATTTAAAGGTGCAATAAGTGGGACTTGGAACTCAATTAGCAATATACTGCTGTGAAAACTGACCTAAGTAAGCTCTTTCGTACTTTATTTATTTATTTATTTATTTATTTATTTATTTATTTTTGAGGCAGAGACTTGTTCTGTCACCCAGGCTGGAATGCAGTGGCCCGATCTCACCTCACTGCAACCTTCGCCTCCTGGGTTCAAGTGATTCTCCCTGCCTCAGCCTCCCAAGTAGCAGGGATTACAGACATGCACCATCACGCCTGGCTAATTTTTGTATTTTTAGTAGACAAGGGGTTTCGTCATGTTGACCAGGCTGGTCTCAAACTCCTAAGCTCAAGTGATCTGCCACCTCGGCCCCCCAAACTGCTGGGATTGCAGGCATGAGCCACCATGCACGGCCCCAAGGAAATATTATATATTTACAGTCATAGATATTGAGTTTAAAGCATATGTCTTGATTTGTTCTTTCTCAGAGAGGATCTTAGGACTTAATGAAGGTGGTTCTTTTGGGAATGTGAAATAACTTCATAAACTTTTGAAATTGGTGTTTTCAGGTAAGGAATTAAGGATAATATTGATACAAAGCAAAGTACTTTAGGAAAACACCTTACCAATTTCAAAAACCAATTTAGGTCCACCAGGATAAACTGCATATGATCAGAGAAATTTAAGAAATTTAAAAATTGAAGAAATAATATTAAAATTATTGTCCCAACAAAGGAAAACGGAAACAGAAAAGTAAGGAAAGATATATTATGTAAAGGTATCAGGAAATTTCAGAAACTTTTAAGGCAGTTTGGAAAGGGAAAGTAGTCATTTAAATATCTTAAAGAATACTATACGGAGAATTAACTTTAAATCGATGCCCATAAAAGAAAGTGCCTTGTATTTCATGTTTGGTTTTGTGGTGGTGCCCTGGAATGAAGCAGCCTAAGAGATTTCATGATCTTAATAAATTGTAAGTTTAATTTCTCTATTTCACTTAATAGAAGTATTTTAAATGCCTGTAAAAATGATGAAACAAGTAGTATGTATTAAAAGATTATAGTTTACTTTTATAGTCCAGTTGAAAACTAGCATATCCTCCTCCTAGTTTTCATCTTCATGTCTCACGGATGGTTTTGCTCTAGTATTTTCTAGGTTCTTCCATAATTTATTTTAGAAGTTGGCTTTTATTCATCTTATTTTGTCAGTATTTAGCTCATCATCTAATAGGCTTGCCATAATTGTTGAATGAATGAAAATTGTTAATTGCTACATTGTCCTAGAATAAGTTCCATATATATTCTTGGGAATATGTTCATTTTCTTTGGGAATTAAACTTTGTATTGGACTGTCTTGTCTCTTTCAGTATAGTAACTTGGTTCTTTGCTAAAGTAATAGAGTTGTTTCATACATTTGTTTTGGCCTTTCTCACTTTTAATATTATTTTGAAATGCTGGTTTAAAGTAGCCAAAGAGGCTGGGCACGGCGGCTCACGCCTGTAATCCCAGCACTTCAGGAGGCCGAGGTGGATCACTTGTGGATCACTTGAGGCTAGGAGTTTGAGACCAGCCTGGCCAACATGGTGAAACCCTGTCTCTACTAAAAATACAAAAATTAGCCAGGCATGGTGGTGGGTGCCTGTAATCCCAGCTACTCGGGAGGCTGAGGCAGGAGAATCGCTTGAACTCAAGAGGCGGAGGTTGCAGTGAGCTGAGATCGCACCATTGCATTCCAGCCTGTGCAACAGAGTGAGACTCCGTCTCAAAAAAAATAATAATAATATTTCCTTGGTCATTTCACTTGTATTAATTTTTCCAGAATAAGTTTTGTGAAGTAATAAATTTTAGTTTTATAAAGTTCTATTCAAAACATTTTGAAATGCATCACTTGCTAGAACAAATGATGAAAATAATCCAGAGTTTCAACTGTCTAATGAAAGGTTTTTTTTGAAGTTTCACAAATGTGAGATAAATATGACTAAGATATATTTCACAGAAACAAAAAAAAGTGTCTAGAGAAAGAGTAGAAATCAACTGGAGGAAGTATTAGAACATCACATACGAGAACCCAGAAGTATTAAAAAAGAGAGAAAGGGTTAATTCTATCAAAGACTCTGAAAAAAAAACTTTGCAGGAAGTAAACGAAACTACACTTAGTTTTAATAACTACTTTTACTAGATAAAATTGGAAGTCCACACCAACAGATACAAACAAGGTCTACGTCAGAGATGTTGCACATAGTAGTATAGCATCAGGAAACTACAAGTAGCTTCTATTGATGCAACGTAAAGTTGGGGAGAAGAAGGGATGAGACTGGAGAATCAGATTAGAACGAGATGAAGAAAAACTCCACATGCCATGTGAAGGAGTACAAATATTATCCCATAAGTCCCAGAAAATTCTCTAAGTAAGACAGTTTGACATGGTCTGATTTGCACTTTAGATTGACCATCAATTCTAGTAGCATCTAGAAAAGGGACTGGATAATGGAATGAAGGTTAGGAGTTTGCTGAAACAGTTCAGATGACAATGTAGGACATAACCAAATGGGGCAGCGGAAATACAAAAGAAAAGGAAGTTAAACTGATCAATAATAGAAAAGAGCTTTTTAAAAAAATGATGACTAGGAAAATGAGAGGGTAGAGTTGAAGTTAACTTCCTAGCCTAAGTCTGGTTGAGGTGGCTGAGTATCATACGGAAATGAAGCTTATTAGGTTTTTGGAAATATAAGTCTGCAACTCAGGAGAAAAGTCTATAAATTGGAGGCATCGATTTGGGAAGCTAATAAGCACAGGTGATAGCTGATACTTGAAAGCTGTAGGTATGCAGATTTTCCAAACGAGTACGTAAAAGAGTCAAGGAGAAAACAGTGTGAGAAAAAACAATCAAGGACTAATCAAAGAAATCATAAAAGACTGATATAATCTCAGAAAGTAATGTATTAGCCAGGCATGGTGGCACACGCCTGTAGTCCTATCTACTCAGGGGACTGAGGTGGAAGGATCACTTGAGCCCAGGAGTTGAAGGTTGCGATGACCTATGATCATGCCACTGCACACCAGCCTGGGTAAGAAAGCAAGATCTTGCTTCTAAAAAAAATAAAAAGTTAGAAAAAAAACTAAAATTATATAGCTGTAAAGGACTATCTATGTTCATAAAGATAAAAGATTCCAATCAATAATCCAACCATCCATCTTAAGTAAGTAAAAAGAGTATGGCTGGGCATCATGGCTCACGCCTGTAATCTCAGCACTTTGGGAGTCCACCTGGGAGAACCCAGGAGGCGGAGGTTGCAGTGAGCCAATATCACGCCATTGCACTCCAACCTGGGCAACAAGAGCGAAACTCCATCTCAAAAAACAAAACAAAACAAAACAAAAAACAAACAAAAAAAAACCCCAAACACAAAAAATTTCAAAAGAAAAAATAAAGAGAAAGAAAAGCTAACTGTTGGGGACGGGGCAGTGGGGGAGAGAAAATACTATACAAATTTTTCCAGCGAAGTCCAAGAGACTCTCCCTCAATCACCTACAGGGTAAACATCATTCACTAGGTGTCAATCCTACACTTCTACTTGCAATGAAAAATATAAATCCATTACATTGCTCCCATGATGTCTACTTTCTTTTAATCCCAAGTTTATTTTCTAAAGATGTTCAGGATTAAAGAATTAAAGAACAATTCTAAATTTACTTATGCAAACTGAAGATGATGTTAAACATCTTCAGCTTTTACAGTTCTCTACCAAATAACAGTAACAAGTTTATTTTATTTTCAAGGATGCTGCCAATCCCTTTTCCCTGTAGATACCTAGTGTTGAGGGACTCCTTCTTATCAAGAGTATTCATTATCTAAGCTTCCGCAGGCACAGGTTGCATAGGGAGACAAGAATTATGAATCAATCTACTAATTAATAAAAAATAATTTCTAAGATAAGCCTCCCACCCTAACAACCCCCACCCTTAAGGCAACAAGAGTGTCTATGCCTGCTCATTATGCCATTAGTCTCTTGTTGGCTGTCGATACTGTAAACATCTGACAATCAAACCCAAACGCAACATAAATCGACTGCAAATTAAACTACATTAGCAAAATATGCAAGATTTCATGAAGCTAATGAAAATGTATTGAAAAACTGCTTGGAATCAAGCATTCTTGAACAAATGAGTCTTGAACATAAACAGTCTCGAACAAATGAGATCTGTTAATAACTGAAAAAGAAAGTCAACAAAGTTGACACTAGCCTCAAAATGAGAATTTTTGAACATCAAAGGATTAACGAAGGTTCTTTGGGGAAACTGAAGAAACGTTCAAACATTTTTTGCAAGAATAATCTTCATTATAATTACATTACAAAGATAGTATTTGCCTTATATGCTGATTTCAGAACCCAATGCAGCAAAAGATACAACTCCACTGTAAAAAACCTGGTCCCAAACCAGATGTAATTTAAAAGACTATCTTCCATTTATTCACTATGTGGAATACAGGGGTAAAATAATTAAAGTATTCTATACATTAATAAACCCAAACCCTAAAAAATAAAATTCATATTCCAAGCAAATTCTTCACGTAGGTACCAATAATTACCTGCACTGGCAAGAGAGATCTCAAAAGAACTAAAAAAACCATTTGTAAAAATAAAAAGACCTTCAGAAACTTAAAACACTATTATCATTTTGCCTTAAAAAGAAACAATAAAAGCCAAACTGATGAACCATATTGACCTATCATCCTCTTATTGGCAATCTACAAAAATTTTTCACTAAGGTGCTGAACAATTGACTCACTGCAGCACTGGATTTCATCTAATCAATAGAACATGCTAGCTTTCAATCGAGATTCTCTACAAAAGGCAACCTTTGTGATAAACGAACCACTAGAGAAGATTCTAATAAAACTTACCATTGTGTATTGCATTCAGCAACTCTGAGAACGCTTTTAAGTAAGGAAAAAAGGACTTCAGGTTAAGATCATTCTCAAATACACAAAAGAAATACATAGCCATACACTGAATTAGTATAATAAAATTTCAGTAAGTCTATCATGTATCATTGTTTGAATCATTAAAACTGCAAGCTTGGCTCCATTTTTACATGGTATAAATTTTTAAATATTGTATTCCACTTGCCAACATATTACCAACTAAATTGAGATATGTTAAGATATATTGTCATAATGACAATAATTTCCTTAGTAATAAATATGTATTTCAAATCACTTTTTAAAAGACATCTATGTCAACGTAATATCTTGCTAAAAGTGAGTCACTGTAGGATGCAATTCTATATAGGTAAATCTGCCTTAGGGCACACTTAACAATATTTATTATAAAGAAAAACCTCATTATATCATCTAACCCTATCAAATATTCTCATTTCCTAGACTTCAGTATAAGAAAGCCTCAACACATGTAGAAGACTTAATCAAAAACACCACCTAATGCAAATATACAAATATTGAAAAATTATATTAAGAATAGAAAACAAAATGTTAAAAACAACCACATTATTTCAAGAAGGAGGTGAAGTCACAATTCTGCAATAAAAGCACCATACTGAAAGACCAACAATAATTAAAATTTGTATACAACTTGACTGTAATATGGTTCCATAACAAGACAAAGCAGTATATTATCTTTGCAGGAGAAAAGTATCTGTTCAATTAAGAAAAACTTGCATTTTTGAAAATTAAAATTTAGAGGTTCCGAGGTGGCATAACATACTAGAAAGAGCACTAGAGGAGACAAAAGGCCCGGGTTATCAACCCAGTTTGACAACTTACTAGTTGTTGGGCAAGCTCCATCATGCCGATACTGCATGGAAATTTCTGTTGAGAGGAAGGAAAAAGGAAATCAGTGAAGAAATTGCCAGTGACTCAAGGGTAAAAAAAGAAATAGGCCAGAAAAATGGAGGGAAATTCACCTAAAAGTGTAGTTAAGTAGGCCACCTAGAACTTCAAAAACAAAAATTATAAGCTAATAATTGGGACGTGAGGGGGAGAACCAAATGTGATAGAATTCTCACAAATCTTAATGGGAGTGTGTGGAATGTATCTGTGTTTTTACAAAGAGTGAGGAAAAGACATAAGGGCTTACAAATGAATCTGTATAATAAGTGTCTGAGAATAAAAGGCTTCATTAATGGGAGAAAGTATGATTAGCAACATGATTAGCAACATGATACACTAATATGCTTTAGATCTTTTTTTTTTTTTTTTTGAGACAAAGTCTCACTCTGTCACCCAGGATGGAGTGCAGTGGCGCAATCTCAGCTCACTGGGTTCAAGTGATCCTCCCACCTCAGCCTCCCAAATAGCTGGGACTACAGGCGCATGCTACCATGCCCAGCTAATTTTTGTATCTTTAGTAGAGACAGGGTTTCACCATGTTGGCCAGGTTGGTCTGGAACTCCTGACCTCAAGTGATCCGCCTGCCCTGACCTCCCAAAGTGCTGGGATTACAGATGTGAGCCACCACTCTAGGTCTAGGTCATTTATTAGATGAGAAGAGTTTAAGTATGATAATTTAGTTGATATATGACCATAAATACATTATGACTTATATAGCAGCATAAAACTCATTAAGTTATACTCAGCTCACTATCTTGAACCATTCATTTTTGAGAAAGATGGCTGGGTGTGGTGGCTCACGCCTGTAATCCCAGCACTTTGAGAGGCCAAGGCAGGCACTTGAGGTCAGGAGTTTGAGACCAGCCTGCCCAATATGGCGAAACCCCGTCTCTACTAAACATACAAAAATTAGCCGGGCACGGTGGCGCGTGCCTGTAATCTGAGCTACTTGGGAGGCTGAGGCACAAGAATCACTTGAACAAACAGAGGTTTCAGTGAGCCGAGATTGCACCACCGCACTACAGCCTGGGCGACAGAGCAAGACTTGGTCTCAAAAAAAAAGAAAAGAAAAAAAGAAAAGAGAAAGATAACAAATGAATAAGACATTATTACCCTTACTCTTTTATTCCACCCAAACGAGAAGAACAAGCAGAGGGTGCAGACAACAAGGAATAAAATACTAATAAAAGCAAAATCTGCTCAGAATATGAGAAATTAATTTCTATATGGCTTTCTGAGGGAAAAATAATTGATAAAACTAGGACCAAGGCTGCGACTCAAAGGACCTGGGTTTGCTAATCCTGGAAACAACTGATATGCCCTTATGGCTAACACTGTTGGCAAAAATTTTTTTAATGGAAGGACAACTGGGAATTCCTTGGATATTATTTAACCAAAAACATAGCCCCAAAATCCAAAACTTTTTGAGTGCTCCCATGACTCTCATGCTCATTGGTGCATTTTGGATTTCAGATTTTCAGATTAGGGATGCTCACCTGCTAAGTATATATAATGCAAGTATTCCAAAATCTCCCAAAAATCTGAAATTCCAAATACTATGGTCTCAAGAATTTTTAATACAGGTTACTCAACCTGTACTTTGAAAAGACAAAACAAAAAGGCCCGGGTTATCAACCCAGTTTGACAACTTACTATGCCCCAAGAAAGAAAGTGAATGCTAAAGCATCAACCCCTTGCAATTTGAGTTCTTTATGCCTCGTGTTCCATTACTGGAACCTAAGCTCGTGGGAGTTGTTTATATCCTACTGCTCAAGGTCATCACCAAAGTCTGATTTTTCACACACAAAAAAAGCGCAACCTCCAGCATAAATGGGTTAATGAATATCAGACTTTTCTCAGAGAATATAACAAGATGGTTTTAGTGAAGAAAAAGATGTTCTCAACTTTCACTTTAGTAAACCACAAATTTTTGTAATGTGGTGAAGATAAATAGCGAAGAGGAAAGGACAGATTGTCAACTCTTCCAAAACTGTTTTTGATGTTTCAAAAGATCTC
Organism: Pongo abelii; assembly: GCF_028885655.2. NCBI lineage: Eukaryota > Metazoa > Chordata > Mammalia > Primates > Hominidae > Pongo > Pongo abelii. The sequence goes on along the minus strand of NC_071993.2, from coordinate 21,797,437 downwards.
GTGCCTAACTGTTCAGAACCCAAAAAACTGTACGTCGGAAAGAGTTCAGTCAAAAAACGAACAAAACCTATAAGCCCCAAACTTAAAACTCTTAGAAATCACTTTTAGAAACACACTAATTTTCCATTTTGTACAAGTCACTATAAAACAGGCCATTTATCAGGACACACTTCAATCCATAATACAAATTTTAGAATCTAAACTCTGAATCAAACATTTTATAGGTGTTTTCTAGGCTTCTACTCTAATTTGATCTACAGTTCCCAGAAAAAATGTACTCTGCTACAATTTGAACATGTCATGAGAGAATTTTGATTACTATTAAAACTGATGCTTTTAGCCAATAATTTCAAGAGGGAATCACATTAGAACCTGACTCTACTCCTGCTTTACATCCTAGTTGTAAAGGAGAAATAACAACATCAAGAGGAGCTGTCCTATTTCACAAGGCTGTTCCAAGGTTCAAAAGAGAGAGTAACTAAAGAGTTCCTAAGAAACTTAAATGTACTCAAATAAGAGATTATATTAGCATTGCTAAGCTGAATGAGATAGCATTTTTTTTCTTTTCCATTAATGAAATTCTTTAATAATGGTAACTAGCCAGAATAGTTATTTTAAGAAAAAGATCATTAGCTTATCAGTTTGATTTCTCCAGTCTGGCATTAATCTCTCAATGAACCCATCCTACCCTATAAACATCACCTTCACAGTGCCACAAACACAAGCTTCCTGTTCCTATTAGGCTTTTCCCTCAAACAGACCTTTACTTTCTTTTCAGGTAATGTTGGCCTTCGTCTTCTGCCTACTTCAAAGTACAATTCAACCTCTCCATGATCTTTTCCAACTTAATAATACTTTTTATCATAAACTGGCAAAATAAATACTACATGAAAAGCTTTAAAAACAGCTGGGCCCAGTGGCTCACACCTGTAATCCCAGCATTTTGTGAGGCTGAGGCAGGTGGATCATGAGGTCAAGAGATGGAGGCCATCCTGGCCAACACGGTGAAACCCCACCTCTATTAAAAATACAAAAATTAGCTGAGCATGGTGGCGTGCACCTGTAGTCCCAGCTACTAGGGAGGCTGAGGCAGGGGAACTGCTTGAACTCGGGAGGCAGAGGTGGCAGTGAGCTGAGATCGGGCCACTACACTCTAGCCTGGTCAATAGAGCAAGACTCCAACTCAAAAAAAAAAAAAAGAAAAGTAAAGTAAAGAAAAGAAAAAAGGCTTACAAATAATTTGTCTTACAGCTTAGCTATAAACACTCAGAGGGCAAGTACAAAATCATACAGGATACTTCTAACCACATGACATACACTCATGAGACAACTAATGGTATTCATTCATTTTTTAAAATGATATTTAATATTTACTATGTCCAAAGCACTGTGCTGGCAGTGAGGATACAGTGGTGTATGTCAGAAACAGCCCCTAGCCTCAGGAGTTAGTATTATAGTGAATGTTATACTTTAAACAACAGGTGCTTACAAAAGTCATCTTCGACATTACTAAATTATCAACCTATCATTCAAGAAAGTCAATCTTTTACAAACAACATCATGAAAAACAACTTGTGATGATGTAATACATAATACAGTTGTCTTCTGTGTCTGTGAGATTCCACATCTGGGGATTCAACACCCTTGTATAGAAAATATTTGGAGGAAAAAATTGAGTATGTACTGAATGTGTACGGACTTTTTTTCCTGTCATGATTCCCTAAGCAATACAGTATAACAACTATTTGCATAGCATTTACATGATACTAGGTATTATAAGAAATCTAGAAAAGAATGATTTAAGTACACAGGAAGATGTGCATAGGTTATATGAAAATACTATGACATTTTATAACAGGAACTTGAGCATCTTGGACTTTGGTATTTATTTGCAGGAGGTCCTGGAACCAAGTCCCCGTGGATGCCAAAGGATGACTGTATACATTTTCTCCTTCCTACTTATTTATTATATGGGGGGAAGCTTCTTGTTGCCACAATTACTAAATGATTTCTCAATTTCAAATTAGTCCGAAGGAAAAATTAACTTTTCATACCAATAAGAAACACTATTGCTGAAAGTTAAAATATTGGTTCAAATTTGTTCAGGGATCTCTTTGCTTAAAGTATGACTGACATTACACTAGTGTGGTGTTAGACCTTCATCAGCAAACACCTGTTGAACTGTCTAATTAAATGGCTCTGGACCCAGGGAAAATGCATATCTCCATCACTTAAAACCTAAGAGAATTCTGTCTCAGTTTCTTGTCCTATATAAATAATGAGTAATAACACTTAATGCTTATTAACTGCTTAACACAGTGTGTGGCACATACTAAGTGTTCATCAGCAGTTAGCAATTCTTAACTTATTATGACTAAAGCAGCGCATGAAGCCAAGCCTCTTCTAGATAAGGATACGCTTTTTACTATTATCAATAAATGTTCTAAGTCCTAAAATGTTTACTAATGTATATAAAACTAAAGAATATATCTCAAATAGTTTTCAATAATCTTATTCCATGATTATAGCTTTAACAAGACATAAAATATCTTCAGAGTAATTTTTTTTTTGAAATGATCTTTTTAAGAAAAAGATCATTAGCTTATCAGTTTGATTTCTCCAGTCTGGCATTAATCTCTCAATGAACCCATCCTACCCTATAAACATCACCTTCACAGTGCCACAGTAGTAACAGACAGTTCCCCTGTCTCGCTCTGTCTCCCAGGCTGGAGTGCAGTGGCCCGATCTCGGCTCACTGCAACCTCTGCCTCCCGGGTTTAAGCGATTCTCCTGCCTCAGCCTCCCTAGTAGCTAGGACTACAGGTGCGTGCCACCACGCCCAGCTAATTTTTGTATTTTTAGTAGAGACCGGGTTTCACCATGTTGGCCAGGACAGTCTCGATCTCTTGACCTCAGGTGACCCGCCCACCTCAGCCTCCCAAAGTACTGGGATTACAGGCGTGAGTCACCATGCCCAGCCCCAGAGTAATTTTTTTTTTGAGACGGAGTCTCGCTCTGTCGCCCAGGCTGGAGTGCAGTGGCGTGATCTCGGCTCACTGCGAGCTCTGCCTCTCAGGTTCAGGCCATTCTCCTGCCTCAGCCTCTCCGAACAGCTGGGACTACAGGCACCCGCCACCACGCCGGGCTACTTTTTTGTATTTTTAGTAGAGACGGGGTTTCACCGTGGTCTCCATCTCCTGACCTCGTGATTCGCCCGCCTCAGCCTCCCAAAGTGCTGGGATTACAAGTGTGAGCCACTGTGCCCGGCCGCCCCAGAGTAATTTTTAAATACAACATTTAAAAAATTTCTTGGCAGACAAATTTCTTAGGTCATTTATTTTTGTGAACTAATACTTACAAGAATTTCCTGCTAAATTACTATGTTTACCTAATGGTAAGGTAAGAGATACGAATCCTTTTTTTCCGCCACAGGAGTACCACAAACACTGCCCTCTGAAAGCAACCATCCTATGAGGAACACTATTCCTCACACCTAATATCTCCCCAAATCTGTAACAGATAGGAAAATATTTTCAGGGATGTAAATCAATATCTTAATTTTATTAATTTGAAGATGTGTTTCAAATAAGCATTCCAATGTAATTTCTGAAATTCAGAAATTCCCAGATTATGCTTCAAAACTACAGAAAATCAGTAAAGAGGTCTCCCCACAAAAGCAAATCGAGGCTTTATTTTCTCAGTAAGGTACTCATGTGATTACTACGCCTCTTGCTAAAAATGAAGAGAAATTCAATTTTTTGATTAAATTTGTCTAAAGGTACTTTTTGTGACAAGTGGGCTTACTGCTAAGCCCTTCTAGTTTCGAAGGAAACATATAAATAAAAGCATACATTCAAATATGCGATATATTTAAACCTTTTCCATGAACTTCCTTCTCACTACAATTTATATGTATTTTCCCCCTCTAAAATAGTGAGCCTCAACCAGAGGTAGTTTTAGTCCCCTGGACACATTTAACACATTTAACAATGTTTGGAGACATTTTTTATTCCCACTGTGGGAAGGGAGCATATGATGATGCTCTTGGCCTGTAGGGGGCAGGGACTGGGGATTCTGGTAAATATCCTGCAATACACAGGGTAACACATGAAGACTTGTCCCATCCAAATTGTCAATAACGCTAAGATTGATAAATCCTGCTCTAGAACCATCCTTAATGCGTCTAGAGAGTCAACTCATTTCTGAATACAAAGAAACTCCTGGCTATGTGATCTTGGGTATCTTATTTTACCTTTCAAAGCCTCAGTGTTACCAGCTGTAAAATGAGGACATCTCATAACTGTTGTTAAATGAGAAAATAAATATTAACAGAACTGGCACATAACAAATCACAGTTATTGGTTACTACTTCTCACATCTGACCTTTACATATGATATTCTCTCTCTTGGACTGGTCTTTTTTATGTTTGTTTACTGAAGTTACTACTGTGTATTCACAACTATTAAAACAATCTAAAATTTTGTATTTGTAAAATAAACATGAACATTCTTCGTTAAATTGTATCATTTTTCCATACCATTTCCCACCTACCCTTGCCACCAACTAATAGAACAAATACAATCCATAATAATTTATCTTAGCTAAATTCTTGTTATTTCAACAATCAGAAATCTAAAACTAGAAGAAAGGTTTCAACATTTATTGAAAACCATTTATCTTAAATTCAAGATGCAATTTAAAAGATAAATGCTGACATTTCAGTTAATATCAACTGTTAAGGGTCTAAAAACATGCATTGCATTTTGAAGAAATTTTTAAAAATTGAAAACAACATTCATAATACAAATTGCAAGTTACGGAAACATCCCGATGGTGTGAATAACAATGTATATCAACTCACTTGTCTTATAATAAAAAGAATGGTAAAATCATGAAGTGTATTTGAAAACAAAATTAAATCATTTCAGGTATCTCCTGAAATAAAATGTGACTGCTAGATTCCATAAATTAAAGTCATTTATCACTGATATAAAAATGTCTCAGGATAGAGTAATTCAAGTAGTATCTGTGTGAGGAGTCGTTTAGAAAATGATGACTAAAATTCAAGTTTAGAGAAAGGGAGCTCAAAACAAAACAAAAACCAAAGGGTGAAAACTCTCACACCCTAAATATAAATTCTGCATTTAAAAAAAAAAAAATACTGTGCAGGTAAAACAAAAATAGGAAATAAATTCTAAGTGTTTTGTAAGTAATGAATGACCCATAGATTGTTTAGCCTACATTTAATTGAGTAAAATCAAATTAGTGCCAAACATCTTTCCCAAAAACCAAATCATCTAAGACTTTAAGATATTTTTGTATTTTCCATTAGAAAATTTAAAAACTGAGAAATTTCACTTTAATTAAATGTCATTTATTAATTCCAAGTATTATCGTAACAACAGTTGAAAACGTTTTGAGACAGAAGGAGGGAGGTGGTGGGAGTGAAGGAGAAAAATAATAGGCAAACCCCTACCTGAACCAACTGGAGATGAGCCAACACTGAGGCTCTGTAAACTTCCATTCCTGAGCAACGTAGGAGATTTCTGCAGACTAGAGCTTGTTATGCTTCCTGCAGCTGATGCTACAGATGATGTTGGTGAAGCAGAAGAAACTGAGAGATGAGAAACATTCTCTTGATTTTTGTTTCCTTTGGGTCTACCAGGCCCATGCTTACTTTGTTTATTTCCTTTCCTTTTCTTTTCCTTTACAGTTTCTTCTTCTATGCCAGAAGTTTGAGCCCGCTTATATCCTGCTGTAGGAAGGCTGGAATTACCCAAATCTCCAGGTGAATTTTCAAAGCTTTTAGGCTGAGAAGTAACAGCTGAGGTTGAAGGGAGGCCAATTAAGGTACTAAAACTATTTACCCCCCCTTCCTGGCTTCCAGACTCTCCTTTATGTACATCTTTGGTTGTTGATGACTGTTGGGAGTGAGAGTAACTGTCATTACGCAGATCTGAGTCTGTAAAGCTCAGGAAATCCTGGGGAGACTGCACTGAACTTCCAGAAGATGATTTTACACTGCCTGGAGTTCCTGAAAAACTGCCTGTAGTTAAAAAAAAAAAAAAAAAAAAAAAAAATGGTTGGGGGGCGGGGGGAACAGAAAAATTGGATGCTAAAGTTCCCATAAGCAGCAGACATGATATAATCATTAAAGAGAAGAGTTAAAAAAATTAACTACAACACTTAGGACATCAGTATTTTAAGACTTGTCAAATTTATCCCCAAAATTACCTTTAAAAATATGTGTCATTTTGTAGATGGTATTAAATGTTTACTGTGGAATTGCAAGCTATTACTTAAATAATTATTAAGATACAAGATGTGCTTTATTTCACCTACCTTTTGCCACAGCAACATTCCGCAATTCTCCCCCAAACACCTCATGTAAGCCTGAGGAAGGACTAGAGAACAGTAGTCTCCTTTCCACAGTCATGCAAGAAGACCTAACAAGACTATAATCTGACTCTAAATGTCTAGGGGAACTTCTTTTTTGAATATTGAAGGTATGATTGAAAATGTTCCCAATATACAATAAGAACTTAAGATGTTTCCTAGGTTATGAGTTCTAAGTTTTAACTTTAAGACATATCAGTGATTGTTACTGTTCAGCTGAATCTACCACAATAGAAAATGGATTTGACAAAATAATGATCATATGGAATCTAATCTATACCTCACATTCTCCCAATCGAATTTTCATGGAACTTCATAAAGAAATCAGCCATCACTGCTTATTCTTTCTTTAAAGAACATCAGTACCCCACCATACCATTCTAAGATATAAGAACCTTAGGCTGGGCGCAGTGGCTCATGCCTGTAATCCCAGCACTTTGGGAGGCCGAAGTGGGAGGATCATGAGGTCAGGAGTTCAAGACCAGCCTGACCAACATGGTGAAACCCTGACTCTACTAAAAATACAAAAATTAGCCGGGCGTGGTGGCGCGTGTCTCTAATCCCAGCTACTCAGGAGGCTGAACCCGTCTCTACAAAAAAATTTAAAAATGAGCTGGGCATGGTGACGCATGCTTGTGGTCCCATCTACTTGGGAGACAAAGGTGGAGGCAAAAGCTAATTGAGGGTCTGAAGCAGGAAGAATGCTTGAGCCCAGGAGGTCAACCTTGCGGTAAGCCGTGATCACACGACTGCCCTCCAGCCTGGGCAACAAAGCAAGGCCCTGTCTCAAAATACACACACACACACACACACACACACACACACACACACAGAGTGAAAACCTAGAAAACAGGTTAGTGTGTTAACCTGTTAAACTTCAAACTTTATAACAAATGCATTATTAATCAACAACTTATTTACTGAGACCTATGTAAATCCCCTAAAAATTGTCCAGTATTTGTTTATCTACTAAAAAATGTAAACCTTGATTGTATTTATTTATTTAGTGGGTTTTATTGTTTGTTTTTCGTTTTTTGTTTGTTTGTTTTTTGAGGCAGGGTCTTCTTCTGTCACCTAGGCTGGAGTGCAGTGGCACAATCACGACTCACTGTAGCTTCAACCTCCCTGGGTCAAGCAATCCTCGCACTTTAGCCTCCTGAGGAGCTGGGGCCACAGGCAAACGTCACCAAGCCTGGCTAATTTTGTTTCCCTGTCCAAGGAGACAGAGTCTCACTCTGTCACCCAGGCTGGAGTGCAGTAGTGCAATCTCAGCTCACTGCAGCCTCAACCTCCTGGGCTCAAGCAATCCTCCCACCTTGGCCTCTGAAGTAGCTGGGACTATAGGCATGTGCCACCATGCCTGGCTAATTTTGTATTTTTTAGAGAGACAGGGTTTTGCCATGTTGCCTAGGCTGGTCTCCAACTCCTAAGCTCAGATGATCCACCTGACTGAGCCTCATAATACTGGGATTACAGGCATGAACCACTGTGCCCAGTTCACACCCAGCAAATTTTTAAATTTTTTTAGAGATGAGGTCTTACCACATTGCCCAAGCTGGCCTCAAGAGTTCTGCCCGCCTCAACATCCCAAACTACTAGGATTATAGATGTGAGCCACCACGCCCAGCCAACCTTAATTGTTTTTAATGTTTAGGAAATATAAATAAAAAACATTTATGGAAAAGACGCCAGAAACAGTGTCTCACACCTGTAATCCTAGCACTTTGGGAGGCCAAGGCGGGAGGATCACCTGAGGTCAGCAGTTCGAGACCAGCCTGGCCAACATGGTGAAATCCCATCTCTACTAAAACACAAAAACTGGCCAGGCATGGTGGCATGCACCTGTAATCCCAGCTACTCAAGAGGCTGAGGCACAAGAATCACTTGAACCTGAGAGGCGGAGGTTGCAGTGAGCCAAGATCACGCCACGGCACTCCAGCCCAGGCAACAGAGCGAGATCCCATCTCAAACAAAAAGAAGGACTGTTCTACAGAACTCAAAGCAAAGCTCCATCTTTTATTATTTTTCTCCCCAATTTTAAGCATTATTCCATATCTAGTTAAACATTAAAATTACAATTCAACTCTGGAAGCACAAATCATATTATAAAAGGAAAGAAAAAGTCACTATTAAAAAAATTTAATAGGAAACACTATCTTTAAAGTAATCTTACTACAGCAATTAATCATATAATAATCTAGAACATCCATTAGTTATAAGTTCAAAAAAAAACCAATTATTTTACAAAGCATAACTATTATTAACCATCTTAAAAACAAGTATTTTAACTAAAACATCACTAATACCTTGAGGAAAAGGGCTAGCTGCTGACACAGTTGTTCCTGGATTTCTTCCACCACCAGGCTTTCTTCCCCTTTGACCTGAGCTGTGAGCTGAAGATTTCTTCCCTTTGCCCTCTGACCCTCTAGTCTCTGAAACATCTTTTCCACTAGAGGTGTGTGCAGAGACTTCCTGGAAATTTGCATTTGTAAATCGTGCAGTAGTATCTTCCAAGCGCTTCAATGATCCAGATATAGAGTTGTTGCTAGTGCTTGTATAAGTCTAACATTTTGATTCAAAAAGGGAAGGAAAAAGAGTTGATTACATTTTAGTTACAGAAAACAAAGGGTGCCACATTAATAAGAACTTGCAGAATAAACACAAAGTTTCTGTTCTAAAAATAAGTCAGTTCACCTAAGAAAATAATCCAAAAACAATTTAAGTCTATTATAATTACTTAAAAGAAAAGAAAAAGCATAGATAATTTAAAGATGGCTGTTTCAGGATCAAATTGCAACAACTAGTAAAAGTATGTATTAGTTATATTTATGAAGTGACACAGTAATACTGAAGATACTCATTTGTCAAGCAACATCATTTTTTTTTTTAACAATGTCTACACTTCCTAGACATGAAATTAAAATAAGCTTTAGTGTTCAACACAGGAAGGTGACAATAAGGGAACTAAGGTGCTACAAATCCATTAGAGGACCATATCCATGAGTTATAAGGCTAGCGGAGGCCAGAGCAAAACTTTTTAAGGAATTCAGGTGAGGGCCCCTTTGCAAAAAAAAAAAAAAAAAAACAGAAAGATTTGAAACAGAAATCATTTTTCCAATTGTTATGTTGAGGAAAAAGTTATATATCGCAAAGGTAAGATTTTATAACTATCCCTAAAAGTGGTTCTCAATCATTCCCTTGATCTGCATTTGTTAAGGAAAAAAGATGAAGATTTGTATAAATAGTTTCCAGTTTTAGCAATCATTTTTAATACAAGGTATACCCAAATAATGGCGAATAAAATGACTACATGAAAGTGTATTATACCAGATACACATTAATCACCATGTTTTGAAATCAAAGGTTTATAAAGTCCATAAGGGCAAAGATTTTGATTGTTGCCATTAAGTTCACTAAAGTATCGAGGCATGCACAGCATAAAGTTCACTAAGTGCTTGCTACATCATCCGCACTAAATTTTTTGTTGGTTAAGTGAATACTTTTTTATTGTATCTATCTAAAATCTCTGCTATACAAATGAAAAAAATCTGAAAATATGCAAAAGTGAATTTTCCCACATACAGCCACCACTCAACACAATCAGATGAATATGAAAAACGAGAACATTACAATAAAATCAAGTTTCAAAATGGCTGGCATTTTTAGCAAAAACAATTTCAAAAAGAGGAATAAGAAAAGAAATTAAGTGTTTGGAAAACCAAATCTTGCTGCTTTTCTGTCACCCTGTTGCCATCCCCAGCCCCCATCATCTCAGTGCCAATAACAGATATTCATCATTAAATAGAAGAAATATTTCATAAAAACAAAGTACTCCACTATTCTAACAAACTACAATCCACAAACAAGAACAAACGTTTCAAAGTAAGTTTAAAAGGAAAAAAAAAAATCCCATTTTACAAACCAATTACATTTAAGCTGATGAAACTTCATGGCTTACTTTAGAAATATGAACCTTTTCCATGCTGGGCAGGTCAATTTGGAAACCACCCCACCTCATTTTTCAAATACTTTTTCCAATTACTTGAGTTGATCCTGAGGTTCTCCATTCCTCTCACATCTGATCCTTGCATGACCTAGTGAAGTTTAAAAGTCATCTAAGAAAACACAGTGGTGTTCTTCACTCATGTATTTTTGCTCATGTATCAAATAAAGAATGGAGAGAAAATTGGGTAGAGTACTACAAATGGAAATACACTATTCACCTCCACATGACAATCTACATTAGAGATGGTCATTTTTCCCACTTATTTAACAGAACACCCTTGCTCAAACCCTGAAGTATAAATCTGTCCATAAAAACCCATGAAAACATGACATTTGGAAGAAACAGTATTACAAAGAGAGCAATGAATAAAACAATCAAATTTCAGTGACAAAAAATCATATTAAAACCGTAACTGAACATTTTTTAAATGTCCAAACCTATGTTTCAGAACAAAATCAGACTTAATGTGAAAAAAATGAATTTTAGCTTTAGATGTTAACAATTTTTAAATTATACATAATGACACTAACTAAGGCAATGCAGGGTTCATTCAAAGAGAAACCTCTATTTTAATTCCATGTTTAAAAGTGATTTTAAAAGTACTTGTTCCATAATGTGCTGTTGGGACAATATGGCACTAGGGAATTCCATTATAAACATACAATGATCAACTCAAAATCAAAGAAAAGACAGGTAAAAGGAGACCAGAGGGAGGTGGGAGATGGCTGAAAGACACACTATGAGTAAGTAAGCCCAAGACTAAATTCACAAAATCTTGTTTCCTCACTTTTGTATTCTAAATGTCTATCATAGCATGAACATCTCACTGCTCTGAGTGTAATTCTTGTATATAATAATACTTATTTTCAATGCAAATTGGACCACAAAATGCAAACTACTTCATTTGGTGCTCTACTGAAAAATATAAGTTCTTTTTTTGTTGTTGTTCTTTTCTACTGGAGATAAAACTGGATATTTGGCTGTACTGAGAGTCTCTGAAGTGCTGCATAAATACTTTGTTCTACATTGTGATTTACAGGCAACTTAATCTTTTAAAAGGCTAATTCAGAATACGCGTCATTTTTATTTCATGGCCAACTATTAGTCCTAAGATAAGCTGCAACACCAATATACGTACACAACAGCATTAAGTGGGAACAAAAATTATTTACTTCAAACAAAAATTTAAAACTAGAGCCAAAATTAAACAATGACTCTATAACAAATAACCAAAGAAACAGCAGCTATGATTATTCACAAAAGGTATGGTTGCCTCAGATTAGTCTACTAGGCTCTGTCATCTGCATTGGTGACGAGAAGTGGTATGCCTTCAACCATTAGAAAACATAATGTGCTGGTCAAAATTTTAAAATAAAATTGTATACTATTCAAGTGTCCCATAAAAACCACAAACTTTGTACCAAGCCAACCTTGAGACTACAACATGTAAACTACCCAACATAAATCACCAAAAGAATGAGTACCTTAAAAAAAAATAATAGTAACAGTGAGCTGTAGAACAACCTTAAGTAGCCTAATTTACATGCTACTAGAATACTCAAAAAGAATGGGAGGATTAAAATAAATGAACAAAAAATCCCCACAAAACTGAAGAAATAATAGTAGGAAAAATTTAAAAATTGATGGAAAAAAAAACCCCCACAGTTTAAGAACCTCAAGTAACCCAAAGAAAAATAAATATGAAGAAAAGTAAATGAACTCAGTTCATTATCAAATTGCTTATCATTAAAAACCAATGATAAAGAGGAAATGTTACAAGAAACCAGGCTTTTCTTTTTTCTTTTTAAGGATGTCTTACATGCCAAAAACAAAGATTAAGAATGAAAGCAAAATCTTCCCTGAAAACATTCAATCTAGAAAACAAGAGAGTACTAAAAGAAAAAACTGTCAACTTAGAATTCCACAGGCAGCTATTATAAAATATCTTTCTAAAACAAATACAAAATAAAGGCTTTTTTGGATATAAAAGCTGAAAGAACTAATCACTAGCAGACCAACACTACAATAAATGCTAAAAGAACTATTTCAGACAAATAATAAATGAAATGTGAATATACCAAAAAGAAGGAAGAGCATTAGAAATGTTCATTGCTAATGGCAAATACAGTACAGAGAGATGATGATGATGTGAAATTTCTCATCACACCACTCAAAACAGTGTGCAAATTATAATATATTTATTTCTGGAATTTTCCATTCAATATTTTTCAGACCCCAGTTGACTGAAGATAACTGAAACTCTGAAAAGAGATAAGGAAGGAGTAACAGACAGATATAGTAAAAACGGTAAACAATAAAGACTTGTTCATTATTTCACTTTTTTTTTTTTGAGACAGAGTCTCGCTCTGTCGCCAGGCTGGAATACAGTGGTATGATCTCAGCTCACTGCAACCTCCACCTCCCGGGTTCCAACGATTCTCCTGCCTCAGCCTTCCCAGTAGCTGGGACTATAGGCGCCTGCCACCATGCCCAGCTAATTTTTGTATTTTTAGTAGAGAGGGGTTTCACCATGTTGGGCAGGATGGTCTTGATCTCTTGACCTCGTGATCCACGCGCTTCGGCCTCCCAAAGTGCTTGGGGGTACAGGCATGAGCCACCACGCCTGGCCTATTTTAAACTCTTTACAAGACAGATGATGTACAGCAAAAGTAGTAACAATAAATTGTGTTTTATAATATATGTAAAAAAATAAGTGATAAAAATAGCACAAAACCAAAAGGGTAGAAGTATACAGCTACAAGGTTCTTATACTATACGTAAACTAGTATAATATTGCTTGAAGGTAAACTCTGAGAGGCTAACGATGCTATACTGTACTCTCTAAATCAAACAATGCTATATAACAAAAAATTACTACAAATCAGGCAAAACTGAATCATAAAAAAAGTTCAATCAAACATACAGCAGAGATAGAGATAGATAGAGAGAGAGAGACAGAGAGAGAAGGGAAGAGAAATGATGGGCAAAAAGAAAAGGATTAGCAAATGTTAGATTAAAATACAACTACACAGAGGCCAGGTACAGTGGCTCACACTGTAATCCCAGAACTTTTGGAGGCAGGCAGATCAACTAAGGTCAGGAGTTCGAGACCAGCCTGGCCAACATGGTAAAACCCCGTCTCTACCAAAAAATACAAAACTTAGCCACGTGTGGTGGTGTGCACCTGTAGTCTCAGCTAAATCAGGAGACTGAGGTGGGAGATCACTTGAACCCAGGAGGCGGAGGTTGCCGTGAGCCAAGATCAAGCCACTGCACTCCAGTCTGGGAGACAGAGCGAGACTCTGTCTCAATAATAATAATAACAGTATTATAATAAAATACAACCACTCAGAGAATCATATTATATGTAAATTCTCTAAACACCCCAATTAAAAAGCAAAGATTGCAACAATGAATGAATAAACTCAAAACATGACTATACGCTGCCTTAAAAAAACCTATTCTGGCTGGGCGCAGTGGCTCACACCTGTAATCCCAGCTGTTTGGCAGGCGGAGGAGGGTGGATCACCTGAGGTAAGGAGCTGGAGATCAGCCTGACCAACATGGAGAAACCCCGTATCTACTAAAAATACAAAATTAGCCAGGTGTGGTGGCACATACCTGTAATCCCAGCTATTCGGGAGGCTGAGGCAGGAGAATCGCTTAAAACCAGGAGGCGGAGGTTGCGGCGAGCCAAAATCGTGCCATTGCACTCCAGCCTGGGCAACAAGAGTGAACCCCCCCCCTCAAAAACAAATAAACAAACAAAAAAGAAGCCTATTTTAAGTTAAATTAACTTCAGGCCAGGTGCAGTGGCTCGCACCTGTAATCCAGCACTTTAAGAAGCCAAGACAGGTGGATCACTTGAGGCCAAGAGTTCAGGACCAGCCTGGCCAACATGGTGAAACCCCGTCTCTACTAAGCATACAAAAATTAGCCAGGCGTGGTGACGCACACCTGCAATCCCAGCTACTTGGAAGTCTGAGGCAGGAGAATCACTTGAACCCGGGAGGCAGAGGTTGCAGTGAGCTGAGATCATGCTGCTGCACTCCAGCCTGGGTGACAGAGCGAGACTCTATCTCAAAAAAAAAAAAAAAAAAAAGAAAAAGAAAAAAGAAACCTATTTTAAATATAAAGGCACAAAGAAAGTATAAGCATGGGAAAAGAAACATCAAGCTAAAGCTAATCAATAGAAAGCTAAATTCACTATATTAATATCAGCCAGCAGATTTCATAACAAAGAATATTAACAAAATACAGTGGCTTACTCATCAAGAAGATACAAAAATCCTAATTGTTTCTGCACCTAATACCCACCGCTCACAATAATTGACAGAACAAACAGGCAAAAAACGAGTAAGGATACAGACAACTTAATATAAATCAACTTGACCTAATGGACATTTACAGAAAAACTCCACACAACTACAAATGAAGACACATTCATTCTTTTAAAAAACACATAGAGCCGGGCACAGTGGCTCACACCTGTAATCCCAGCACTTTGGGAGGCTGAGGGGGCAGGTCATGAGGTCAAGAGATCAAGACCATCCTGACCAACATGGTGAAACCCTGTCTCTACTAAAAATACAAAAATTAGCTGGGTAAGTCCCAGCTACTCAGGAGGCTGAAACAGGAGAATCGCTTGAACCTGGGAGGCAGAGGCTGTAGTGAGCTGAGATCGTGCCACCGCACTCCAGGACAGAGGGAGACTCTATCTCCACCCCCCACCCCCCCAAAAAAAAACCAAACAAACAAACAAAAAAAAACCACACACATAGAATGTTTAACAAGATAATCCATGTTCTGCATCAAAAAAGTATAAATAAACTTAAAAGGAATGATAATACAAAAATATTAAATTAGAAATCAGTAACAGTGAATATCCAAATATTTCTAAACTAAATAACACACTTTTAAGTAACTCATAGGTCAAAGAAGAAAAGGAAAACCACATAAAGCATTTTTTAAACTAAATAAAAATGAAAACACAACATATCAAAATTCATAAAGCCCTACTTAAGAGAGAAGTTTATATCATGAAATGCCTATACTAGGAATTCTGGTTTCTCGTTGAGCATATAAGGAGCAGAGAGAAGTCTTTGCTCTGCCCTAAAACAAATACAAAGCTCAACAAACTGAAAATCACCAACTCTTATATCAGTGAATTGAGAGGTCACAGGGCAAACTGCTAAACAAAAAATTGGGGCTCATGCCTGTAATTCCAGCACTTTGGGAGGTGGAGGCGGGCGGATCACAAGGTTAGGAGATCGAGACCATCCTGGCTAACAAGGTGAAACCCCGTGTCTACTAAAAAATATTTAAAAATTACCCAGGCATGGTGGCAGGCGCCTGTAGTCCCAGCTACTCGGGAGGCTGAGACAGGAAAATGGTGTGAACCCGGGAGGTGGAGCTTGCAGTGAGCTGAGATTACGCCACTGCACTCCAGCCTGGGTGACAGAGCAAGACTCCGCCTCAAAAAACAAAAACAAAACAAACAAACAAACGAAAACAAAAATTAGCTGGGCATGGTGGCACATGCCTGTAATCCCAGCTACTTGGGAGGCTGAGGCAGGAGAATTACTTGAACCCGGGAAGCAGAGGTTGGAGCCGAGATCACGCCATTGCACTCCAGCCTGGGCAACAAGAGTGAAACGCCGTCCAAAAAAAAAAAAAAAAAGGCACATGTATACATATGTAACAAACCTGCATGTTGTGCACATGTACCCTAGAACTTAAAGTATAATTAAAAAAAAAAAAAAAAACTTACAACTTACCTAAGCAAATCCAGCAGCTGAAACCTCTGCAGGAACCAGTACCAGGGAAAGAAAACCTGAACTATTTTAGTTGATAAACTGCTGGAGGCACAGTGTGGACAAGCCTGAAAAAGAAAACCTCCAGGGGGACCTGGTCTTGGGGGATCCTCACACTTTTGTGAATTTTACCTCTAGGACCTCTAGCAGGCCCACAGAGTGAATACTGGAGAAAGAATCCTCCAGAGATCCCTCCAATAAAGGGGGAAAAGGAACCATTCTGAAATAACCAGAGCTTTCTTTTTCCTAACAAGGCCTGCTATTTAACTATTTAACCAGATTCTAACCTGTGGAGGTTTTTGTCAGAGCCTAACCAACCTAGGGAAGGGAAATGTACAACCTCAGGCGACTCTAACCATCATCGTATCCCACTTGCGGGAGAAAAAAATAACTAAGAAGCCCCCATGCAGTTCACATTCCAGGGGTAGAGGTTCACCTAAAGACTGAAACCTAATTACAGAAGTATAAGATGCCTCCTGTTCCCCACAATTCACTAGTACATTAACTAAAGGCCTATTTGTAGTGCAGTTCCCTTTGCCAGGACATAATGTTCAACTTGAAACAACAACACAAAAGGCAAAAAATACAGTTTAAATAAAGTGAAAAACCATCAGAAACTAAGTCAGACATGGCAGGAATGTTGGAATTATGAGACCAATAATTTTTAAAATCTATGATTAATACGATAAGGAATTTAATGGAAAAGGTAGACAACATGCAAGAACATATGCATAATGAAAGCAAATCAGAAATGCCAGAGACACCAAAAACAAACAGAAATGAAGAATGAATGTCTTTGATGGAATCATCAGCAGAGTGGGACACAACTGAAGAAAAAAATCTCTAAGCTTGAGGATATGACAATAAAAACTTCCAAAATTGAAAAGGAAAGAGAAAAAAGACCGGAAAACAAAAGCAAACAAAATATCCATGAATGCTGGGACACATACAAAACGCATGACATAGTTAAAATGGGAATATGAGGAATAGAAGAAAAGAGAAGCAGCAATATTTGAAATCATAACGTCCAAAAACTTACCCTCGAATAAATGGCAGTAGCCAAACCAGCTATCAAAGAAACTTAGAGGACACCAAGCAAGATAAATGCAAAAAAGGAGGGGGTAAGGGAAGTACACCTCCACGCTCAAAGATTAAAATCCACGAAGGAAGCCAGAGGAAAACACCTTACCCACACAGTCACCAAGTGTAAGAATGATATCTGAATTTGCCTCAGAAAACATGCAATCAATCAAGCAGATAGTGAAATAAAACACTTAAAGTGTGATGAGAGGGTGAAAAAAAAAAGACAAGAAAATGCAATCATATAAAATACTCAATAAAAACCACAAAAGCTGTGAATGACAAAAACAGTAACAAAAATTTAAAAATGAAAAATAGTAATAAATATGGTAGATATTAACCCAATTATATCAATAATCACCTTAAATGGCAATGGTCTAAATATCCCAATTAAAAAATAAAGATTGTCACAGATCCAAAACCAAGCAGCAACTACATGTTGTCTACAGGAAACCTACTTTAAATATAAAGACATGTAGAGTTTAAAGGAAATCGTGCTCGCTTTGGCAGCACACATACAAAAATTAGAATGATACAGAGAAGATCAGTAGGACCCCTGTGCAAGGGTGACACGCAAATTCGTGAAGGGTTCCATATAAAAATAAATAAATAAAAAGGAAATGGAGAAAGATATACCATGCTAATGCTAATTTTTAAAAAGCAGAAATACTATATTAATTATGAACAGAACAGACTCAGAGCAAAGAAAGTTATCAGGACTAAAGAGAGTAATAAAATAAGATACAGGTGTTAATACTTCAAAACGACATAACAATCCTTAATGTGTATGGACTAACAAAAGAAGTCAAAATATATGAAGCAAAAACTGATAGAAATTGATACTGCAGCCAGAAATTAACAGATACACTAGTGAGAAAATCAGTTAAGGACACAGCTGAGCTCAACAGTACTATCAATCAACTGTATATAATTGACATCTGTAGACTACTTCGTCCAACAACAGCAGATGACACATTCTTCTATTCTCCAGCTTACATGGAACACTAACCAAGACAGACCACATTCTAGACCATAAAACACACCTTAACAAATTTTAAAGAATAGAAATCATACAGTGTGCCTTGCTCTCTCAGACCACAATGAAATTAAATCAGAAATCAATACCAGAAAGGTGGCCATAAATCCAAAAACACATGGAGATTAAACAAGACACTTCTAAACAACATATAAGTAAAATAATAAAGAGAAATTTAAAAATATTTGAAACTAAATGAAAATAAAACTTATAAAAATTTGTCAGATGCTGGGAAAGCAGCGTTTAAAGAGGAATTTATTGCACTGAATGTATATATTGGAAAAGAAGATAGAAGAACAATAATCTTCTTTTTTTTTTTTTTTTTTTGTGAGATAGAGTTTTGCTCTTGTCACCCACCCAGACTAGAGTGCAATGGCGCTATCTTGGCTCACTGCAAACTCCACCTCCTGGGTTCAAGTGATTCCCTGCCTCAGCCTCCTGAGTAGCTGGGATTACAGGCATCCGGCACCACACCCAGCTAATTTTTGTATTTTTAGTAGATACGGGGGCTTCACCATGTTGGCCAGGCTGGTCTTGAACTCCTGACCTCAGGGGATCCACCACATCTGGCTTTTTTTTTTTTTTTTTGAGATGGAGTCTTGCTCTGTCACCCACGCTGGAGTGCAGTGGTGAGATCTCGTGTCACTGCAACCTCCGCGTCTCGGGTTCAAGTGCTTCTCCTGCCTCAGCCTCCCGAGTAGCTGGGACTACGGGCCTGCACCACCACGCCCGGCTAATTTTTGTATTTTTAGTAGACAAAGAGTTTCTCCATGTTGGCCAGGCTGGTCCGGAATCCCTGACCTCAAGTGATCTGCCTGCCTCAGCCTCCTAACGTGCTGGGATACAGGCATGAGCCACCGCGCCTGGCCTTAATCTTCAAAATAGTAGAAAAAGAAGAGCCAATTAAGCCCAATGTAAGCAAACAAATAAAAATTAAAGTGGCCAGGCATGGTGGCTCACGCCTGTAATCCCAGCACTTTGGTGGGTTAAGGGGGGGCAAATGGCTTAAGCCCAGGAGTTCAAGACCAGCCTAGGCAACATGCGAAACTTATCTCTATAAAAAATTATAAGAAAAAATTAGATGGGCATGGTGGTGTGTACCTCTAGTCTCAGCTGATCAGGAGGCTGAGGTGGGAGTATGCTTGGGCCTGGGAGGTCAAGGCTGCAATGAACCACTGCACTCCAGCCCGGGCAACAGAGCAAGACTCTCTCAAAAAAAGTTTAGGCAAGGTGGCACGATACAAAATAAACACAGAAATTTCAACAGGATTTTTATACACTAGCAAGGAACAATCATCACTGTGGTAAGCTCCAAAGAAATGAATAGATGGTTCGTTCAAACCTGTTGAGATCTAACATGGACGGGCTGAAGAAGAGGAACAAAAAGAGCAAGACTAAGGCCAGGCATTGTGGCTCACCTGTAATCCCAGCACTTTGGGAGGCCAAGGCAGGTGGATCACCTGAGTTCAGGAGTTCGAGACCAGCCTGGCCAACATGGTTAAACCTTATCTCTACTAAAAATACAAAAATTAGCCAGGCGTGGTGGTGGGCGTCTATAATTCCAGCTACTCAGGAGGGTGAGGCAGGAGAATCCCTTGAACCCAGGAGGCAAAGACTGCAGTGAGCCGAGATCACACCACTGCACTCCAACCCTGCCAACAAAGCAAGAATCCGTCTCAAAAAAAAAAAAAAAAAAAAAAAGCAAGAGTAAGAAGAGCAAAGTAGCCCAGGGAAGGGCACCAACTTTCCTGCTTTCACCAACGAACCATTGAATTGCTATTTTTTCTTTGGTTTTTACGTTTTGCCTCAAACCTAGGTTTCTGTTTCTCTACAGTAACTTTTTTTATGGTCATTCTGGAGAGAAGAAGGGCTGCAATGTTCACACATTAGTTGTGATAAGAAGCCAGTTTATTTTAGATTTGGCTAACCAGTCTGGGCTGCGTGACTATATACTCCTGAATTATAGTTTTAAAAGCTTGTAAAAGAAAACACAAAAAAATTCATAAACTAAATTTCATAAAGAATGTCTGCTCTTCAAAAGATTAAAAGAATGAAAATATAAGCCACAGAGTGACATAAATATCTGCAAATATGTATCTGATAAAGGACCTGCATCCAGAATACATACTCTCACGAAAGTCAGTAACAAGAAAACAAGCCAATAAAAAAAAGCAGGTTGGTGGGGAGATCTTAATAAACACTTCACCAAAAATAACAAATAACAAATATGCACATAAAAAGATATTGGCTAAGCACAGTGGCTCATGCCTGTAATCGCAGCACTTTGGGAGGCCGAGGAGGGTGGATCACGAGGTCCGGAGACTGAGACCATCCTGGCTAACACAGCGAAACCCCATCTCTACTAAAAAAATACAAAAAAATTAGCCGGGCGTGGTGGTGGGCGCCTGTAGTCCCAGCTACTCGGGAGGCTGAGGCAGGAGAATGCATTAACCCAAGAGGCAGAGGTTGCAGTGAGCCAAGATTGCACAACTGCACTCCAGCCTGGGCGACAGAGCGAGACTCCGTCACACATACAAAAAAAGCATATACCTACCATGGTGAGTCACACCTACCATGTGGCCCAACCATTCCACTCCTTGGTATTCATGCAAGAGAAATAAAAACATATATCTTATAAGATTTATACAATATTTATGGTAGCTTTATTTGTAACAGCCCAAAACTGAAAACAACCTGAATGTCCATCAGTTGTTGAATGGATAAGCAAATTATAGTATATCCATACATAGAATTGTAGTCAGCCAAAAAATGAACTATTAAAATATACAACAAGAAAAAATCTTAAAATAATTATGCTGAAAGATGCCAGACAGAAAAAGCATACATACTGTATGTTTCCATTTTTTAACATTACAGAAAATTCAAACTAATTTAAAGTGACAAAAAGCAGATCAGTAGTTGCTTGGGGAGGGATGTGAAGACAGGGAAAAGGAGATTAAAAGAATTCACAAGGAAACTCTTGCCTGTGATTGTGATGGTAGTTTCACTAATGTGTACATATGTCAAAATGTTATCAATGTTCCTATTTTAAATATGTGCAATGTATCGTGTATATTTATGATATATTAGACTTTTGAATAACTTATGGTCCTAAGATTGTGTGTGTGTGTATTTCCTTCAAAATTAAATTTACTTTTTAAAAAAGCTTAACTTTTAAATATTATTGTGTTGTGTTGTAAAAATACAAGGAAAGAACAAAAAGATAAAGTGACTCAATAAAAAAGATTAAATCTCCACTTGGATTTCATTATAACTTCAAAGTTCTAAAGATTTCTTTAAAAGATGATCCTTAAAGAAACATTAAAATTTTTAAATTACACATAAAAATTAACTTATTTTACCAAAAATTTTCTCCTGAAAGTCTTAAAAAATCAGTACAAAATTTAACAGCTAATTGAAAAGATTTACTTAAAATCAGGTTCTCCTTTATCCTCTTTTAAAAAATGTTGCAAAGAAAAAGAGACAAAAACCTGATCACGTATCTCTGGTGCACAAAAACCTTCCTTAAAACAAACAAAAACTGTACTTTAAAAGCTAAATTACCTCAAAATTCAAACAACTAAAAATTGTGAGCTATTTATAATGACACTCAGAAACAACTAAGTCTTCTAATAATAATGAAAGGTAATGTGTGTTAAAGATTGCTTTTAACAAGGTGTGAGGTTCAATTTTGTCAATTTAAAAAGAGAACTGTGGCTTATAAGCATCTACGAATTTCTTTACCAAAATAACATTGACAGCAAGCAAATCTCTATCAGGTCAAAACGAAGACTTTCTCCCCTTTTCTTTTTCTTTTCTTTTCTTTTTTTTCTTTTTTTTTTTTTTTTTTGAGATAGAGTCTCGCTCTGTCACCCGGTCTGGAGTGCAGTGGTACCATCATCTTGGCTCACTGCAACCTCGGCCTCTGGGGTTCAAGCAATTCTCCTGCCTCAGCCTCTTAAGTAGCTGGGATTATAGGCACATGCCACCATACCCAGCTAATTTTTTGTATTTTTAGTAGTAGAGACAGGGTTTCATCATGTTGACCAGGCTGGTCTCAAACTCCTGGCCTCAAATGATCCACCCACCTCGGCCTTCCGAAGTGCTGGAATTATAGGCGTGAGCTACCCCACCTGTCATCTCCCCTTTTTTTCCTTGGCAATATCCTCTCCTACCATGGGAAGAAGAAAACTAGTTTGAAGTGCTCAGAAAGACTATAAATTGGGGAAATCAGGGGAGTAACCACACTTTCCTAAAAACATAAGCTGTCTCTACTTGTTTTGTCATATTAAAGGACTCCCTACATCAAGTTCCTGCAGACACAGAATCCTATGTGTTCCATCTAATCATCTTTTACCTAAGAACGGAAATCCCCCAATCATAGAAACAAAGAGCTATGGTTTCTGGAAAAGACACTTACACTTTTACTCCCCCTGATAATAATCTTAGTGAACAATGCTTATGTATCACCGGTGGTCCACCACCATCATTACCAAAGATTTGTGTGAAAATACTACACTAGTAAATTATAGTTGCAATATTTAAAAGGTGATAGTGATAACACATTAATAACATAATATTGAAGTAGATACTTGTTGCTAATTTCTAGTTTTAAAACATTTATATGCAAAAGGGTTAAAGGTTAGTCACAGAAAAAGTGCACTAAAAAATATGAGGCAGTATAATCTAAGTTAATAAAGAAATAAATGAAACAGAATTTTTTACTAAGGAGTAAGAGATGGTAAACTAAGATTAAAAATGTGCAAACACTACATGATACAGACATTTAAAAATTACAGTAGTGAATTAAAGTTCCCTTGACTTTCAATTTAAGTGTGCTCTACCATCATCAACCATGGAGTCTACACATTGTGTACATGTATCAAAATATTACATGTACCTCCAAAATATGTACAACTACGATATATCAATAATTTTTAAAAACTCATATAGTCTAGAAGGAACCCTAAAGTTCTGGGTAAAACAGCCTTTCTTTCCCTGACCTATCCCTATCTTTCCATCAAGAGAAGATAAGAGTGTGGTGAAACCACCGTTCCCCAAAAAGGAACCTATGACTGAAGTCTTCTACCAGCCATCAGGATCAAGAAGGAGCCCATACTACCTCTCTACCCGACCTCTTCAAACACTCAAGGCCTCATCTTATTTGCCTGAAGTCTACCAGGGTCAATCTGATAATGACTTTCTCCCTGTTTTTATGTCAGTCATCAAAAGACTCCTGGTCCATCCTCACCTACCTCATCCCTACACAGTTGTGAACCTCCCCTATTATGTCCACACCTGCCACCCCTCCTTCAACAGCTGAAAGTCTTCCACTGTGCTCTGAGAACAAGGTGCAATGTACCCCACCCTTTTCTCTGAACATCTCCTCTGATTCTTGTTCCAACAAAAACTTAGATCGACCCTGAAACCCACTGTTTACTCTGTAGCTATCTCAACGTTACTTTGCTCGCACAGCTCTTGTATCACTGGGTATGGAGATGAGGTAGGTTTCCTCATTCCTCAATGTTAATTCTACAACTCTCTAAAACCTTCCAGCAAAAAAATTTCAAGTCACCAGACATTAGCAACCATTAGGTCTCATCATTAGGGTAGGATACAGCAAACTACAGGCCCTCTAGTTATCCACCTGTTTTTGTATAGCTCAACAGCTAAGAATGATTTTAATACATTTAAATGGCTTTTTAAAAAAAATCAAAAGAAGACTGTTTCATAACACATCAAAACTATATAAAATTTAAGTTCCAGTGTCCACAAATAAAGTTTTGCTGGAACACTGCCACATCCGCTTGTTTAAAAATTGTCTATGACTACGTTGTTCTACAGCAGCAAAGGTCTGAGTATTAAAAAGAGCCAGTATGGCCTACAAAACCTAAAATACTTAGTATTCAGCCCCTGACAGAAAAAGTTTGCCAACCGCTGCCTTAGGATCTACATTACTGTCAGTCTTCGACACTACTGTTATTTTACTTCTTAGAGAATTCAATATACATCTAGACAATCTTTTATAACCTCCAGTCTCTCTGTTCCTTGACAGCCTCTCTTCCAATGATCTTGTCTTTTCTGCCCTACATCAGCCCCTCATGCCCTGATCATCACATCCTAGAGTCTGATATGATTACATAATCTCAAACCCTCAATAATCTCCATTTCATATATCCTACTCTTAAATACCACTTCATATTTCTAATTCACTCTTCACTACTCCAACAATCTTTGAGGTCTTACTGAGTTGCCCAGGCTGGTCTCAAACTCCTGGGCTCAAGCAATCCTCCTGCCTCAGCCTCCCAAAGTACTGAAATTACAGGCATGAGCCACCATGCGCAGCCTTCAACAATCCTTTAATTTCACCAGAAACCATTAACCAGTATATACTATCCCTCATCTATTGTCCTCATTTCCCTACCCACTGGGTTTAAATATAATGATCCATCATTATAATCCCCCTAGCATTTACCCTCACTCATTCGCTATATTCAGATGGTAAAATAACAACCTGACCAAACCCTACTCTGTGCCCACATCCATAGAGATGGACAAGAATAGAGAAAAACAAAAAGCTGTATAAATCTGCCTCACCTTTAAGTCTTGCCCATGAACCTTCAGGTGGAACATTGTGACTACCCAGAAATCATAGTAAACATCGTGGTAATTTTCTTTTGCATTATTATAGTTAACTACCTCATGCTTTTTTTCTTCGCTCAAATCTCTAATACTCCTCAAATCGTCACAACTAAAAGCATCACTTCTTACTTCTCTACTAAAGATACAAAAAATCCGAAAAACTTCTGGATTTACCACAAGATATTTTCCCCAAAATCCCATCCCTTTTCATATTCTAGGGGACATCACTGTGGCAATATTCCTGTCTTTTCTATCATTTCATTATTCCTCCTCTCTACTGAATCATTCCTATTGGTGTACCTAACATCCTATTATTTATCTTATTTTTAAAATACCCTTCATTATCTCCACTTCCCTAACCTATTCTTCTGCTCCTCTTCATAGCAAAGCTCCTCATTTATACACACTGTCTGACTTTTCTCCCCCATTCTCTCTATAAAGCACTCCAATCAGGCTTTTGCCTCAATCAGTACTTTAAAACTGTTCAAGGTTAGTAATGACCTCCAAATGACTAAAACGGCTAGTCCTTAATATATGACACAGTTCACTTATCCCCACCTTTCTTTAACTTGGCTTCCAGCATACCACATCCTATTAGTTTTCTTCCAAACTCTACCCTCTTCTCAGTCTCCTTTCTTGGTTGTACCTCCTCTTCCAGACCTTTCGACACAGGAGGTCCTGGGCCTCCTAAGGCCTATTTCTCTACCTGCACTCACTTCTCCCTTAGTGGTATCATTCAGTCTTGTGGCTTTAAATAACTCCATATGCATATAATTCCCACATTTAGTATCCAAAGTTGAGACCTCTTTTCTGAATACCAGACTAGGTATCCAACTGGCTAGCCAGCATATCTACTTAGATGTCTAATATTAATAGATATATCTCAACCCCAACATATCTGTGGTAGGCAGGATAGCACCCCTCAACCAAGATGTCCACATTCTAATCCCTGAAACCTGTGAATATGTTATATTACATGGCAAAAGAGGCTTTGCAGATGTAATTAAACTTAAGGATTTTATGTTTTTATTTATTTTTAATTATTATTATACTTTAAGTTTTAGGGTACATGTGCACAATGTGCAGGTTAGTTACATATGTATACATGTGCCATGCTGGTGTGCTGCACCCATTCACTCGTCATTTAGCATTAGGTATATCTCCTAATGCTATCCCTCCCTCCTCCCCTCACCTCACAACAGTCCCCAGAGTGTGATGTTCCCCTTCCTGTGTCCATGTGTTCTCATTGTTAATTCCCATCTATGAGTGAGAACATGTGGTGTTTGGTTTTTTGTCCTTGTGATAGTTTACTGAGAATGATGATTTCCAATTTCATCCATGTCCCTACAAACGACAAGAACTCATCATTTTTTATGGCTGCATAGTATTCCATGGTGCATATGTGCCACATTTTCTTAATCCAGTCTATCATTGTTGGACATTTGGGTTGGTTCCAAGTCTTTGCTATTGTGAATAGTGCTGCAATAAACATATGTGTGCATAGGCATGGGCAAGGACTTCATGTCTAAAACACCAAAAGCAATGGCAACAAAAGCCAAAATTGACTAATGGGATCTAATTAAACTAAAGAGCTTCTGCACAGCAAAAGAAACTACCATCAGAGTGAACAGGCAACCTACAAAATGGAAGAAAATTTTCACAACCTACTCATCTGACAGAGGGCTAATATTCAGAATCTACAATGAACTCAAACAAATTTACAAGAAAAAAACAACCCCATCAAAAAGTGGGCGAAGGATATGAACAGACACTTCTCAAAAGAAGACATTTATGCAGCCAAAAGACACATGAAAAAATGCTTATCATCACTGGCCATCAGAGAAATGCAAATCAAAACCACAATGAGATACCATCTCACACCAGTTAGAATGGCGATCATTAAAAAGTCAGGAAACAACAGGTGCTGGAGAGGATGTGGAGAAATAGGAACACTTTTACACTGTTGGTGGGACTGTAAACTAGTTCAACCATTGTGGAAGTCAGTGTGGCGATTCCTCAGGGATCTAGAACTAGAAATACCATTTGACCCAGCCATCCCATTACTGGGTATATACCCAAAGGACTATAAATCATGCTGCTATAAAGACACATGCACACATATGTTTATTAAACTTAAGGATTTTAAAATGGGACATTATCTTGGACTTTCCAGGTAGACCCAATCTAATCACATGAGCTTAAAAAGAGAACTTTCTCCAGCTAAAAGCAAAAGAGATGCAAAAAAAAAATTCCAAGTGTAAGAGGAATTCAACATGCCATTGCTACCTATGAGATGGAGGGGATCATGTGACAATGGCACAAGGAAACAAAAAGAGGCTCTAGAAGCCAAGGGCTGACCCCCACTTGACAGGCAGCAAAGAAATGGGCACCTCAGTCCTACAACCAATCACAAGGAACCAAATTTTGCCAATAACCTGACCCAGCATATAAGCAGATTCATTCTGCCAATAACCTGACGAACGGTAGAAACAGATTTTCAGATAAGAACCCAGACCATCCAACACCTTGATTTTGGCCTTGAGAGACCCTAATTAGAGGAAACAGCTGAGTCCACCCAGACTTCTGGCCTACAGAACAACGACTAGTAAGTTTATGTTGTTTTAAACTGGTATATTGTAGTAATTGCATCTGCAATAGAAAACTAAAACCACATCCCAAACTGAATTCCTTTCTTTCCCCTCAACCTGCTATGCCCACAGTCTTTCCCCTCTTTGTTAACTGTGACTCTATACCTTCTAGTGATCTGACCCAAAATCTCTGGAATCATCCATGGATCCTCTCTTTCTCATATGCCTCTAACTTATCTGTAAGAAAGTCAGGTGGGCTTTGTATGTATTCAGAATCTGATCACCTATCACTACCTCTGTTGTTACCACCATCTCTCTCTGGATGACTGCATACCTTGCTAATGGCCTCTCTGCTTCCATTCTGACTTTCCACAGCCTGCCCAAAACAAAGCAGCCAGAGCTACTTTCAAAACCTAAGTCAGACCATGTTACATCTCAATTCAGAAACCTCCAATAGCTCACTTTTTGATCAAACTAAACACAAAGTCTTTACACTGGTTTATACCGCTTTGCATAATGGGTTCCTCACCCTAGACTCATCTCCTACTGCATTTCCCGACTTACTTATTCTGTCCCAGTCTCCCTCTGTTTTCATATTAACCACAAGATAATAATCCTAATAATACTTAATATTTACTAATTCTCACTATGAACCAAATACTGTTCTAACTGCTTTACATGTATTCTGTCATTCAATTTCATTAATAATTTCCCCCACTTTACAAATGATATAATTGAGTTAACCAAGGTTAATTTACCTAAACACTCAATCAGTAAGTGGGGAGGACAGAATTCAAAATCTCAGGTGAATGAAGTCCACCCACAGCCAAAATACTCTGTCTCAATGATGGTTCCCACTTGTTATCCTTACTTAACAACAGGCTTTGGAGACAAGCACAGAATAAACAGAAGGTAGAATAAGGTAAGAAATGAGAATTCAGGCCAGGAGCGGTGGCTCTCGCCTGTAATCCCAGCACTTTGGGAGGCTGAGGTGGGCAGATCACAAGGTCAGGAGATCGAGACCATCCTGGCTAACACAGTGAAACCCCGTCTCTACTAAAGATACAAAAAATTAGCCAGGCGCAGTGGCACGCGCCTGTAGTCCCAGCTACTCGGGAGTCTGAGGCAGAAGAATCACTTGAACCAGGTAAGTGGAGGTTACAGTGAGCTGAGATTGTGCCAAGGCACTCCAGCCTGGGTGACAGAGCGAGACTCCATCTCAAAAAAAAAAAGAAATGAAAATTCTAAGTGCCTGATATGTGGTTGAAAAGCTGGGAAAAGTTAGGGAATGAAAACAGTTTTTAGAGGTGAAAATCAGCACAATAACTACTTATTACATAAAACAAAATATGATACTTAAAACTTACTTTTTCTGTAGTAACAGTCAAGGATGGAACCAATGCAGGTGATGGTTCTGGCTGCTTCTTGTGTTTTTGTTTGTGTTTGTCCTTCTCTTTATATTTCTAAAAACGAATATAAGTAAAATCCAATTTAAATTTGAACTATAACCCCGTATATACAACAGAGATTTTTTTATAACTAGTAATTTCAAATATTAACAAATACTTCTGTCAAAAATCACTTCCTCTGATCATCGTGTTGTTTTATAAACAAGTAATACTAGTGTGAGTTTCTTTTTAAGTAAGTGCAGCTTTTTTCTTCTTGATAAGTCTGAAATAATACTAATAAACAACTGAAGTCTGTAATTATTTGCTACATTTACATTCAGCAAAATATACACTTTTTCTCCTTAAAAACACCAAATATGGCCGGGCATGGTGGCTCACACCTGTAATCCCAGCACTTTGGGAAGCTGAAGCGGGCGGATCATGAGGCCAGGAGTTTAGGATCAGCCTGACCAACACGGTGAAACCCCATCTCTACTAAAAATACAAAAATTAGCTGGGCATGGTGGTAGCACGCCTGTAATCCCAGCTACTCAGGATGCTGAGGCAGGAGAATCGCTTGAACCCAGGAGGTGGAGGTTGTGGTAAGCCAAGATCGTGCCACTGCACCCGAGCCTGGGCAACAGTGTGAGGCTCTGTCTCAACAACAACAACAACAACAACAAAAAACCACCAAATACTTTTGTGAACATTTTAAAATAGTACTTTAAAGTTTACATAGCACTTCACATCTGAACAGTACCAGATTTTTCTCTACCATGCATGAGAATTTCTTCAGAAACTAGAGGCACAGAAACTCCAGCAAAAAATTATTTCCTGGGTTTACTCAAAAAAATAGATGAATTAGTTATCTCTAATAAAAAATTTTAGATAAAGTTAGGGTGTGCTATAAAGTGCTAAAACTGATGACTGAAATATAAAAAGGAATTCAATAAAATAAAAAAATTAATTACATATTGGAAGTCCAACTTAATGTCAGATAATTTTAACCAAAATGTTCTGTTGTTTGAATCACTACATTACAAAAACAGTATTGGGTGTGAAATTTACTATTTAAAGAGTTCGTTGAATTTGTTTATTTCTCATGAAGCTTAAATCAGACCATTGAGGGCCCTTAATCTTTTCAAGTCATGAAAGATTGGTATCATTGTCATCCTAAAAAGGTTTACACACAAGCAGAACACAATGCATACAAATCAAAGATAGATGTTTTACTTTAATACCCCCAAAATACTGCCATTTTTTTTGCTTTTAATTCCTGATCTAAGTACGTTAAGATATTTTCAGGCTGCAGTGTTAGTACTTTAGCAACAGTAAATGTAAATTAACACAATAATACTCTTTTCTTTTCTTTTTGAAACAGGGCCTCGCTCTGTCACTCAGGCTGGAGTGCAGTGGTAGGATCACAGCTCACTACAGCCTCAACCTCCTAGGCTCAAGCAATCCTCTCACCTCAGCCTCCCAAGTAGTCAGGACTATAGGCACATGCCACCACACAAGGCTTTTTTTAATACGTATTTTTTTTTTTATTTTTGAGAGTGCAGTGGTGTGATTTTGGCTCACGGCAGCCTCAGCCTCCCGAGTAGCTGGGACTACAGGCATGTGCCACCAGGCCTGGCTACAGGCTAATTTTTTATTTTACTTTTTGTAGAGACAGGGGTCTCACTATGTTGCCCAGAGTGTTCTTCCCACCCAATAATGCTTCTAATTCAGACTTTTTAGGAAACATTTTTATCCTAAAGTTATTTTGATTGTGGCAGATAATGACTCCTCAAAGAATCATGCCATATTCTCTGCAACGGATTATCACTGCTCTCCTCATCCTAAGACATCCTCTTCTCCACTCCCTTGAATCTGGGTTAACCTTATGACTTGCGTTACTCAACAAGATGTGGCAGAAGTGACGGTGTACAAGCCCAAGAACCTGGAGATTTAAAAAGTCTTCATGGCTTCCACCTCTGCCACCTCAGTTATCAGCCACCATGTAAAGAATCATTCCACACTCTCCTCATAGAGAGGCCAAATGGAGAATGACATCACATGGTGAACTGAGGTACTCTAGCCTATAGCCAGCAGCGCCCAGCGCCAGACATGTGAATAAGACCAACACTGACCACCCAGCTAGCCACCAGCTTAATGAATCCTCATGAGTAAATCCGACAGATACCACATGGAAGAAAGATAAATCATCCCTGCTGAGCCCACCGGTTAATAAGCCACTAAAAGTCGTGGAGTGGTTTAAAGCAACAGTGTAACTGAAACCAGAGTAGAATACACGATTGGGTCATAGGGGCTAAAGAAAGCACAAACTAAAAACAACAATACAGGCCAGGCACACTGGCTCACACCTGTAATCCCGGCACTTTGGGAAGCCAAGGCAGGAGGTTCACTTAAGCCAAGGAGTTCAAGACCAACCTGGGAAACATAGGGAGACCCCATCTCTACAAAAAAAAATAAAAAATTTAGCCAAGTGTGGTGGCGTAAACCTGTGGTCCCAGCTACTAGGAGGGCCAAGGTGGGAGGACTGCTTGAGCCTGGAAGGTTGAGGCTGCAGTGAACTGTAATCATACCACTGCACTCCAACCTGGGTGACAGAGTGATACCCCATTTATTTAAAAAAACAAAAGTAACAATATTAGGATTTTTGTATGTTAATACATTGATATGGTTTCGCTGTTTCTTCACCCAAATCTCATCTTGAATTGTGGGTCCCACAATCCCCGCGTGTCATGGGAGGGACTTCGTAGGAGGTAATTGAATCACAGGGGTGGGTTTTTCCTGTGCTGTTCTCATGATAGTGAATAAATCTCATGAGAGCTGATGGTTTTATAAAGGGCAGTTCCCCTGCACATTGTCTCCTGCCTGCCGCCACGTAAGACTTCACTTTACTCCTCCTTCGCCTCCTGCCATAATTGTGAGGCCTCCCCAGCCATGTGCAAGTGTGAGACCATTAAACCTCTTTTTCTATAAAATTACCCAGTCTCACATATTTCTTCATAGCAGTATGAAAATGGGCAACTACACACACCAAAATAACAAATTTATACATTCTAGTCTATGAAGTTCAAATGATCCTGGTCTTTAAGTGTTATATCATTGTTTTTCTCCCTATAAAGATAATTAAGAAGCCTTTCTATCCTCCTTTACTCTATATATTCTACTTCCCATTCTGGGCTTTGTTCTTCAAGGTTATAAGAGCTGACATACTTTAATGGTGAATGATCCTGAATAACAAAAAAGTAAACAAACAAACCCTAACAACTTGCAAAACAAATGAGAGTAAAAGGCAAAAAATACACATGTACATGTGTGAAAATATACAACATAGAGACGTAAAAAAATCATACAAAGCAAATCATGGAACAATAAAGAACTCTGGTCCTCTGTGATACGTCAAGAAATGTATCCTGCAATGAGCATTACAAGTGTTCACTGGAACACACTGTGCATGGCTTATATCCATATGAACAGCCTATCAAATGTGAATCAAAGAAGTCTAATGACTGTCACTAAAAACACAGGTTGATTTAAACAGATTAAGAAAGGGAAAACCCAGGAAAAGAGTCAATTATATATGAAAATTTAGTATATGATAAAGAGGAGGTTCCAAATCAGAAGGCAAAGACTAAAATTACTTAATAATGGTACTAGAACTGGTTCAAATTTAGGGGGAAATATCTTAGACAAAATAAAACAAAATCCACATGGGTTAAAGGGTTAAGTAAAAATTAAAATAACATCAAAGTCAGCTAGGAAGTATTTTTAAAGTATCTGACTTTAAGGAAGGAAAGACTTTTCTAACCGCCCCCAAAAAATAAAAAAAACAGAAAGGGAAAACACAGATTTAGCTATACAAATTAAAAAACAAATCATTAAAAAACAAAAACCAAACTGGGAAGACAGTAAAATTAAAAATTCTGTATTTTAATTGTTTAAATTTTTTAATAAATAAGAAAATACGTATGCCATTGGACATGACTGGGCAATTCCAAAAAAAAAAAAAAAAAGAGCCAGTAAACAGCAACAGAAACATGCAACCCAAGTATTAAAACAACTAAAGGTAGTATTTTTCTCCTATATAGTGACCAAAGTTGTTGGGTTTTGTTTTTAATGACAAGATCTAATACTGCCTAGGGAAATGAGCACTTGCATACATTACTAGAGAAAATGTAAACATATAAAGAACACTTATTTTTGTTCTTAAAGAGACTGGGTCTTGCTATTTTCCCCAGGCTGGCCTTGAAGTCCTGGGCTCAAAGGATCCTTCTGCCTTAGCCTCCCAAATATCTGGGACTATTGGCACACACTACCGAGCCAAGCTGACAATTTTTAAAACAAGAGTTAGAAACTATAAAAATACTCATACCATGTGACCTAGTAATTTCACATCTAGCAAGGTGTACAAAGATTTAAATACAGTTTATCATACTTCTATTTGCAATGCGGGGAAAAATGGAAACAACTTGTCCAACAACAGAGGTGTGCTTCAAAAAAAATCATTATGCAAGCATATAATGGCCATTAAAATAAGTCACAGATGGCCAGGGGCAGTGGCTCATGCCTGTAATCCCAGCACTTTGGGAGGCCGAGGTGGGTGGATCACGAGGTCGGGAGACCGAGACCATCCTGGCTAAGACGGTGAAACCCTGTCTCTACTAAAAATACAAAAGATTAGTCGGGCGTGGTGGTGGGCGCCTGTAGTCCCAGCTACTCAGGAGGCTGAGGCAGAAGAATGGCATCAACTTGGGAGGCGGAGCTTGCAGTGAGCCCAGATCACGCCACTGCACTCCAGCCTGGGCGACAGAGCGAGACCCTGTCTCAAAAAAAAAAAAAAAAAAAAATTAATAGTCAGAGATTTCGGAAAACTGTTAATAGATGAGCTTTGTCTGTAGTTCACAGATTACATATGTACTCTTCAAAACTGTGAATTCCCCTTGGCCTGAAGATATGAACTTACAAGTATTCTCTTCACTGCTTGTTAGGTCAAGACAGCCAACGTCACTCTCAGTTGAATCAGTATGTATAATTAGCAATACAAAATGAGAACTGTAAAAGTTTATATTTTATAAATACACATGATATCTTAATCCTTAAAATAGTCCTGTGAGAAAAATTCTATTTATTATTTTTTTTACAGAAAGGTATGGCTTAAACAAGCACAAGGTAGACTCTTATCTACCCCCCCAAAAAAAGCATAACCAAAACGTAAAAAAAAAAAAAAGTTTTCAAAATTTAAAGAAAGTAGGTAAGGTACCCATGATGAAAATCAAGAGCGAGGAGAAAAAAAGAAAGGACAGAAACAAAAGGGAGAGAAAAGTTTATAATAATAAGATTACCAAATAGTTTCAAGGAAATCAATGCAGCAGCATTTGCTCTCTGTAATGAACCTAAATGTTAAACTGGGTTTAGTTCCAAAATGAACTGCTTTCCCCGTAAAGAAGCTAAAGACAGTTATACAGGAGAGGGGTTTTTTTGTTTTTGTTTTCTTTTTTGGGACAGAGTCTCACTCTGTTGCCAGGCTGGAGTGTGGTGGTGTGATCTCAACTCACTGCAACCTCTGCCTCCCAGGTTCAAGCAATTATCACGCCTACAGCCATCCATGTAGGTGGGATTACAGGTGTCTACCACCATGCCTGGCTAACTTTTGTATTTTTAGTAGAGACGGGATTTCATCATGTTGGCCAGGCTGGTCACTCCTGACCTCAAGTGATCTGCCTGCCTCGGCCTCCCAAAGTGCTGGGATTACAGGCGTGAGCCACCACACCCAGCCTATGCAGGAGTTTTTAACTTAAGTTTAGTGCAAGACAAACAACCAAGAGACAGATTCAATGTTTCAGTTTTCAAACTAGAACAGGTATAGGACTATTTAAAGGAGCAGTGAAGATAATACTTGTAAGTTCATATCTTAAGGCCAAGAGGAATTCAGAGTTTTGAAGAGTACGTATGTAATCTGTGAACCATAGACAGAAATGTCTGGGGCAAATTAGAAAGTGAATTCTACAAAGAATGCAATACTGAGCTTGAAGTTACCTCTCAGGAAAACTCTAGAGTAAATTATTAAAAAGATTTGCTAACATATAAGAAAGAATTTCATTATCACTAATCATCAAGACAAGTTCATCAGAAAGCCCAATACTAGAAGTTAATATTTAGCCATAAGAAAGAAAAAGAACATGAGTTATTTTAATATGACTCAATTCTTTACACTGAAATAGAATAAATTTCTAGTAAGAGTGCCTATATTCAAATAACACAAAATATCATTACAAATATAAAGCAAACCAATTTTAAGTAAACACGGATCTTAAAATGCTTAAGAGAAATCTGAAATCACATCACAGATTTTCCCAATGTAGAAAACAAATGAACAGAAACCAGTAAAAAACAACCAACCAAATGATCCCCAAAAGCAACCAAAATGGGAAACAGGGGCAGATATTCATGCATTAAACAAAAACTGTCAAGGAGTAAACTAGATTCTATAGTAGAAATTGCCCTAGACTGAGCTATAGGATTCAGCTCTTAATCCTACCCCTTAATTCCCAAAAATTCTGAGAATATAACCACAAGTCCCAAATCTGAAGAGAGGTGATTTTATGTGTTCCTACCTACTAAACTACTTTTTCTGCCTAAAGAGTAGTACTAGCTTCAGGGAAGAAACAGGAAAAACTGAAGGCGAGAGGAAGAAAAGTGAAGAGGTGCTAACTGGAAGTAAAGAATCAAGGCTAAGAACTAATTACATAAAATCCTACTTTTTCTGCCTAAAGAGTAGTACTAGCTTCAGGGAAGAAACAGGAAAAACTGAAGGCGAGAGGAAGAAAAGTGAAGAGGTGCTAACTGGAAGTAAAGAATCAAGGCTAAGAACTAATTACATAAAATCCTAGGGGGCCCGGTGCAGTGGCTCTCCCCTGTAATTCTAGTGCTTTGGGAGGCCTAGGTGAGAGAATCACTTGAGGCCAGGAGTTGGACATCAGCCTGGGAAACATAATGAGAATCCATCTCCACAAAAAGCAAAAAAATGAGTTAGGTGTGGTGGTGCAAATTTGTAGTCTTAGCTACTGGGAGGTTGAGGCGGAGGACCCAGGAGGTGGAGGCTGCAGTGAGCCATGATCATGTCACTGCACTCCAGCTTGGGGGACAGAGTGAGACTGTGTCTCAAAAAATTACAATTAAAATAAAAAATAAAATAGAATCCTAGGGTATTCCCCGTAAGACTAAAATACACCCAAACACGTGAGATATAGAACCTGGTGCAAGACATTTAATAATGCACTGTGTTAAAAAGGAGAGCCCAGCCTGGAGTTCTACCAAAAAGTGCATACTGCCCTAAGCCAAGCTCTTATACTGCACCCCTCATTCCCACAGGCTTCAGAAAAATGCAAAATACATAGCCCTTAAACCATCGTCTCAAAAACAAGAAAATATTCAAAAAATTACGTAAATTATAATGGGATAAGTGTCAAAAGTGAGCCTCCCAAGCATAAACAACATTTTAAAAATTGTATGGCAAACAAACTATAGGCAAAAAATAATACAGAGTCTAATGTGCATGAGATAGCCAAAAATCACAACCTAGAAGCATACATAACTGAGTATGAAGATATTTCTCAAAACTGTCCCCATGCCAAATAAAAAATATAACATGAGTTCAAACGAAGCTCAAGAATGAGATGATAAAACAGGAAAAGGTAAGAAGGGAGATAACCAAAGTAATAAATTTAAGACTAAAACAGTATCATTACAGAATTAGTAAACAACATAGAAACAGCAAGGAAAATACGCATTGCCAAAAATTGTTAAAGTGTTAAAAGAAAGGCTTGAAATAATCACAGTAATGCAAATTTTAAAAAAGATATTAAAGCAGGCAGACAACATCTGATAGGTATAAAAAACAGAGACAATCAAACATAAGATAACGTGTATCCCTGAAGCAGAGAATTCAATGAATGGGGAACAGAAGGTATATTCAAACATAAAATTCCACAAAATGAAAATGGAAAAAAAAAATTCTGAACAATTCTGTTACAGACTGTGTAGCACCAAGACTTACTGTAGTTAAACTTAGCAGAATACAGGGAGAGGGAGGTGTTGTTAGTCATCTCCACAGCAATATTCCAGGACCATTAAGTTTTTAGGAGAAATAAAGTGTGACCCAACAATATTATATACAGCCAAGATACATCTCAAAAATTAAGGCAAAAGGAAATGTTATCCATTATGAAAGAAATCAGAGAACACAAGTCCTAAGAACTTATTCTTGAAAAAAGTTAATAAAATTCCGCCAATTTAAGAGGAACAATGAACTTACTGGAGAAGCTGTGGTAAAAAGACTAATAGTGAGCAGCTAACGAATTTAAATACAAAACAAATACCTACACAACTATGAGGATTATGTTTACATAAGAGAATGTCGCTACCTGAAAAAAATAGAAATGTCTTCAAAAACAAACAACCCTGGCAGGGCGCGGTGGCTCACACCTGTAACCCCAGTACTTTGGAAGGCCGAGGTGGGCAGATTACTTGAGGTCAGGAGTTCGAGACCAGCCTGGCCAACATGGTAAAATCCCGTCTCTACTAAATATACCGAAATTAGCTGGGCATGGTGGCATGTGCCAGTAGTCCCAGCTACATGAGAGGCTGAGGCAGGAGAATCGCTTGAACTGGAGAGGCAGAGGTTGCAGTGAGCCGAGATCGTATCACTGCACTCCAGCCTGGGTGACAGAGTGAGATTCTGTCTCAAAAAAATAAAAAATAAATAAATAAAAATAAAAACAAACAACCTGGATAGGAGAAAAAGCAAAATGACTATAGGGATACTAGCAGCCTTCACTGTAGGAGCTCAATATAAAATCTGACACATGTAATTAAAACAAAAGTCTGCCGAATAGTGACTAGACATAAACATCTTTCTTGCTGACAAAGTCCTGATTTCTTAAGAAAATTCATGATCACCTTCTCATGTCCTCATAAAAGTGTATCTATTCCCCAGCCCAAAGGTGAACATGGATGAGTCCAAGGTAATTAAGATAAATCGATTCTCTTTAGCCACTGACTGCTTTAGGCCTGGAATAGGTTTCAATCAGGATAATAAAATAGAAGTTAAATTTTTCTTTCTTTCTTTTTTTTTGAGACAGAGTCTTGCTCTGTTGGCCAGGCTGGAGTGCAGTGGAGCAATCTTGGCTCACTGCAACCTCTCCATCTCCCTGGCTCAAGCAATTCTCCTGCCTCATCCTCCCGAGTAGCTGGGATTACTAGCATGTGCCACCACACCCAGCTAATTTTTGTATTTTTAGTAGAGACGGGGTATCACTATGTTGGCCAGGCTGGTCTTAAACTCCTGACCACAGGTAATCTGCCCGCCTCGGCCTCCCAAAGTGCTGGGATTAGAGGCGTGAGCCACCACGCCCGGCTACTTCTTCGTTTTTTTGTTTTTTGTTTTTTTTTAACGGAGTTTCGCTCTTGTTGCCCAGGCTGGAGTGCAATGGCACAATTTCGGCTCACTGCAACCTCTGCCTCCAGGTTCAAGCCATTCTCCTGCCTCAGCCTCCAGAGTAGCTGGGATTACAGGCATCCACCACCACGTCCGGCTAATTTTTTGTATTTTTCGTAGAGACTGGGTTTCACCATGTTGGCTAGGCTGGTCTTGAACTCCTGGCCTCAAGTGATCTGCCCGCCTCGGCCTCCCAAAGTGCTGGGATTACAGGCGTGAGCCACTGCACCAGGCCAGAAGTTGAATTTTCTAGCTGTTCTCCTCATTCTTAAGAGGTATTCCCCTACTGCCTTTAGATGCTCAAGTGTTAGACCATGATCCTCAGAACAATGGCAGTGTCCTGGCAACCATGACTGCAAAAGCCAAAAAAAATCACAAAAAACTCAACAATGCTATGCCACAGCTTAATTGGCTACTGTTAAATTAACCAATCTTAGAAAAGCCTAGCATCTGATCTTATATGAAGTAATAAATTTCCAATTGCTTCAGCCACTCTGATTTGAGTATTCCATCACTTAGAGCTAAAAGCACCCCAACTAGAAAGACAGTCTTACCTCTTCAACATCTTGTTTGCTTTTGTAATTTCTATTATTAAACTTAAAGGTATCTTTGAGGAAATAATATTTCTTGTGGTAAGGGGGGAAAAAAGTTTTTTTGGTCTCATTCTGCCACCCAGGCTGGAGTGCAGTGGTATGATCATAGCTCACTGCAGCCTCAAACTCCAGGCTCAAGGCATCCTCCAACCTCAGCCTCCAGAGTAGCTGTGACTATAGGCACGCACCACACATTCAGCTATGTTTTGTTGCTGTTGTTTTTCTACAGACAGGGTCTCTTTCTTTTCCCTCTATATAGTCAAGTAAATCTGCCTTTGGTGTTTAAAACATCAGTAGATTTCACTCGATTTAATAATTTTTCTCTAATTATCCTTTTTATGTATGTATCTATGTCTCCATCTATGCATAGAAAAAATCTGTGATATTTACTTAGTAGTAAGTGATGGCTATTTCTCAATGGTGAGATATGGAGTGGGATTTTGTTTTTTAACTTTCATTTTTTAAATGCTCTGTCTTCTGTCATTCTCTGTAATTACATACAAATTAACAAGAATGGGCTAAAATGAGGTAGAGACAGCCTATTCGCCAAACTCATTTCTTTTTTATTTGGCATGTAACTAGACATTTCCCAGCATCCTTTGCAGTTACATGTGGCCAGTGCACTGGGTTCCAATCAATGTAGTCTGAATGAAAATGATGTGTGTCACCTCTAGGCCTGGTCCTTAATAGCCCCAAATTTCTAGTATCCACACTGGTTCCTTTTACATGGATAACAAAAATAAGCATTAAAGCCATAGAGGCAGCATTTTAAAGAAGG
Organism: Pongo abelii; assembly: GCF_028885655.2. Lineage (NCBI taxonomy): Eukaryota > Metazoa > Chordata > Mammalia > Primates > Hominidae > Pongo > Pongo abelii. The sequence continues at coordinate 21,757,608 of NC_071993.2, read as the reverse complement.
CAGTCACAAGATGGAAGAAACCTAAGTCCCTGATTTACAACTTGGAAGAATTTGTCTGTCAATCAAGGACACCTCTTTTGGACTTAGCTGTGAATCAAAAACATTGTGTAAAGCCAATCATAATTTGAGAATTATTCATGTGTCAGGAAACCATGCTACATGAGTCTCTCTTATTTCTGTATGTCTTTTGAGTTAGGCAATGGCAGCCCATTATTCTGGACTATCTTTTCAAGGTTGCTCACATAGTGAATAGCCTCAGAAGACAGAAAGCAAAGGTCAGCTATGCTTACTGTCTATTACAAAAGATTCAGGTGCCCTAAGCCCTGGGCTCCTCTCCTGTAATGCAACACACAGCACGAACAGATTTTATCTGGCCTTCTTTGCAGTGCCCTATGGGAACTGGGCTTGGGAAATGACCAAAAATTACTGATACTCTGGTTACAGCTATTGCTCTAAGTAATAAGTTGTCTATCTCTTGACCCAGAAGTTGCATCTCTTAATTAGCTACTTTACAAGTAAGATCAAATGATAGACTTCTGTGATATTATGATATATACATATATATACACATATATATACACACATATATATGTACATATATATACACACATATATATGTGTGTGTGTATATATATATTATATATATGTATACATATATTGGTTTTGTCCACAGTCCCTGGGTCAAAACTCCCAAAGTCCTTGCCATTTTTTAAGTAACTAAAAAAACAGGCGTATCTTTTGTTAAAAAGATACGCCTTTTGTTGGCCTTTTGTCCTTGGTTCCTGATGCAGCTTCAGAACAGCGTCAGAGTAACAAAGGTGAAATGACAGTCCTTTGTTATAATGGGGTGCTTTAGGCCTCAGAAAACAGAATCTCTCTCTTTCGGACCTTTCCTGCCCTCCTTTTTCTCCCCAAGACAGGCCATGAAAACTACAAATATGCTCTAAACTTCCCCTACTTTTCTATCATGGAGCTGGACATAAAGAAATTCTCTGACCTACCTTGTCTGATTGTGGGTCATAAAACCCCCATTTCAGAAGGGGTTCTGCCCCAATACCCAGAAGAAAATAATGCTGCACAGAGAGGCCAAGAAGCGTGTGAACATACAGGCCTGCCTGGGTTTCCCTACTCAGTCTATTAGTGTTAGATCATACCTTTGTCCAATCACATTTCTACACAGGTGTCCATGCTTCAATCATGCCTATCCAGTGAACTCTGTATAACAAAGGCCCAAGAGGATGGGGAAGCTCTGCCTCCCTACCCAGTGACATACCTCACACTATTCATCTCTTCACCTGTATACTTTGTAATATCCTTCATAATAAACCAATAAACATAAGTAAGGGTTTCCCTGAGTTCTGTGAGCCACTCTAGCAAATTAACCCAACCCAAGGAGGGGGCTGTGGGAACCCCAAGTCACAGTCCGTTGAACAGAAACACCTGGGGCTTAGAATCAGCATCATAAGTGAGGCTCAGTCCTGTGGGACTGAGTTCCCAACCTGTGTTATCTGATGCCATCTCCAGGTGGATAGTATCCAGACGCAGATGATGTCTGCTGCAAAACTGACAGCTTGCTTGGTGGGGAGAAATCCCCATACATTTATGGGTCACAGAAGCATTCTGTATTGTGAGATTACAGCAGGAGAAACTGTTTGTTTTTTCTACTCCACCTCTTTCATAGTTCTTGACAGTTTGGTGATGAGAGAATATGATGCTGTTAGGGGTATGGCTATTTAGAAGAGGAAAATTAAAGGCCTCACAGGCCAATTAATGGGATCTGAGGAAAGTCGAAAAATAAAAAATTGTACGGTCAACTAGGCAGAAAATGGGTCTTCATTTTGTTGCCTGAATAATGAGGAGAAACTGAAGAGGTGGCTGTAGGCTAAGCACCAGAAATTATGTTTAAACAGAGCTGCCCAAGGATGCTCTGCTGGCAGCTAGCCTACTCTGGTTAGGTGGAGAGGACTTCCTCACCAATCTGGCAGTCAGCTTCATTTCTATCCCACTGTAACAATTAGGTGACCTCAGTGCTTTAAGAAGAAAAATAATTAGAGATGGGGATGTGCACTCCCTATCCCCAAGAGGCCTCAATGGCCACATGCAGTCATCCAAGTATGCTATGGAATTTGAGGAGAGGAAAAGACACGATTTATTTTTTTAAATAGAGATGGGGTCTCACGCTCCTGGACTCAAGCAGTCCTCCCACCTCAGCCTCTCAAAATGTTGGGATTACAGGCATAAGCCACCATGCCCAGCCAGAAAACACAAGTTTTTAAGACTCTGTTGGATACAGGCACCCAGATCACTATCCTACCTGGACCCATGAAAAGAAAAGATCCCAGGATTCAGTGGGCAGGATTCTCAGGGGGTAAGGAAGCTAACATGACTTTGTAGGTGGGGTCTTTGAGGGAATTAAACTGTATGTTCATTACTGCCTGGACATCTGAAGGTATAAAAGGAAATGATATGTTATATCAGAAGTCAGCAAATAATGACACCTAAGCTAAGAGTAATGTTGCATCTTTAAAATATTCCTTAGCGCCCCTGCCCCTCCCCCAACAAAGAAGAAAATATGATAGAGACTAAATACGGTCCACAAAGCCCAAAAATATTTACTATCTGGTCCTTTAGAGGAAAAGTTTGCCATCCCCTGTATTATACGCTTATCTTTACCCATCCATAAGTGCAAAAGGTATTCTCCCAACCAAGAAGAGCAGCATGTAGAAATGCTAATGAGACATATAAATCACTCCCCAAACCATGTCTCTTTCCTGGGTGGTCCAACAGAAACAGCATAGGATTCCAGAAGGACAAAGGGAAGCCACAGCTTCGATAAAGAACTCAAAGGTCCCAGGGGTAGGAAGAGATGCAATACCTCAACACAAAAGCCCTGCAAGGCCAGTGAAAAAAGGCTAGTAAGAGCTGGAAGCTAACAGTGAATGAGCGCCAAGTGAGTTTAGTTATTGCTCTTATAGCCCCAGCTGTTACAGACTAAATCCACTACACAGACTGATGGTACTTGGTAGGTTGTTCTGGACATTTCTAATGCCTCTTTGCCATAACACTCATACCCAAGGATCAAGATCAGTTTACATCCATGTGTCAAAGCCTCCAATATGTCTGAAGTGCTTTCCCAGAGGGGTGACCTAAACTCCCTTGCCACTTGCCACAAATATGTATGTCAGGACTCAGTACCTCTATCCTGTGATTTCCAAAGCTCTCACTATTGGCTGGTAAATTAGAAGCCTCAGTCTCAATAGCTCTGTAATGTTATCTCCTCTGTCAGCACAGTTGGTGGAAACTCCAATAAATTTCTAAGACCTGCTCAACAAGTTTCTGGAAAGTATAGGAACAGATTCACAACACCAAATTCCTCTGGCAGTCAAGGATGGTGGGGTCTCTTCAGACTCCCACCATCGAAAAGCAGGCTGAACACCTTACTGAACTCTTTAAATAACAGGGGCTCTATGACACTCACTTCAACATTCTGCTTATCCTTTAAATGTCAGCTATCCTGTAAATATGCATCCTATGAGAGTAGCCCAAAACCAACACACTGTGTTGGAAGCTAGGTAGGAAGCTGAAGCACATTCTCTACCTTTGGAACCCCACAGGCCTCATTATGCTTTTAAGCTACATGTTTCTATGAATTATGATTTTGCCAACTGAATCCTCTGGCAAAAAAGGCTCCACCCACAGGCACCCACTGGAGATTTGGACTTGATGCCCCAATGACATGGCTATTAAGTGCACCCCTTTTTGAAAAGGAGCTATTAGCTTGCTACAGAGTTCTTATTGAAACTGAATGCCACACCCACGAAGGCCTTATGAGGAAGGAAGAAAAAAGTAATGATGGCTTTCCATGACTTCAGCAAACATCTCTAACTCCATTAGTATCTGCTGATTCCGTTCCCTATTCCTAATTGCCTATAAATGTATACACAACTACCATATTATAGTCAATGCAACAAGAATTAGTTAAGTACTCACAAGCTGTCAACAACACTACCTTTCTTCTATTACCTCACACCTGACACTCAGGGTTTAAAAAAAAAAGCTACTAAAAATACAAAAAATTAGCCAACGTGGTGGCACACGCCTGTAGTCCCAGCTACTTGGGAAGCTGAGGCAGGAGAATGGCTTGAACTCTGGAGGCAGAGGCTGCAGTGAGCTGAGATCGCACCATTGCACTCCAGCTTGGGCAACAAGAGCGAAACTCCGTCTCAACCAAAAAAAAAAAAAAAGAAAAGAAAAGAAATCATATTAGGCATTGTAAAAGAACATTAAAACATAAAAAATACAGATCAGCTTTGAGACATGATACAGTCTGACAATAAGACATATACATATATAAAGACAATATAAAAGTGAAATGAAAATATAAGAAAATCATGGGCTGGGTGCAGTGGCTCAACCCTGTAATCGCAACACTGGCAGGCCAACGCCAAGGTGGAAGGAGGACAGCTTGAGCCCAGGAGCTCAAGACCAGCCTAAGCAACACAGGGAGACTCCATCTCTACAAAAAATATAAAAACTGAGCCAGGCAGCGGTGGTGCATGCCTGTAGTACCAGCTACTCCAGAGTGGAGTATTGCTTGAGTGCAGGAGGTTGAGGCTGCAGTGAGCCATGATCATGCCACTGCACTCCAGTTTAGGTGACAGAGTGAGACTCTGTCTCAAAAACAACAACAACAACAAAACCCATGCAAAAGACAGAGATACGGTATGAGTCATATAAGTCAAAGGAAGTCTAGCTTCACCAGAAAGGCAAGGCTAGGTTAAGTGCTGAATTTGGGTACAAGAGGAGCAAGAAAAGAGTAAAACGAAGAGAGCTAAGATTTGACAGAAGAGGAGTAAACAGAGCAATGTAAAAAAAAAAAAAAAAAAAATGGCCAGGTGCAGTGGCTAACGCTTGTAATCCCAGTACTTTGGGGAGCCGAGGCAGGCGGATCACCCAGCTACTTGGGAGGCTGAGGCTGGTGAATCTCTTGAACCTGGAAGGCGGAGGTGGCAGTGAGCCGAGATTGCGCCACTGCACTCTAGACTGGGAGACAAGAGCGAAACTACATCTCAAAAAAAAAAAAAAAAACAGCAAGAGAAAATAGTGGCAGCAACATAGTTTCTCATCCTTTCTGAATCCCAAATATAAAAACAAAGCAAAGAGCCTGTAATCCCAGCACTTTGGGAAGCCAAGGTGGGCAGATCACTTGAGGTCAGGAGTTTGAGACCAGCCTGGCCAACATGATGAAGCACAGTCTCTACTAAAAATACAAAAATTAGCCAGGTGACATGGCATGCACCTGTAATCCCAGCTACTGGGGAGGCTGAGGTAAGAGAATTGCTTGAACCCAGGAGGCAGAGGCTGCAGCGAGCCAACATCATGCCACTGCACTCCAGCCTGGGCAACAGAGTGAAACTCTGTCTCAAAAAAACAAACAAGCAAAGCAAATAGATAATAAAACCAAAAACTCATAGAATAACACAACAAAACCAAGTGTAAAAACATCACCATCAACCCCAAAATACAAGGAGGTAAGGAAAAGAGTTACAAGGCCCACATGGTAACAGCATTCATGAGGAAGAAGGAAGTGACAAGAAAAGCACTAAATATTTAGTCAACAGTACTTACTGGAAAGCACTGAGAGCCAATTTGAGAAAGGCAGCTGAAACCAGGAAGAGTTCTGCACTGGCCAGTAACAGGTAAGCGCATGGGGTACACAGTAAGAAGGACTGGTATGACCTCTCAAACTGCTGAAGGGTCCATTCTAGGACACAGACACACTCCAAGTAGATATGCTACCTCCACTAAAAGAAACCAGTGTTAGAAAATGAGCTGATTCAAGGTCTGGGGCAGAAAAGAAGACAAGATAAGCCTACAGCATCTGTTTTACTAGAAATTAAGGAAATGCTTATAAACTTGAAAAATTTCAAAAGGGCACAAGTGCCAAGTTGAAGGACTCCCACTGGCCAAATGTGGGACAATCTGAGCATTAAGATGAATAATAACAGGAATTACATAACACAGTGAACTTAAAAAAATAAACTTGAGTCTACTTGATACTGGAGAGATTAGTGAATGGATGGATGTTTGAATGGACAGATGAAGTTCTTCATAATCAAAGCATGCCAAGAAATAAATATGGAAGCACTGATAGAAATAGAAAATCATCACATTATTACCACCATAGTTATAACAGATTCAGGCAAAGATCATCAATGGATATATTAAACACACTGCATGAAAGAATATTGGGGAACAGAAATTTCAAAGCCTCAAGTAATATCTTACAGGGAAACGAAAGCTTCACAGTAGATCTGGTAGACAACACCTTAACCAAGTGATCAAACTTAGTATCACAGATGATGGGATAAACTAACATCATATGTCCCTTGATACAATGCACTGAGAACAAGACATCATCTACGTGGTATTTCCATCAAATATGCTTAACATGAATCTTTTCAGAAGGAAACAAATCAGACAAATCCCAGTTCAGCAACACTGCAAAACAACTAGTCTGAAATCAAGAAAATGTCAATGTCACGAAAGGTAGAAAATCCTGGTAACCGTTTATTTTTTGAGACTAAGTCTCGCTGTGTCACCCAGGCTGGGTGTGATCTCGGCTTACTGAAACCTCTGCCTCCTGGGTTCAAGTGATTCTCCTGCCTGAGCCTCCCGAGTAGCTGGGATTACAGGCACGAGCCACATCACTCGGCTAATTTTTGTATTTTTAGTGGTGATTGGGTTTCACCATATTGGCCAGGCTGGTCTCGAACTCCTTACCTCAAGTGATCCACCCACCTTGGCTTCCCAAAGTGCTGGGACTATTTTAGATTAAAGGAGACTAAAGAGACAACAACTAAATGCAACGTTTGATACTTGACTCCTGCATCAATTTCTTCTTAAACTGGCTATCAATTAGGACATTACCCGAACAACGAGATGCTTGGTTATGGATTATATGTTTGTTAATATTATTATATTAATGTCAAATTTCCTAAGATAATTACGTTGTGGCTATATAGAATCAACTTCTTAGGTGATACATTCCTAACTGTGTAGAGAGGAAGCATCACAATGTGAAAAACTAATTCTCAAATGAATCCATAATAATTTTTTTGAGACAGGGTCTCTGTCATCCAGGCTGGAGTGCGGTGGCACAATCTCAGCTTATGCGGCCTCGACTTCCTGGACTCAAGCAATCCTCCCACCTCAGCCTCCTAAGTAGCTGGGACTACTACAAGTGCATGCCACCATGCCCAGCTGATTTTTATATTTTTTGTAGAGATGGCTTCTCGCCATGTTGCCCAGGCTGGTCTCCAACTCTTAGACCCGCTTTGGCCTCCCAAAGAGCTGGGATTACATGCATGAGCCACTATGCCTGGCCTAAAAATCTCCTAACCAAAACTGGGAATACACTATGTATCTTTCACTTATATTAAAAACATCTTTGCACTTCATTAGTCTTCTAAATCATGATTCTAAATCATAAGTGTTACAATAATAATGTTGGTTAATAACTAAGATGCTCCTGTGTTTTCTGTCTAAACAACCAGGTTTTCAGTTAATATGTGCCAGGACATTTTACATGTACTAACTAATTTAGTTTTAACAACTCTATGAGGTAAGCACTAAAACCAACTTGATGCAGATGAAGAAATTGAGACACAACATAATGCCCCACTTTACAGATGTGCCATAATTTATTCATCTGTTACGGGCAATTTACATGATTTCTAAATGTGAGCTACCATAGTGATGAACAATCATATACACATCTTTTAACTGTATATGCAACACCAGAAAGAGTTAAAAGGAACTCTAAGTTCTTTGACATGCCATGTTTAATAGATCCTAAGAGATTTATTTATTTAAATAAATCTCTAAAATCAGGTTATGTATTATAATACTGCTGTGTCATAGTTTACTTGGCATGATTTCTTCTTAGTGGCATATAAAATGAAGGTTCATCCTACAATCAGTAGGAGATTAGATCATATACTGCAGTTAAATGGCTTTTCAGATAAGTCAGATCTATCTACTATTAACATTCTCACTGCTTATAGCTACATTTCTGAAAAAATACAAAAGAGAAGCCATAGAAAGGAGCAGAAAAGTTTTAAAAAATAAACCGGATTCTACTGGTGTTATGCCCCCAAATACAAAACTTTAAACAAATTGTTCAATATTGATTGTGACTCTCCAGATTTTTAAATTCTGTTTTCCCAAGAATTGAGCATGGTGTCTCGAATTCAGTAGACGCTTTGTAAACATTTATCAAATCTAATTAAACCTTCATGTCCCTATTCTTCATCTATAAAAACGGAAATGAAAACTAGGTCATTTGCCACAGGTGATAAATACATTAATAAATATTTATATTATTAATGGAAAACAATTGGCTATCATTACTTCATCTCCATGATGCTATAATTAGATAGCTGGAATACAATTCTAAACACCTACATGAATTAGACATCAGTCTTTGCATTACATGCAATCTCAACCTTACAAGTTGCAAAAAATAACTCTATTAAAGAAAGTTAATCCTCAGCCAATTCAGTTAGCCATAACATTCTATTTCAGGGACATGCCATTTAATTGAGGCACACTATATTACTGTTTGTCTTCAACATCTGAATTCAAGCTAAATTTCAAAAAGGCTATTCACATCTACTTTCACTTTTTTTATCTTCTTTTAACAAGTTATTTAAGCAAGCAGGTCTTCAAAATTTATTCTCCCAAATACTACTCAGTTAAATAATAACTTCCTGGAACAGAACAGAGGATTGATAAGGCATATTCTGTATTAGCATTCTTTTGAGAACATGTGAAAACTTCACCATTTGTACTAAAACCAAAAAAAAAAAAAAAAAACCAAAAAAAATCCTTGAAGTTGTAATATAGATTTATCTAACTTTCAAAGGGGATATGATTATTACCTCTAATATCATTTGGCTCTGTGTCCTCACCTGAATCTCATGTTGAACTGTAATCTGCAAGTGTTGGGGGAGGGACCTGATGGTGGGGTGACTGAATCATGGGGGCAGACTTCCCCCTTGCTGTTCTCCTGATAAGAGTTCTCAGGAGATCTGGTTGTTTCAAAGTATGTAGCACTTTCAAACTTTCCCTCTTCATTTTCTCTCTCCTGCTCCACCATGGTAAAGATGTGTTTATTTCCTCTTCGTCTTCTGACGTGATTGTTAAGTTTCCTATTGTTAAGTTTCCTGAGGCCTCCCAGCCATGCTTCCAGTACAGCCTGCAGAACTGTGGGTCAATTAAACCTCTTTTCTTCCTAAATTACTCATTCTCGTTTATAGCAGTGTGAGAATGGACTAATACAGCCTCCAAGTAAAGGCAGAAAGATGTACTAAAAAAAAAAAAAAAAATCCATGGACTTTGTAGTCAGATATAGTTCATTTTAAATCCCAGTTCTATCATTTATTAATAGGTATCTCTTTATCTCTTCTTTTTGTCTGCCCACTACTTTTCTTTTCTTTTCTTTTTTTTTTTTTTTTGAGACGGAGTCTTGCTCTGGTCACCCAGGCTGGAGTGCAGTGGCACGATCTCAGCTCACTGCAAGCTCCGCCTCCCAGGTTCACGCCATTCTCCTGCCTCAGCCTCCCGAGTAGCTGGGACTACAGGCGCCCGCCACCATGCCCGGCTCATTTTTTTTTTTTTTTTGTATTTTTAGTAGAGACAGGGTTTCACCGTGTTAGCCAGGATGGTCTCGATCTCCTGACCTCGTGATCTGCCTGCCTCGGCCTCCCAAAGTGCTGGGATTACAGGCTTGAGCCACCGCGCCCAGCCTACTTTTCTTCAGGTAACTCTTTCCTACTACATGTGATCTTGGTAAGACCTTCAACCACAGTATCCCGACATCCCTGGACCACAAGAGTGGGTGTGCTAGCGTGTTAAGGCCAACTGTATGAACAACTCGCACAGTCCTCAAATATTTTCAATTTCAATGGCTTTCATTCAGACTCTCCTTCAGTATGCCTAAAACCACATCTTGGTGTCAAAAACTACAAAGAGTCTAAGTTCTTACTGTATTTGTAAAGTGACAAGTTAGTTCACCACAGTTTCATGGATGCTGGCAGAAGATGACACAAGACTCCTGCATTGGACACAGAGGACTTTAATACTCATGGCAATAGCAAAAGCTAGACTGTTAGCATTTGCCTAAGTTCCCCGTTCTGACAGGGTGACCTGGGGCAAGATGACATTTATACACACAGTGGACTGAATTACAGGAGAAATTTGAATGATAGTGCCTCCGTTTTCCAAGGCTGTTTGCTTGCTATATAAACAACCTATATAAACAACCTTTAAAAGAACAAAGGCAGTCAGGGCTGCCACTCACAAGATATGTATAAATGTGAGAACCATGGAGAACTGTCTTCCAACACCTGGAAGCTGCCATCACCCAACATATCCCAATGAAATATTAAACCACAATGATCTACTCTTTCTTCACAACCTTGCAGTTAATTCACACTCTTACTATACTTATTCTTGAAACTTACTGAGCCCTCTAGGCCCATGCTCCAACATCTCCTATAACTCTTATGTTCCAGCCCTTCCCTAGTTCCACTACATCTATTATCCCACCTCAATCTCATGATCCATTGTTTTAAACACTTTTGAAAATAATGCACTTGGCCTCCTTATTTGTATACCCAATCTGCCTAGCAATATCTCTGATAGGGTTCTATCCACATCTACTTTCTTTGCTCTACTACCCAGGTGACCTAGTTATTCACCTACATGCTTCTCTTCTTTCTTCCCCACCAAAACAGAAGAAGACATAGTATTATTTTTCCTGCCTCCTCCTTTTGTCTTCAAATCTGAGATTCTTTTTTAATTTTTTGTTTTAAGAGATGAGGTCTCACTCTGTTGTCAAGGCTAGAATGCAATGGCATGATCATAGCTCACTGCAGCCTTTAACTCCTGGTCTCAAGAGATACTCCCACATCAGCACTCCAGCAGCTGGGACTATACACGCAAGCCCAGCAAATCTGAGATTCTTAAGAGTTAAGTACTCTCACTACCTGTACTTCCTCACACCCACTTTATCTACCAATAAATATATTGAAACTCTACATTGAAACTCCTCTTCAATGACTTCCTTGGTGCTAAATCCAAAGGACATAACATTTATCCTTCTACTACTCAACCTACTCTTTTATTTCCTCTGTAGACTCCACCCTTCCCCACTATTGAGAATGATACAATTAGAAAATTACCCTTTGTCAACTATTATTTATTTCAGGCTAGACTCATCAGTGAATGCTAAAACTTGTCGGTGAAAATTTAATAAGAAACAGGATATGTGCCTAAATCGCAGGGTGTGGTAGACAGCCTCCATGCCCCCAATTATCTTTGTACCTATGCAGTGCCTACCCATACTGAACAGGCTTACCTATGCATCCAATAGAGAGTAAAAATAACAATATGCCGTTAAAATGGCAAATGTTATGTTATATATTCTTACCTCAAAAAAACCTTAAAAACAAATAAAACAAATAAAAAGACAAATAAATTTAAAAAACAAATAAAAAGACATTCAGTCAGAGAAAGACAATGATACTGTGTGACTTCCGAGGCCAGGCCATAAAAAACATGGCAGCTTTTGCGTTGATCTTAGATCAGTCCCTATGGGAAAAGCTAGGTGCCATGTCACATGGCACTCAAAAGGCCCTAAGAAAAAATTCATGCAGCAAAAAAACAGGCAGCCACCAAACTGTCAACCATGTGAGTAAGTCATCTTAGAGAATATCCTCCAGCGGCTGGGTGTGGTAGCTCCTGTAATCCCAGCATTGTGGGAGGCCAAGGTGGGCAATCACCTGAGGTCACGAGTTCAAGACCAGCCTGGCCAACATGGTGAAACCCCGTCTCCACTAAAAATACAAAACTTAGCCGGGTGTGGTGGCACACACCTGTAGTCCCAGCTAATGCGGAGGCGGAGGCAATCGCTTGAATTTGTGAACTTGGGAGCAGAGGTTACAGTGAGCCAAGATCATGTCACTGCACTCCAGCCTGGGAGACAGAGTGAGACTCTGTGTCCAAAAAAAAAAAAGGCAGGGCACAGTGGTTCATGCCTGTAATCCCAGTACTTTGGGAGGCCAAGGCAGGCAGATCACCTGAGGTCAGGAGTTGAAACCAGCCTGACCAACATAGCAAAACCCCATCTCTACTAAAAATACAAAAATTAGCTGGGCGTCGTGGCAAAAGCCTGTAATCCCAGCTACTCGGGAGGCGGAGGCAGGAGAACTGCTTGAACCTGGGAGGTGGAGATTGTAGTGAGTCTGAGCCAAGACTGCACCCCTGTACTCCAGTCTGGGCGACAGAGCTAGACTCTGTCTCAAAAAAAAAAAAAAAAAAAAAAAAAAAACAGCACCCTTCAGCTTTGTTCTGGCCTTTAAATGACTATAATCAAAGCCAACAACATGAAAGCAATCTGATAATAGACTCTGGGGTAGAAACACCCACTAAATCCAAATTCCTGACCCACTGAAGCTGTGAGACTATAAATGTTTATTGCAGTTTTAAGCCAGTATATTTTAGGGTAAACTGCTATACTACAATAGTTAACTAACACAGATTTACAGATTACTCCTGGGTATTTGTTACCAGGAGAGGGATATTCCCATACAATAAAACCTGAAAATGCAGGCGCTGCTTAGAATCAGGTAGTAGGCAGAAGCTGACAGGACTTGCAGGAGAATATCAGCGAAAGCTTGATGAGCAATGAAGAGATTGTCACTAGAAACCTCATGGCCCTTAGCAGGCTGCTAGTAAGGGCTTAAACCAAAGTGAGAAAAAGGTAACTGAAAATTGGAAGAAGCTGAATACTTCATAATTAGTAAGTGAAAGTTTAGGCACAACCTTGCCTGTGGTAACATGAAAAATAGAAAATGTATTTAATGAGTTGCATAATTTAACAAGGAGATTTCTAGGTATTCGGTGGAAGATGCAGTCTAATTCTTTCTTACTGTTTATAGTAAAAAGCAGGAGTACAGAAATAAGCTAATGAAAAGACTATTGACCAAAAAAAAAGAGCCAAGACTTGCTGGTTTTAAAAATTTTCAGTCTCTCCAGAGAGCAAACAATGCTAAAATCAAAGAATGGCTCCCAGAGAAAGATAAAATCTAGGCCACTGTTAGAAAACAGCTGTATGAAGATTTAAAAAAAGAGTATGGCTAATAAACCCCTTTGTTAAGACCTAAGAAAAACAGAAGGCAATACCTCAGATAACCTGAAATAGGACTTTAAGAGATGTCAAGGTCACAAAAGACAATGAATAAGGACATATTCCAAACTGGGAAATACTGAATAGACATGACAGCTAAATGCAACTTGTGATCTTGGATTGGATCCTAGACATGGAAGAGAAAAAGTTTTTCCCCTTTGGTGTAGAGGACATCAGCAGCTGCAATTTGAATATGATCTGTAGATTAGATAATAATCTGTAACAATATTAATTTATTGATTTTGATCACTGTACTGTAATTGTTTAGGAAATTCCCCTTTTAATTAAAACTATACACTATAGTACTTGGGCTAAGGAGGCATTGTATTTGTAATTTACCCTGCAATGGTTCAGAAAGATTCTACAGAGAGTAGAGGAGACAGAGAGTGAGAGAGATAGCAAAGGAGGGCAGAGGGAAGGATATGGTAACATTAATATGGTAAAATATTAACATTTTTGGAATGAGTGAGTAGTACAGCATTATTATTTGTAGTATTTTTGCAACTTTAAGTTTGAAATTATTGAAAAAACCAAAAGTTTAAAAAAAAAATTAATCCTACTGGCTGCCTGGCTCAATGCCCAAGGATGAAGTCTGAAACTCTAACTGCTTATAAATTCTTCATAAACTGGCCTCTTCTTAGCTAGTCTCATCTTACCATACTCTTCAGTCTCACCCAACACACCCTCACATTCTAAACTGATGTTCCTGAAAAGACCTGTCCTCTCTTAACTCTTCACATATATAGATGCTGAAAGGTTCAACTTGAGCGCAAAATTCCAAAAGGAAAGTACACAAAAAGGGCAGAAGTACCAGGTAACTCTCAATGCTAGAAAACTTTTACAAAGACATAGAGAAGTCATTCCAATGATTTGACTGAGAATTTTATTCCTTTGAGGGCCACAGAAGAAAGTAGTCTAGCTCTCTTCAAAGAGATGAGTAATCCTATTCTATGGTTTAAGTGTGGTGTGTTCCTGCCAAAACTCATGTTGAAATTTGCCAACGTGACAGTATTGAGAGCTGATGGGGCCATTAAAAGGCACTTGGGTTACGGGAGTACCCTCATGAATGTATTAATGCAGCTTTCGTGAGGCTGGGTTGATTCTTGCAGGAATAGATTAGAAGGCTGCCTCTCATGTTTGGCCTCCCGTTCTGCACACGTACCTGCTTCCCCTTCAGCTTCTCTGCCATGTAAACATAAGAATCACAGACTTCAGGGGTGGCACGCGCGCGCGATTTCTAGTCATTTTCAAAATGCCTTGCACTGGTTCTCACGGGCCCAGCCGCCAGCCCCTGCTCTGTCCTGGACTGATAGCTTGTATCGATCTTGATGAAAGAGCAATTGATGCTCTCAGGGAATTTAATGAAGAAGGAGCTCTGTCTGTACCACAGCAGTTCAAGGAAAGTGACTTATCACATGTTCAGAACAAAAGTGCATTTTTATGTGGAGTTATGAAGACCTACAGGCAGAGAGAGAAACAGGGGAGCTAGGTGCAAGAGTCCACAAAGGGACTTGATGAAGTGAAGATCAAGGCCTTGCTTGAGAGAAATGGTTATACTCTGAATGTAACTACAGGACAGAGGAAGTATGGTGGGCCTCCACCAAATGGTGTGTACTCTGGTGTGCAAACTGGAATTGGAACAGAGGTGTTTGTAGGTAAAATACCAAGAGATGTATATGAGGATGAGTTGGTGCCCCTTTTTGAGAAGGCCAGTCCCATTTGGGATCTACGTCTTATGATAGATCCACTGTCTGGTCAGAATAGAGGGTATGCATTTACCACTTTCTGTGGAAAGGAAGCTGCACAGCAAGCTGTGAAACCCTGACAGCTATGAAATTCGCCCTGGTAAACAACATGGAGTGTGCATTTCTGTGGCAAACAACAGACTTTTTGTTGGATCCATTCTGAAGAATAAGACTAAAGAAAACATTCTGGAAGAATTCAGTAAAGTCACAGAGGGTTTGGTGGATGTTATTCTCTAACATCAACCTGATGACAAAAGGAAGAAATGGGGGTTCTGCTTCCTTGAATATGAGGATCACAAGTCAGCAGCACAAGCCAGATGCTGGAAAAGTAAAAGTATGGGGAAATGTACTTAGAGTTGAATGGGCTGACCCTGTGAAGAACCAGATCCAGAAGTCATGGCTAAGGTAAAAGTATTGTTTGTAAGAAACTTGGCACAGACGAAATATTGGAGAAGTCATTTTCTGAATTTGGAGAACTCCAAAGAGTAAATAAATTGAAAGATTATGCATTTGTTCATTCTGAAGACAGACGAGCAGCTGTTAAGGCTATGGATGAAATGAATGGCAAAGAAATAGAAGGGGAAGAACTTGAAATAGTCTTAGCCAAGCCACCAGACAAGAAAAGGAAAGAGCGCCAAGCTGCTAGACAGGCCTCCAGAAGCACTGCATATGAAGATTATCACTACACCCTCCTCCTCGCATGCCGCTTTCGATTAGAGGTTGGGGGAGAGGTGGATATGGCTACCCTCCAGATTACTATGGCATGAAGATTACTATGGTTATGATTACCACAACTATCATGGAGGTTATCAAGATTCCCTACTATGGCTATGATGATGGCTATGCAGTAAGAGGAAGAGGAGGAAGGGGAGGGCAGGGTGCTCCACCACCACCAAGGGGGAGGGGAGCACCACCTCCAAGAGGTAGAGCTGGCTATTCACAAAAGGGGGCACCTTTGGGAACACCAAGAGGCTGCAGGGGTGGCAGAGGGGGTCCTGCACAACAGCAGAGAGGCCGTGGCCATGGTTCCCGTGGATCTCAGGGCAATCAGGGGACAATGTAGGAGGCAAGAGAAGGCAGATGCTTACACCCAACCTGATTCCAAGCATTGTCAGACCAACAACCAACAGAACTGGGTCTCTCAACCCATCGCTCAGCAGCCGCTTCAGCAAGGTGGTGACTATTCTGGTCACTATGGTTACAATAATGACAACCAGGAATTTTATCAGGATACTTATGGGCAACAGTGGAAGCAGACAAGTAAGGGCTTGAAAATGATAATGGCAAGATACGACTGGCTCTAGATCTACATTCTTCAAAAAAAATTTTGCTTAACTGTTTCATCTTTAAGTAGCAATTTGCTGCCATTTGTATTGGGCTGAAGAAATCACTATTGTGTATATACTCAGGCCTTTTTATTTTTCCTCTTTTCATAAATGCTCTTGGACATTATTGGGCTTACAGAGTTCCCTTATTCTGGGAGTTATAATGTTTTTATCATTTCAGGCTTCATTTTAGCTTCAAAACAAGCTGAACACACTGTTAAGTCATGATTTTGCAGAACCTGTGGTTTTGAAGAGTTTCATTTTTTTGGATCTAGGATAGATTACATAGGAGTATGGAGTATGCTGTAAATAAAAATACAAGCTAGTGCTATGTCTTAGTAGTTTTAAGAAATTAAAGCAAACACATTTAAGTTTTCTTATACTGAAAATAACCTATGATTGTATGTTTTGCATTTTTAGAAGTAGGTTAACTGTGTTTTTAAATTGTTTTAACTTCACACCATTTTGAAATCTGCCCTACAAAATTTGTTTGGCTTAAACGTCAAAAGCCATGACAATTTGTTCTTTGATGTGATTGTATTTCCAATTTCTTGTTCATGTACGATTTCAATAAAACTAAAAAAATCTATTCAAAAAAAAAAAAAAAAACCATAGATTAAAAGTCAACATAACTCCACTTTTTTCTAACCACTATCAGTTACTGCAAATCATTGACCTTCGAACAAGTCATTTAAACTCTCCGTGAAAACACAGCTTCACAATTCTTAGAGGGCTTTTTAAAAGTTTTCAGATTGAGTGGGGTAGAAGTGAGGTTGGTGCTTTTAAAACTTTCTAACAAGTATAAAAAGAGTTAGAAAAAAACGAATAGAGTCCTTTGACAGCAATGACTTCCTTCTTAAAGATTATTCCTAGTGATTTTGACTAGTCAAATCAACAGTTCATTCTATGTATCACTTGTGTTATTGAAGGAAAATAAAATTCTATTTTACAGTTGTGACATATATAGTAAGTGTGTGTGTGTCTTTGTGTGTGTATTTGATCTCTGCCCCCAGTTTCTGGCACAGAACTTCTAAAAATCCTTTGATGTCCTGAGTGATGGGGTGATAAGAGCATTTTTTGTTATAATATTTGGTCTGATTCTCAGATTCCTGGAAGAGAGCTTGTAAAACTCTTTGAATTCCCCTAGTGCTCATAATAAGCCCCTTTCAACCATACTTGAGTTTACACTAAAAAGGTAAATCTTGGAGGATAGACGCTGATCACCAGAGGAACCAACCATATGATCAGAGATTTGGAACTTTAAGTCCTACCCCGGTACCTCCGTGGAGGGGTGAAGGGCTGGAGGTTGAATTCAATCACCAATGACCAACGATTTAATAAATTGTGCCTACATAATGAGAAACCTCCACAAAAAAATCTTAACAATGAAGTTCTAAGAGCTTCCTGATCAGTGAACACACCCAGATGCTGTGTGGGTAGAGCACCTGGAGAGGGCATGGAAGCTCTACCTACCTCCCCATAACTTGTCCTATGTGTCTCTTCCATCCAGCTGTTCCTGAGCTGTATCCTTCACAATACATAAGTAATAAAAATAGTGTTCTGGAGTTCTGTGAGCTATTCCAGCAAATTACCTAATCTAAGGAGAAGGTTGTGTGGAACCCCCAATTTATAACCAGTTGGTCAAAAGTACAGGTGACAATCTGGGACTTGCAACTGGCCTCTGAAGTGGGGGCAGTCTCGTGGGACCCAGTATCTATGGGATCTGCACTAACTCTGGGTAATATCAGAACTGAATTGTAGGACACCCACTTGGTGTCCACAGAGAATTGGGTGATTAATTGGTGTAGAAAATAACCCACACATTTGTTGTCAAAAGTGAAATTATAGAACAGCAGCATGCTTTCCTTTTACTAATCAACATTAACTAACATTAACAAGCATAACAAATATTAGAAGGCATTCTACTAAAATAATAATTCACAATTTGAACTCTTAGTGACTGAATTTAATCCTGATAGGCACAGCTTTAATTAATTTCAAATATATGCTCTGGTTCCTTTTAAAATATGTACCAAATTTTCAATTTTTGCAGAAACTATCCTTTAATCAGCCTGGGTGGTGGCTAACGCCTGTAATCCCAGCACTTTGGGAGGCCAAGGCAGGATTGCTTCTATGCAGGTGTTAGAGACCAGCCTAGGCAACATAGGGAGACCTCACCTCCACAAATTAAAAAAATAATAATAATAATTGGCCAGCATGGTGGCATACCCTTGTAGTCCCAGCTACTCAGGAGGCTGAGGGAGGAGGATCCCTTGAGCCCCGGAGATCAAGGCTGCAGGGAGCTATGGTGGTGCCACTGCACCGCAGCCTGCGTAACAGAGCGATACTTCATCTCAAAAAAAAAAGGAAAAACAAAAGAAACAAGAAAAAACAAACTATCCCTTATTCGAAGCCATATTTCACCATTAACTTTTCTTCTCTCCTTGCTCACACTATAGTTAGTACCTAACCAGTGCTAATACAGCTAGAATCACACAGAACTTCTCTGAAAAGCAAACGCTATATATTTTTAAATTTTTCCTATAACCATATGAAGTTGTAAGTTAAAAGTTGTTATTTCATTTTTAAATAATTTGGATACCACAGTATTTAATATTAAATATAAAATAACAATATCACTTATTTATACTTCAGTAAATAGTATTTTTAAATACACAAAGAGAAACAGATGCCAGGATCAATGCGGTGGACCAGGCCTGAGCCACGACAGAAGAGGGACCCACATTCATGGGAAATGAAACTGGTCTTCTCTTTCGCCCCACGGGCCCCTCGTCTCTCCTTTACGCCCATGGGCAGTGCATGGGAGGCAGGGGTGTGGAATCCCACTAGACCTCCCTGCCCCTGCCAACTCCCTCGTGGCGCCAGTGGGATTGGGGGGGGGGGGGGGCGGTGGCGGAGGTTTGTTCAACACAACAGGCACCCCTCGCTCACCTCCTCTTAAAAAATTAAATTCTTGGCTGGGCGCGGTGGCTCACGCTTGTAATCCCAGCACTTTGGGAGGCAGAGGAGGGCGGATCATGAGGTCAGGAGATCCAGACCATCCTGGCTAACACGGTGAAACCCTGTCTCTACTAAAAATACAAAAAAATTAGCTGGGCGTGGTGGCGGGTGCCTATAATCCCAGCTACTCGGGAGGCTGAGGCAGGAGAATGGCGTGAACCTGGAAGGCGGAGCTTGCAGTAAGCCTAGATCGCGCCGCTGCACTCCAGCCTGGGCAACAGAGCGAGACTCCGTCTCAAAAAAAAAAAAAAAAAGGGGGGGTGGGGTGGATCACGAGGTCAGGAGATCGAGACCATCCTGGCTAACATGGTGAAACCCCATCTCTACTAAAAAAAAAAAAAAAAAAAAAAAAAATTAGGCGTGGTGGCAGGCGCCTGTAGTCCCAGCTACTCGGAAGGCTGAGACAGGAGAATGGCGTGAACCCGGGAGGCGGAGCTTACAGTAAACCGAGATTGCGCCACTGCACTCCAGCCTAGGCAACAGAGCAAGGCTCCGTCTCAGAAAAAAAAAAAAAAAATTCTTGGCAGGGTATGGTGGCTCACGCCCGTAATCCCAGCACTTTAGGAGGCCAAGGCGGGTGGATCACCTGAGGTCAGGAGTTCGAGACCAGCCTGGCCAAACCCAGTTCCTACTAAAAATACAGAAAATTAGCCGGGCATGGTGGGAGGTGCCTGTAATCCCAGCTATTCGGGAGGCTGAGGCAGAAGAATCGCTTGAACCTGGGAGACGGAGGTTGCAGGGAGCCAAGATCGAGCCATTGCACTCCAGCCTGGGCAACAAGAGCAAGACTCCGTCTCAGTAAACCAACGAACAAACAATTTTAAAATTGTAAATTAAAAAAAAAAAAAGAAAAACAGGTGCCAGAATGAAGGCAGATAAAAGAATTCAGAGAGAAAGTGGTTCAATGTATATCTTATGAACAGTATCACCAAAATTTAGCTCATAATATACAATACAGATGCTCCTCACCTTACAATGCAGCTACTCCCAATAACCCCATCACAAGCTAAAAATATCCTGTTAAAAATATGCTTTCAACTTACAATACTTTCAACTTAAGAAAAGTTTATCCTGACATAACTCCATGGTAAATCGAGAAGCACAATAAATGCATATTGTTTTCACACCAGTGTAAAGTCTAAAAATCGTAATTCAAACCATTTCAAGTTGGGAACTGTCTGTTTTAAAAATACTAATGTCTGACTTGATTATGAGCGTTACCTTTCAATGCAACACTAAAAACATGCTAGGCATATTTTCAAGACAACTCTACTGAACATAAAAATCTTAAAAGAGGGGCCAGGCGCGATGGCTCACGCCTGTAATCCCAGCACTTTGGGAGGCTGAGGCAGGTGGATCACGAGGTCAGGAGTTCGAGACCAGCCTGACCAACATGGTGAAACCCCGTCTCTACTAAAAATACAAAAATTAGCTGGGCGTGGTGGTGTGCACCTGTAATCCCAGCTACTCAGGAGGCTGAGGCAGGAGAATCGCTTGAACCGGGGAGGCGGAGGTTGCAGTGAGCTGAGACCGTGCCACTGCACCAGCCTAGGCAGCAGAGTGCCAGCCTAGGCGACACTCCAGCCTAAGCGACAAAAAAAGAAAAGAAAAAGAAAAAAAAAACTTAAAAGAGGTAAGGAGGGAAGGAAATAAAGATAGTCTGTAACACTCAATCTTTTAACTATAGTATCACTTATAATCATCCCATATTTTTACAGTCCTTTCCCAAATATTCCCAAGCCAAGCAAGCATGTCTAATAATAAACTTACAGTATGTTTCCTTCATTTAGTGCGCTTACTTTGTAGATGACCAGTAAATCTCAGTTATTAAAAACAAAATGTAAAAATAGATTCAAGCTTGACAGCAAAAAAATCAAGTTATATTAAACTTACATATGCCAAAAGTAAAATCCAAATAGTATTTACATACTTCTAAATATTAAAGCTAAACAAGTTTGACTAAATGTGTTTTTTATTCTAGCATCCACTCAACCACCACAAAAAATTCTTCAAATACAAAATTTAGTTCATTCCCAGAGCATTAAAAGATTTATACGTGTAGTCATCAGCACTATATTCATTCGACACCATACCATATTTAATAACTGTCCTTCAAATAACATGATAGGGCATATCTTAAAAGAAATACGATCATATAGTAAGCGCTTTTTAAACAAGATAATATGCATGAAATGGAAGAAGACCATTAATAGTGAGGCTTCCCTCTTCACAATTTATAATGAGCCCTGCCTAAGAATCCTTAGTTGATGACTTAAAAAGCTTAAATAAACTTTCATGGTGCTTATTACTAAAACTGCTAATTAAACCAATCCTGCTATTTTTTATCAGCAATCTAATCAACAATAAACAAGACA
This sequence comes from Pongo abelii, assembly GCF_028885655.2. Lineage (NCBI taxonomy): Eukaryota > Metazoa > Chordata > Mammalia > Primates > Hominidae > Pongo > Pongo abelii. The sequence continues at coordinate 21,735,890 of NC_071993.2, read as the reverse complement.
GGCTCCTACTACCGTCACTTTATAACAAAACCACCTCAAAAAGAAATCAAGATATATATGTTTACTTGCTGCCTGAGATCTAAAAAAAGTGTGTGTGTGTGTGTATGTCACCAGGCACGGTGGCTCACGCCTATAATCCCAGCACTTTGGGAGGCCGAATCACATGAGGCCAGGAGTTGGAGACCAGCCTGGACAACAGTGAAATCCTGTCTCTACTAAAAATACAAATAAATTAGCCAGGCATGGTGGCATGTGCCTGTAATCCCAGCTACTAAATAGGCTGAGGCATGACAATCACTTGAACCCGGGAGGCAGAGGTTGCAATAACGCGAGATCACGCCACTGCACTCTAGCCTGGGTGACAGAGTTACTAGGGAGGCTGAGGCACGAGAATCGTTTGAACACAGGAGGCAGAGGTTGCGGTAGCCTAAGATCACACCACTGCACTCCAGCCTGGCCAACAGAGTGGGACTCTGTCTCTAAATAAATAAATAAATGCCAGACAACAGCCCTAAGTTATAATTATTTCACGCATGATAGAGAATTTACTCTCAAAACTACTTAAGTTTTTAAAACGTTTACCTTGAAAAAGCACAAACTCAAACCAAAAAAAAATTTTTTTTTTCTTTTGAGACAGAGTCTCGCTCCGTCGCCCAGGCTGGAGTGCAGTGGCACAATCTCGGCTCACTGCAATCTCCGCCTCCTGGGTTCAAGCGATTCTCCTGCCTCAACCTCCTGAGTAGCTGGGATTAAAAACAACCACCACCACGCCCGAATAATTTTTTTTTTTCGTATTTTTAGCTGAGACACAGTTTCACCATGTTGGCCAGGCTGGTCTCAAACTCCTCCACCTCCCTCAGCCTCCCAAAGTGCTGGGCTTACAGGCTTGAGCCACCATGCCCAGCCCAAAATGTTTTTAAACAATTATTTGTTGGCATTTACCAAATCATATTTACAAATATGAAAATGATATGGGATCTAAATTTTAAATACAGTCTGCAGAAACATTTCCAAAACTAGCATATACCAACTTTCTAAGAAAAATATTCTTTTCCATTTGACAATGTCCTTTTTATCTTCACTTCCTTAAACACAATTCATAATAGATTCTTTTTTAAGAGACAGGGGTCTCACTCTGTCCCCAAGCTGGTGTGCACTGGCACAATCCCAGCACACTACAGCCTCCACTCAAGCGATCCTCTCGCCTCAGCCTCCTAGGTAGTTGGGACTACAGGCGCCCACCACCATGCTCAGCTAATGGCAATATGTTCTTAAAGAACATATTAAAGAACAAATTAAGTACAAATGATTTTCCAGTATTATTTTTTAGTTTATTAAAAAGTATTTCCTATAAAGCAAGTAAAAATGTAAGCGGGAAAACAGGCAAGTCAGAAAAAGACAGATTAGTATTTAGGCAAGCTTTTAGTGTTTTAATTAAAAGACAAAATATTCTCAAACAAAAGATATGACATTTAGCCACTAGAAAAAATTAATAAACCAGCAGCACCACTGAAAAAGAAAAAATAGCCAAGAATATACAGAACTTCAAAATTGTTCTATTATACAGAAAAAAGCTGATAATTACTTACAGGCGAAGTAATCAGTTAATAATATATAGCAACAAACTATTATTGCTGAAGTCACCTAAAGATTTCACAAGATGACCACAGTAACACATGCAAGAAATTTCTCTCATGCTTTCAGTAAAGTGGTAATCTAAATTTTCAGTTGCAATGGGTAAAACCATATTCACAAATATGGCATTAAACCTATCATTTCATTAAATACTCTTTATTAGCCAAAATGTTTCTATATTTCAATGTCTCCATTTAACTATCAAGAATGTAATTTTATCTAAAAAGGCAAAAAAAAAAATTCTATTAAGTAGATGTGCTACAAATTTAGCAACAACAAATCCACTTACTTTTTTCTCTTTCTCATGATGTTTATCCTGAGAGTGAGAGGAAGAATCACTTAAACTTTGATCATATGACCTATTAGATCCCCGTTTGCTCTTTTTCTAAAAAACAAAATATATATACATAGATGTATATGTATATAAAACTTTTTAAATGAATCTTTTTGTTAGGCTGAAACCAATTCAACTATAAAGTATTTTTAATGCCTACTGAAATTTTTAAAAGTCTATTGCAATCTATATAATCCAGTTTAGACACCATTCATATATTATCCATTGCATTATAAAAGAAAACCTAAACATTAATGCCATATTTTTGTAAATTAATTAAAATGTGTGAAAACAGATCCTTTATTTTCAAATAAGCTACTATATATTTTCAACATCAGCTTAAAAATAAAGTTTCAATAAAAAGAGAAAATGCCATATTAAAAAAGGGTGCGAAGACTAGAAGAATAGAAAGGTAAATATTTGAAGTGTTACCTTATGCCACTAGGAAAAGCAAGAAGACTTTTAATCTTATACCATCAGTATTAAGATATACAGTTTTCTAAAAATTAATCTCTGCAGTTCAATAAATAATTCCTGCACATTATATTCGATAGAGCAAATAAAGAAAAAAATTAAAAAATTAAAGGAAATGTCAGTATTAGACTCATGCACTTTTCAAAGCATTACTAAAAAACATCACACATTTCTGTTTAAAACACTTGTATCATTGCATAATTAAGTATGAAGGTGAGAGTTATTTGAGGTGTTTAAAAGTTGGTGGTACCACATCTAATTGGTGTAAACTAGATAAAAATGACTATAAAGAAGTTCAAATTCCATGCAAATGTAAAGATGATATAATCTTATTATTATTAAATAGACATTTTTCCCAACTATCAAATGGGATAACATCATGTCTATAATTAGCAATAAGAAGATTCTATTTGCACAAACTTCAAAATCCATTTTTTATTTATATCATCTCTCATTTAGAAAATGAGTATTTCAATATGCTTGTTACACCTAGGAAGAAAAATTTTCAATTTTATAATCTCAAAATTTCTGTTAGTCATTAAAATAAAGCATTCAGCATCAAAGGATATACAGATACACGCTCTTAAGTAATTCGCATACAAGAACCAAAATATTAGAGGCCTAAACTGCTCATTTCATAAAACAGGGGCCCCTTGTATTTATTTTCAAAAGAAATAGCCCCATTCACAAGGGAAATATAATAATTTAAAAATTAGAAACTAAAAGAAAAATAAAGAAGCCTTAAACCTTCAGTGTATTAATATCTACCATTAAAAAGAATGAGAAGTAGATACTCGGGACTTCAGACATACTGACCCTTCAAAGGAACATGGATGCAAATATGTAACACCCAATCAAATGTTACTAACTCAATCACCATGATCCTGTGTGACAGCAAATAGTGACCAAATCTAAAGAATTCCCAAAGTTGTATTTAAATATATTTTTCTGAAGGTTTTTAAGCAAGTTACAAGACAGACTTACTTCAGTTTTACTATTTCCCAGTAAATAAAAATGAAAATAAATAAATGGGTAATAGTAATTAAGCAGAAAATGAGAAAGTGATAATCACAAAATGTAAAATTGGCACCAAAAATCCAATTAACTAAAGACATTAAAAATATAAAGTTTCCTACAGATTAATTTTTTTCACTAAATGTATACCAACATTCACTATCATTATTTATATTTTATATATATATATATATATATATATATATATGCATTTTTTTTTCTTTTTTTTTTTTTTTTTTTTTTGAGACGGAGTCTCACTCTTGTTGCCCAGGTTGGAGTGTAATGGCAGGATCTCGGCTCACTGCAACCTCCGCCTCCCGGGTTCAAGCAATTCTCCTGCCTCAGCGTCCCAAGTAGCTGGGATTACAGGCATGCACCAGCACACCCCGCTAATTTTGTATTTTTAGTAGAGACGAGGTTTCTCCATGCTGGTCAGGCTGGTCTCCAATTCCGACCTCAGATGATCCACCCGCCTCGGCCTCCCAAAGTGCTGGGATTACAGGTATGAGCCACAACACCCGGCCTAATATTAATATATATTCCAAATGAGAGTACTTTAGAATATTCACCTTTACAAATACACTGAAGCAAGCAAAATCTTTTAAAATTACTATTAATAGATCTTTTTACTTCCAATAAAGAACATGCTAAACACAATCTCTAGCCAAAAACTCAAGGAAAAAGGAACTGTTATATGCTTTTTTTAATAAAACAGTATCATTCTATTGTCAAAACTAATCATAATCATTTCATTAAATCCAAGACAAATTCTTACCAGCTTACTAAAATGGTATTTACAGTAGCCACAGTATTGGACATTATCGGCACCATTACCTTCTTCTTCACAAAGCAGTCCGGCAAACTGAGCGCTGAAAATAAAAGCCAAGTATATTTACTGATATACTAAAATCACAGTACCTGTATATATAAGCAAATAAAATTTACTTCCAATCATTCATGCTCTGAGAAAATACATCTCCTAAGAAAAAAATGAGCAAATAAAAAGCTTTATTCTACCTGTGACCAAGTATATTTCACCCCAACCTGCAACTCATCTTTTTTTAAAGTTATGTTTACGGCTTAAAACAAACTCTTCATACATCTCTATTAGGATGACGATGTATACATGTTTTATGTCTCCAAATAGACATTAAGTTTAAGACACATTCTCTTCCCCCTCAAATCCCACCCCATCAGTTAACACTTCGTTTTACTTTTTCAATCTGTCACAGGTACAAATGGAAAGGCCATGCCTCTAAAGGGCCAAAGTGATGGTAGTTAGCCCATGGATGCAGATTACATAACCTTACAAGGAAAACATGCATTCACTCAAGACTAAATTTGCAACTCTAAGTGCTTTAAGTCACAGCACAATAAGCGAGATAAACATAAATTGTGCTTTTCAGTCAAAAGCAATGGAAGAAATGAAAATGAAACCTAATGTTACAATATTCTTTTTTTTTTTTTTTTTTTGAGACAGGGTTTCGTTCTTGTCACCCAGGCTGGAGTGCAGTGGTGCAATGAAAGCTCACTGCAGCCTTAACCTCCTGGGCTCAGGCAATCCTCCCACCTCAACCTCCCAAATAGCTGAGACTACAGGAGTACACCATCACACCTGGCTAATTTTGTTTTTATTTTTAGTAGAGATGAGGTGTCTTGCTATGTTGCCCAGGCTGCTCTTTAACTCAAGCAATCCTCCCACCTTGGACTCCTAAAGTGCTGGGATTACAGGCATAGCCACTGCACCCAGCTAATATTCGTTTTGTTTTTTGTTTGTTTTTTTTGTTTTGAGATGGAGTCTCATTCTGTCACCCAGGCCAGAGTACAGTGGCATGATCTCAGCTCACTGCAACCTCGGCCTCCCAGGCTCAAGCAATTCTCCCATCTCAGCCTCCCGAGTAGCTGGGATTACAGGCATGGTTCACCATGCCCGGCTGATTTTTTCGTATTTTTAGTAGAGATGGGGTTTCACCATCTTGCCCAGGGTGGCTCTGAACTCCTGAGCTCAGGCAATCTGCCCACCTCTGTCTCCCAAAGTGCTGGGATTACAGGCATAAGCCACTGTGCCTGCCATATTCATTTTTAAAAACACAAAATGCTGGTTTCTAATCACCATCTTTTCAATTTGACCTTTCACACTTTTAACATTCCAAAATTATATTAGTATAGAGATCTCATACCCCAAAAACTACTTTCATCTTTGAGAAATTTGGTACAGTCATTAGAAGAATTTATAAAAGTCAAAAACCGTTTTCCATTTCACAATAGTAGTATAAAACAGATTTCATATAACCAAACAGTAAAAACTCAGGAAATGAGCATGTACTTACTACTGGCAGTGAGGCATAGACTGATTCTTAAAGAAGCATAGACTGATTCTTAAAATTAGTGCACAGATTATTCCCAAACTTTTTATTTGGAACTGTTACCTATTATGTAAAATATATTGCTGTAAATAATTTTTGCCCTCGAAATTTTGTTGCTGAAAGAATATCTTTTTTTTTTTTTTTTTTTTTTTTTTTTTTGAGACGGAGTCTTGGTTTGTCGCCAGGCTGGAGTGCAATGGCGCAATCTCGGTTCACTGCAAACTCCACCCCCCAGGTTCAAGCGATTCTCTTGCCTCAGCTTCCCGAGTAGCTGGGGTTACAGGCATGTGCCACCACACCTGGCTAATTTTTGTATTTTTAGTAGACACACGGTTTTGCCATGTTGGCCAGGCTGGTCTGGACCTCCTGACCTCAGGTGATCCACCCGCCTCGGCCTCCCAAAGTGCTGGGATTACAGGTGTGGGCCACTGCACCCGGCAGGAAAGAGTATCTTAAATAAATTTTTGAGAAGTTGCCATTGTAATATTGAGAATGACAGTGGTTACACTACTTCTCACTTGAGACACAGAAGGTAAGGAAATACTATCATTCACTGAATCCTTGTATTCAGACACTGCACTAAGCTTACCTAGATTAGCTCATTTGATCATAATAACAAATCGAAGGATAGGTAATCAATACCAAAATTTTAAACAAGATGAAACTGAAGCTTACAGAGAATAAGACATCAGAACCAGAGTCCACTTATTGCAAAATCACTCTGGTAAATACATTCAGTTATTAAAATTATCTTTATTACAAATAAATAAATGTGAACACAGAAACTATACCAATAAAGTTTACCATAATTAATGTTTGAGTATCTAAGTCTTTAACTTATTATTGTTACGCAAGGTATTTACCAAGTTCAGTTCTGTGCAACAATGGAAACATCCTTACCATGTTACATGGAAAGCCTGTCGACATCCATGTTTATTACATGTCATGCAAGCACCAGTGGCTGCTTTGCTTTCTCTTCCTTGTTCATCACAAATGTAGCAAGTCTTGGGGTTAAAAAAAAAAAAGACAAAAATCATACATGTTCTTAACGTGAATCAGAATTTTACAATTATCTTCAGAAATGAAGATCAGGTATACTAACTAACCTATCTTAACTCAAAATATGAATTCATTTTGGACAATAATCTAATTTTTGCATATAATACAAACAGAAAAATATAAACAAAGACATACAAATAGTCCTATTAAAAAAATTCACGAAGGCATTATCTTCATCAGTCTCACAAACTTTGCAAGACAGGAAGACTCTTCCCAGGCACTGAGGCTGGCGGGCCAGGACACAACCTACCACACCTCTTCTTCCCAACACCTTGTCATCGAAACTGATTCCTGTAACAAGGGTGTAAAAACAATGTTTATCTTTCCCCTCTGCAGGAAGTCTGAAACAGGGTATTGGGACCTAAGAGACAAATAACAGCCCTACATGAATTAGCAAGGTTTTTAGGTCATTCATTTCCACTGTCTGTGAGGAATCCTATACGGGTAGGCTGTCATTCAGCCCCACCAAGCTGACATATGTGGGCTACAGAAGAAGATACTTTAGCTAAGTAGGTCAGAAATGCCCAAGAGATACAAAGTCAATGAACACCCCGAGAAACTTTGACTGACATCTTCCATTTTCCATGTGCAAGTAACTAATAGGCAATATTAACTTTTCACAGCTCAAAATCATGGCTGGTCATGTGACAGAAGACTGAATTGCAAAAAACGACAATCTAAATATCAGTGTATAATGAATAAAATCAGCAGACTGCAAGCTGAGGATACAAAAAGTTATGCCTAACTACATATAATCAGGTGATACATATTGAAAAAGAAACTAATTTCTAAATAGTAATAAAGCATAACCTAGCCCAACTTCAATACAACCAAATGGTTTCATTCACTCTGCACTGTGGTGCCAAATAACACCATGCAACAATATTTACAAGGACACAGAAAAAAAAAAACTAATTATCTAACTAGGTACATGATTTCAACTCCTCTATTGAAAACCTAGGATTCTCTGGGCGTGGTGGCTCACACCTGTAATCCCAGCCCTTTGGGAGGCCGAGGCGGGTGGATTACCTGAGGTCAGGAGTTCGAGACCAGCCTGGCCAACATGGTGAAACCCTGTCTCTACTAAAATTACAAAAAAAAAAAAAAACTAGCCGGGCATGGTGGCGGATGCCTATAATCCCAGCTACTCAGGAGGCTAAGGCAAGAGAGTCACTTGAACCAGGCAGGTGGAAGTTATAGTGAGCCGAGATCATGCCATTGCACTCCAGCCTGGGCAACAAGAGAGAAACTCCATCTCAAAAAAAGAAAAAAGAAAGAAAAACTAGGATTCAGACTCAACTGAATTACAAACATCATTTTATACCTCTAAAAAGTAAAATCCCAAATAACAACAAAACCTATCTAGACATACTGAATAAAAGTATTCCTAAGTACTAGTTACAACGGAAGAATTTAGCATGCATTTTTGCCTACAAATGATCAAAAAAATTTAAAAAGAATAGAGCACATTGAAACAATAACATTCTATATGGCAAAATTTGGGGAAAATATGCAAAAGAGGCCTCAAATACCTCAGTAACTTCCAAAGAGCTGACAGTGAATAGAAATCATTACTTAACCATCCCATAAAACTTAAAACTATGATAATTTTTATTTATAAAAAAAAAAAAAAAGAAGGCGGGTGAAACATCCAGAATGGGAGATCTTCTCCCTAGAGAAGTAATCATTTCACAGGTGAAAAAGTCAAGTAGTCTCTGGAATTGTCCTACTGACATACAGAAAAAAATTTACCCAAGTAAATCTACTAAATCTCAATAATGACACTAAGAGTCTATAGCATTTAAGTCACAACTTGCTCCCAGCATCCCCACCCCAACAGCTCCCTATGACTGTTGGGACTGATGGTCCACTCTAGATGGTGTGGCCAAGAAGATGAGGGCTCCCTCCAACTCAGCTTCTAGTCTAGGACTATACTTTTACCCTATGACGGCCAGGCTGCTAGTGTCTCTGATTCAACTCAGATCTGGTAGCTCCCATTCACAGATCCCCATTGTCACAAAAAGCCAAGCATGCTAGGGCCCTATCATCCCTGCCCCAGCTTTTAGTAGAGTGGAAAGTTCCATATTATGAGAAGCAAAATGGAAAAACAAGAAGCTATCATACCCTTCCCTTCTCTCAATACCCTGTTATAGACCAAGAGTGTCTCTTCAGAAGAAGGCTACTCGTCCCATCCCCAGTTCCAGAGCAGTAAGGCAGAGGGTGTACACTTAAGGGGACTGTAAGAACCAAAGAATTCAGCAGTTCTGCCTGAGGACAGACTTTGTTTTGTAACAGGCTTAGAGTTCATGCTTAAGGTTTTTGTCAAAAATAAGGGAGAATTCACAATCTCTGTGTGTGTGTGTGTGTGTGTGTGTGAGAGAGAGAAAACATCACACTGTACTCTGCAAACACATACAATTATGATTTGTCAAACAAAAACAAATGAGAAAAAAAAGAAAACTAATAAAGAGTACCTGAATTCTATTTTCCAGTGTACTCACTACAATTTAAGTAAAGTCAGAGGGAAAAAACACAACAATGGAGACTTGTTAGCAATTAGGACAAGAATGATAGTTACAAGGAGAAACAAGTACAACAACTGAACAGCCAGAAGATTAACAGAGTGAACTACAGAAAGACAGCAAGAAGGGCCCTCCTGGGATCACACTCATCCCTGGGGTTCTAGAATGTTGTGCACACGAACTAGGCTGCATCCAATGGGGAGAAATTGTATCAGGATTTGTGACAAACCTAAAAGCATTCCCTAAGCCAAATACAAACGCATCAATCAATAAAACTCAGGGGGCTACAGTACAACCTCTGATCAAAAACTGGCTGAAAAATAAGTTACTCTGGCCCGGGGCAATTCCTCAAAAGTCAAACTTCAAAGTAAAATCACATTCATACCTAATGGTCAAAAGACTGTGCATAAGCTCAATTGTACACCCTCTAAGAAATAACTGGAAAATAACCTCTGATATCCTTGGAAAATAGTCTCTAAACAACAAACACCTCCTACATTTGTTTCAGCAGGGCCATCTGAGGTTGTATACTATTGGAAAAACAGACTTCAGAAAATCAGTCTGGCGAAGTGATTAAACAAATAAATGACCAAACAAACAACAGTAAGACACACAGGGAGAAGAAAGAATCATTATCCAGAGGGGCTATATTACCTGAAATAGGTATTCAACAAAAAAAATTTAAAAATAAAGAACACACACAGGAAAAAGGAGCAGTAAGAAAAACTGCCTTTGAGAGTGCCCAGATGTTGGACTTAGGAGACAAAGACCTCAAACAAATGGAAAATCTGGAGTTTAAATTTTATTTAAAAGACTCAAAAGCTGATTTAATTGGGAGAAGAAAAAAATTAGCAAACTTAAGAAGAGATCAATAGAGATTATATAACCTAACAGACAGTTTTGTCCTTAGATTATAAAACCTAAAGAACAGCCTGAAAAAAATGTGAGACACCATTAAATGCACATATGTATCAATAACCAGAAGAAGAGAAAGAGAGACAGAAACTACATTTGAAAATCTAGTGCTGAAAACTTCCAAAATTTGATTTTAAAAAAATTATACATCCAAAAATCTCAACAAACTCAAAATAAGATGAAAACAAAGAGATTCACACTAAAAATGATGAAAGCGGCTAGGATTGGTAACTCACATCTGTAATCCCAACACTTTGAGAGGCTGAGGCAGGAGGATCGCTTGAGCCCAGGAGTTCAACACCAGCCTGGGCAACATAGCAAAGCCTCACCTCTACTTAAAAAAAAAAAAAAAAAAAAAAATTAGCCAGGCGTGATGGTGCAAGCCTGTACTCCCAGCTACTCAGGAAGCTGAGGTGAGAGGACGGCTTGAGTCCAGGAGATCAACAACTGAACTGAGCCTTTATAGTGCCACCGCACTCCAGCATAGGCAAATGAGCAAGAACCTGTCTCAAGAAAAAAAAAAAAAGAAGCCAGAAATAAAGAGAAAACTCTTAAAACAGAACGAGAAAAATGACCTGCCACATATAAGATAAATACAATAAAATTAACACCTGAGATCCAATCAGGAACTACGGAGGCCAGAAGGCAATGGAATAACATATTCAAAATACCAAAAAAAAAGAAGAAAAAAAACCCTGTAAATCAAGAATCCTATAACTAGCAAAACTGTCTTTCAAAAATAAAGGCAAAATATAAACATTTTAAAATAAAAATTTAGAGATTTTCTTGCTCCAGATGTGACAAAAAAGAAATACTAAAGGAAATTATTTTAGCTAAAATCAAGTGACACCAAACAGCAATTGCAATCTACATGAAAAACAAACAGCTCTGATAGAGACCATGTAGGAAGTAAGAGAGTGTGACTAGGCATTTCTTCTTCATTCTTCTCTTATCTATTTAATTTAAATAGCTGAATTAAACAATGTCTACAAATTATATTGCCAAGACTGTAACATATACAAATGTGACAATAATACAATTAAACAGGATTGGGACAAAGCTATAATAAAGAATTAACACCTGGCCAGGGGTGGTTCACGCCTGTAATCCCAGCACTTTGGGAGGACAAGGTGGGCGGATCACCTGGGGTCAGGAGTTCAAGACCAGCCTGACTAACATGGAGAAACCCTGTCTCTACTAAAAATACAAAATTACCTGGGCGTGGTGACGCATGCCTGTAATCCCAGCTACTCAGGAGGTTGAAGTGTGAGAATTGCTTGAACCCAGGAGGCGGAGGTTGTGGTGAGGCGAGATCGTGCCATTCCACTCCAGCCTGGGCAACAAGAGCAAAACTCCACCTCAAAAAAAATAAAAATAAAAAAAAAGCATAGATTACATAAAACAATAAGTTTAACAACATATTGTTGAGTTTTTAACATTTATAATGTTTATTATAATAATAGCAAAAGGGGGAAGAGGGCAATGGAGCTTTACAGGAGAAAACTGCTTTCTGCAAGTCTTTATCTTTTTGCTGGTAAAAAGTCCTGCCTCAGTGTTGATGGCTTCTGACTCACTGAGGTGGTGGTTGTGGCACTTTCACTATCTTTCAAGTAGAGACAAGGTCTTGCTATGTTGCCCTGGGTGGTCTCAAACTCCTGGCTTCAAGCAATCCTACTGTCTCCGAAAGGCCTGGGATTAAAAGGTGTGAACTACCACACCCAGCCATTTTTTAAAATAACAATAAAGTTGGCTATATCAGTTGACTCTTCCTTTCATAAAACATTGCTCTGTAGTATGCGCTGCTGTTTGACAGCATTTTACCTACAGTAAAACTTTCTTCAAAATTGGGGCCTAATCTCTCAAACCTTGCTGCCACTTTATCAACTAAGTATAGGGCATATTCTACATCCTTTGTTGTCATTTCAACAATGTTTACACCATCTTCACAGGAAATAGATTCTATCTCAAGGAAGTACTTTCTTTGTTCATCTATGAGAAGATATTCATTCAAGTTTGACCATGAGATTGCAGCAATTCAGTCACATCTTCAGGCTCCACTTCTAATTCTAGCTCTCTTGCTATTGGCCACCACATCTGCAGCCTCCATCAAAGTCTTGATGGAGGACAGAATCAACTTCTTTCAAACTCCGGTTCATGTTGATATTTTGACTTCCTCCCACAAAACACCAATGTTCTTAATGGTACCCAGAATGGTTAATTCTTTCCAGAAAGTTTTCAATGTACTTTGCCCAGATCCATCAGAGGAATCACCCTCTATATAACAGCCATAGCCTTTCGAAAGGTGTTTCTTAAAGCAGACTTCTACGTCAAATTGACTCCTGGATCCACAGACTGCAGGATGGATGTTGCTAGCAGGCACGAAAAGAACATTTTCTTGTACATCTTCATCAGAACTCTTAGGTGACTATGTACCTTGTCAAACGGTTACTAATTGGCCTACATTCAATATTGTTGTGTCTTAGGGAACAAGGAGGCCTGAGGAGAGTAGAGAGAGATGAGGGAACAGCCAGCTGGTACAGCAGTCAGAACACATACAACATTTATTAACTTCACCTCACAGTAACATCAAAGGTCATGGATCATACATAACCATAACAGATATAATAATGAAAATGTGTGTATTATGAGAATTAACAAAAAGGGACAAAGAGTCACTAAGTGAGCACATGCTGTTGGAAAAATGAAACCGATAGACTTGCTTGCTCAAGGGTTGCCACAAACCTTCAATTTGGTCAAAAAGAAAAAAACCATGCAATTCCTGTGAAGTACAATAAAAAGAAGCCCAATAAAATGAGATATGCTTAAGAAAAAAAAAGATATGCTTATACATCTTACTAAAATTAAATACAGTCTAGCAAGTTAAGATAAAGATAGTAAGCCCTACAACTACCACTAAGAAAATAACCCAAGAAAAATCGTTTTAAAAATCATAAAGGCCAGGCCAGTGAGCCAAACACCTGTAGTTCCCAGCACTTTGGGAGACTAAAGCAGGAGGATAGTTTGAGCCCAGGAGTTTGACACCAGCCGGGGCAACATACCCAGTCACTATAAACAATAAAAAACTTAGGCATGATGGCATATGGCTGTAGTCCCTGCTGCTTGCGAGGCTGAGAGGGGAGGATCACTTGAACCCGGGAGGTTGATGTTGCAGTGACCGTGACAGTGCCACTGCACTCCAAACAGGGTGACAGAGCAAGACCCTATCTCAAAAAATATATATAAAATAAAATAACAATGAAAAATAAAAGAAATGAAAATGGTATACTAGAAAGTATCTATAGATGGTATCCAACTTAAAATCATTCTACTTACAGTTTTTCAACTTTACCACCATGATGCAAACCCGATACACATTAGTACAATATTCTCTTGGGATGCTGGGCAGCGGCAGCAAGCCACAACTCCCAGTCAGCCACGCCATCATGAGACTAAACAACCAATGCTTGCTTGTCCAGTGAACCGTGTAGACAGATGATTTTTCCCAACTGTAGGCTATGTAAGTGTTCTAAGCATGTTTAAGGTAGACTAGGCTAAGCCAAGATGTTAAATAAATAAGGTATATTTCTTTTTTTTTTTTTAAAGAGATGGGGTCTCACTATGTTACCTAGGCTGCAGTGAAGTGGCTGTTCACAGGTGCAATAATCACACACTAACGCCTCAAACTCCTGGGCTCAAATAATACTCCTGCTTCATAAGAATGTAAGCTCATCATAACTCAAGAAGCATCTGTACTTAAGATTAAAAAGGTAGAAATAATAAAAAACAAAAAACAGGAACTAAGTAGTCATAACGGAAAAAAAAAAAAAAAGGGCAGGCTGCCAATCCAGGACCAAGGGGTAAGGCCATGTCAATGCGCCTAGAGAACAGAGTATCAAGCCACAGAGAACTATTTTCAAGTCTCAGAACTGAATGGAATTTGTCCTGCAGACTTACAAACCTGCTTTAAACCCCTTTTTTCCTTCCAATTTATCTCTTTTGGAATGGGAATGCTTCTCCACCTGTCCCACCATTGCATCTCAGAAACAGATAACTTGTTTTCTATGTATCACAGCTTTAGAAACAGAAGTTATTATTATTTTTTTTTTAGACAGAGTCTCACTCTTGCCACCCAGGCTAGAGTGCAATGGCACAGTCTCGGCTCACAGCAACCTCTGCCTCCCAGCTTCAAGCAACTCTCCTGCCTCAGCCACCCGAGTAGCCGGGACTACAGGTGTGTGCCACTACACCTGGCTAATTTTTGCATTTTTAGTAGAGACAGGGTTTCACTGTGTTAGCCAGGCTGGTCTTGAACTCCTGACCTCAGGTCATCTGCCCGCCCAAAGTGCTGAGATTACAGGCATGAGCCACCAGAGATGCCCAGCAGAGATAGAAATTTTGCTTCAGGATTAACCAAAGTCTTAATCCATCGCCAATTCCAATGATTCAGAAGATGAGATTTGGGACTTTCTGAGTTTATTATATTCAGGTAAGATGTGAGACTTACTTACAGAGTTTACGTAAAAATGGATTAACACTTTTGGGGGCTACTGGGATACAGCACATCTATTTTGTATGTGGAAAGAACATAAATTTTGGGGGGTCCAGAAGGCAGACTGCTATGGGTTGAACTGTGGTCCCCAAGAAATGTATGTGAAGTCCTTTACCCCCAGTGCCTTAGAGAGTAACCTTATTTGGAAAAAGGATCATTGCAAATGTAATTAGGATGAGGTCACATGATGGAGTCGGGCATGCCCCTAATCCAATATGACTGATCTCCTAATAAGAAGATAGCCATATGGAGACACAGACAAAGGAAGAATGGAATGTGAAGATAGAAGCAGAGATTGGGGTGATTAAAAAAAACAACAACAACAAAAACTGTCAACCATTGACACCCATCACTAGAAGCTAGAAGCAAGGAACAGATTTCCCTTAAGAGTTCTCAAAAGGATCCATCCAGCTGATATCTTGATTTCAGACCTGTAGCCTCTTTAATTGTAAGAAGAAATTTCTGCTGCTTCAAGTCACCCAGTTTGTGATATTTTGTTACAGCAGCCCTACTACAGGGGATGTATGAAAAATTGGCTATGAGCTGGTCATGTGTTAGAATTGGGTGATGAATATACGCAGGGTGTTTGTTATATTATTGCTAACTGTTTTATATATTTGACAATTTCAGAAATAAATTCTTAATAAAAGAATGTTATAATAAGTAGATTAAGTATTAAAGCTTTAAAAGCAGAAGCAAACAAATTAGAAAACATTTGAATAAAATTGGAAATAAGCCCCAAAGCTGTTCTTTATATCAGGCATAAAAGAAATTGCTCAAGGCCAGCACAGTGGCTCACATCTGTAATTCCAGCACTTTCAGAGGCCAAGGTGGGCAAATCACCTGATATCAGGAATTTGAGACCAGCCTGGCCAACACGGTGAAACCCTGCCTCTACTAAAAATTTGGGAAAAAAAATTAGCTGAGCGCGATGGTGGACACCTATAATCCCAGCTACTCGGGAGGCTGAGACAGGAGAATGGTTTGAACTTGGGAGGAGGAGGTTGCAGTGAGCCAAGATCGCACCACTGCACTCCAGCCTGGGAAACAGAGTGAGATTCCATCTCAAAAAAAAGAAAAATAAATTTTTGGTTAAGAGTTTAGACAGGCTGGGCGCGGTGGCACACGCCTGTAATCCCAGCACTTTGGGAGGCCGAGGCGGGTGGATCACCAGGTCAGGAGATCGAGACCATCCTGGCTAACAAGGTGAAACCCTGTCTCTACTAAAAATACAAAAAAAATTAGCTGGGCGTGGTGGAGGGCACCTGAAGTCCCAGTTACTCGGGAGGCTGAGGCAGAATGGTGTGAACCCTGGGAGGTGGCGCTTGCAGTGAGCCGAGATTGCGCCACTGCACTCCAGCCTGGGCGACAAAGCAAGACACCGTCTCAAAAAAAAAAAAAAAAAAAGAGAGTTTAGATAAAGGAAAAAACTCCATTTAAATGTTTATGTGAAGAAAACCATAATGGATTACATGGCACAACAACAGTTTCAAAAAATTAAAACCAATTTGAAAACATTAATTATCACAGTTATTTATATTCCCTTAAAAATGATCTATATGCCCCTAGTGTCACATAAGATAAGTTAATCTAGGAGTCTACTTCACTCAGACTTTTTGCAACTAACATGCATTCCTCTGTTTCTTCATCAATGTGGGGAAGAGATGGTACATACAAAAGATTCTTGACATAACCCTATAAGAAGATTATCACATGGTGTGTTATCTGGGAATTTAAATAGTCACAATTCCAGGATATGTCAATGCTATCAACTTTCAAAAAAAAAATAAATTTGACCTATAATGGGGGGGCCAGTTGGGGGTAGGGGAGAAAGAAGCAAACTGTGTATCCTGGAACTCTGTAGCTGGAAAAATTACCAGCAGCAGCAGCCTGATCAAAACTGCAACTTGTTGCCCACCTGAACAACCCATCTCTCTTTTCTAGAAATTAGCATCTATGCTCAATTTCTAATAATGGAATGGTGCCTAGGTACTCATGTTTGTCTAGGTGAAAATAGCTTCTAAATCCAGGTGCTTATACCAGAATTGCTCTCCTGGAAATTTAGGACTGACACATTGAGTCAGTTACCTGTAGGGTACCTGTAGAATCACAGATTTCTCAAATTTGACCTGTCTTATTTTGATACCATGTTGCCCAGCAATGTAACCTTCCCTGAAGTATCAGTTTTTGTAAAATCTCCCAATCAATTTCTTATCAGATACTAAATACCTATCATCCAGAGTACTCCAGAAGCCAAATAAATATTAAAAACAAAAACAAAAACAAAAAACAGAGATGGGGCCAGGCATAGTGGCTGACTGTAATCCCAGCATTTTGGGAGGCTGAGGTGGAAGAATAACTTGAGGCCAGGAGTTCACGACCAGCCTGGGCTATATATAGCAAGACGCTGTCCCTCTACCAATTCTACCAATATTTTTTTTAAAAACTAGGTGTGGTGGTGGCACCTGTACTCCTAGTTACTCAGGAGACTGAGGTGGGAGGACTGATTGCTTGAGGCCAGCAGTTTGAGGCTATCGTGAGACATAACTGTCCACTGCACTCCACCCTGGGGTGACGGAGTAAGACTCTGTCTCTAAATAAATAAATATTACAGAAAGAAAAGCACTGAGATAGGCAATGTTTGTGAGTGAGATTATAGATTTTAATCTCATGAACAATTTTAAGCTAGCTACTACACACTGCCATTTCCAAAAGTTTAGATTGGAATGCTTGCTGCCTTTGGTAGCTAAGAGAAAAGAAACAACAATGAGGGATATTATAGTGCCATTCTTCCACAGTCCTTATCAAATAAATAGGCCTTTGAGTCTTGGAACTGTTGCGAGTAAGAAAGCAAATAATATATCAAGTTGACAAGCACAAAAGACACAAAGAGGCCAGGCATGGTGGCTCACGCTTGTAATTCCAACACTTTGGGAGGCCAAGGCAGGGAGGTTGTTTGAATCCAAGAGTTCAAGACCAGCCTAGGCAACACAGTGAGATCCCATCTCTAAAAAAAAAAAAAAAAGTAGCCAGACATGATGGTGCATGCCTGTAGTCCCAGCTACTCAGGAGGCTGAGGTGGGAGGATTGCTTGAGGCTGGGAAGTAGAAGCTACAGTGAGCTGTAATTGCACCACTGCACTCCAGGCTGGGCAACAGTGAGATCATGTTGGAAAAAAAAGAAGAGGGGATGTGGAGGGGAGGAGAGACCACAAGAAACAGATGTAATGAATAATAGTTTACTATTCCTGAGAAAAAGAGAATACCAAGTATAAGAGAATGTGTAACTAGGGTTGGGGAGAGAGGGCTAGAGAGAGAGAAGATACAAAGACAACAGAGAGAAGTCAAATAGAAAATTTCAAAATGAGAATCAGCTGATATATCAAAAAGAGCAAAAGAATTTTTTTACAGACAGAACTGCAAGATTTTGCTTTTCAAAATGATTCAATTCTCCAAAAAAGAAAAATTAATTTAAGCACTCATCTAAGTAACTAGTATAAAGTGCCAAGCAAAAATAAACATTTATTAGATATAGACAAATGCAAATATATTCAATGCTTTCATACAAATATGAATATCAGGGGCCTTATTATCATCTCGTTAATACATGCCAGTGAACAATTTGTAGACACAAGACTTGTTTTACAGACAGGGTAATATGTTCCATGAACACAAGCCAGGAATTTAAAACTTAGTGTCTATCTCTTCATTCCAAGAAATGTTTCAATTAACTCACTGTGTGTGTGTGTGTGTGTGTGTGTTTGTGTGTGTGTGTGTGTGTTCTCTCAGGTGATGGTGATGTGCCTAGCACTTATATTCTTGAAATGGAAAACCCATTCTGATATTTCTTCCTCCCTCTTCTCCGTCACATTAAACTGATCACCAGGCTGGTCAGCTGAAGCTCTTACATATTACTGAATGTCTCTGTCCCATTGTTCCTACTATTCAGATCCTCATTAGTACCTCTGGGACACTGTCAGAGTCTAAATAGATTCTAGGTCTCTTGTCTCTTCTATCTTCCATCTCCCAATCCTCCTTCCCCCGATCCCTTAGAATGACAGACCTAAGCAAATCCTTTCTGAACATAAAAACCCTTCAACAGGGATAAACTTTAGGCTCCTTAACATGATGCATGAGGTGCTTTAACATCTGACCCTTGACAGTCTCTCTCAGCATTCTGCCTAGCGCATTCAGGGTCTTCATAATACCACCCTTTCTCCCTGCCACCATCCCAAATCCCTCCCCCTGCTCACCGCTGTCCTTCTTATTTCCCACGTCAAAGCTTCTGCTCCTTCAATCTGTAAAATTAACAGCCACTCATGTGCTCCTTCCTTTCTCCTCTCTTCACAGCCAGCACCTGGAGGTTTCTTACTCTTAGGAAAAACTGCGACCTTTTCTAAGATACCTCCTCCCTCTTTCCTCAGTCCTGTTAAAGGTTAGGTGGACATTCGCTGTTCCTCGAAAATCCTTGCACATATTACTGTTTAGCAATCACTGATTTATGTACATCTATCCACCATACAGACCCGGTACATACAAGAGGACATTCCATAAATGAGGACAAGATGAATGGGCAGATAGATGAAATGTTCAGCTTCCCTATTTCCCTGAAACCTCATTTTTGGGAGTCCTAAAACCCACAAAGAATATTAAGTGCTTTCAAAAATATCTTTTACTTGGCCAGGTGCAGTGGTTTACACCTGTAATCCCAGCACTTTCGGAGGCTAAGGCCACTGGATCACTTGAGGTCAGGAGCTCGAGCCCAGCCTGGCCAACATGGCAAAACCCCGTCTCTACTAAAAACACTAAAATTAGCCGGGCATGGTGGTCCACGCCTATAATCCCAGCTACTCAGGAGGCTGAGGCATGACGAGAATCACTTAAACCTGGGAGGCAGAGAGGGTGCACTGGGCCAAGATCACACCACTGCACTCCAACCTGAGTGATGGAGTGAGAATCTGCCTCAAAAAAAAAAAAAAAAAAAATTAGCTGGGTGTGGTAGTGTATGCCAGTAATCCCAGCTACTCGAGGGGCTGCGGGAGGAGAATCGCTTGAACCTGGGAGGCGGAGGTTGCAGTAAGCCGAGATCTCAGCACTGCACTCCAGCCTGGGCGACAGAACAAGACTCCATCTCAAAAAAAAAAAAAAAAAAAAAAAAAAGTCCTGGCCAGTGCGGTGGCTTACACCTGCAATCCCAGCACTTTGGGAGGCCAAGGTGGGCGTATCACGAGGTCAGGAGATCGACACCATCCTGGCCTGCAGTCCCAGCTACTTGGGAGGTTGAGGCAGGAGAATGGCTTGAACTCGGGAGGTGGAAGTTGCAGTGAGCCAAGATCGTGCCACTTCCACTCCAGCCTGGGCCACAGAGCGAGACTCTGTCTCAAAAAAAAAAAAAAAAAAAAAAAAAAAATCTTTTACACAGACACTAAATATACTGATAAAAACTTAACTGCTATCCACTACTATTACTTTTGGAAAAAAATAAGGGGGAGACAGGTTAGCAATTTCTAAGACTTCCATTAGGTTTACTCTTACAATTAGATGACATCATGTTTTTTGATGTTTTTGTTTGTTTCTTTGGCCTATGATCATCCTTCCTATACTTATAAACACTCTTTACTTCAGGGCCATCCAATAAAGAAGGACAATTAAAAATATATATATACACATATAATATACTCATCATCTGCTAACTACTCTCTATGGAAACTGTAGCTTTCTAAAATGAATGCTTCCTTGACTCTGAATACAAACTTCTACCCCAAAAAAGTTCACACATCTCTTTGTTGCCACAATCTTCACATTTCTGAACTTATTAAAAGGTAATTTTAACAAAATATGTCAGTGAAATCATGAGTTAATGCATGTAACAGAAGAAAATATTAGCAGTCGAAATATAAAAATAGGATCCAATGATTTAAATTTTACAAAAACTGGCCACTGGCCAGGCGTGCTGGCTCATGACTGTAATCCCAGCACTTTGAGAGGCTGAGGTAGGAGGATTCCTTGAGACCAAGAGTTAGAGACCACCCTGGGCAACATAGGGAGATCCTGTCTCTATAAAAAATAAATAGACCAGGCACACTGGCTCACACCTGTAATCTCAGAACTTTGGGAGGCAGCCAAGATGGGCAGATCACTTGAGGCCAGGAGTTCAAGCCCAGCCTGACCAATGTGGCAAAAACCTGCCTCTACTAAAAATACAAAAAAACTAGCTGGGAGTGGTGATGCATGCCTGTAATCCCAGCTACTTGGGAGGCTGAGGCACGAGAATTGCTTAAACCCAGGAGGTAGAGGTTGCAGTGAGCCAAGAGTGAACCACTGCACTCCAGCCTGGGTGACAGAGCAAGACTCTGTCTCAAAAAAAACAACAAAACAAACAGACAAATAAATAAAAGGAAGTTAAGCTATGAGGACACAAAGGGATCAGAATGATACACAATGAACTTTGGGGACTTGGGGGAATGGATGGGAATGGGGTGAGAGATAGAAGACTACACATTGGGCACAGTGTAAACTGCTTGGGTGATGGGTACACCAAAATCTCAGAAATCACCACTAAAAAACTTAGTCATGTAACCAAATACCATGTGTTCCCCAAAAACCTATTAAAATAAATAAATAAATATTTTTAAACCTGGCCATTATATATTTAACGACATGTAAAAAACTTAGCAGGTCAATACAGTGAATTCTCTGCTATTTAGATATACAATAAAGATATTCTAGCGAATTTTTTTCCTAGTACTCACAAAATTTCATCTTTTTCTAAATTCCACAATGTTCTAGCCACATAGGATTATTTTTTATTCTCTGAACATGCCTACCACTTCTTCCCTTTGCACCTGCTACCCTAAGGTTACGTCGCTTTCTCTGTCTGGAATTTTTATTTGATCCTTTTCTGCACAGGTCAAATGCCTAATTATTCTGCAAAGCCCTAGAAATTCTTTGTACGCCTTACTCAATTCCTGAGACAAGAATAATCCCTCCTTTCGTTATTTACCCATAATACTCCA
Source organism: Pongo abelii (assembly GCF_028885655.2). Taxonomy (NCBI): domain Eukaryota; kingdom Metazoa; phylum Chordata; class Mammalia; order Primates; family Hominidae; genus Pongo; species Pongo abelii. Next base: position 21,714,007 of record NC_071993.2, on the reverse strand, counting down.
TTCAGCCTTATTAGTATGTAATATATATTTTAATTTTCATACACGTATTTACTTGTCTTCCTACTTGAGGAGGGGAAACCCCCTATTTTATTTAACCTTGAATTCGTGGTGTCTAACACAATGCTTGATACAAAGTAGGTCCATAGTAAATGCCCAGTAAATAAATGTTCCCAAACTTATCCTTTATGACCTACCATCCAGTAAGGACTGATGTCTCCAAACCATTTTCCAATCATTCCTGTCATTTCAGAATTGCATGCCCCATTATTAGGCATAAACAATACATATGAACAAAATCTTTTCATTAACTTTTTTTATTTTTTTGAGACAGGGTCTCACTTTGTTACCTAGGCTGGAGTACAGTCACACAATCATAGCTCACTAAAGCCTTGACCTCTCAGGCTCAAGTGATCCTCCCACTTCAGCCTCTCGAGTAGTTGGGAGGGACGACAGGCGAGCACCACCACGTCCGGCTAATTGTTTTTCTTTTTTGCAGAGGTGGGGTCTCAGAATGTTATCCAGGCTGGTCTGGTACTCCCGGGCTCAAGCAATCCTCCTACTTCAACCTCCCAAAGTACTGAAATTATAGGTGTGATCCACCATACCCAGTCCATTAACTTTTTTTCTTTTTTGTTTTTTGTTTCTTTGCTTACTGTTCTTTCTTGAGACAGGGTCTTGCTCTGTTGCCCAGGCAGGGTTACAGGGGCACAATCACGGTTCACTGCAGCCTCGACCTCCTGGGCTCAAGGGATCCTCCCACAGCAACCTCTTGAGTAGATGGGACTACAGACGCGTGTGCCTCCCCACACCTGGCTAAATTTTTTCTTTTTTGTAGAGACGGGGTCTCACTTGTTGTCCAGGCTGGTCTCAAACTTCTGGGCTCAGGCGATACTCCTGCCTGGGCATCCCAAAGTGCTAGGACTAAAGGCATGACTGAGCCTATTCTAACACTAAGTAGAACAAAACAAATCATCAACAACAAAAATCCGACAAACATAAAGCGATCGCATATAAGAAAAGCAATAAAAAGGAAAGAAATAGAAGAAAAAAAGTAAACTTGATAAACAGATACACCATGTTTCTGGAAGGAAAGATTCAATATTGTAAAAATATATTCATCCCTAAAACAGTATTTCACGGTAACTCTAATATAGTCTAAATTGTGCTTTTATTAGTCCTAATGTTCATCTAGAAAAATAAATACATGACAGTATTTGTCTTACCATGTATATAAAGCCACAATAATTTAAAATAGCGTGTGTGGTGCCAGGATAAAAATAGACACACCAGTGGAACACATAAAAAGTCCAGAAACATACTGAAGTATTCAATAATTTAGTAATGATTCAAATAATATTTCAAATCACAATGGAAAACATAGATTATTCAGCAATAGTGTCGAAAAAGCTGACTAACCAGGTGGGAAGGGAAAGTTGGGCACGTATCTTACCATATTCTAAAACTAATTCTAGGCTAATAAAATGTTTATATCTAAATAATTCCTTCTTTGGTCTACCTTCACTCCTTTTCTACTTGAACATTTTAGTCTTAAAGCCATGAGATGGGGCTGGGCCCATATAGTGGCTCATGCCTGTAATCCTAGCACCTTGGGAAGCCAGAGCAGACAGATCACTTGAGCTCAGGAGTTCAAGATCAGCCTGGGCAACATGATGAAACCTCAACTCTGCAAAAAAATACAAAAAACTTAGCCAGGTGTGATGGGTGCGCCTGTAGTCCCACATACTTAGAGGGCTAAAGTGGAAGGACTGCTTGAGCCCAAGAGGTCAAGGCTGCAGTGAGCCAAAACTGCACCACTGCACTCCAGCCTGGGTGACAAAGTGAGACCCTGTCTCAAAAAAAAAAAAAAAAAAAAAAAGCCATGAGGTGGGTTCAAGCATAGTAATTATCCCTGCTGGGGAAGAGGGGGCAGTCCAATACAAGTATAAGAGCATGAGTAAAGTTGGCTCCCCTAAGGGGTTGCGGATAGGGGTGGGGACAATCTCAGAGCAAGGTGAAAAGATCAACCAAAGTGGAAGTAGTGAACTGAAGCTGAATATCAAATCCCAAGAGGGGTGAAAAGGACTGGCATGCAGGAAAGCAGCAGCAACCCTGAACTGGGTTAGAATAGCATCTGCGTTAGGTGGAGCAGCAACAGAAGGTATGTCAAAGCAGCAGAGATGATCAAATAAGTAAACTATTAAACATATTAAGAGTCAGGTTTCTGTCTGAGAATCATAAATATGGGGGAAAAAATTAAAATGAACCCTGTTTTGCTGGGCTAGATTTGGAGAAGTTACCATGAGCATATGGAGTTCAATATATAGAGATGGATACAGTAATAGAGATTTGTGTGTGTATGTATATTCACATAATGAATCAAAAGTATTGTGACCTCACAGCTTGTTCTTTTTGTTTTTTGAGATTGGAGTCTCATTCTGTCGCCCAGGCTGGAGTGCAGTGGCACAATCTTGGCTTACTGCAACCTCCGCTTCCCAGGTTCAAGCAATTCTCCTGTCTCAGCCTCCTGAGTAGCTGGGATTACAGGCATCCACTACCATGCCCAGCTAATTTTTTTTTTCTTTTTTTTGAGACGGAGTCTCACTCTGTCGCCCAGGCTGAGGTGCAGTGGTGTGATCTCAGCTCACTGCAACCTCCACTTCCCAGGTTCAAGCAATTCTCCTGCCTCAGCCTCCTGAGTAGTGGGATTACAGGCGCCCGCTACTACACCCGGCTAATTTTTGTATTTTTTAGTAGAGACGGGGTTTCGCCATCTTGGTCAGGCTGGTCTTGAACTCCTGACCTCGTGATCCACCCGCCTGGGTCTCCCAAAGTGCTGGGATTAGAGGCGTGAGCCAGCAGGCCCAGCCATTTTTTTTTTTTTTTTTTTTTTTTTTTTGAGACAGACTCTCACTCCGTTATTCAGGCTGGAGTGAAGTGGTGTGATCTTAGCTCACTGTACCCTCTCTGTCTCCAGGACTCAAGTGCTTCTTGTCATGCCTCAGCCTCCCAAGCAGCTGGGATTACAGGCGTGCACCACCATGCCCAGCTAATCTTTGTATTTTTAGTAGAGACGGGGTTTCATTGGCTAGGCTGGTTTCAAACTCTGGACCTCAAGTCATCCCGCTGGCTTCGGCCTCCCAAAGTGCTAGGATTACAGGCATGAGCCATCACACCTGGCCCACAGTTTTCTACATAGATATGGAAACAATAGATGTGAATTTATAGAAATATGTATCTCCGTAGGAACACACACACACGCAAACACACATTTCCTAGCCACGCTGACTGAGAGTAGCAATAACCCACACCTAGCACCCACTTTGGCTTCTAAATATTATTCTCACATAAAAGAAATCAAGGTTACTCAGAGAAATGGTGATTTCAGAACTACAGCAGGAATAATACAAGATGAGCCTAGATTATACTGTTGTGTCAGAAGTAGAGAAATGCTTCTCTGAAATGATAGGTCAAAAGACACAGAAGCCAGCTTAAAGAGGTCCCACCAGGCAAACCTGAGACAGTATGAACATCAAAATAAATGACATTAGTGGAATATGACCCATTAAAATAAAATAGCATAAGTCCATACTAATACAAATAATCAGGAAGTAAAGAAAGCTTCACCTTACAGTGGAATGTCAACTGATGAATGTAAAAGAAAGGGTGAAATTAGAAAACCACTGCTTGCCATCAATCCTAGTCATAAATTAGGTCAAGAAACATCAATGAATGCTAAAATTAGTGAGGAAAAGGCACAAGGAACAAGATGTTTATATATGAAGTACTTCCCCCACAAAATCCATACTGACTATAAAGAGAAAAAAGATTAATCTCACTGTGGAGAAAACTGACAGACACACCTTAACCAAGTGATCAAGGAAAAACTGAAATTATGTACCACCTGATAGGATGCAAAGAAAAGAACCCAGAATCACATATGTGATACTCCTGCTAAAAACATAACTATTTAATCATGATGAAATATCAGGCAAATCCAAATAGGGGGTCATTCTACAAAATAACTGGCCTGTAATATTCAGAAGTATCAAAGTTATGAAACTCAGGGAAAGACTGAGTTACTATTTGAGATTTAAAAAGACCAAAGAGGCCCGGGCGGGGTGGCTCACGCCTGTAATCCCAACACTTTCGGAAGCTGAGGCAGGCAGATCACTTGAGGCCAGGAGTTCAAGAGCAGACTGGCCAACATGGCAAGAGCCTGTCTTTACTAAAAGCACAAAAAAATTAGCTGGATGTGGTGGTGTACACCTGTAATCCCAGCTACTCAGGAGGCTGAGGCACAAGAATCACTTGAACCCAGGAGAGACTGTGCTACTGCACTCCAGCCTGGGTGACAGAGCGCGACTCTGCACAAAAATAAAAATAAAAATAAATAAAATGACCAAAGAGTCAAAATGCAGTTTGTGATTCTTTTGATATAAAGAATATGCCTACAAAAATATGAATGGGCTCCAAAGATCAGAGAGTAAAAATGTATCGCTGTTAATTTCCTTATTTTGATGGCATATTGTATATTCCCAAGAGAGTATCCTTCTTTATGGGAAACTCTGAAGTATTCAGGGGTGACAGCATATTATATTGGTAAGTTACTCTCAAATGGTTTAGGGAAGGAAGAGTTCTTTTGTCCTATTCCTGCAACCTGTTTGTAAGTTTTAATGCTTTTAAAATTAAAAAGAAAAACAAGGTTTTTAAAAATGAACTTCCAAAGCACTAAAAAAAAAAAAAGTGCATTAATATAAAGATTTTCTTTGCACAGCATCAAAGGCAGAAACAATAAAGAGCATTTGCGTAAATTACCTCAAAAATGTAAACTTCTGCATTAGAAAAAATTAACCTGCTAGAATCCCAACAACAAAAGCTATGAAGACATAATAAAATTAAAAACCAAATGTTAAATTATGGGAAAAAACACACACAGCAAATATATAAGACAAAATAATATGATCTCTAACATAAAACACTTTGTAAAAAAAATTATAATATTAAAATAAACAGATATGGGAGGTCAATTAACATACATGAATAATCTTCAAAAAAAAAAAAAACTTTAAAATAATTAACCTTACCAGTACTCAAACTCTTTCAAACATTTTAATATTTTTTTTTACTAGAAAGAAGAGCAAAGTTTTTTAAGGGTAACACAGTGTACCTAACATAATATAGGGTTATGAGCAATCTCACATATAGCTAATACAGTGTAACTTCCAGAGGACAATTTCACACAATGTATTTATTGAAGCTTCCAAAATGTTCACACACTTTTACACAGATGCTAGCAGTGTATACTAAATGCCAGACACCAAACTAGGCCCTTCAACTACAAAGGGTTGCTTAATTAAATTTACAGTTTGTTGAATCTCATGATATTTTGTATTACAGACTAAGTATCTATTAAAAATACAGCAGAAACACAATTTATTGACTCACAAAAGATGCTGTGTAAGTTTCAAAAGCAAACAAAAAATATAAGCAAAAACGATTCAACTTTTTTGTAAGCATATACTATATGCAAAAATACACAGAAAAAAACCTGGATGAGCCTGAATAAGATTATGAATGATTTTTGTCTTGTATTTATTTACTTGCCTGTATTTTCAAGTTTTTAAAATAAATATTAATTACAAAATAAAAAGTTTTTTTACACAAAAACATTTAAAATCTTAAAGCTGGCTGCAATTTCTTCCACGGATGGAATGTGTACCTTCAATTAAATAGTAAAACTATATTTAAAGGCACATTGGGTAATGGTAAAACCTAAAATGCACAGGAGAATAAAACAATAATATATATGTACTAAATGAAGAAAAATATACAGGAAAAAAGCAAACTTTTTTTTAAGGCCAACAATAAAAACCATATCTTGGGGTACCAATAACTTTGGGAGGAGGAGACAAGTAACATTCTAATATAGGACTGTTCTTCAAAAAAGAATGTATGATACATTGTAATGAATATTACACAAAATAATAATTCAAATTTAACAGACTCTTGATACTTGAAAGCGCAAAAGAGGTAATTCATAAAGCACCAATCTGTAAGGATTAAAATATCCTGTAAATCGTAGAATACTAAATACCTAGGTTACTATAAAAGGTAACACAGTTTTGCTTGCTTTGTACTCCTGTGACCTTAGTAACATATTAATAACATTTTAATGACTATAGTTTGGCATAGTAATTTTTTTACCAAATCTCCCTGAATTTGATGGAGACCTGTGATTTTAAAAATACAAAAACTTCCTTTCTACTTCCCAGTAGTGATATTCAAACAGTAATAAAATAACATCCACTGTACCTTATTATAACGATCATGCGGAACAGACTGTAAAACAATTGGTTCCATTGTGGAAACATTGGCAAATTGTACCTCTGGAATATACAGGGCACAAACCACATGGGCCCAACCTAAAAGTAAATGAATAAATGTCATCTTTTCAGTTTTATCAAAAGCAAATTAACATCATTAACTTCTTTAACAGATCCCTTAAATGTCTATTGAAACAAATGCACGACAAGGACATTAACAAATTCTCATTGCTGTCTTACTTCCATTGCTTGAGAATACTCAAACCACTACCAAAAAAAAGCATTCTTAATCATTTCCCCAGTTATGATGTACAGTTACATAAATAAAGGGAAACATTTATAAATTCAGATGTTGGCACTAACACTTTATACAGGTAGACTAAATATTCAGATCAACACTACTTCTGAGAACCACTATAAAAGGAGTTTTTAAAAGTTTAATACTTATGATAAAATTTAATTATCTTAATCATTTTAAATGTCAACATGAAATTATCTTAGTGTCAATATTTTTAATATTAGTAATAACAATCATTTCACTATTTTAATTTGAAATGTGTTAAATTTCATATTAAATTTTTTTTTTTTTGAGATGGAGTTTCGCTCTTGTTGCCCAGGCTGGAGTGCAATGGCGCGATCTCGGCTCACCGCAACCTCCGCCTCCCAGGTTCAAGCAATTCTCCTGCCTCAGCCTCCCAACTGAAGGTATTAAAGAGCTGATATGATAGTGAGGAGTTTCTGAGCTAAAACCGGAAAAGAATGAAAGTCCTAGGTAGTTTTTGGCCACTTTTGCCCAGGGAACATTTGCCTATTTCAGAGAAAGCGGTGGTGAGGATGAAGGGTCCTTTTTATTTTATTTTATTTTATTTTTTGAGACAGAGTTTCGCCCTTGTTGCCCAGGCTGGAGAGCAATGGCGCGATCTCGTCTCACCGCAACCTCCGCCTCCCGGGTTCAAGCAATTCTCTTGTCTCAGCCTCCCCAGTAGCTGGGATTACAGGCATGCACCACCACAACCGGCTAATTTTGTATTTTTAGTAGGGGTGGGGCATCTCCATGTTGGTGAGGCTGGTCTTGAACTCCCGACCTCAGGTGATCCGCCCACCTCAGCCTCCCTAAGTGATGGGATTACAGGCGTGAGCACCACGCTCAGCCTGAAGGGTACTTTTGACAAACTCAGAGGCCTAACAGTACAGGCATGTACATTCACAACCAACCAACAGAAAAAGGGAACAAGTAAACCCCTCTCCTTTCAGATGCAACACTGAAGGGCAAACCAGAGGTAAGAATACACAAAAGGTACATAGACCCTCAAAGAGACTACACCAGGCCTCTGACCATCTCAAACTGAAATTTGACGAAGGTAATCCTAAATTACAACCCCCAAGGCACCAAGCAGATGCAAATATACATCTATCCTCTCTAAAAGAAAACAGTATCATCTTGACTACAAACAATTTCTACCCTTTTTTTTTTTTTTAAGACAAAGCCTTGGTCTGTCGCCCAGGCTGGACTGCACTGGCATGATTTCGGCTCACTACAACTTCCTCCTTCCAGTTCAAGCAATTCTCCTGCCTCAGCCTCCCAAGTAGCTGGGATTATGGGTGCCCACCACCACACGGGGCTAATTTTTGTATTTTTAGTAGAGACAGTGTTTCACTATGTTGACCAGGCTGGTCTCGAACTCCTGACCTCAAGTGATCTGCCAGTCTCAGCCTCCCAAAGTGGTGGGAATACAGACATGAGCTACCACACCCAGCCTAAAATTTCTTCATTACATATAATTTCCAGCACAATAAGTACCAAAGACATGACAGACAAGACAATATGAATGAAAATAAGGAGAAACAAGAAAATCAAAACAGATCAGCATTTTGGAGTTATCAGATAAAGATTTTAAAATAAGTATGCTTACTATGATCAAGTACACACAAGACAAAATTCTAAATTGACGCAAATAACTGAAAACTATAATAATAAATTAAAATTCCAGAAGTAAAGAGGAAATTTAGAAATCAGCCAGGCACAGTGGCTCACACCTGTAAGCCCAGCACATTGGAAGGTTGAGGCGGATCGCTTGAGATCAGGAGTTCAAGACCACCCTAGGCAATAAAGTGAGACCCCATCTCTACAAAAAAAAAATAATGAGTCAGGTGTGGCGGCATGCACCTATAGTCCGAGCTACTCAGGAGGTTGAGGTGGGAGGACTGCTTGAGCCCAAGAGTTTGAGGCTGCTGTGAACTATAATTGTGCCACTGCAATCCAGCCTGGGTGATAGAGACCCTATCTCAAGAAAAAAAAAAAAAAAATCAATGGGTGGGATTAACAACGGTTTAGACATGGATGAAAAGAGAATTAGTAGGAACAAAACAGGTCAGAAGAAATCCAGAATCTTAGCACAAAAGTAAGAAATACAAAAAATGGAATAAGACACATGAAAAATGTAATAGGCAGGCAGATCTAACACACATGTAATCAGAGTCTCAGAGAAAATATGAGAGAGAAAATGGCATGAAAGCATTATCTGAATTGATAATACCTAAAAATTTTCCAGAACAGAAGACCCAAAGCCACTGACTGAAGAACCACTATAAATCAGAGTAAATAAAGATATACATCAAGGGACAATAAAACTACAGAAAACTAAGGGAAAGAAATGAAAATCTTAAAGACAAAAGGCAAGTTATCAAACGAAAAACTAGATAACTAAATAAAGCCAGAAAACATTTTTTAAAAGATTTCCATTAAAGGGAACACCAAACAATTTTCCTTGAGTAATAGGAAAATGATTCCAGAAGGAAGCTCAGAATTGAAGAAAAATATAAAGAGTGATAAACATGTAGGTACATTTAATATATAATGAACATATAAAACAATAATGCCTTCACACTCATTTACAACACAAATGACCACTTACATTAAATATTAAAACACTGGTAGGGTTTGTGAATGTATGTAGCTTTCCTATAAACTATAACAAAGACTGGAAAAAGAACAAGTAAAAGAAGTCTATATGGTTTCATTCTACATTTCGTGTTAAGTGGTACACACAGGCCAGGTGCAGTGGCTCACACGTGTAATCCCAACACTTTAGATAGCTAAGGCGGGCAGATCACTTGAGGTCAGGAGTTTCAGACCAGCCTGGCCAATACAGTGAAACCATGTCTCTACTAAAAATACAAAAATTAGCTGAGTGTTGTGGTGTGTGCCTGTAGTCCCAGCTACTCAGGAGGCTGAGGCAGGAGGACTGCTTGAACCTGGGAGGTGGAGGTTGCAGTGAGCCGAGACAGTACCACTGCAGTCCAGCCAGGGCAACACAGCGAGACTCCATTTCAAAAACAAAAAAAAAAAAGTGGTACACTCAGTACACTGAATTTACTGATAAGAAAATTATAATCCCTACAGCAACCACTATATAGATAAATATAAATACTTGTGTATATATATAGGAAGAGATATGGCCAAAAAGGCAATTTAAGGCAATTTGATATAATTAAATTTAAATGCAATACTAATTAGCTGCATTGTTAAACTGATTAAAATACAGCACTAAAAAAAAATCACAAAAAGAACAGAAGAGAACTAAGAAATAAGAGGGAAAAATCAATGTTACGAACAAACAGCAGAAGACTTCTACTTCTGTCCAAGATAGACTAAGAGAGTCAAGAGAAAGTCACAAGGGAAACTGGAAAATGTATTAAATGGAATGGCAACAAATATGAAATTTATCAAAACTTGAGACATAGGCTGGGGGCAATGGTTCATGCCTACTAATCGCTGGAGCTCAGGAGTTCGAGACCAGCCTGGGCAACATGGTGAAACCCTGTCTCTACAACAAATACAAAAACATCAGTAGGATAAGGTGGCATGCACCTGTAGTCCCAGCTACTCAGGGGCTAAGGTAGGAGGATCGCTTGAACCCAGGAGGTCAAGGCTTCAGTGAGCCAAGATCACATCACTGCCCTCCAGCCTGGGTGACAAACTGAGACCCTGTCTCAAAACAACAACAACAGCAAAAAAAAACCAACAAAAACAAAAAAACACAACTTGTGGGATTCAATAACAGCAATAGAGAGGAACTTACAGCATATACATTTTCATTAGAAAAGAATATCTAAAATAAAAGACCTAAGGTTCCACCTTTATAAGTTAGAAAACAAGAGGAAAATACAGCACATAGTAAGTACTAGGAAGGAAATAAGAGCAGAAGTTTAACAAAATAGAAAACAGGGAGATGGCATAAAAAATTAACAAAGCCCAAAACTTTCTTTAAAAAGGTCAATAAAACTGAACAATTCTATTTGGACTGGTCAAAAAAATAAAAATAAAAACAAAGAAAAAACCAGAACACAAGTCACCAACATCAAGAATAACAATGGGGTAATTACTACCATTGCTAGCAAAATTAACAAAATAATAATAAAATACTATTGGCAGCCGAGTGTGGTGGCTCGTGCCTGTAATCCCAGCACTCTGGGAGGCCAAGGCGGGTGGATCACCTGAGGTCAGGAGTTCAAGACCAGACTGGCCAACATGGTGAGATCCCGTCTCTACTAAAAATACAAAAACTAGTTGGGCATGGTGGTGCCTGCCTGTAATCCCAGCTACTTGGGAGGCTGAGGCAGAGAATCACTTGAACCTGGGAGGTGAAGTCTGCAGTGAGCCGAGATCATGCCACTGCATTCCAGCTTGGGTGACAGAGCAAGACTCCATCTCCAAAAAAAAAAAAAAATACTATTGGTAATGTTAGTCCAACAATTTCAGCAACTTATACAAAGTAGTTAAATTTCTTGGAAAAATAGAGCGCACCAAAATTGACTTAAGTATATAAAAATAGGTCAGACCCAAGGGCTCAAGCCTGTAATCCCAACACTTTGGGAGGATGAGGCAGGAAGATAGCTTGAGCCCATATGTTCGAGACCACCCTCGGCAACAAAGCGAGACCGCGTGTCTCTACAAAAAATACAAAAAGAAAAAAATATTAGCCAGGCATGGTGTGCCTGTGGTCCCACCTATTCAGCAGGCTGAGGCAGAAAGATCACTTGAATCCAGGAGTTTGAAGCTGCAGTGAGCTATGACTGCCATCACTGCTCTCCAGCCTGGGCAACAAAGTGATACACTGTTAAAAAAGACAGAGAGAGAGAGAGAGAGAGAGAGAGAGAGAGAGAGAGAGAGAGAGAGAGACAGACAGAGAAAGGGGAAGGGGAAGGGAAAGGGAATGGAAAGGGGGAAAAGGAATGTCTCTATAATTTCGCCAAAAAACGAATTTATCAAAAATTTTCCCAGAAAAGTTTCAGTTTCTCACGAAGTTCTATATAGAATTCAAAGAAAAATAACACCAAATTTACAAAAACTGTTTCATTTTAAGTGACTAGCATAATCCTCAACAAACACCTGACAAAACCACTATAATTCTTAAAGAAACACAGAATGAAAGTACATGACAAAAACAAAATATATGTCAGGAGATGGACAAGTGAATTTACAATATCCTAAAAGTTTCAGAGGATTCAGAAAGAGGAAAAAAGCACACAGTAATGTTAACTTTTTTAAGCTAATAGGGTAGAATGGAACGAGTGAAACAAACCAGAATAGGCGATATTTAATAAGATGGAAGATTTACACCAGGTGCAGTGGCTCATTCCTGTAATTCCAACACTCTCAAAGCTGAGGCAGGAAGATCACTTGAGCCCGGGACTACAAAGCTACAGTGAGCTAGGATCCTGCTACTTGCACTTCAGCCTGAACAACAGAATGAAAACCTGTCACTTAAAAAAAAAAAAAAAAAAACTTTGGAATAGTGAAGGCCTTTCTAAATAATAACTCAAAATACAGACATCATGAAAGATTAATAAATTGAACAAAATTAAAATCAGAAACTCATGCATGGTAAAAAAAATTTTTTTTAAAAGCACAATATAAACAAAGACTAACCAGATGGGCAAAATTAGTCCAACTCATATCAAAACAGCATAATAATATATGAGGGGCTCCTTATGAACACTCCAATAAATCAAACTAAAAAGATCAACAACTGTGGCTGGGCATGGTGGCTCACACCTGTAGTCCCATCACTTTGGGAGGCCAAGGTGGGTGGATCCCATCTCTACTAAAAATAAAAAAATCAGCTGGGCATGATGGCGTGTGCCTATAATCCCAGCTATTCCAGTGAGTGAGGCAGGAGAGTCCCTTGAATGGGGGAGGCAGAGGCTGCGGTGAGCCAAGATCAAGCCACTGCACTACTCCAGCCTACGTGACAGAGGGAGACCCTGTCTCAACAAAAAAAAAAAAAAAAAAAGAAAAAGATCAACAACCAAGTTAAAAAACAGATCACAGAAGAGAAAAAACAAATTGCTCTTCAAACTATAAAAAGATGTGAACTTCACTAATATTAAGAGAAATGCAAAACTACTGCTTGGATATACAAACTTTTACCTGTTAGATTACCAAAGGTATGAAGAACAGCTTTTTTATTCATATATTGGTAAAACTGGGAACATATATTGGTAAAACTACAGGGCAAATAATTTGGGACTATCTATCAAAATTAACTGCAAAACTCCTTTGACTCAATGTTTCCACCTATGGAAATTAATAATCCTATAGATATACTTGTATACAAGCAAAATGACATACATACAAAAGTTAGTCATCAAAGTAGAAGATCAGAAAGTGCATCAAGAACTGATTGGATATTAGATAACATGGTTAAAAAGAAAAAAAAAGCTCTATACTGAAAACAAGATAAATTGTTCATGCCGGGTGCGGTGACTCACACCTGTAATCTCAACATTTCGGAAGGCCGAGGCAGTAGGATCATTTGAGGTCAGGAGTTCAAGACCAGCCTGGCCAACATCGTGAAACCCCATCTCTACTAAAAATATAAAAATTAGCCGGGCGTGGTGGCACATACCTGTAATCCCAGCAACTTGGGAGGCTGAGGCAGGAGAATCGCTTGAGCCCGGAAGGTGGAGGTTGCAGTGAGCTGAGACTGCACCACTGCACTCCAGCCTGGGCAAATGAGCAAAGCTTCAAAAAAGAGAAAATCGAAGAAAAAAGAAAAGAAAAGTCTCAAAAAAAACAGATAAATTGTTCAGTGAAATAAATTAAGATGCAGAAGAGTATATAATATTAACCCATTTGTATAAAGATGGAGGGAGTAAATAAGTCTTTGTCTATTCACATTTGAATATGCAAAATAAACCTAGAAAGATATGCAAGAAAGTAATTATTACATAGTAGCAGGAAAGCTATTGATAAACTGGGCAGATGGGGAAGAGGAATAACAGGAAGAGTTTTCAACATATTTTTAAATTCTGTACAATCTGACTGTATAACATAGTCTGAAGATTAAATTGTAAAATATATATAGCTAGCCAAAATCATTCTATTTTTCCCTTTTATTTACTCACACCACTACTCTAGCCTATGCCAAAACTACTTTAGAGGTGGCTACCCAAAATGGAGAAGAGTATAGTAATAGCAGCTTAACCTTTTTTCAGCTGCTTCATCACATATGCCATGGTCTAATAAACTTATGTCTACACATTTCAGAATAGTACTGAGCTGTAGAAAAATATGATTTCTCTGACAACGATAACTGAAAGTGGACAAGAAAATGAGTAATATACAAGGGTTCATAGGAAAGCATACCAAAATGTGATACAGAAGTCAGCTTTTTTTTTTTTTGACACAGGGTCTCACTCTCACCCATCCCAGGGACTGAAGTACAGTGGCGTGATCATGGCTCATTGCAGCCTCAACCTCCCAGACTCAAGCCATCCTCCTGCTCAGTTTCCCAAGTAGCTGGAACTGCAGGCATGTGCCACCATGTGTAACTAAGTCTTTTTATTTTTATTTTTTATATTTACTTTTGCAGAGACCAAGGTCTCCCTATGTTGCCCAGGATGGTCTCAGACTCCTATGCTCCAGTGAGCCTCCTACCTTGGCCTCTCAAAGAGCTGGGATTACAGGTGTCAGGCAGCACACCCAGCCTAAAAGTCAACATTTCTTTATATTCAAGCAACAAAGATCCTCAGAGTTAAATAAAATTAACATTCACTAGAAACATCATCTGTCTAGAGATACACAAAACAGAAAAAAAGAATCTAAAACAACAGATTTTAGGTCTAACAACAACAACAAAAAATGTGGCTCATTTTTCAAAAAAAAAATTCCTAACATAAGAAACTATACCCATTTTAAAAAATACTTTTTTTTTTTTTTGGAGACAGTCTCCTTCTGTCACACAGGCTAATGGGCAATGGTACAATCTCAGCTCACTGCAACCTCCGCCCCCCAAGTTCAAGAGATTCTCCTGCCTCAGACTCCCAAGTAGCTGGGACTACAGGCAGGCACCACCACACCCGGCTAATTTTTCTATTTTTAGTAGAAACCAGGTTTCACTATGTTGGCCAGGCTGGTCTCGAACTCCTGACCTCAGGTGATCCACCTCCCTCAGCCTCCCAAAGTGCTGGGATTACAGGTGTGAGCCACCTCGCCCAGCCAAAAACATAAGAATTTAAATTAGAAGTATGTATTTAATAGATCATACTGCATAAAATACCCAATGCTTAAGTTTGTCCACAAAGGAGAAAAATTGTGGGTCAATATAATAAGGATTCATAAATTATAGCCACTACTGTTAAAAATGAGTAGAAAACGCTGTTTAATTTGATGAAATAAAATAAACTACCAAATATTTGAAAATACTCCACTGTCCCAGTTTTCAATAAAATTTTTTTCAAGAAATCTCTGCACTTACCCCCATTATCTGTTCTTTTTAAAGCTCCATCCTTATGGGGACAAAGTTCACATCTCTATAAAAAAAAAGAAACAGGTAATGAAATAATTCAGATTACCAAAAATGTAGTATCTTCCCTGCAACTTCAAAACTACTGAAAATGTGAGAGCAGCATTTGTCCTAGTTGCCCCCAAAGAATATTTCAGAACATTCTTCACAAACAGTTGTTCTCGATGACAGGTGATCTTCTTCAGAGGACAAGTAATTTTTTTAAAGTACATTTTAACTTTTAAACTCCTGCCACGAGCCAGGCACGGTGGCTCATGCCTGTAAATCTTAGAACTTTGGGAGGCTGAGGCGGGCGGATTACCTGAGGTCGGGAGTTCGAGAGCAGCCTGACCAACATGCAGAAACCCCGTCTCTACTAAAAATAAAAAATTAGCCAGGCGTGGCGGTGCATGCCTGTAATCCCAGCTACTGGGGAGGCTGAGACAGGAGAATTGCTTGAATCCGGGCGGTGGAGGTTGCGGTGAGCCAAGATCACGCCATTGCACTCCAGTCTGGGCAACAAAAACGAAACTCCAACTAAAAGAAACATAACAAAACAAAACAAAACAAAACTCCTGCCACAATTTTTTAAATCTTACATTAATAAAAACACAAAGATGCTGGGATTATTTACCTGGGGAGCGGGAGAAAAAACAAAAAGGTCCTCTCAACACAGGAATGGGGAAAGGCTTTTAACATCTGCCTGTTACCTGTTTACTTCCTGTCTTACGGTCAGCTAGGATGACTGCCGTCAAGTAGGTCTGGTTTCTCTTAAAGAGCCAAACTCTAGAATTTAGAGTTTTAATTTAAGTGGCAAGAAATGATCTCATGCATGCTGATTTCCCTTCTGAAAGGAATTCGGCTAATCAGCTATTATTATTCAAACACAATAGTACTCAAAATTTATTGTGGATCCCTCTCCTTCCCGTGCTCAGAATTTAAAACCAAAAATAAATGTAGAGCCAGTACTACCACTTCTTATGAAACACAGTAAGTTTCAATGGCATTGTCTTACTATGAAGAATATGTTCCTGAAAGTCTCACTTGAGTATTATTTATATCCCACTTTCTTTCCAAAAGAGGTTTTGCAGCATACAATATACTAATATAGGCCTGGCACAGTGAATCACACCTGTAATCCCAGCACTTTGGGAGGCTGAGGTAGGTAGATCGCTTGAGCCCAGGGGTTTGAGACCAGCCTGGGCAACACGGCAAAATCCCACCTCTACAAAAAACAAAAACAAAAAAACACAAAAATTAGCTGGGTGTGGTGGTGGCGCACCTGTAGTACCAGCTGCTCAGCAGGCTGAGGCAGGCAGATCAATTGAGCCCAGAAGGTCAAGGCTGCAGTAAGCCATGATTGCACCACTGCACTCCAGCCTGGGTTACAGAGTAGACCCTATCTCAAAAAAACAAAAATAAAAAAAAATGTGTATATACATAGACATACACACACACACACACACACACACACACATACATACACACACACGTATATATATGTATGTATACATACATATGTGTGTATATCTATACACATATTATATATATACACACATACACACATACTCTATATATACACACACACTATATATACACATCCTACATATAAATATATATACACTTACATATATAAATTACAACAAAAAATTGGAGTAGAAAATTAAGTTGAAATAGTATTAAAAGTACAGAAAGCATAAGCCATAAAAGCCTACTGAGGCCAGCTGCAGTGCCTCACACATATAATTGTAGCACTTTGGGAGGCCAAAACAGAAGGACCACTTGAGGTCAGGAGTTCGAGACCAGCCTAAGCAACAAAGTGAGACCTCATCTCTACAAAAAATAATTTTTAAAAAAATAGACCCTATTGGCTGGGCACGGTGGCTCACGCCTATAATCCCAGCACTTTGGGAGGCCAAGGCGGGTGGATCACGAGATCAAGAGATCGATACCATCCTGGGCAACATGGTGAAACCCCGTCTCTACTAAAAATACAAAAAATTAGCTGCATGTGGTGGCGTGTGCCTGTAGTCCCAGCTACTTGGGAGGCTGAGGCAGGAGAATCACTTGAAACTGGAAGGCGGAGGTTGCAGTGAGCAGAGATCATGTCACTGCACTCCAGCCTGGACAACAAGAGCAAAACTCCATCTCAAAAAAAAAAAGGCCGGGCGCAGTGGCTCACGCCTGTAATCCCAGCACTTTCGGAGGCTGAGGCAGGTGGATCACGAGGTCAGGAGATCGAGACCATCCTGGCTAACATGGTGAAACCCTGTCTCTACTAAAAATACAAAAAATTAGCCAGGCGTGGTGGCAGGCCCCTGTAGTCCCAGCTACTTGGGAGGCTGAGGCAGGAGAATGGTGTGAACCCAGGAGGTGGAGCTTGCAGTGAGCCGAGATCGCGTCACTGCACTCCAGCCTGGGCGACAAAGCCAGACTCCATCTCAAAAAAAAAAAAAAAAAAAAAAATTGAGCCTATTGATAAAGTTTGGATATTTGTGCCTCCAAATCTCATGTAAAAATGTAATCCCAATGTTGAAGGTGGAGCCTAGCAAAAGGTGTTTGGGTAATGGGGGCAGATCCCTCGTGAATGTCTTGGTGTTTTCCCTGTGGTAATGAGTGAGTTTCTTGCTGTTGTTAGTTCACATGAGATCTGATTGGTAAAAAGGGCCTGCCATCTTGCTCCCTTCTCTCACCATGTGACACTCCTGGTCCCCATTCCTACTGCCCCATGAGTAAAAGTTTCCTCAGCCCAAAGATGTTGGTGGTATGCTTGTACACAGCCTACAGAACTGTGAACCAAATAAACCTCTTTTCTTTATATTAATAATCTTATCCAGTTTCAGGTATTCCTTTAACCTAAAACAGGCTAATACAGCTATATTTCTTGCCTTTCAGTATTTCACTCTCCTGATTTTCCTATTATCTCTTTGGCAGCACCTTTCTGATCACCCTATCAAACCTTTAAAAGGTGAAGTTCCTCAGGGCTCTGGCCTAAGATGTCATCTTATTTCACGTGAAACACTAGGCAATCTTATTCACTGTCCAAATTTCCACTACCAACTAAATTATAAAAATATAACAGTGACTCCCAAATTTTATCTATTTGTATCTGTCCCCAGGTTCAGGTATAAAACTCTATATGCTACATAAACACTTTATTTTATTTTATTTTGAGATGGAGTCTTGCTCTGTTGCCCAGGCTAGAGTGCAGTGGCTCGACCTCGGCTCACTGCAACCTCCAGCTCCAGAGTTCAAGCAATTCTCCTACCTCAGCCTCCCAAGGAGCTGCAATTACAGGTGTGTGCCACCACGTCCAGCTAACTTTTTCTATTTTTAGTAGAAACAGGGTTTCGTCATGTTGCCCAGGTTGGTCTCAAACTCCTGGCCTCAAGTGATCCACTCACCTCAGCCTCCTAAAGTGCTAGGATTACAGTGAGCCACCGCACCCAGCCTACATCGACACTTGAAACGCCCCACAATTTATGACAAAACCTGCTCTTCCTGCTCTTTCCATATATTGGTAATGATATTTTCAATGACACATTGCTCATGCAAGACACCTAGTATACATCATCTTTGACCACTTCATACCTCACTCCCTAATCTCACTTTTAATCCATAACTGTATTGTGCCCTTCCTCTTCCTAAATACTGGTGAGATCTGCCTCTCTCTCTCCATCTCCACTATTACCCTACTTAAAGCAAGCATCACCTTTCATCAGGACCACTTCAGTCACCTCCTAAATGCAGTAGTCCCCCAGTTATCCATGGGAGAAACATTCTAAGAACCCCAGTGGATGTCTGAAATGACAAATGGTACCAAGCACTTGATTCTGTTTTTTGCTATACATACATACCTATAAAAAAGTTCAATTTATAAATTAGGCACAGTAACAGATTAACAACAACAATAAAATAGAACAGGCCAGGTGTAGTGGCTCACACCTATAATCCCAGGACTTTAGGAGGCTGAGGCGGGCAGATCACCTGAGGTCAGGAGTTCGAGACCAGCCTGGCCAACATGGTGAAACCCTATCTCTACTAAAAACACAAAAAAATCAGCTGAATGTGGTGGCACATGCCTGCAGTCCCAGCTAAGCAGGAGGCTAAGGCACAAAAATCTATTGAACCTAGGAGATTGCAGTGAGCCAAGATCATGCCACTGCACTCCAGCCTGGGTGACAGAGAAAGAGACTCCACCTCAGAAAATTTTTAAAAATTAAAAAAAAAAATTATAACAATCTACTATAAGAAAAGCTATATGAATGTGGTCTCTCTCAAAATACAGTCTGCATAACAACAACCACATATAAAATGGTGGTCCCATGAGATTAAATGGAACTAAAAAATTCCTATTGCCTAGTGACGTAATGATGTAATAGCCAGAGTAACATGATAGAGCAATTTTTAAAATAAATTTAGTGTACATTAAGTGTACAATGTTCATAAAGTCTACAGTAGTTGTAGCAGTCCATTCTCTCACTGCTATAAAGCACTACCCAAGACTGGGCAATTTATAAAGAAAAGAGGCTTAATTGACTCACAGTTCCACATGGCTGAGGAGGCCTCGTGAAACTTTCAATCATCATGGGAGGGGAAGCAAGCATGTCTTACATGGCAGCAAGCAAGAGAAAGAGAATGTGTACACAGGAAAAAACTGCCACTTTCAAAACCATCAGATCGCAAGGGAATTCACTCACTATCATGAGAACAGGATGGGGGAAACTGCCCCCATAATCCAGTCACCTCCCTCCTTCAACACATAGGGATTACAATTCGAGATGAGATTTGGGTGGGGATACACAGCCAAACCCTATCAGTAGTGTACAAAAATGTCCCAGGCTTTCACATTCACTCACCACTTACTCACTGACTCACCCAGAGCAACTTCTAGTCCTGTAAGCTTCATTCATGGTAAAGCCCTATACAAGTGCATTTTTTTTTTAATCTTTCATACCATTAATTTAGCTGTACCTTTTCTATGTTTAAAAACACAAATACGGCTGGGCGCAGTGGCTCAGGCCTGTAATCCCAGCACTTTGGGAGGCCGAGGCGGGCAGATCACGAGGTCAGGAGATCGAGACCATCCTGGCTAACACGGTGAAACTCCGTCTCTACTAAAAATACAAAAAAAATTAGCCAGGCATGGTGGCAGGCGCCTGTAGTCCCCACTACTCAGGAGGCTGAGGCAGGAGAATGGCGTGAACCCGGGAGACAGAGGTTGCAGTGAGCCAAGATCATGCCACTGAACTCCAGCCTGGGTGACAGAGCAAGACTCCATCTCAAAAAATAAATAAATAAATAAATACACAAAATATATTAATAGGACTGTGATAAGGATGGTAAGATTATGAGTGATTTCTTTCCTCTATTCCAAACTATACCATTTCCGTTATATTGTAAAGTCTTATGGAAAAATGTCACTAAATGCTAATTAAATCTGCCCACTGAAGATAAACCTATAATAAATAAAACAGGATGTCTCAGAAACAACAACAAAAAAGAAACTATAAGCTGAGCGTGGTAGCACCAGTCTGCAGTCCCAAATACTCAGAAGGCTGAGGCAGGAGGATCACTTGTGCCTGGGAGTTTGAGGCTGCAGTAATATAATAGCACCACTGCACTCCAGCCTGGGCAAAAGAGCAAGACTTGATCTCAAATAAAATAAAAAAAAAAAAAAGAATTTTTTAAATACTAAAAATACAACATGCGAAGTAAAAATTTCACTAGGCAAGCTTCACAACAACAAATCTCAGATGACAAAAGAGTCAGCGAACTTGAAGCTACATCAATAGAATCTAATCTGAGGCCAGGCATGGTGGCTCACACCTGTAATCCTAGCACTTTGGGAGGCCGAGGTGGGCAGGTCACCTGAGCTCAGGAGTTCGAGACCAGCCTGACCAACATGGAGAAACCCCGTCTCAACTAAAAAATACAAAATTAGCCAGGTGTGGTGGCACACACCTGTAGTCCCAGCTACTCAGGAGGCTGAGGCAGGAGAATCACTTGAACTCAGGAGGCAGAGGTTGTGTTGAGCCGAGATCGCGCCATTGCACTCCAGTCTGGGCAACAAGAGCGAAACTCCATCTCAAAAAAACAAAAAAAGGAATCTAATCTGAAAGAGGAAAGAGGTTAAAAAAAAAACAGGGCTTCAGGGACCTACAAGACAGTACCAAAAGGTCTCACATGCATAACCAAAGGCCTTAAAAAGAAGAAAAGAGAAAGAATATGAGGCAGGAAAGAAAATTTTGAAGAAATGATGGCTGAAAATTTCTTCAATTTGAAAAAAGACACATTCACAGATTCAAGAATCTCAGCAAACCTCAAATAGTCAAACGCCTTGCTAAACAGCAAACACAGAGGGAAAAATCTTGAAGCACCAAAAGAAAATGTCACATTACACAGAGGGCAGAGGGAACAGTGACTGGATAAATGGTAGATTTCTCATCATAAAATATGGAAGCCAAAAGAAAGTAAACTAAAATACTTAAATTGCTAAGAGATAAAGCACTGTCAACACAGAAATCTAAATCCAACCACAATGCCCTTCAAAAATAAAGATGAAATAGGTACTTTCAGATAAAAGAAAGCAAACACAATTTATCACCAAAAGATACGCCCTGCAAGAAAGGCTAAAGAAATTCTTCAGAATTAAGACAAATGATGCTAGAAAATGCAAATCTTCAGAAGACTACCACAAATGGTAAATATCTGGGTAAACTTAGAAGACTTTTAGCCCTTAAGTTCTTAACATTACATGATTATTGAAAGCCAAAATTATATTGTTGTTTTCTGGGGCTTATAATATATGTAGTTCCAACACACATGACAAAAGCATAACTGACAACAAACAGAGGTGATATAAAAGAACAACTTACAAGCTTTGTATACTTTACAACTTGTACAATATTACCCATAAGTGGTAATACTATAAAAACAGACTGAAAAGAGTAAAGAAATATACTTAAATTGCTAGAGGAATGTGCAAAAGAATTAAGTTGAAACCCTTCCTGATACTATATTTAAAAATTAATTCAAAAGTCAATCGCAGATCTAAATGTAAGAGCTAAAACTATACAACTTTAGAAAAAAACATAGGAGGTAAGCTTTAGGACTTGGTTGAACAACAGTTTTTAGACATAACACTAAAAACAGAGGCAATAAAAGAAAAAATAACTAGAATTTACCAAACCTACAGACTTTTTTGCTACAAACAAAACCATCAGGAAAGTAAAAGGATGGAAGAAATATTTACAGGTCGCATGTCTGACAAGTAGTTTGTATCCAGGATACAGAGCTCTTCCATTCAAAAATAAAAAGCTATACAGCCCAGTTAAAAATTGAACAAAGGATCTAAATAGACACTTCTCCAAAGAAAATATATAAATGACCAATAAGCACATGAAAAGATGCTCAACGTCATTAATCATTAAGGATTAAAAATCAACACCAGGCCAGGTGCAGTGGCTCACGCCTGTAATCTCAACAATTTGGGAGGTCTAGGCGGGTGGATCACCTGAAGTCAGGAGTTTGAGACTAGCCTGGCTGTCATGGTGAAACTCCATCTCTTCTAAAATTACAAAAATTAGCCAAGTGTGATGGCGGGCACCTGTAATCCCAGGTACTCAGGAGGCTGAGGCAGGAGAATCGCTTGAACCCGGGAGGCAGAGGTTGCCGTGAGCCAAGATATCACACCACTGTACTCCAGCCTGAACAACAGAGTGAGACTCCGTCTAAAAAATAATATAATGAAAAAAATAACTAAAAATCAACACCACAATCAAATACTACCTCATGCCCTGTAGGATAGCTAAAATCAAAAGCCAAACAATAAAAAATGTTGGCAAAGAGATGAAGAAATTAAAACCTTCATATAGGCTGGGTGCAGTGGCTCACACCTGTAATCCCAGCACTCTGGGAGGCTAACATGGGCGGATCACCTGAGGTCAGGAGTTCAAGACTAGCTTGGCCAATATGGTGAAACCCCATCTCTACAAAAATACAAAAATTAGCCCGGCATGATGGCGGGTGCCTGTAATCCCAGCTACTCGGGAGGCTGAGGCAGAAGAATCACTTGAACCCGCGAGGTGAAGACTGCATTGGGCCGAGATTGCGCCATTGCACTCCAGCCTGGGCAACAGAGGGAGACTCCGTCTCAAAAAAAAAAAAAACCTTCATCTATTGTTGCTGGTAATTTAAAATGTTACAGCCTCTTTGTCAGTTTTTCAAAAGGTTAAACAGAATTACAGCATGAAACAAAAATCCTATGCCCAAGAGAATTGAAAACAAATGTCTGGATTTGCAGACAAAGGTTCATAATAATATTATTCATAATATTGCAAAAGTATATACAACCTAAATGTCTATCAATTAGTGAATGAGTAAAGAAAATGTAGTATAGCCATGCAATAGAATATTATTTGACAACACAAGGGAATGAAGTTCTAATGCTACAAAACAAATGCGTGTACATTATGCTAGGAGAAAGAAGCCACTCACAATACACCATATATCATATGATTCCATTTATATGAAATGTCACAAATAGGGATAGAAACAGTAATGAAGATTAGTGATTGCCAGGAGCTGGGGAAGTAGGGTAATGGAGACCGACTGTTAATGGGCCAAAGGGCTGCTTCTTGAGAGGATACAAGTGTTCTAAAATTGATTGTAGTGATGTAGACACTGTTTCAAAACAAAACAATTGGCCAGGCGCAGTGGCTCACGCCTGTAACCCCGCACTTCAGGAGGCCGAGGCGGGCGATTCACCTGAGGTCGGGAGTTCAAAACCAGCCTGATCAACATGGAGAAACCCCATTTCTACTAAAAATACAAAAATTAGCCAGGTGTGGTGGCACATGCCTATAATCCTACCTACTTGTGAGGATGAGGCAGGAGAATCGCTTGAACCCGGGAAGCGGAGGTTGCGGTGAGCCCAGATTGTGCCATTGCACTCCAGTCTGGGCAACAACAGCAAAATTCCATCTCAAAAAAAAAAAAAAAAAAAAAAATTGTGTACTAGCACAGATAGAAAAGTAAACACAAGGTGTCTGTAAGAAACACACTTTAAGTAAACACACAAACAGGTCAAAAGTAAATGGAATGGCTGGGCATGGTGGCTCACACCTATAATCCCAGCACTTTGGGAAGCCGAGGTGGGTGGATCACAAGGTAGGAGATCGAGACCAGCCTGTCAACATGGTGAAACCCTATCTCTACTAAAAATACAAAAATTAGCTGGGCATGGTGGCATGTGCCTGTAGTCCCAGCTACTCGGGAAGCTGAGGCAGGAGAATGGCGTGAACCCGGAGGCGGAGCTTGCAGTGAGCCGAGATCGTGCCACTGCACTCCAGCCTGGGCGACAGAGTGAGACTCCGTCTCAAAAAAAAAAAAAGTAAATGGATAGGCTGGGTGCGCGGTGGTTCAGGTCTGTAATCCCAGCACTTTGGGCGGGCACTTGATCACTTGAGGCCAGGAGTTCGAGACCAGCCTGGCCAACATGGCAAAGCCCCATCTCTACCAAAAATACAAAAATTAGCCAGGCATGGTGGCACACACCTATAGTCCCAGCTATTAGGGTGGCTGAAACAGGTGAACTGCTTGAATCTGGGAGGCAAAGGCTGCAGTGAGCCAAGATCACACCACTGCACTCCAGCCTGGGTGACAGAGTAAAACCTCATCTCAAAAACAAACAAACAAACAAACAACAAGAAAAAAAAAGATGGTGAGTGGCTACAAAGTAAAGAGAGGGAGGGGAATTTCACAGTAAGTCAGACAATGAAGAAATCATAACAATTATAAATGTATGCACCTAAAAACAAGGCTTCAAAATACATGAAGCAAAAATTAGCATAAGGCATAGTCAGAATACTCAGTGCCCCAAACATGGTAAGATATTTTAACACTCCTCTTTGTGACTGACAAAACCAGATCAAATAAAAATAATAATAATAATAATAAAAATAATCTAAGCAATGTTAAAACCACTATAAACATTCTTTTCAGGTAAACTTGGTGCATATCCCATGAAAGACCACATACTGAGCCATAAAGCAAGACACAATAAAACGAAAATAATGGAAATCATACAGATTATGTTCCCTAACCACATCAGAAAAAAAGATATAAAATTAATGACCTAGCAGCCGGGTATGGTGGCTCACGCCTGTAATCCCAACACTTTGGGAGGCCAAGACAGGTGGATCACCTGAGGTCGCAAGTCCAAGACCAGCATGGCCTACATGATGAAACCCCGTCTCTATTAAAGATACAAAAATTAGCTGGGCATGGCAGCGGGTGGCCGTAATCCAAGCTACTCAGGAGGCTGAGCTGAGGCAGGAGAATCGCTTGAACCCGGGATGCAGAGGTTGCAGTAAGCCAAGATCGCACCACTGCACTCTAGCCTGGGTGGCAGCACAAAACTCTGTCTCAAAATAAAATAAAATAAAATAAAATAAGAACCTACATATAAAAGGGTAAAGTAAACCCAAAGTAAGTAGAAAAAAGAAAGAAATAGTAAAAATAAGAGCAGAAGAAATGAAACAGAAAAGTAACAGAAAATTTGAAGTCAAAGTTGGTCCTTTTGTCAGAGACTTCTGAACCAGAGTGCCTCTATCTTGAACAGGGGCTGGGGAAAATAAGCCTGAGTCCTGCTGGACTGCAGTAAGTTATGCATTCTAAGTCACAGAATGAGCTAAGAGGCTGGCACAAGATACAAGACATAAAAACCTTGCTGATAAAACAGGTTGTAATAAAGAAGGGGGCCAAAACCCACCAAAGCCAAGATGGTGACAAAACTGACCTCTGGTCGTCCTCACTGCTCATTATACACTAATTATAATACATTAACATGCTAAGAGACACTCCCACAAGGGCCATGACAGTTTACAAATGCCATAGCAATGCCAGGAAGTTACCCTATATAGTCTAAAAAGGGGAGGAACCACTAGTTCTGGGAATTGCCCACCCCTTTCCCAGAAAACTCATGAATAATCCGCCCCTTGTTTAGCATACAATCAAGAAATACTCATAAAAATGGGAAACCAGCGGCCCATGGCACTGCTCTCCCTATGGAGTAGCCATTCTTTTATTCCTTTACTTTCTTAATAAACTTGCTTTCACTTTACTGTATGAATCCGCCTCAAATTTTTTCTTGCACAAGATCCAAGAACCCCTCAATCCAAGGGGGTCTGGATTGGGACCCCCTTTCTGGTAACACTTTGAAAAACCTAAAAAGTTGACAATCTGCAAGCTAAATTAATTTTTTTTTAAATAGGAAGAATACAAATCGCCAATATCAAGAATAAAATGGGAATTACCTCTACAATCCCAAAGATATTAAGAGGGCCAAAGATTATTATTAATGACTTTATGCTAACCAATTCAACAGCTTAGATGAAAAAAAAAAATTATTTGAAAACAAAACTTATCAAAACTGATAAAACAGAAAATCTGAGAAGCATTTTAAGTTGAATTCATTATCAAAATCCTGCCCAAAAAGAAAACACTAGATTCAGATTTTTTCACTGATAAGTTCCTTCAAACACTAAAGAAATAATAGAATCAATCTCACACAAACATTTCCAGAAAACAGAGAAGACAACGCTTCCCAAATCATTTTCTAAGTTTAGCATGAAGAATACCAATGAATATACCAAAAATACCAGCACTTGACAAAAAGCAACAAGGTTACAACAAAATCCCTCACATACAAAGTTGCAAAAATATTTACTATTAGCAATTTAAGTCCAACAATATATAAGAAGAATAGGCCAGCTGTGGTGGCTCACATGGATTACGAAAGTAATCCCAGCACTTTCGGAGGCCAACGCGGGAGGATCACTTGAGGTCAGGAGACCTACTTGGCCAACATGGTGAAACCCTGTCTCCACAAAAAAAATTAGCCGGGCATGGTGGCACGTGCCTGTAATCTCAGCTACTCGGGAGGCTGAGGCAGAAGAATCACTTGAACCCAGGAGGTGGAGGTTATACTGAGCAGAGACTGCCAATGTACCCATCTCCAAAAAAAAAAAAAAAGAATAATACACCATGACACCAAATGGCATTTAGCGTAACATTTGAAAATAAAACAATGAAATTTACATTAATATCTTTAAAAACATAGCATTATCTCAATAGATACAGAAAAAGCTTTTGAGAAAACTCAATATCCATTCATGACACAAACCCTCAGGAAGCTACTCAACTGTGTATTCTCCATGGCATGGCATGACTATTCCTCTTGGGGTCTGTGACTATAACAAACTGTCTTTTCAATGGCCGTCATGCTGGGTTCTGTTGGCCTTGCCATATCTAAATAGTAATAAAACCTATATTTGAAAGCAATCTGATAAACTTCATCAATAAAACCCCTACATCTGACTTATAATTGATGGTGTAACACTGAATGCTCTCCTCTAAGAATGAAAACAAGATTAAGTCCATTTTGTAAGGGAAGAGAATAAAAGGAATTACAACTGGGGAAAAAAGAGATAAAACAGTGTTTTATGACAATCATCTATTAGAAAAATCTAAGTAATCTACCTAAAAAACTAGTAGAATTAATATGACTTAAGTAAGGTTGTAAGAAACAGGTCAATATACAAAAATTCTATTTCCAACAAAAAATTAGAAATTTTTATAATACTTTATAATTGCTAAAAAATGTATTTAATATTTTAAAGTAGCATCAAAAAAAGACAAAATACTTAAAAATAATTTTAGGCTAGGCGTGGTGGCTCATGCCTGTAATCCCAGCACTTTGGGAGGCCGAAGCAGGCAGATCATTTGAGGTCAGGAGTTGACCAGCCTGGCCAACATGGTGAAACCCTATCTCTACTAAAAACATAAAAATTAGCTGGGCTTAGTGGTACATGCCTGTAATCCCAGCTGCTTGGAAGGCTGAGGCAGGAGAATTGTCTGAACCCAGGAGATGGAGTCAGCCAAGATTGCGCCACTGCACTCCAGCAAGGCAAGAGTGAGACTCTGTCTCAAAAAAAAGGAAAAAAAATAAGTAATTTTAAAAACAGAAGACATGCAAGACCAAAGGCTAAAAGCAACAAACGACTGCTCAGACAAAGCAAAAAAGACCTAAACAAATGGAGAGATATACTATACTAATGATTAAGACTCAATTGTTGTTAAGGTGTCAGTTCTCCTCAAACTGATCAACAGATTCAAGACAATTATAATCATGATCCCATCAGCCTTTTTTGGAGAAGACAGAAAAGAGATTATTAAAATTTATATGGAAATGTGAAGGACGGAGAATATGCAGAACTTCGAAAAAGAAGAAAAAGGTTTTAGGACTTGCAATTCTGACTTCAAGACAATATAAAGTTACAAAAATAATCAGAATACTCTAACAGGGCTAGACAAACAGATTTTTGGAGCAGAATAAAGATTTCTGAAAGAGATCCCACTTATGCAGCCATGTGATGTTCCCAAAGCAACCCAGTGAGAAAAGGAGACTCTTTTCAACAAATGGTGAAAAACAACTGGATAGCCATATGCAAAATACTCAAACCTACAAAAATAATTTCAGATGCATCACAGACCTAAATATAAATTAGCAAAAGCAAAACCTTTTAGAGGAAATAAAGGAAATTACCTTCATGACTTCGAGGTTAGGCAAAAGGGTCTTAGCTCACAGTAAGCAATAACTACAAAAGAAAACACTGATAAATTAAACTTATCAGATATAAATATTTCCGCTCATCAAAAAGTACAGTTAAGATAAATAGGTAAACCACATAGACTTGGGGAAAGTATTTACAAAACATTTATCAGACAAAGGATCAGTATTTAGGACATATAAACACCTGCAACTCAAACAGATGAAAAAAGAAAACAAAGAATAGTAAAGGCTAAATGAACAAACTCATCACAAAAGAGAACACACGAATGGTCAACACACAAGCTAAAACGTGCAGAATATCACCAGTTATCATGAAAAAGTAAATTAAAACCACAATGATACCACTTCTGGTCAAGACGGAGTGAATAAAGGGGACCAGATTTAGCCTCCTTGCGTGAAATAATAAAAACCTAATAAAATGAATGAAACAACAGCACTGAAGATACTGGACAAGTAACAAAACACAGTGATCCCTGGAAGACAAAAAACAAATGGGCTGCATGTGTGCCCAGCTTACTGCCTTGATAGAGTTTCCAGGTCGTGGAACAGGGAGGAGGAACCCAGGCAGAGCCTGTGGTCTCCCCAAGTTGAGGAAATGGAGCTGGAAGTCCAAGGAGGCCAAGGTGCCTAGAGCTCACAAGGGAGACCAGCACTGAGTAGAGAGCTGGAGAGAGAGAGAGAAATGAAGAGATCTACAAAGGCTCACCCTAGAACTTTTGGTTGAATGACAAATCAGCACTTGCAATGTAAAGGAGCTATCCAATGGCAAGGTGAGAAATCACCAAAAGAATTAGAGGTAACAGCATCCAGAACTGACATAAGGATGTGAATAGTACCCATACCCAAAAGTCCAAAAGGAAATGATGTGATATAATTTATATCACATTGGAGATATGACATTGGAGTACTAAGAAAGAAAAGGCTTCAGAAGGAGGAAAAAATTAACCCTAAACACAGCCCTGGTCCAGTCAAAGAAAACATGAAAGACCCAACAGAAAGAAACTGTTTTCAAGCAGCTTAATAATGCCACAGAACAAAGTCCACAAATATTTGTAAAAGGCAAACAAAACTAGAGAAACTAGAAAACAAGGTATAATTCACACTGGCTAAAAAGTCAATCAAAATTTATAAGACTTACATAGAAGCAGGAAGTTACACCCCATAATGAAACAAAAAATAAACCAATTTTGAAATGAAACAGAAAACAGAATTAGTAGACAAGTCCTTTAAAACAATTATGATGATATTTCATATGATCAGAAGGCCAGAAGAGACAAACATATTAAGTAAAAATGTGAAACATTTTTAAAATTTGAACTTCTAAATTGAAAAGTACAAAGTCTAAGATGAAAAATACACTTTGAGATTTACAACCCATGAAACCAAAATTACTAACCTAAATGAAACACAGAAAATAAAAACCATTAAAAAATGTAATATGTGATAACTGAAACAATTTCAAGAGGCCAAACACACTTGTAACTGGAGCCACAAAACAGGAGATAATATAGAAAAAAAAATCTTTAGAAATCACGGCCAACAACTTTCACATATTTGATGGAAATTATAAGCACGTATAACAGGGCACTCTTTTAATGAACTATCAGTCACTAGAAACATGAAGAAAAGTGGCTGAGCACAGTGGCTCATGCCTGTAATCCCAGCACTTTGGGAGGCTGAGGTGGGAAAATCACTTCAGGCCAGGAGTTCAAGACCAGTGTGGGCAAAATTGCAGAACCCTGTCTCTAAAAAAAACACACACACACACAAAAATTGGCCTGGCGCGGTGGCTCACGCCTGTAATCCCAGCACTTTGGGAGGCCGAGGCGGGCAGGTCACCTGAGGTCAGGAGTTCGAGACCAGCCTGATCAACATGGACAAACCCCATCTCTACTGAAAATACAAAATTAGCCGGGCATGGTGACACATGCCTGTAATCCCAGCTACTCAGGAGACAGAGGCAGGAGAATTGCTTGAACCCAGGAGGCGGAGATTGCGATGAGCCGAGATCATGCCATTGCACTCTAGCCTGGGCAGCACTCTAGCCTGGGCAACAAGAGCGACACTCCATCTCAAAAAATAAAAACAAAAAACACACAAAAATTAGCCACGAGTAGTGGCACACATCTGTGGTCCTTCTAGCTACTCGGGAAGGCTAAGGCAGGAGGAGGTCGAGGCCATAGTGAGTCATGATTGTGCCACTACACTCCAGCCCAGGTGACAGAGCAACACAGGGAGACCTGGCCTCTACAAAAAGATTTTTAAAAATTAACTGGGTGGGCCGGGCATGGTGGCTCACATCTGTAATCCCAGCACTTTGGGAGCCTGAGGCGGGCAGATCACCTGAAGTCAGGAATTCGAGTCCAGCCTGGCCAACATGGTGAAACCCTGTCTCTGCTAAAAATACAAAAATTAGCCAGGTGTGGTGGCGCACAACAGTAATCCTAGCTACTCAGGAGGCTGAGGCAGGAGAATCGCTTGAACCCAGGAGGTGGAGTTTGCAGTGAGCCAAGATCACGCCACTGCACTCTAGCCTGGGCGAGAGCGAGATTCCATCTCAAAAAAAAAAAAAAATTGGCTGGGTGTGGTAGCATATGCCTGTAAACCCAGCTACTGGGGAGGCTGAGGTGGGAGGATCACTTGAGCCCAGGAAGTGGAGGCTCAATGAGCGATGATTGTGCATGCCACTGCACTCCAGCCTAGGTGACAAAGCAACATCATGTTCAAAAAAAAGGAATGATAATAATAGTAGGACCACAGACAGAAAATCAGTAAGGATACAGAAGCTTGAATAACACTATTAATCAAACTGACCTAACTAACTATAGAACACTCCACACAAACTACCAGAATACGCATTCTATTCAAGTGCATTTGGAACATTCACCAAGATATACCATATTCAGGCCAAAAAAACAACTCTCGGTAAATTTAAAAGGTTTCAGTTGTTACCATGAATTTTTTCTTACCACTGTGATATTAACTTAGAAATCAGTGACAGAAAAAAAAAATCAAAGACAATCCCAATATTTGGAATCAAAACATACTTCTAAAATAACCAGTGGAGGCCAGGAGCAGTGGCTCATGCCTGTAATTCCAGCACTTTGGGAGGTCGAGGCAGGTGTATCACAGAGTTCAAGACCAGCCTGACCAAGACGGTGAAACCCCGTCTCTACTAAAAATACAAAATTAGCCGGGCATGGTAACAGGCTCCTGTAACCGCAGCTACTCAGGAGGGTGAGGCAGAGAATTGCTTAAACCCGGTAGGCGGAGGTTGCAGTGAGCCAAGATTGCGCTGCTGCACTCCAGCCTGGAGACAGTGAGAATCTGTCTCAAAATATAAAATGAAATGAAATGAAATAAAATAAAATAACCAAGGGGTAAAAAAAAAGACAAAAATATCAAGTATTTTTAAGACAGTTAAAGCAGTAATTGAAATAGAAATTTATACAATTACATGACTATATTAGAAAAGAAACAAATCAGTGATTTCACCTTGTTCCTTAAGAAACTAGAGGAGCAAAAGAAAGAAAGATCAGAGCAGAAGTCAATGAAATAGAAAACAGAAAAACAGGGCACACTCAATGAAATCAAAGGTTACACTTACACTTCTGGGAGGATGGAATGGACATACTTTTCCCTATTCCTCCCACTAAGTACAAATTTACAATGTGAACATTATAAATAAAATGAATTTTCTCTGAAACGTGGAGAGAAGGCAAATTAGCTCAGGATCACAGGACATAAGGCACAATATAGCAGTAAATTCCCTGGGTATTCTTCTTTTTGCCTAATGTATCCTACTCCTGGAATGGAAGAAGTGAGTACATCAGGAACACCGATGGGCACTGACCAAATAAAAGAATCCCCAACAAGGTCAGGTGCGGTGGCTCATGCCTATAATCCCAGCACCTTGGGAGCCCAAGGCGGGTGGATCACCAGAGGTCAGGAGTTGGAGACCAGCCTGGCCAACATGACAAAACCCCGTCTCTACTAAAAATAAAAATTACCCGGGCGTGTTGGAAGGCACCTATGATCCCAGCTACTCCGGAGGCTGAGGCACAAGAATTGCTTGAACTCCAGTGGCGGAGGTTGCAGTGAGCAGAGATCGCACCACTGCACTCCAGCCTGGGTGATAGAGAGAGACTATGTCTCAAAAAAAAAAAAAAAGCCCCAACAAAAGCCTTCTCTCTCCAGACCAGATTACCAGTAAAGTGGTATGTTAACCAGAAAGAAAACTTGAAGAGTAACTGCTATAATCCAGCATAACACCATAGAAAACCTAGCCCCACCCATACCAGCAATGATCACATGGGGAACCTAGATATCCACCCTCATGAGACTGTAATGAAAACAATCCAAGATTCCCACCAGGTAGTGTCAGAGCAAATTAAGCAGGGGATTGGAACTTTCATTCCAATTGGCTAGTTAATGAGCATCCACTCCCCGCTGTGTCAGTAGAGAAAAGTAGGGAAGACTGGACTTCCACCACCAACTGCCAGTAATGAGGCATCCCTCCCTGTCCCTACTGGAATGGTAGCAGAGAAGACCTAGTAAAGAGTCAGAACTTTCACCTACACACGGTAACAAACAAGGCCACATCCACCACAGAGATCAGGTGGGGAGCCACAACTCCCAATTCTGCAAAGAACTAAAAGGGAGTTTGCCTAAAATGTCAACACAGACAAGGTAGATAACCTGAACTTTATCCCCTACCTGGCTTAACGAAGTGGCACCAACACTCTACCCTTGTTAGATAAGTGTAAGAGAACACTAGTTAAAACAGTTGTTTAAGTAAGATGCATAGTCTCATGACAATACAAAAATGCCCAGGTTTCAATCAAAAGTTATTTGTGATACCAAAAAGATACCAAGGCCGGGCACGGTGGCTCATGCCTATAATCCCATCACTTTGGGAGGCCGAGGTGGGTGGATCACCTCAAGTCAGGAGTTCGAGAACAGCCTGACCAACATGGACAAACTCTGTCTCTACTAAAAATACAAAATTAGCCAGGTGTGGTGGCACATGCCTGTAATCCCAGCTACTTGGGAGGCTGAAGCAGGAGAATCGCTTGAACCCAGAAGGCAGAGGTTGAGGTGAGCCAAGATCATGCCATCGCACTTCAGCCTGGGCAACAAGAGCAAAACTTCGTATCAAAAAGGAAGAAAAAAAATTTCAGTGGAACAAATATCCAAACCATATCAACGAACTAAAAAAAACAGATATAAAACACAATAAAGAAAAATGGTTTGGCACAGTGAATTGGGGTAGGAAAAAAAAATAAGAAAAATGGAATTCCAAAAATGTTCAAGTAACCCAAAAGAAAGCAAGAAAAACAGTCAAAAAACAAAAACTAAAACGAGGCATGGTGGCTCAGGCCTGTAATTCTAGGACTTTGGGAGGCCAAGGAGGTGAATCACCTAAGGCCGGGAGTTCAAGACCAGCCTGGCCAACATGGTGAAACCCCATCTCTACTAAAAATATAAACATTAGCTGGGCTTACATAGATGCCTGTAATCCCATCTACTCGGGAGACTGAGGCACAAGAACTACTTGAACCCAGGATGCAGAGGTTGCAGTGGGCCAAGATTGAGCCACTGCACTCCAGCCTAGGCAAGAGTAAGACTTTGTCTCAAAAAAAAAAAAGCCGGGGGGGGAGGGCAGTCTGACAACATCTGTAACTATGTAAATGACCCAAATACCTAAATACAGCAAATAAAAGACAAAAACTGGCTAGGTGCAGTGGCTCACGACCGTAATCCCAGCACTTTGGGAGGCCGAGGAGAGCAGTTCACCTGAGGTTTGATGTTCGAGACCAGCCTGACCAACACAGTGAAAACTCGTCTCTACTAAAAATACAAAAAAAAATTTAGCCAGGCATGGTGGTGTGCACCTGTAATAGCTACTCTGGAGGCTGAGTCAGGAGAATCGTTTGAACCCACTAGGCGGAGGCTGCAGTGAGCTGAGATCATACCACTGCACTCTACCCAGGGTGACAGAGCAATACTCCATCTCAAAAAAAAAAAAGGCCAAAGATTGACAGACTGGATTTTAAAAACATAATCTAAAGCCAAGCATGGTGGCTCATGCCTGTAATGCCAGCAGTTTGGGAGGCCATGACAGGAAGGTCTCTTGAGCCCAGGAGTTCGAGACCAGGCTGGGCAACATAACAAGACCTGGTCTCTACAAATAATAAAAAAATTAGCCAGGTGTGACAGTGCACACGTGTGGTCCCAGTTACTTGGGAGGCTGAGATGGGGGGATTGTTTGAGCCCAGGAGGTCCAGGCTGCAGTAAACCATGATTGTGCCACTGCAATGCAGCCTGGGTGACAGAGCAAGACCATGTCTCAAAAAAAAAAAAAAAGGCCAGGCGCGGTGGCTCACACCTGTAATCTCAGCACTTTGGGAGGCCGAGGAAGGCAGATCACAAGGTCAAGAGTTCGAGACCAGATTGGTCAACACAGTGAAACCCTGTCTCTACTAAAAATATAAAAAATTAACCAGGCATGGTGGCGGGCGCCTGTAATCCCAGCTACTCAAGAGGTTGGGGCAGAAGAATCGCTTCAACCCGGAAGGCAGAGGACGCGGTGAACCAAGATGACACCATTGCACTCCAGCCCAGGCTACAGTGCAAGATTCCATCTCAAACAAAAACAAAAAAGAAAGAAAACATAACCTAACACTATTTTGTGTACAAGAAATTTACTTCAAATAAGTACATTGAAAGCAAAAAAAATTAAAAAGGTATATGATGCAAACATTTAAAGAAAAGCTGGAGTGACTATATTAATACCAGAAACATTATACTTCTGAGCAAAGAAAAAGTACTAGAGACTAAGAAGGAAATTATTTATGGAGAGAAGGGTCAATCCACCAAGAGGACATAACATTCCTAAATGTGTATGCACCAAAAAACAAGACTACAAAATATGTAAAAGAAAAGCTGATGGAACAGAGTGGAGAAATGCATAAATCCACTATAGAGACTTCAATATTTCTCTGTAATAACTGTTAAAACTATACATATATTCATAGCAAGAATATTTAATTCAACCCTATGAACTAACTGGATCCATGAACATTTACAGAACAACAGAACATTCCAACCACCAAGCGTGGAATACCTTTTTTTTTTTTTTTTTTTGAGATGGAGTTTCGCTCTTGTTGCCCAGGCTAGACTGCAATGGTGCGATCGCGGCTCACTGCAACCTCCACCTCCTGGGTTCAAGCAATTCTCCTACCTCACCCTCCGGAGTAGCTGGGATTACAGGCACGCACCACCACAGCCAGCTAATTTTTGTATTTTTAGTAGAGACGGGGTTTTAACATGTTGGTCAGGCTGGTCTCGAACTCCTGACCTCAGGTGATCCACCCATCTTGGCCTCCCAAAGTGCTGGGATCACAGGCGTGAGCCAACACACCCAGCCTTTTTTTTTTTTTAGACAGAGACTCACTCTGTCACTCAGGCCGGAGTACAGTGGTGCGATCTCAGCTAACTGCAAACTCCGCTTCCTGGGTTCAAGCAATTCTCCTGCCTCAGCCTCCCAAGTAGTTGGGATTACAGGAATGTGCCACCATGCCCGGCTAATTTTTGAATTTTTTTAGTAGAGATGGGGAGACTCTGTCTCAAAAAAAGAAAAAGAAAATAGCCAAAAGTGATGAACAGAGGATATATAAAGGTACTAGCGCTTTTCTCAACAGCACATATACCAAAATTGAATCAATAGAGAAGATTAGCATGCTCACTGCACAGTAATGACATGCAAATTCTTAAAGTGTTCCATATTAAAAGAAACAAAAAAAGGTACCAAATAAGCACCTGAATAGATGGTCAACATCATTAGCCACTAAGTAAATACATATTAAAAACACAATGACACGTGTGTAGTGGCCTGTAATCCCAGCACTTTAAGAGACCAGTCGGGAGCATGGCTTTAGCTCAGAAGTTCAAAACCAGCCTGAGCAACATAGCAAGACCCCATCTCTTCAAAAATACATTTTTAAAAACATTGGCTGGGTGTAGTGGCATACACCCATACTCCCAGCTACTCGGAGGGTTAAGGCGGCAATAAGCCATGATCATGACACTGCCCTTCAAAGCCTAGGTAAGAGCAAGACCCTGTCTCAAAAAAAAAAATAATAATAGGCCGGGCACGGTGGCTCACGCCTGTAATCCCGGCACTTTGGGAGGCCAAGGCGGGTGGATCACGAGGTCAGGAGATCGAGACCATCCTGGCTAAGACGGTGAAACCCCGTCTCTACTAAAATACAAAAAATTAGCCAGGCATGGAGGCAGGAGCCTGTAGTCGCAGCTACTCAGGAGGCTGAGGCAGGAGAATGGCGTGAACCCGGGAGGTGGAGCCTGCAGTGAGCCTAGATCGCGCCACCACACTCCAGCCTGGGCGACAGAGTGAGACTCTGTCTCAAAAAAAAATAATAATAATAATAATAATACACACAATGAGATATCACTACCCGCCTATCAAAATTACTAAATGAAGACTTATGGTCACATGAAAACCCATGTAATGTTTATAACAGTTTTATTCTTAATAACCTACAAGTGGAAATAACTGAGATTATCTTTCAGCAAATAAATAATTAAACAAAACGCAGTTTAACTGTAACAAATACTAAGCAACAACCTAGAGGAATCTCCAAGGAATTAAACCTAGTGTAAAAAACTCAATCTCAGAAAGTTACATGTTGTTTTGTTTTGTTTTTAGACAGAGTCTCACTCTGTCGCCCAGGGTGGAGTGTAGTGGCAAAATCTCAGCTCACTGCAACCTCTGCCTCCTGGGTTCAAGCAGTTCTCATGTCTCAGCCTCCCAAGCAGCTAAGATTACAAGTGCGTGCCATCACACCTGGCTAATTTTTGTATTTTTAGTAGAGACAGGGTTTCACCACATTGGTGAGGCTGGTTTCAAACTCCTGACCTCAAGTGACCCACCCGCCTCAGCCTCCCAAAGTTCTGGGATTACAGGCCTGAGCCACGCACCGGGCCTCCAGAAAATTACAAGTTCTATCATCCCATTTATATAACATCCTCGAGATAACAAAATTACCGAAATGAAGAATACATTAGTGGTTATGACTAAGTCTGGCGGCAGAAGGAAAGCAGCTGTGGCTATAAAAGCACAACAGGAAGGGAGAGGATTCTGGGAAGATGGTGCAATAGGAAGCACCAGGAACCTGAGGTTGGGAGTTCAAGACCAGCCTGACCAACATGGAGAAACCCTGTCTCTACTAAAAATACAAAATTAGCCAGGCGTGGTGGCACATGCCTGCAATTCCAGCTACTCACGAGGCTGAGGCAGGAGAACTGCTTGAACCCAGGAGGCGTAGGCTGTGGTGAGCCAAGATCGCGCCATTGCGCTCCAGCCTGGGCAACAAGAGTGAAACTCTATCTCAAAAACAAAAAAAAAAAACAAAGTATATATAAGTCAGCAATGAAGAAAACGCAAGACTCGTACACAGAAAAATCACAAAACTTTACTGAAATAAACTGAAGACAATATAAATAAATGGAAAGACATTTCACGTTCTTGGATTGTAATACCTTAATGTTGCTAAGATTTTACTACTCCAAAGCAATCTCCACGCCAGGTGTGGTGGCTCACACCTGTAATCCCAGCACTTTGGGAGGCTGAGGCAGGTGGGTCACTTGAGGTCAGGAGTTTGAAACCAGCCTCGCCAACATGGTGAAACCCTGTTTCTACTAAAAATACAAAAATTAGCCAGGTGTGATGGCGCACACCTGTAATCTCAGCTGCCTGAGAGGCTGAGACATGAGAACTGCTTGAACCCAGGAGGCAGAGGTTGCAGTGAGTTGAGATGGTGCCGCTGTACTCCAGCCTGGGCAAGAAGAGTGAGAAGCTGTCTCAAAAAAAAAATAAAAAATAAATAAATAAAAAAACAAAAATAAATCAATAAAAAAAAAAGCAATCTACACATTCAATAAAATCTCTATCAAAATCCCAAGAATGTTTTTGGCAGAAATAAAAAAAAAAAATACATTCTAAAACTCATGTAGAATCTCAAGGGACCACAAATAGCCAAAACAATCTTGAAAAGGAATAAAATAAAAGTGAAGACATCACACTTCCTGATTTCAAAACTTACTACAAAGCTACAGTAATCAAAACAGTGTTACAGGGCACAGTGGCTCACGCCTGTAATCCCAGCACTTTGGAAGGCCGAGGCGGGCGGATCAACCGAGATTGGGAGTTTGAGACCAATCTGACCAACATGGAGAAACCCCGTCTCTACTACAAATACAAAAATTAGCTGAGCGTGGTGGCACATGCCTGTAATCCCAGCTACTCGGGAGGCTGAGGCAGGAGAATCGCTTGAACCCAGGAGGCAGAGGTTGCAGTAAGCCAAGACTGGGCCACTACACTCCAGCCCAGGCAGCAACAGCGAAACTCCACCTCAAAAAAAAAAAAAACTGTTGTACTGGCATAAAAACAGAGCACTGAAAGAGAATAGAGAGTTCAGAAATAAACTCTCGCTTATATGGTGAAGTGATTTTCAACAAAAGTGCCAGTATCATTCAGTGGGAAAGAGAGTCTTTTAAACAAATAATGCTGGGAAAACTGGATTATCTACATGCAAAAGAATGTAGGTGGACACTTATCTTACACTGCACACAAAAATTGGCTCAAAATGGATCAAACACCTAAACATAAGAGCTACAACTGGGCTGGGCGCAGTGGCTCACGCCTGTAATCCCAGCACTTCGGGAGGCTGAGGCAGGCAGATCACGAGGTCAGGAGATCAAGACCATCCTGGCTAACATGGTAAAACCCTGTCTCTACTAAAAATACAAAAATTAGCCAGGTGTGGTGGCACGCGCCTGTAGTCCCAGCTACTCGGAAGGGTGAGGCAGAAGATTCGCTTGAACCCAGGAGGCAGAAGTTGCAGTGAGCCGAGATCGCACCACTGCACTCCAGCCTGGGCAACAGAGCAAGGCTCCGTCTCAAATAAATAAATATATAAATAAATAAAAGAGCAACAACTCTAGAAACATTTAGAAGAAAACATAGAGGAAAATCTTCACTGCACTAAATTTGACAATCATTTCTTGGATATGATACCAAAAGCACAGAAAACAAAAACTAAAACAAGATAAATTGGACTTCATCACAATTAAAATCTCTGTGCATAAAAGGACATGACTATCAACAAAGTGAAAAGACAACACACAGAATGGGATAAAATATTCACAAATCATGTATCTAAGAATGGTCTGGAATCTAAAATTAGATACTGGGTCTAGCATCTAGAAGTAGATAAAGAATACTGACATTTCAACAACAAAAAGTCACACAAAAAGAGCAAAGGACCTGAACAGAAAATTCTCCAAAGAATACACACAAATGGCCAAGAAGCAGATGAAAAGATGCTTGTATCACTAATTGCTGGGAAAATGCAAATCAAAATGACAAGATACCACTTTACATCATTAGCACGGCTATCATCAAAAACCAGAAAATAGACCAGGTGTCATGGCTCACACTTGTAATCCTAATACTTTGGGGAGGCTGAGGCAGGAGAATTGCTTGAGTCCAGAAGTTCAAAACCAGCCTGGACAACATAGTGAAGCTACCTCTCTACAAAAATCAATAAAATTAAGTGGTGATGGTGATGGTGGTACGTGCCTGTGGTCCCAGCTACACAGGAGTCTAGGTGGGACAACTGCCTGATCCCAGGAGGTTGACACTCCAGTGAGCCATGTTCAAGCCACCGCACTTCAATGCTGAATGACAGAACAAGACCCTGTCTCAAAAACAGTAACAACAACAGAAAATAACAAGAGTTGAAGAAAACTGAAAAAGACTTGAGTGGAAAAAAACTGAACCTTCATGCATTGTTGGTAGGAATACAAAATGCTGAAGTCTCTGTGAAAAACATTTTGGCAGTTCCTCAAAAGGCCCAACAGGCCAGGCATGGTGGCTCAAATCCCAGCACTTTGGGAGGCCCAGCCAGGCAGATCACCTGAGGTCGAGAGTTCAAGACCAGCCTGACCAACATGGAGAAACCCTGTCTCTACCAAAAATACAAAATTAGCCGGGTGTGGCGGCGCACGCCTGTAATCCCAGCTACTCGGGGTACTGAGGCAGGAGAATCACTTGAACCCAGAAGTCGGAGGATGCAATGAGCCAAGATCACGCCATTGCACTCCAGCGTGGGCAACAAGAGTGAAACTCCGTCTCAGGAAAAAAAAAAAAAAGCCAAATGGAATTACCAGGTGATCCAGCAACTTCATTCCTAATGTATACCCCCCCACCCCCCAAAAAAAAGATTCAAACAGATGCTAGAATACCAGTGTTCAGCTCAGCATTATTCACAATAGCAAAAAGGTAGAAACAACTCAAGTTTCCATCAACAGATGAATGGATAAACAAAATACGGTATATACATAACAATGGATTATGTAGCATTCAGCTATAAACAAGATTCAAATTCTGGTACATGCTACAACATAGACGAACCTTGAAAACATTCAAAGTGAAATAAGCTACGTACAAAAGAACAAATATAAGATTCCACTTACATGAGTAGCTAAACTAGGCAACTTGAAAGAAAACAGAGGTTACCAGGGGCTATAGAGAGGGTGAAATAAGAGTTATGCTTACAAGGTATAGAATTTCTCTTCAGGATTAGTTCTGGAAATATATACTGCTGATGGTTATAAACACTGTGAATGTACTTAATGCCACTAAATTGTATACATAAAAATGGTTAAAATGGTATATTTTGTATTATGTGTATTTTACCACAATGAATATGGAAAATCTGAATGATCAGATTACCATGTTCATGGATTGAAAAATTCAAAACTATATATAAAGATGTCCATTCTTGCCAGGTGCAGTGGCTCATGCCTGTAATCCCAGCACTTTGGGAGGCCAAGGTGGATCACAAGGTCAGGAGTTTGAGACCAGCCTGGCCAACATAGTGAAACCCCTTCTCTACTAAAAATACAAAAATTAGTCAGGCGTGGTGGCGGATGCCTGTAGTCCCAGCTTCCTGGGAGGCTGAGGCAGGAGAATCACTTGAACCCAGGAGTCGGAGGCTGCAGTGAGCCAAGATTGCACAACTGCACTCCAGCCTGGGTGACACAGCAAGACTCTGTCTCAAAAAGAAAGAAGAAGTCCATTCTCCCCAAACTGATATACACAATCAATGCAAACTCAAACAAAACACTAGCAACATTTTTGTGGAACATTATGGTTCAAAATGCTTATCAAATGCAAAGAGCTAAGAAGTGGCAAGATACTTAAAACAACAACAAAAAAGGAACACAATATAGAAGGACTAATTCTTTCTGGTATCTTGTATCCAGAGTTATTATTAATACGAAGCTATAGTAATTTTAAAACTGTGGTTCTCACACAAAGGCACATAAAAAGAACACAAAGTCCAGAAAGAAATCCATACAAATATTAACAGCTGATTTATGACATAGTGCCACTGCGGAACTGAGAGGAATAGTGTCAAAACAAATAGATGTCTCTACTAAAAATTCAAAAAAATAAAAATTTTTTGAAAAGAAGTTGGGCACAATGACTCATGCCTATAATCCCAGCACCTTGGGAGGCCAAGGAGGGAGGACTGCTTGAGGCCAGGAGTTCAAGACCAGCCTGGGCAACATAGCAAAACCCTACCTCTATTCTTTAATTAAAAATTAAAAAAAAAAAAAAAAAAAGAAACTTGCTCAGTCATATATTTAGTTCATCTGACTCCAAAGCCCATGATCTCTTCGATTTTTTCTTTTTTCTTAGAGATAGGGTCTCCTCTGTCATCCAGGCTGGAGTAGAGTGGCAGGATCATAGCTCACTGCACCCTTGAAGAGTGAATGAATAGGAGTTTATGTTATTTTAGGATATTTAATGTACTTAAACCTAAAATTTTTAGAAAAGGATTTGAGGCAGTCTACAACAAAGGACAAGTATTATAACAATTAAAAAAACAAAAATAAGGCCAAGCACAGTGGCTCACGCCTGTAATCCCAGCACTTTGGGAGGCTGAGGTGGGTGGATCACCAGAGGTCAGTAGTTCGAGACCAGCCTGGCCAACATGGCAAAACCCCATCTCTACTAAAAATACAAAAAATTAGCCGGACGGGGTGGCAGGCACCTGTAATCCCAGCTACTTGGGAGGCTGAGGCAGGAGAATTGCTTGAACCCGGGAGGCAGAGGTTGCAATGAGCCCAGATCACACCATTGTACTCCAGCCTGGGCAACAGAACGAGACACTGTCTCCAAAAAAAAAAAAAAAAAGAAAAGAAAAATAATAAAAGCCAGTATGATAGACATCTATTGTTTTTCTGCTTCATAAGCATCCCCCTTGTTTTGCAAACAGCACCCACCCCCCTGCATTATGGAAACTGCTCTTACCCCTGACTCCAACTATGTAGTTCTAGTGAGGGTTGCCATTCACAGTACCCTCCCCACTCCAGCCACAGAGATGATGGGCACATGATCCAAGACAGGCCAATCAGAGTCCTTTCCAGGATTCTTCAAGAGAGCCCCTTCTTCTGGTAGAAGGGGCTGGAAACACGAGCTGCCAGCAGTCATGGTTCCAGCCTCATGAAGTAGAGTCTGTAGTATGAGAGAATGAAATCAACACGCAGAGAAACAGAGATAAGAGGTGAAGTCCTAAACCCCATGGAAGGAGAAAGAGGGAACAAATATACTAATAATGATATTAATATAGTTGATGTAACTAAAGACCAGATTTGGTTCTAGGCTGCCTGGTAACCAGGACAAAAAGACAAACAGAATGTATTTCACAGATCTATCAAAAAGGAGGAAATATACCAGATACGCAAGGGAGATAATTTTCCTGATGCTTTATTATTAAAAGAACTTCTTGTACGTGGATCTTTTATGTTAAGAGTCACTGAAGAACAAAATGGACAGTGTCCATGATGAAAGTGTTATATCAAATACAGATTTCATAAACTATTACTTATAATAACTGAGTTATAACTCAATCATTAAGCACAGGGGAAAAATAACAACACAGTAGGCATTAGAAGAAGTGAATCAACTAGTTTTATTTTTTCAGGAAGTTTGCCAGCAAAGAGGAAAAGACAAAAGGGCAAAAATGTAAATGGAAAGCAGAATTCATGAGATGATTCAAAAATGTTTGCGAGTTGAGTGGGAAAAAATCAAGTAAACAGGATAGACTGAAGACTACTACCTGGTAAAACAAAACCCTGTAAGAAATATAAAAAGACCATATCAGAAACACAGGTAGTTAATTCCACTTGAACACTACCACCTCTCCTTCTTGAAACGCTGAATGACAACTGAGATAAACAGCATAAAACCATAAATATAAAAAAGAATATCCCTGGAAACTAGAAAGGACATATGACAAGTGGTAAATGACTTAGGACCAAAGAAAGTTGCTGTAGTAAGACAAGCCCAAAAGCAATGCATCAGAGCACCAGAAACTGGAGGAACGTTACACACCAGGCATCAGGGGGTGGGGAGATGCACATGCGCAGTGATGTTCTATGTATCCAGGAGGGACGTTTTCAGATGAGGCTAACCAACAGGAATTGCATACCATCTGAAAAGCAATCAAAACAATCCCTTATTCACTACATACTAACACAGAACTGGCTCTCACCTGCCCTAGAAAACTGCAAAGCTTAATTTCCTAGAGAGGGTAAATGGAAGAAATCTAGACTCAGGGACACCAGGAGCAGCTGAAGAAAAACAAGAATCATAAAAGTGTAATTCTAAATCCTCAAATTCCAACATCCATCTGGCTGAAGGAATATTGGTAACCAGGTTTGTCAAC
This sequence comes from Pongo abelii, assembly GCF_028885655.2. Classification (NCBI taxonomy): domain Eukaryota; kingdom Metazoa; phylum Chordata; class Mammalia; order Primates; family Hominidae; genus Pongo; species Pongo abelii. Next base: position 21,669,438 of record NC_071993.2, on the reverse strand, counting down.
CCCAAACACGTGATCGTGATCAGATGTATTTCTCTCTTACTAAGCTGAGAACCCCACTAGATCACTTATAATGAAGTCTATCACTCAACAATGTCTGCTCACACAGAACTTCCAATCCACTCAATTAAGAATTTGTCTTAAATTTGAGGCTGGGCACGGTGGCTCACACCTGTAATCCCAGCACTTTGGGAGGTCGAGGAGGGCGGATCACCTGAGGTCAGGAGCTTGAGACCAGCCTGGCCAACATAGCGAAACCCCGTCTCTACTAAAAATACAAAAATTAGCCAGGTGTGGTGGCACATGCCTGTAGTCCCAGCTACTCAGGAGGTGGAGGCAGGAGAATTGCCTGAACCAGGGAGGCGAAGGTTGCAGTGAGCCAAGATCACACTACTGCACTCCAGCCTAGGCAACAGAGCGAGACTCCAAGTCCAAAAAAAAAAAAAGCGGGGGGGGGGGCCGGGCACAGAGGCTCACACCTGACCTGTAATCTCAGCACTTTTGGAAACCGAGGCGGGTGGATCACCTAAGGTCAGGAGTTTGAGACCAGCCTGACCAACATGAAGAAACCCCGTTTCTACTAAAAATACAAAATTAGCTGTGCATGGTGGCGCATGCCTGAATCCCAGCTACTCAGGAGGCTGAGGCAAGAGAACCACTTGAACCCGGGAGGCAGAGGTTGTGGCGACCCAAGATCACACCAGCCTGGGCAACAAGAGTGAAACTCCCTCTCAAAAAAAAAAAAAAAAAAAAAAAAAAAATTTGTCTTACATTTGAATCAAGGCTGAGAATCACCAGATTTTTACATAAAGTCACTAACACGAAACACAGGCCAAAACAGTACAAAAGAAGAGTTCAAGGAGCAGGAGAAAATTTCATAACTGAAACAAAACAAAAACCTCCAATTAAAGTATCAGCCAGGCATTGTGGCTCATGCCTGTAATCCCAGCACTTTGGGAGGTGGAGGAGGGTGGATCACCTGAGGTCAGGAGTCTGAGACCAGCATGGCCAACGTGGCAAAACCCAGTCTCTACTAAAAATACAAAAATTAGCCAGGCGTGGTGGCAGGCACCTGTAATCCCAGCTACTGAGGAGGCTGATAAGGGAGAATTGCTTGAATCCAGGAGGCGGGGACTGCAGTGAGCCAAGATCACGCCACTGCACTGCAGCCTGGGTGACAGGCAAGACTCTGTCTCAAAAAAATAAAATTAAATTTAATTTAAATTAAAATAAATTGTATCCAAGAAACCTGAACAGAAGATTACAGAAATAAGGAGCAGCTGAGAGCATAAAGAGTCCTTAGAAATTAAGAAGTATGGCCAGGCACAGTGGCTCACGCCTGTAATCACAGCACTTTGGGAGGCCAAGGCGGGTGGATCACCTGAGGTCAGGAGTTCGAGACCAGCCTGACCAACATGGTGAAACCCTGTCTCTACTAAAAATACAAAATTAGCTGGGCATGGTGGCATGCGCCTGTAACCCCAGGTACTCGGGAGGCTAAGGCCTGAGAATCACTTGAACCCGGGCGGTAGGGGTTGCAGTGAGCCAAGATCGCACCAATGCACTCCAGCCTGGGAAACACGGTGAAACTCTGTCTCAAAAAAAAAAAAAAAAAAAAAAAAAAGAGCAAGAAAAACAAAGAAAGAAAGAAATTAGTATAACCATCTTGAAAAATTAAAGTGAAGGGGCCGGGCCCGGTGGCTCACAGCCTGTAATCCCAGCACTTTGGGAGGCCGAGGCAGGCAGATCACAAGGTCAGAAGATCGAGACCATCTTGCTCAACATGGTGAAACCTCATCTCTACCAAAATACAAAAAAAAAAAATTAGCCGGGCGTGGTGGCGCGTGTCTGTAATCCCAGCTACCTGGTAGGCTGAGGCAGGGGAATCACTTGAACCCGGGAGGCGGAGGTTGCAGTGAGCTGAGATCGCATCACTGCACTCTAGCCTAGTGGCAGAGCAAGACTCCGTCTCAAAAAAAAAAAATTTAAGTGAAGGAGGGCCAGGAGTAGTGGCACGCCCATAATCCCAACACTATGGAAGGCTGAGAGAATCACTTTCAAGGTCAGCCTGGGCTACAATATCAAGATGCTGTCTCAAACAAACAAAAAAATTTTTAAGTGAAGAGTTGGAAGAGAAAGTGAGGAATCACCTCAGAAAACAGAGTACAAAGAGTTATACAACAGAAACAGAAAATACAAAAATTATAGGATCAGATTAGAAAGTCCAACATCCAAAATTTTTTTAAAATACAGAAAAGGCAAACAAAGCAGAACTGAGGAAATTATCAAAGAAATAATTCAAAAACTTTCTCCCTGACCTAAACTCACATTCCGAAACAGGAGCTAACAAATCAAAAGGACCACTGTGCACCTAGTACAATGAGTAAAAGAAAGCATACCATCTTGAGTATCAGAATAACCAGGTTAAAGAGAAAATACTAAATCCAGAAAGAACTACCACATACAAACGATTAAAAAGAAATGAGAATTGGCTGGGTGCAGCGGCTCATGTCTGTAATCCCAACATTTTGGGAGGCTGAGACGGGCAGATCACTTGTGTTCAGGAGTTCGAAACCAGCCTGGCCAACATGGTGAAACCCCATCTCTACTAAAAATACAAAAATTAGCCAGGCATGGTGGCGCACGCCTGTAATCTCAGCTACTCGGGAGGCTGAGGCAAGAGAATCACTTGAACCCGGGAGGCAGAGTTTGCAGTGAGCCAAGATCACGCCACTGCACTTCAGCCTGGGCGACAGAGAGACTCTGTCTCAAAAAAAAAGAAAAGGAAAAGAAAAAGAAATCAGAATTGCAGCTGGCTGCGGTGACTCACGTCTGTATCCCAACTCTTTAGGAGGCTAAGGCAGGTAGATCACCTGAGGCCAGGAGTTTGAGACCAGCCTGGCCAATAGGCGAAACCCCCATCTCTACTAAAAATACAAAACTGAGCTGGGCATAGTGGCACGCGCCTGTAGTCCCAGCTACTCGGGAGGCTTAGGCAGGAAAATCTCTTGAACCCAGGACGCAGAGGTTGTAGTAAGCAGAGATTGCACCATTGCACTCCAGCCCGGGTGACAGAGTGAGACTCCTTCTCAAAAAAAAAAAAAAAATTAGAACTGCTTTGGACTTGCTAACAGTAACACTGAAAGCTGAAAGGCAGTAGAGAAATATCTTCAAATTCTGATGGAAAATGATTTCCAACCAAGAATTCTATGTACTCTGTCGAACAATCAAGTAAGATAGCAATCCCATTTTATCAACCATGCAAAACCCTAATTTATTTCTCATGCGCCTTTTCCTATGAAGTTGCCAGAAGATGTGCCTTCTTAAATATAAAGAAACAGGGGAGTAGGGGGCTAGAAAAACAGGGAATCCAATATAAGCAAGAAGAAAACTCCAAGATAATGGTGAAGGGATGTTCCAGTATCCATATAGCAAGCCTAAAGAGCAAACAGTCCAGATGGGAGCAAGCAGATGGTACCCAAAAGAAGGTCCCTGGTTTAAAAAGGAAAGGAAGGAGGAGGAAAGACAAGGGAAAGTAAAAGGGGAGAGAAGAAAGAGGGAGAAGGAGGAAGGCGCAAGGAGGAAGAGAGAAGAATAAAATCAAAGAGAGGAGAAAGAGGAGACAGAAAGAAGAGGAAGAAGAAAATAAACAGGAAAGAAGATAAAAGGAAGGAAAGGAAAAGTGAATCTATAAACGACCTAATACGATAACCATGCAGATTATTTAAGAAAGCAATGAGAGAGGCCGGGCTTGGTGGCTCACGCCTGTAATCCTAGCACTTAGGGAGGCCGAGGCGGGTGGGTCACCTGAGGTCAGGAGATCGAGACCAGCCTGGCCAACATGGTAAAGCCCCGTCTCTATTAAAAATACAAAAACTAGCCAGGCGTGGTGGCAGGCACCTGTAATCCTTGCTACTCAGGAGGCTGAGGCAGGAGAATCGCTTGAACCCAGGAGGTGAAGGTTGCAGTGAGCTGAGATCACTGTCACTATACTCTGGCCTGGGTGACAAAAGCAAAACTCCATCTCGGAAAAAAAAAAGCAATGAGAAGATATACAAAGATTTTGTCTTATAGTCTTAGGAAAAAAAAAAAAACGAGGAAAGTTCAAATACAGAACAAATATTAATCACAGAGAAAAAAATAAAAATTAACACCAGAAAGTAATAACACTGCTGTATACTTTTGTCTTGGAAATTAGCAAAAACCAGGCACGGTAGCTCACGCCTGTAGTACCTCCTGAACCCAGGAGATCAAGACTAGCCTAGCAACATAGTGAGACCCCATCTGTACAAAAAATGTAGAAATCAGACAGGCATGGCAGTGTGTACCTATAGTTCCAGCTACCTGAGAGGTTGAGGTGGGAGGATGACCTGAGGTCAGAAGCTCCAGACCAGCCTGGTCAACATGGTGAAACTCCGTCTCTAAAAACACAAAAATTGCCCAGGCATGGTGGTGTGTGCCTGTAATCCCACCTACTTGGGAGGCTGAGGCAGGAGAATCGCTTGAACCCGGGGAGCAGAGGTTGCAGTGGGATGAGATCACACCACTGCACTTTAGCCTGGGCAACAGAGCGAGACTCTGCCTAAAAAAAAAAAAAAAAAAAAAAAAAAGACAGAAACTACTAGACTTAATTAAAAAAAAAAAGTCTAAACATCTAAACACAAAAACAGAATAAACAGATACCATATGCTAGGCAATTTATCAAAGTACATCTATGTTTTCAACTCTCTTACTAGTTTTGTAGGCAGGTTAGAAAAGAATACAAGCAAGTATTAAGCGCCTGATTCATTCCTGCCCTTATGCTAGGCTTTTCTCACATTAAAAGGAAAAGGAATTCGAGAAACAAGCAAGTAAAACTGGCTATGTTATCGGTCTATGATGGTAAGCACCAAATCTGTTAATTTTTGAAAACCATCTCTTTGAAAGCTATAGGAACTTAGGATATTATGCTGAATTTAAAATGAAATACTAGATTATAAGTCAGCAGTAACAAAAAAAAAAGTTAGTAAATGTTCAACTTCAAAGACATTCTATTTAAAGTGTACAGGCTAAAAAGCCTGTACAGAAATAAAAAAGTTATTTGTGTTATGTAAAAAAAAGGTACAATCCGAGTACTTTTTGGCACTCAACCTGGCTTCTTGCACTTAGAAATCAAAGATAAGTTGGCCGGGCACGGTGGTTCACGCCTATAATCCCAGCACTTTGGAGACCGAGGCAGGCGGATCATGAGGTCAGGAGTTCGAGACCAACCTGACCAACATGGTGAAACCCCATCTCTACTAAAAACACAAAAATCAGCCGGGCGTGGTGGCGCGTGCCTGTAATCCCAGCTACTCAGGAGGCTAAGGCAGGAGAATCACCTGAACACTTGAAGCTGGGAGGCAGAGATTGCAGTGAGCTAAGATCGCGCCACCGCACTGGGTGACAGAGCAAGACTCCATTTCAAAAAAAAAAAAAAAAAAAAATCAAACATAAAAGAAATCTGAAAACAATTTTTAATTATATGAATAAAGGTAAATCTCCAGGTGGCAGAAATAAAAAAGAACTTTAAAGTTAAATAAGGCCGGGCGCGATAGGTCACGTCTGTAATCCCAGCACTTTGGTAGGCTGAGTCAGGCAAATCACTTGAAGTCAGAAGTTCGAGACCAGCCTGGGCAACATCTGAAACCCCCGTCTCTACTAAAAATACAAAAATTAGCTGGGCTTGGTGGCACCCATGTGTAGTCCCAGCTACTCAGAAGGCTAAGGCAGGTGAATTGCTCCAACCCGGGAGGCGGAGGTTGAAATGAGCTGAGATCGCATCACTGCACTCTAGCCTGGGTAACAGGGCAAGACCCTGTCTCAAAAACAAACAAAAGGCTAAAGGAATCAGTATTAATTGAAGCTGGGGCAGTTAAGGAAGCTATCAGAAACAATACCTTAGAGGGTAGGACTGACTATAACAGCAACATAGACTAAAGATGTGGAGAAAAGCTCTAACTGGGTTCCCTACATAAGGACAAGAGCTGATAAGGACCCATGTCATAACAGGAAGAGACTCTAGAAAACCATGTACTGGACTACTAAGACTAGGGAAGCTGCACAGAAATTAGATGCTTGCTCCAGATGTAAGTAGATGAGTCACTCTAGAAATCCAAGGGGATGCTGAGGGAAGGTATGGGGCCCAAAATCCATTATCTAAAGGATGTAGAAATCCAAGCCAAGAAACAAACTTAGAGACTGGCCTGGAGCAATGAACCCCATTAGGCAAACTGTAACAGGCTCTGCAGCTACCAATCCAAGTCCATTTTCTCCTTCTTCCCTACTAACAGAACTCTCACTTTAACCAATTTATCAATGGGCCCAACTTTATGACCACATTTTGCAGACTCCATAACAATTAAGAGCCAGTAAAATTAAGCATAAAGTGTTGAGTGGAGCCTCAAGGACAATTAGTTTAAGAGTACAACTCAGGGCCAGGCGCAATGGCTCATGCCTGTAATCCCAGCACTTTGGGAGGCCAAGGCGGGCAGATCACCTGAGGTCAGGAGTTCGAGACCAGCCTGGCCAACATGGCGAAACCCCATTTCTACTAAAAATACAAAAATTAGCCAGGCATAGTGGCACACACCTGTAATCCCAGCTACTCGGGAAGCTAAGGCAGGAGAACCCGGGAGGCAGAGGATCACGACCACTGCATTCCAGCCTGGGCAACAGAGCAAGACTCTCTCTCAAAAAAAAAAGAGTACAACTCAGTTAGAGGACCACACTTGAAGCTTACCCTCTCCCCTTCTTTCTCCCTGGGACTTCTTTTGTAGTCACAATCACTGCAGTTCCAGCTGCCATGCTTTGACTACGGGATAACCCTGAACATGAAAACTATGTGCTAAGGCTGATACAGAAGGAAGACAGAAAAAGCATACTCCCTAGTGACTTAAGAGAGCTGTCATCAAAGCTTCAAAATGCCTTTTGCTTTTAAGTAAAAGAATAACTGGATGGGCGCAGTGGATCACGCCTGTAATCCCAGCACTTTGGGAGGCCAAGGCGGGCGGATCACGAGGTCAGGAGATGGAAATACAGTGAAACCCCATCTCTACTAAAAATACAAAAAATTCGCCAGGAGTGGTGGCATGCGCCTATAATCCCAGCTACTGGGGAGGCTGAGGCAGGAGAACTGCTTGAATCCGGGAGGTGCAGGTTGCAGTGAGCCGAGACTGCGCCACTGCACTCCAGCCTGGGTGACAGAGCAAGACTCAGTCTAAAAAAAAAAGAATAACCTCCTGACTTGTAGAAACCATTATAATCTGGTCAGACAAACACAATTCTTAAAAGACAGAGAGCAAAGGCAAAAACCCCACAGTGACATCTTCACAACTCATGGTAGAGAAACAGGAATCCCAGGAAAGACAACTCCACCTGCAGATTAGCTTGCAGTCAAAAATTACACAATATATAAACACATCTATCACTAGAGTTAACAAACAATTCCAAAATCTGAGAATCTTTACAATAAGTATGTTTTAAATGTTCAAATAAAAAAAAGAATATAATTCTTCAAACAATAAGGCAAGATAGCCTGAAAAAAGACACAAATTGAAATATAAAATCACATAAAAATTCTAGAAATTTACTCAGAAAAAAAATTAATTCACTGAATTAAAAATTAGCATAAATCTGAAGACAGAGTTAAAGATATTATCAATAATGCAAAGATAAGATAGAAAGGCCAGGCGCAGTGGCTCACTCCTGTAATCCCAGCACTTTGGGAGGCCAAGGTAAGTGGATCACGAAGTCAGGAGATCGAGACCATCCTGGCTAACATGGAAAAACCCCGTCTCTACTAAAAATACAAAAAATTAGCCGGGTGTAGCGGCAGGCACCTGTATTCCCAGCTACTCAGGAGGCTGAAGCAGGAGAATGGCGTGAACCCGGGAGGCGGAGCTTGCAGTGAGCCGAGATCGCACCACTGCACTCTAGCCAGGGCAACAGAGGCTCCGTATCAAAAAAAAAAAAAAAAAGATAAGATAGAAAATATGAAAGACAAATTAAAAGACATGAAAAACAGAATGAAAATCCCAGACATATACCCAACAGTTCTAGGAAAAGAAAAGTTAATGAGAAGGTTACAGTATTTGAAGAGACAGAGTAGAAAATAAAAAATGGAAGGACACTGAGTCCTCAGAATGAAAAAGCAGACCAAGTCTCAAACAGGATAAACAAACTCAAAAGATTGTTTATCAACCAACAGATACCAGAAGACAAACTAGAATAAAATCTTTAGTTACAGGAAAATAGCTATTCTCAAAGGATTCAAACTAGCTTCCAAGAGAGCAAAATAATGAAATTCGTAGACACAAAAAGACTAATATAGCTTTCTTACTTATTACTTACTAGCCTCAGACCCTGAGAAAAAAATACCAAAACCTTCAAAGGAAAAAAAATGAACCCACAAACAAGGAAAATAAAAGGCTAGATTGAACAAAAACATCAGTAATATTAAACCTAATTATAAATAACTATTTTTTTAAAACACACAATTATTTAGAAGATTCAAAATAAGACGCACAGGGGCTCACGCCTGTAATACCAACACTTTGGGAGGTGGAAGCAGGAACATTACCTGAGGTCAGGAGTTCAAGAAAAACCTGGCCAACATGGTGAAACCCCGTCTCTACTAAAAATACAAAAATTAGCCAGACAAGGTGGCATGTGCCTGTAGTCCCAGCTACTCAAGAGGCTGAGGCATGAGAATCGCTTGAACCCACGAGAATCACTTGAACATGAAAGGCGGAGGTTGCAGTGAGCCGAGATCACACCACTGCACTCCAGCCTGGACGACAGTGAGACTCCATCACCAAAAAAAAAAAAGAAAAAAACAGATGGAGTAATTCCAGCTACTTAGAAGGCTAAGGTGAGAGGATCACATGAGCCCAAGAGTTCCAGACCAGCCTGGGCAACACAGTGAGACTCTATCTTAAAACAAACAAACAAACAAACAAAAAAACAGCAGAGTAATAAAGACAACAATAACATAGATTGTGCGAGGGAAAAACAACCAAAGGAATCAAGGCGTCCCAAGGACCTTTGTTTTGTTCAAAGGGAGTACAGATATTAAGACTCAGAAAAACATTAAGTATGCATGTTAAAACTTTAAGTGCAATTACTAAAATAAAAGAAATAGAGCATATGACCACCAAATCAGCAGAGAATTAAAAAAATAAAAGAATGAAGGGGTCGGGCGGGGTGGCTCACACCTGTAATCACAGCACTTTGGGAGGCCAAGGCAGGAGGATTACCTGAGGTCAGGAGTTCGAGACCAGCCTAGCCAACATGGTAAAACCCTATTTCTACTAAAAATACAAAAATTAGCCAGGAGTAGGGCTGGGCATGGGAGTTCACGCCTGTAATCCCAGGACTTTGGGAGGCTGAGGCACGTGGATCACCTGAAGTCGGGAGTTTGAGACCAGCCTGACCAACATGGAGAAACCCCATCTCTACTACACAAAATCAGCCAGGTGTGGTGGCACATGCCTGTAATCCCAGCTACTCGGGAGGCTGAGGCAAGACAATCGCTTGAACTCGGGAAGCGGAGGTTGTGGTGAGCCAAGATTGCACCATTACACTCCAGCCTGGGCAAGAGCGAAACTCCATCTCAAAAAAAAAAAATTGCCAGGCACAGTGGCGGGCACCTGCAAGCCCAGCTACTCGGGAGGCTGAGGCAGCAGAATCGCTTGAACCCAGGAGGCAGAGGTTGCAGTGAGCTCAGATTGCGCCACTGCACTCCAGCCTGGGCAACATAGACCCTGTCTCAAAAAAAAAAAAAAAGAAAAAAAAAATTAGCCAGGAGTGGTGGGGCATGCCTGTAGTCTCAGCTACTCAGGAGGCTGAGGCAGGAGAATCGCATGAACCTGAAAGGCGGAGGTTGCAGTGAGCAGAGATCACACCACTACACTCCAGCCTGGGCCACAGTGTGAGACTCTATCTCAAAAAAAAAAAAAAAAAAAAAAAAGCAAAGTAGAATATTTACAATCTAAAATGTCCTCTCTGGCCAGATACGGTCACTCACACCTGTAATCTCAGCACTTTGGGAGGCCAAGGCAGGAGGGACTACTAGAGCCCAGGAGTTCGAGACCAGCCTGAGCAACATTGTGAAACCCAGTTTCTACTAAAAATACAAAAACTAGACAAGCATCGTGGCACATGCCTGTAAACCCAGCTATTCAGGAGGCTGAAACACAAGAATCACTGGAACCCAGGAGGCAGAGGTTGCAGCGAGCCGAGATCATACCACTGCACTCCAGCCTGGGGGATGGAGCAAGACTGTCTCAAAAAAATTAATTAAATTTAATTTTTAAAAATTCTTCTGTATCTCATCAAAATTACTTAAGTAGATAAAATTTCTAGTAAGTCACTTCAGCCTGCAGTAATTCAGAACAAATGCTCACTAAATAAAAAATAGGCCAGGCATGGTGGCTCACGCCTGAAATCCCAACACTTTAGGAGGACAACACCGGAGGATCTCTTAAAGCCAGGTGTTCAAGACCAGCCTGGGCAACATAACAAGACCTTATCTTTACCAAAAATTTTAAAATTAGCTGGACATAGTGGTATGCGTCTACAGTCCTAGCTACTCAGGAGACTGAAGTGAGAGGATTCCTTGAGCCCCAGAGTTCGATGTTGCAGTCAACTAAAATCGCACCACTGATTCCAGCGTGGGCAAAAAGCGAGACCCTGTCTCTAAATACATACATACAAAAATAGTCATGAGAAAGTGTGTTTAATTTTTTTCTTTTGGGAGACAGGGTGCTTTTTCTAAATAATGAATGTCTATCTACAAAGAACTTCCCTTAAAAACCAAACTTTCCTCAACCTCATCTCCTTTAATTTTTCTCTTTCCTTATACTTTCCACACAACAATCAAATCCTCTATCTTCCACGCCCTACAACCAGGGTTCTACCCAACCAGGAAGCTGTATTAGCTGTCTCAAAAACTTTTCTTTGTCCTTCAGCGTTCCTGGCAGTACTGTCACTATCAACTTTTCTTTCCTGAACACCTAGTTGTCTCTGTGGCGACTGTACTTTTTAGGTTCTTTTCCTGACAGTTCACTATCAATCCTTGGTAATCAGTTCTCTTATTCTCCCAAATGTGAACATTTCTCTTCTCTAGCAAAAAAAAAAAAAGGCATGTGGTTCCCAGTTTTCCCTCTTTGCAGCTTCAACTCTGACTTCACTCTGTAACTGTATCCTAAATTTCCAATACAAAAATCTCTTTTTTTTTTTTTTTTTTTGAGATGGAGCTTCACTCTTGTTGCCCAGGCTGGAGTGCAACAGCGCGATCTCGGCTCACTGCAACCTCCATCTCCCAGGTTCAAGCAATTCTCCTGCCTCAGGCTCCCTAGTAGCTGGGATTACAGGAATGTGCCACCACACCTGGCTAATTTTGTATTTTTAGTAGAGACGGAGTTTCTCCATGTTGGTCAGGCTGGTCTCAAACTCCCGATCTCAGGTGATCCGCCCGCCTCGGCCTCCCAAAGTGCTGGGATTACAGGCATAAGACACCGCGCCTGGCCTCCAATACAAAAATCTTAGCAGCGTCAAAACCAACATGCCCAAAACAGGTCTTTCTTTACTCTTCACTTGCTCTCCTTCCTCTACTACAACTGCTCTAATATTTATTAATGGTATCACCATTAATGAGTGAGCACCTTGATATCTAAGAATCATCTTTGATTATTCCCTTCCCTTTACCTAACATCCATTTCTGTCATTTCACACTTCAAAATGCTCCCTTCTTTTCTGCTCCTTTTGTATTCCCACATCTTTATAGTAATAGCATCCTAAGTCCATCTCTAACCTTCCCTTTCAAGTTCATTCTATATAGTACCTAAATTTTCTGAAAATGCTCCTTTACTTTTCTGAATCTTTACTGTTCAGTATCCGTCAGGGTACTGCCAGGTCATAATCCCCCTTCCCTGAGAAGTGAGCTATCCCCAGTCCAGAGAGTTCTTCCTGTGTCTGAACAACTTGACCCTATTGTCTCACCATAGCAAAACGGTCCAGTGCTAGGTATCTCATCCAAGCCAAACCAAAGTTGGGCTTTTGTTTTACTGTTTTCTCAAAGGAACATGAGATTGGGACTGAATTTACTCGCTTTTGAGACAGGAGATGGAAAATATCAGGAGCTGAGGTATCGTCATCTTTCACCATAGGAGGCAACATGGTGGTTAAGAGGTAACACAGTGGTTAAGAGCTTAATCACATCCCAGACTGTCATAAAACATCTATTTCTCTTAAAACTATAGTATCCTTACCCATAAAATAAGAATAACATCCACCTCATAGATGTGATAGGATGCTTAAATGAAGTAACAGGCATAAAACATTTAGCACAGTATGTGGCACACAGTAAACACTCAAAAAGTTAGCTACTCATTTTGAAACAAGTAGCACAGTAAATCTGCAGAAAGAAAAGAATGGAAGCAGGCATGCAGACAAAAGTAGAAAAAATTTCATAAGACTAATTCAATTCCCTTTCTGAATGAAATACATTTCCATGTTAGGGTTCTTGGCTCCTGTGTCCTTATAATACAATGGCCTTTCTTTGCTTATCTGTTTCTTACAAAGGACCCTGCCTTTCATAATTATACACTACAGATCGGGCATAGTGGCTCACAATGGTAATCCCAGCACTTTGGGAGGCCGAGGTGGGCAAATCACCCGAGATCAGGAGTTCGAGATCAGCCTGACCAACATGAAGAAACCCCATCTCTACTAAAAATACAAAACTTAGCTGGGCGTGGTGGCACACACCTGTAATCCCAGCTACTCCGGAGGCTGAGGGAGGAGAATCGCTTGAACCCAGGAGGCGGAGGTTGCAGTGAGCCAAGATGACACCACTGCACTCCAAGCGTGGGCAACAAGAACTAAACTCCGTCTCCAAAAATATATATATATATTTTTAAATATAATTTTAAAAAGGTTATGCTTTTGCCTCTTCTTTAAAAATCCTTGGTCAGGCAACATGGCTCACGCCTGTAATCCCAGCACTTTGGGAGGCTGAGGCAGGTGGATCACCTGAGGTCAAGAGTTTGAGACCAGCCTGTCCAAAATAGAGAAGCCCTGTCTCTACTAAAAATACAAAAATCAGCCGGGCATGGTGACACATGTCTGTAACCCCAGCTACTGGGGAGACTGAGGCAGGAAAATCGCTTGAATACAGGAGGTGGAGGTTGTGGTGAGCCGAGATCGTGCCATTGCACTCTAGCCTAGGCAACAAGAGCGAAACTCCATCTCAAAAAACAAAAACAAAAATAAAAAACTAGCCGGGCATGGTGTCTGTAATCCTAGCTAATCTGGAGGCTGAGGCAGGAGAATCACTTGAACCCGGGAGGCGGATGTTGCAGTGAGCCGAGATCGCACCATTGCACTCTAGCCTGGGCAACAGAGCGAAATTCCGTCTCAAAAAAACAAAAACAAAAAAAACCTTAATGTCACCCACATCCCACCAAATGATGTTAAAATAAAATGCCCCCCTGCAAAAAACTTTTTTCTTAAAGAGACAGGGTTTCACTTTGTCACCTGGACTAGTGTGCAGTAGTGTGATTATAGCTTATTGCAACCTCAAACTCACGGGCTCAATGGATCCTCCTGCCTCAGCCTCCCACATAGCTAGGACGACAAGTACACCACCACACGTGGTTAATTTCTTTTTCTTTTTGTAGAGATAAGGTCTCACTATGTTGCCCAGGCTGATCTCCAACTTGTGGCCTGATCTCCAACTCAGGTGTGATCCTCTCACCTTGGCCTCTCAAAGCACTGGGATTACAGGCGCAAGCCACTGCACCCAGCAGCATCTAATATAATTTTTTTTTTTTTTTTGAGACAGAGTTTCGCTCATTGCCCAAGCTGGAGTGCAATGGCGCAATCTCAGCTCACTGCAACCTCTGCCTCCTGGGTTCGGGTGAATCTCCTGCTTCAGTCTCCCGAGTAGCTGGGATTGATTACAGGCGCTCGCTACCACGCCCGGCTAATTTTTTGTATTTTCAGTAGAAATGGGGTTTTACCATATTAGCCAGGCTGGTCTCGAACTCCTGACCTCATGTGATCCGCCTACCTGAGCCTCCCAAAGTGCTGGGACTACAGGCTTGAGCCACCGCGCCCAGCCCTAATACACCTTTTAAGATAACTACCTTATTCACACTGACACTTTGACCATGTCTTTAGAGAGAATAAAAGAGTAGAAGCACTAACAAGTGGCATTTGAGGCAAAGGATGCTGGCATTCTGACACTCCCTATTCATTATCTTCTCTCTCTGAATACCCACCTTATTTTCTTATCTTTTCCAGCCTTCAATCTACTGTGACACCCCCTGGAACAGCCTCATCTCATTGTCAGTGTTTACTAATAAACCATAGGTTCCACTGCGTAGTGACCTATTCACCACAAACCGTAACATGATACAAAGAAAAAAAAGTCAAAGAGTAGCTCTATAAAGATTTCACCAAGTCCCAAACTTTCTATGATTGATTTTATCCTCCATTTGCTAAATCACACTAGAATAACAGCTGTAATTCTATTAAAGTGCATTCTCACACACAACCAAAACATATCATCAGAACTATAAAAAAATTGCTCTGGGGCTGGGCACGGTGGCTCACACCTGTAATCCCAGCACTTTGGGAGGCCGAGGTGGGCGGATCACGAGGTCAGGAGATCGAGACCACAGTGAAACCCCGTCTCTACTAAAAGTACAAAAAATTAGCTGGGTGCAGTGGCAGGCGCCTGTAGTCCCAGCTACTAGGGAGGCTGAGGCAGGAGAATGGCGTGAACCCAAAAGGTGGAGCTTGCAGTGAGCTGAGATGGCGCCACTGCACTCCAGCCTGGGCGACAGAGCGAGACTCCGTCTCAAAAAAAAAAAAAAAATTGCTCTGGCCAGGCACAGATGCTCACACCTGTAATCCCACCACTTTGGGAGGCTGAGGTAGGAGGACTGCTTGAGCTCAGGAATTCGAGACCAGGCTGGTCAACAAAGCAAGATCTCATTTCTAGTAAAATTCAGGCCGGGCATGGTAGCTCACGCCCATAATCCCAGCACTTTGGGAGGCCAAAGCAGGCAGATCACCTGAGGTCAGGAGTTCGAGACCAGCCTGGTCAACATGGTGAAACCCCATCTCTACTAAAAGTACAAAATTTAGCTGGGTGTGGTGGCACATGTCTGTAGTCCCAGATACATGGGAGGCTGAGGCAGGAGAATCATTTGAATCCAGGAGGCAGAGGTTGCAGTGAGCGGAGATGGCGCTACTTCACTCCAGCCAGGGCGACAGAGTGAGACTGTCTTAAAAATAAAATAAAATAATTAGCTAGGTGTTAAGTGCTGCAGGCCTGTAAGTCCCAGCTACTCAGGAAGCTGAGGCAGGAGGATCTCTTGAGCTCAGGACTTCAAGGCTGCAGTGAGCAATGATTGCGCCACTCCACTCCAGCCTGGGGAACAGAGCAAGACTGTCTCAAAATAATAAAATAAAAATAGCTCTGAGACTCAACACATTTTTATAGGCTACTCAACCATTATTTCTTCATTTTTTTGTGAGACAAGTCTCGCCCTGTCACCCAGGCTGGAGTGCAGTGGCGCAACCTCAGCTCACTGGAACCTCTGCCTCCCAGGTCCAAGCGATTCTCCTGCCTCAGTCTCCCAAGTGGCTGGCATTACAGGTGCACACCACCACACCCAGCTAATTTTTGTATTTTTAGTAGAGGTGGGGTTTCACCATGTTGCTCAGGCTGGTCTCAAACTCCTGACCTCAGGTGATCCACCCACTTTGGCCTCCCACAGTGCAAGGATTACAGGCATGAGCCACAGCACCCAGCCCATTATTTCTACTGGTCAAAAATTGCCCAGGCAAACACAAAAGCTTCTGCTTTTGCTATATGCCTAGGTAAGGAAGCTGAAATGTTTGTTTTCTACCTTCAGTCTAATTCCATAATCAACACCAAGGGAAAGGAGTTTACTATAACAAGATGTCTTGGAATAAATAATAAATCAATAAATGTAATAAGATTTAAAAAAGGAACTATCACATTTTAAATGGTAGGTTTGCATAACTAATGAAAATAAAATCTATTTCTGATATTTTCAGAAATCCAAATGGGAAAAATGCTTGTGGACACAAAGGATAAATATACCTCCCTCACTGTGTTTTTTGTGAGACACTCTCTCACTCTGTCACCCAGGCTGGAGTCATGGTTCACTGCAGCCTCGACCTCCCAGGTTCAAGCAATCCTCCTGTCTCAGCTTCCAGAGTAGCTGGGACTACAGGTGCAAGCCACCACGCCCAACTAATTTTTTTTTTTTTTTGAAACAGTCTCACTGTTTGAAGTGCAGGCTGGAGTGCAGTGGCACAATCTTGGCTCACTGCAACCTCTGGCTCCCTCGTTCAAGCGATTCTCCTGTCTTAGCCCCCAGAGTAGCTACACTACAGGCACACGCTGCCACATCCAGTTAATTTTTTGTATTTTTAGCAGAGATGGGGTTTCACCATGTCAGCCAGGCTGGTCTCAAACTTCTGACCTCAAGTAATCCGCCCACCTCAGCCTCCCAAAGTGCTGGAATTACAGGCATGAGCCACTGTGCCCAGCCCCAACTAATTTAAAAAATTTTTCTTTTGTAGAGACTAAGCTGACCAGGCTGGTTTCAAACTCCTGGACTCAAGCAATCCTCCTGCCTCGACTTCCCAAAGTGCTGGGATTACAGGTGTGAGTCACTGCGCCCGGCCTACCTCCTTTCTGTTTTTTTTTTCCTTTCCTGAGAGTCTTGCTCTGTCACCCAGGTTGGAGTGCAATGGCATGATCTCAGCTCACTGCAACCTCTGCCTCCCAGGATCACGCCATTCTCCTGCCTCAGCCTCCCAAATAGCTGGGATTATAGGCACGTGACACCACGCTCAGCTAATGTTTGTAATTTTTTTTTTTTTGAGACGGAGTTTCGCTCTTATTGCCCAAGCTGGAGTGCAATGGTGCCATCTCAGCTCACTGCAACCTCTACCTCCGGGGTTCAAGCAATTCTCCTGCTTCAGCCTCCTAAGTAGCTGGGACTACAGGTGCGTGCCAAGCCCAGCTAATTTTTGTATTTGTGGTAGAGATGGGGTTTCACCATGTTGGCCAGGGTGGTCTCCATCTTTTGACCTTGAGATACTCCCGCCTCGGCCTCCCAAAGTGCTGGGATTACAGGTGTGAACCACTGCACCCAGCACCTCATTCATTCTTATAAGAGGTTTAGAAAAGTTCTGAAATAAGGTAACCACCCAAGTAAAAAAATACATATTTTTTTTTATGTTGGTTTGCCAAAGGGACTGAATGCCTGAAATCAGTGAGTATTCAAAGTTAAACTATACACCCAAAGATGTAGTAAAAGGAATATGATAGTCACTAAAATTATTGGTATTTTTCCCATTACACAAAACCTAACAGAATTATCAATGTAACTTTCTTATGTTTCTATTTCCATTATATTTTAACTATGATTAGCCAGTGTAACCTTCAAACTTCTTCAAGCTTTCTTGATTCTGTAACTAGTTAACAAAGCCCAAATATGACTATGTATTTTTGTTTTCAAAGTATCCAAAATATACTCACTTGATTCCATTTGTTTTTCAGTTTTACAAAATCTGTTTAATACTCCAAGTCAGTATTTGGCCTAAATTATCTCTTACATTATGGTATTTGAAGAAATGACTGACAACCCCACAAACCACAACAGGAGTGCAGTTCCTAATTTCCTAAGCTACTCACTAAAGTTTAATGTTTTTGATAAATAGTCCTTACCACTCTGGCTGCTCTCTCCTGAGATTCACATTTCCTGCAAAACCATGGTCCAGTGGGTACTTGAACAATGCCATAGCAAGCTGTTGAAAAATGAAATGTGTTAAAATGTTAAGATTCGAAGAACTATGGAAAAATCAAATACCCTTTCAAGGCCCTATTAATCCACCTGTCACTATTCAAGTAAACTACCTCTTTACAGAGAAGTAAAACAGTTCACATCCTATTTATCACATATAAAGCTTACTTAATTAAAAAGTAAAAATTTTAAATGCAACTCTTTTGTGTTACCTCATCTAAATAAATCAAGGCTGGGTGCAATGGTTCATGCCTGTAATGTCAGCATTTTGGGAGGTCAAGTTGGGAGGGCTGCTGGAGCCCAGGAGTTCCAGAACAGTCTAGGCAATACAGTGAGACTCCATCTCCACAAAAAAAATTTTTTTTTAATTAGGCCAGGCGCAGTGGCTGACACCTATAATCCCAGCACTTTGGGAGGCTGAGTCAGGCGGATCACCTGAGGTTGGGAGTTCAAGACCAGCCTGACCAACATGAAGAAACCCTGTCCCTACTAAAAATACAAAACTAGCTGGGCATGGTGGCACATGCCTGTAATCCTACTACTCAGGAGGCTGAGGCAGGAGAATCGCTTGAACCTGGGAGGCAGAGGTTGCAGTGAGGTAAGATCGCACCATTGCACTCCAGCCTGGGCAGTAAGAGTGAAACTCCGTCCCAAATTAAAAAAAAAAAAGAAAAAAAAAAAATTAGCTGGGCACGGTGGCATGTGCCTTCAGTCCCAGCTACTCAGGAGGCTGACTTGAGCCTGGGAAATCAAGGCTGCAGTGAGCCATAATCACACCACTGTGCTCCAGCCTGGGCAACAGAGGGAGATCCTATCTCAAAAAAAAAAAAAAAAAAAAAAGGTATGTTCATTTCTAAATACATAATGATGTGAATGCTCCAGATGATTTAAGTATACATCACATATCTAATCACAGTCTTGTTTTCAAATTGGTTTTTAAAGTTAATAATTAGCTCAAAACTGAAAATTTTCTAAAACTCTAAAAACACTAATAACCAAGTAAACTTTTGCATGAGCTCACTAGGCAGAAATATGAAAATATCTTAAATATTGGAAAGCATTTAAAGAATATAAATTCAGGTCGGGCACGGTGGCTCATGCCTGTAATCCCAGCACTTTGGGAGGCCGAGGCAGGAGGATCACCTGAGGTCAGGAGTTCCAGACCAGCCTGGCCAACATGGTGAAACCCCATCTCTACTAAAAATAAAAATAAAAAATTAGCTGGGCATGGTGGCAGACGCCTGTAACCCCAGCTACTTGGGAGGCTGAGACAGGAGAATCACTTGAACTTGGAAGGCGAAGGATTCATTGAGCTGAGATCACGCCACTGCACTCCAGCCTGGACAACAAGAGCAAAACTCCATCTCAAAAAAGAAATAGGAAAAAATTAGCCAGGTGTGGTGGCAGTGCCTGTAGTCCCAGCTACTCAGGAGGCTGAGGCAGGAGAATCACTTGAACCCAGGAGGTAGAGGCTGCAGTGAGCCAAGATTGCCCCACTGCATTCCAGCCTGGGCGACAGAGGGAGTCTCCGCCTCAAAAAAATATATAAAGAAAGAAAGAACATAAATTCACAAAGCAGAGTACTACCCACTGTACAATCACGGCAGAATATAAATTCAGTATAACTTTTTAAAACTCCAGGCCGGGCGCGTTGGCTCACGCTTGTAATCCCAGCACGCTGGGAGGCCGAGGCGGGCGGATCATAAGGTCAGGAGATCGAGACCATCCTGGCTAACACGGTGAAACACCGTGAAACACCGTCTCTACTAAAAAATTAGCGGGGTTTGGTGGTGTATGCCTGTAATCCCAGCTACTCGGGAGGCTGAGGCAGGAGAATTGCTTGAACCTGGGAGGTAGAGGCTGCAGTGAGCCAAGATCGTGCCACTGCACTCCAGCCTGGGTGACAGAGCAAGACTCCGTCAAAAAAAAAAAAAAACTTTTTAAAACTCCAAAAGCTAAACTTCTACTTCCAGTTAAACATTTGTAGGACCAGGCAAGGCAGCTCATGCCTGTAATCCCAGCACTTTATGAGGCTAAGGCGGGCAGATCCCTTGAGCTCAAAAGTTCGAGACCAGGCCAGGCGCAATGACTCACACCTGTAATCCCAGCACTTTGGAAGACCAAGGCAGGCAGATCACCCTGAGGTCAGGGGTTCAAGACCAGCCTGACCAACATGGAGAAACGCCATCTCTACTAAAAAAAATACAAAAATTAGCTGGGCGTGGTGGTCCATGCCTGCAATCCCAGCTACTCGGGAGGCTGAGGTAGGAGAATCACTTGAACCTGGGATGCAGAGGCTGCAGTGAGCCGAGATGGCACCATTGCACTCCGGCCTGAGCAACAAGAGCAAAACTCCGTCTCAAAAAAAAAAAAGTCAAGACCAACCCGGGCAACCTGGTGAAATCCCATCTCAACCAAAAATACAAAATTAGCCCGATATGGTTGTCCAGGCCTGTGGTCCCAGCTACTGGGAAGGCTGAAGTGGGAAGATGGCTTGGAAGGTCAAGGCTGCAGTGAGCTGTAATAGCACCCTGCATGCCAGCCTGAGCAACAAAGTGAGACCCTGTCTCAAAAAAAAAAAGAATTAGTAACATGTGTCTCACTATAAATGGTCTATCCGTCAAAAAACACAGCATAGGTATCCAAAACACAGCATCATTGCCCAAAAACTTTATTCAGGTGTACTTCTAGGAAAGAAAATTTAAGATTTAAATAAAAATTTTCTATATTGCGACATAGAAATTACTATCAATTTTGATAGTTTATCATCCAATTCATAAGAAATAGCCTTCAAAATGCCAATGAACACGGGATGACCTTAAAATCAGTATCTGGTTTGACACGCATTGTATTTCACTCCCTAAAAAAGCAAGACATGCAACTTGGCTCTTCTTTAAAAGTCTAGGGCCAGGCGCAGTGGCTGACGCGGGTAATCCCAGCACTTTGGGAGGCCGAGGAGGCAAAAAGATCACCTGAGGTCAGGAATTTGAGACCAGCCTAGCCAACATGGCGAAACCCCGTCTCTACTAAAAAATACAAGAAATTAGCGGGTGTGCTAGGGTGTGCTTGTTATCCCAGCTACTCGGAAAGCTGAGGCAGGAGAATCAATCGCTTGAACCCAGGAGGCAGAGGTTGCAGTAAGCTGAGATGGCACCACTGCACTACAGCCTGGGTGACAGAGCAAGACTCCGTCTCAACAAAATAAAAAGTAAAAAAATAAAAGTCTGGGAATAAACAGCATTCTCAGAGTAAGTTCACTACCTCAGAATCATCACCACTGCATCTAAGTCTCCCTTCCCAAGTGTGACATTCGCTTCTCTACAAAATGCACTTTAGCACATGTTCAAATTTTTGTCTCCCCTTTGGTGGTAGTCCTTTCCAACAGACTACTAAAAACATATGCATCGCTTAATGCCAGATTCAGAAATGCGAAGGGACATGGAGCCACCAAAAAATAATGTAGACTGTTTTGTCCTGGATTCCTTACCACGTGAAATGGGGAAAAGTCGGCCACTTCAAAGGCCAGAAAAGTATCTTACTAGTGTCTTCGGCCTTCTTGTATATCCAAAAACCTCATCAATTGTTAACAACCAGAAATAAACTAAGAGGCTCCCCAAAAGTGACTTGGCACCGCCACCTCTTCTCTTCAGCCACCTAGGCTGGTGGTGGCCTGCCGCGGCCACCCCACAGGCGCTGCAGCAGCCCCGCCACTCCCCCACGGTCAGCAACGGACTCCGCCATCTCCTCCGCAGACAGCTACCGGGCGGCGGCGGTAGGGCCCGAGCCTTCTGGCTCGAGGTGCAACGGGCCCCCATCCCTCCCCATCTAAAGAGGCAAGGCGACCCCCAGCCTCCCCGCCCTGGCGCCGCGTTCCCGAGCCCGTCTCCACGCCACAGGAAATCTCCAAACACTGCGGCAGACAGGCGGCTGCAGGCCAGGGAAGAGGAGGGCGCTCCACTCTCCCAAACCCACCCCCAAGGCCCCGGGAACCCCGGGAGGAGCGCGCACCGCCCCCGCCCCCGTCCCCGCCCCCACCCCGGCCCGGATCTCGAGGGCGCGGCCGCCGCCCTGCCCCGCCCCGCCGAGTCAGCAGCCCCCGGCCCCGGGCGCAGGCGGCGGCCGAATGACACTTGAGAGAGTGAGAGCGGAATCACATGACAGTCCGGGCCACACGCACTTTCTCCCACATGCGCGGCCCACACCCCCAGCGCCCCGCCGCGGACCCTCCGCGTCCCTCCCGCGGCCGCGGCACGGGGCGGGGGCGCCGGCGGTTGCGGCCCAGGTGGGGGCGGCGGTGACCGTTGGGCGCAGGCGGGCGCGCCCCGGCGGGCGGTTGGGTGTTTACCTTGATGCACCGCGACGCTGCAGCCGTGCCCGTCGCAATAAACCAGCGGGTTCTCGGCCCAGCCTCTCTCGTCTGAGCAAACGCAACAGCCTCCAATCATCTCCTTCATACTATGGGAGACCTCGTCCTCCAGTGACACGGGCCGGTCGCTAGAGACCATCTAAGAGGGAGTTGGGGGGACCATTAAAAAACACATGCAAGCCGATTAGTGCTTCCCCCCCACACAGCCCCCCGAGCCCGCCCCGGCGCCCCCCGCCCGGCCCAGCAGCCCACCGCTCGCTCACTCGGGCTTTGCCGCTCAGTCACTCACGTTCCGCACAGGAGTCAGGAGCCATGTCCTTGCTGATTCCCCCCACCTCCCCTCCACCGCCTCCTCCGCCTCCTCCTCCTCCGCGTCTTCCCTCCCCACCTCCACCCGGCCGCTAACGCGGGCGCCCGGAGAGGGCACACATAATCAAGAAGGCCTCCGCACAGGCGCACTGGGGGGGGCTCCCGCTGGGCCCGGGGCAGCGAGGGAGGGGAAGGGGGCTGTGCTTCCTCCTCCGAGCGTCACTCGGCGTGCGCGCCCGTCCTGCCGCCGGCGTGAGGGAGGAGGCCCGGGCGAGGCTAGCCCTGCGTGCGCGCCGCCGCGGCCGGTCGGCTGCCCCTGGCCTACCTCCGGGGCCCCGTCCCCCTCCCCCGCGCCGCTCGCCGCCGCCGAGGTGTGCTGGGGGTGGGCGCGAGGGGAGCCGGCGGCGCGCGGAGGCCGGAATGAGCTGACGCGAGGGCGCGGGGGCGCGCACGCGGGGGCGGGGACGTTAGGCCACCCTCTGCAGCGCTGGTGGCGCGGGCCGCGTGTGAGCGTCGGGAAGAGGCTTGGGAGGTGGCGGGGGAGGCGGACGCCTAGGGCCGGGAAGGGGTTTTCTCAGAATCGCCAGAGGGGACTCCCCGGGGGCATCATCTCCGTGCCCTGGGAACCTACCTGCTGGCCTTTTCCTCCAAGACTGGCCCGTGGAAAACGAGGGTGGGGCGAGTGTGCCAGCTACCATGAAGGGTGTAATGAAGCATGGCTTCCTGCAGTTGGCCGCGCTAACTTCACAGTGCTGCCGCAGCCACTCCACCCATTAAATTCACGTCCTGGACTCTTCCCAAAGTTCACCCGCTGGAAGTCCTACCAAGTCTGCCGCCCATTTTCGCACTACGTGGGCCCCAGTGACAAACGAAAGTGCATTCCAGGCTGAAGGTCAAAAGCCTGGGTTAGGGCTGCACTCGGAGAGGGAACGCCAAGGCGTCCCTCAGCTCGGTGTGCAGGACAAATGGTGGTTTATCAGGAATTAGCAATATAATACGATGATCTGGAAAATGCACTTGTATTACACCAAAAGCAAGAAGGAACTCTAGCCCTCCTAGTCTAGTCGCTAAAACATAATTAACGCCATCAGACAGTGGCGTCCAGTTTTGATGGAGGATTCCTCTGATTCGGGTCTTTTCTCCAAATTTATACTTGGAAATGTGAGGTCATTTAAAAGTGGCAGAAAGATGAGAGCTCCCACCTCACAAACAAATGGAAAATGGATTAGGCCTATCTGCATAGATTAATTAGCTGGATGCTGAGCACTTTTAAACTAAAATCTTCCACTGTCGCCCTATTCCTTATGCATCTGTAAAGCCCAATATTGATGTTTAAGCAAAAAATGTCTAATTAGAAAAGTTTCGCATGAAATCAGAATTATGTATAGATTGTTTAAATGACAAGCCCAGTTAAAAGGCGAATTCATGACTTTTGATTAATACCTTGCAGGTACAAAATGGTTCTTTATCAGGAATTCGCATTATAAATGTGCTGATCTGGAAGATGCACTTTCACAGTGCTAAAGCATAGAGAACCCAAGTTCTCCTAGTCGGTCGCCAAAAGATAATATAATGGTTTGGGCTTTAAAAGCCTTCTAAATGTTCTTCTGATAAAGGGGGGTTAGAAAAGGTATCATGGCTGTTTTTCTATTTCAAATTAATTGCTAGAAATCTGTGTAAGAGTGATAATAGGTATACAGCGCAATGAGAGCATATATAGCAAATTCAGATGTTTTAAAAGCTGAGATATACAAAGTAATGGCAATTGAAATGTACACTAAAACAATGAGAATTCACATAGTGCATTTAGAAAAGGTGACTACAAGACTACATAATGTGAATTCTTTTTTGGGATGTGACAACAATTAATACATTTCTGGATATATAATAATTATATTTTTTAACTACTTTAAAAATTTATGAAACTAAAACGGCCTTCAAACAAAACTATACTGTTTTGTGTATCTTAACCATATATTTTATCTTCACCCTTCTACAAAGGATACCAGCTCAATATCCAAGTCCTGTTCAGACTCTTACTATAGAGCAATTCTGAGTTAAAAATCAATGTGAAACTTCCCCTCCCAAACACTGCAGCCAAGGCTTAATGCATTAAATTATTTAAAAATACATTAGTTTTATTTTTAATGCATTGGAGCTTAGTTCTTGTGAAGGAATTAATTTGTATGTAAAGAAGGATGGGTACCTTGCCCTATTGTTTAACACTTAAAACAAATGTAAGTAAACACTTGCTATTTCCTAAACAAAACAAAAAAAATTTTTCATTTGTAAGAGGTTTCAGAAATTTTTAAAAATAGGGAAAATGTATTATTTCATAACAGCCTGTATATAAACAATAGTATCTGAAACAAATTTTGTTAAAGATGTATACGTAAGTGTTCACAAAATATAATTCAAATTATTTAAAACTGATTTTAACATATGTTGAGTATGAAAATTATAAGAAAAAACATGAGTGTAAATAACTCATTTTCATTTTAACTTGTACCAGATATCAAACTTTTTCTTATATATCTAAAGTATAATATTTTGTATATTTCTATAAAATGTTAAGTGAAAAGGAAGAAAAGCAGACAGTATAAAACAGTAAAACAGTTCAAATATGCAATTAATTATTCATTCAGTAAATATTTATTCAACATTTACCGTGTACTGGGGACTGTTTTGGATATGGGGAATATAGCAGTGAGAAAGTTGTATTTGTCCTTTGTGAGACATATATACATATATATATATATAGTTATATATGTAACAATTGGCTGAATATGCTAATTTTCCTTCCTCAAAATGGATAAAACTTGTAATTACATTGGCAGAATTGTTACAGTTCAAGTATGCTTTTTAAAATACATAGCAATATAAAAATAACCATAGGAGTTACAAAATAACTTTGTGAAAAAGAACAATTTCAATTGTAAAATGTTACCCTAAAATGTTATTTTATATTCTCAAAATATCCTTCAAAAAAGTATATGTAGTACCTCTAGGATAAAATGAAACCCTGTTGTCTCTAAATATTGCTTCACATAACAGCAGCTAACTCAGTACTAGCTCATCTGTTTCTCCAAACTAATCATCTGAGGCAAACCACAAAAAACTCAAGTAAAGTATTTTATGATGTAACCTCTAACCCTACTGTAATGGGAAGATGTATTTTCGCTCTATGGGTAATATATCTTCCGATAATTTTCTTTATTCTTTAAGGTAGGCACCAAATTACTGTATTTGCTTTTCCATAATTATTTACAGAAGTAGACATTATGAAAGAAATATTTAAAACCATATTCATTTCAGAGGTTAGTACTGTTCATGTTTATCTCCTTTGTAAATTAAAGTTTTATTTGCCTTCTGTTTGCGCATATTATATTTAGTCTATTGTACCCATTGTCAAGGTATATATAAATTTCTACAATGTGGTGTAGAAACTGAGGTCAATTTCTACATCCATATGAGGTATACTTCTATAATGCTGAGACTAGATCCACTTTCCTGAACTCAGATGCTTGACTTCCATAGGGTGTAAAATTCTATATTGGCTCTTCGACTAAGTTTTTTAA
This sequence comes from Pongo abelii, assembly GCF_028885655.2. NCBI lineage: Eukaryota > Metazoa > Chordata > Mammalia > Primates > Hominidae > Pongo > Pongo abelii. Next base: position 21,643,315 of record NC_071993.2, on the reverse strand, counting down.
ACAAAAAGCAATTAGAATTCCTGCATCTGCTAAACCTCATTGGAGTCTATCAACTTGTTTCTAAATAAATTAGTTGGAAAACTCAAAAAGACACTCTCTTATGATCTGTGCAGACTTTCAGATATATCCTCTTTTACATAGAGGAATCTGTTTTTTGTTTTGCTCATTTGGTACCCAAGAGTTTTTACCTTTTTCATTAAAAGTTTATTATGAGCCATATATTTATGCTAGTATGATTAAAATACTGAAGTGTTTCTGAAACTAGCTTTGTTATTAATATGTCACCATAAATGAGTATTGTGTCTTTATAGATGCAAAACCACCACGGCACCTATATCATGGAGTACTATTCGAAATTTCATATAAAAATATTCTTTGCAATTATGTTTTGAAGTGAGATTCTGTTAATGGCTTTTTCAAAAATTTATTTAATGAAACTTGTTAATCTTACTAGGTGATTATTTTTTACTCACCATCACACCTAGCAAGTGTCTTGCACATAGTAGGTCTAGAGTAAATGTTTGTTTAATGTCCTCAATTGGTGTTTAAAAGCTAATTACACTCTGAGCTTTATTCTTCAAAGTAAAGCAAGATTTTATTTTGTATGTACAATTGAACTAACATTTGTAAGTAATGATTAACAAAAATTTTCAGGTGAATTGATCTATCTGAAGATTTTCAATAGTTGAAATTAATATCAGTTTTTATTTACCAGGTGGTTTAGACTTGACTATTCTAAATAGCCCTCAAATGTTTACCACCTTTTCATGTAAAAGTCATCATTTTATTAAAAAACAGTCTCCAACTTAGAATCAATTATAATTAATATTGTTTTTAGATACACTTTAATTTTCTGAAAGTTTGGTAGATAATTCTGAAATTTAAATTTTGTGTAATCTAAATAAAAATCTTTTTAAGAGTCAAGGTCTAATATTTGAAAGGTTTGGTTTGGTTAATCGTGTTTGGCCTCAGAGCTATTTCTTTTGCTATAAAATTGATATCAAATGGCTCTATTTACATTTTTTGAGTAAAACACCATGCAATTATCAATATAAAAATGCTATCTAAAAGATGCCTTTAGGTATTCTAGGTGTTACATAAACCTCGTTAACGATTCAGAGTTGAACTATTTTTTTCCATGATGCAGCAATACTGAAAGGTGTTATATTTTGACTTTTCAGAGTATCATCAATATAGTGTGTATTGTAAGGTCCATGTTCTCATTTTTTACTGACACTGAAGATCTGCATCTCTGTTATAATTAAAGTGTGATTAAAGTGACATATTTAGGTGTCTGTTTATAGGCCACATAAGATTATCTAAGTGAAAAGATTCTGGACGTGGAAAAGAGGAAAATCAGTTTTTGAAATGGAAGAGAACCTTGAAAGAAATGCAACATATCTTAGACTGAAAAAAAAGAAGAAATTAAACTGAATTTATAAATACTATTTGGACCAAAGAAGATCACTTTTTAAGATTTAAATGTTTTCCTCTGCAAAAGGGGCCACTGCTTACCAAATCCAGAAACAAGCCCAAGAATATGTTAATTAAGTGCATTGTGTCCCAGAAAGAATGAGGTTGACAAATTCATTTTTTATTCCTTCTATTAATAAACTGTTGGTCTAGTACATCTTAGATTTTTAAAATCTATAATGTGCATATTTACCTCTTGAAACTGTATAGTAACAGTGCCAAGGACCAACATGACCCCATAGGGTGAATCTTATGAAGCTTAACATTCCTGGTGAATTAAACACACAAGCCTCGGATCACTTTTTGTCAGCCTTATTTTACTGCAGCGCTTGAGAGCCAGAAGGTAGGTAATTTTTATATGGTGGCACTTTACCCCAATTAAAAAAGCAATGATCGTTGGTGCAAGCAGAAGTGGAAAATATAATGACATAAAATTAAAGAAAGGTATCACAAAGACTGACCAGGAATGCTACTTGTCCCTGTCCATCCCTACCCCCATTCATGCCCTTTTTCCATCCATTTGTTGTTTTTCTCACAAGAATACATGACTCCTAAGAATATTTTTACTTTAAATGAAAAAAAAAATATCTGAAACAGTGAATGATGTAAAACGATTCACCTTCTAATATCAACTACATAACAGATAAACATGTAAAGCTATTCTAAATATTCAAAGACATAAATAAAAAATGTAAATTGATGGGGGGAACTGTGGGAGGATGAGGATGGAACGAATGAATAGATTGAAAATACTTGATTTTCAACACCGATTTTTTTTCTGTTCAAACCTTTCCATAGTTACGCCTCAAATGATTTCTTACATAAGAATTTCTCCCTATATCTCGAAATAACTGAATGATTTCCATGAGGAAATGCAAGTTTAGAAAGAAGACCCGCAAAATGAAAGTGTTAAAATGCAAGCAACTTCTACAGCATTTCAAATGCAAAAATACAACCATCACTACCTTTAACTGACTCTTAAGGGGTCTTTTCAAACAGATGCTATTTATGAGCATCATCTGTTAACTCCTTTCTTGTAATTCAAAACTCTGTCAAATGATGTTTTCATGACGACGCGTAAATATAATATTCCATTAAAGATCAATTCTAATTGGTTTTTTAAAATCTACCTTGGGAAACAGTGCTTCATAACACACAGACTAGTAATGAGTATTTTAGAAGGAATTTCCGCAAAGTCTATCATAAACCTAAGTCGAAATTACTCTCTTGCCCTAGTAAGGTTTGGACCACAGGATTGAAATTATTTTTTCTTGGCCTTTCACGCACGACGACTTTGGTCTTGTCGACAAGACTCGCAAGCACTTGTTGGAAATCTTCATTTGAAAAAAAAACAACTGTGACGTTGGCCAGAAATATTTCTTCCATATGCCTCACAAAGGAAAACAGACAGTTTATTAAGTGGATTGCAATTATTTGTTTCCAAAACGTGGCTTAAAAGCAAATTAGACGTTTTTCCCTTTTGAAATTCCCTATTTTGAAAACGCACTTCACGTTAAAGGAAGCCCATTTTTGAAAGGGCTAGCTCAGCCTTTCCTTTTAAAACTAGACTTTCTGTGTACAAAGAAGAGCTGAGTAATCAGTAATAAGGATAGCAAAACGTGCTTTTCCGAATTCCTTTGAACCTTTTTTTAAATGGATTTTTGAATCCATACATTTCAAGATATTTCAAATATTATATAATCTACTGTAACTTTCCGGATCCAGAATAATAACTGCCCACGTGTCTCTTATCTATTTATCACTTTATAAACATATCTATGTTGCTTTCCCTTTTTCTCATAACGTGTGCGTTGCAGGCTCGCCGGGCTTCCTTCAATTTCGCAGCACGCTGTAAAGGCTCCTTCCTCCGAGGTCTTCAGCTGGGAACCCCTCGCTGGCTGAGTCTGACCATCAAAACTTGCCGCGCCGGCCCGACCCGACCCGGCCGGAGCTCAGGAGCCCGGGGAGGCGCCAGCGGGGGTCGGGTTGGCCCGCGGGACCCCTCCCTCGGTCAGGACGTGCTCGGCTAACAGCCGCGCTACGGCAGAACAATGTCGGCGGCCCGGCGGGCGCGAGGAGCCAGGTCCCGCTTCCTCCGGCGCGCCGGCCCCCGCCCCCCGAAGCCCTCCCCGCCTGCCTCTTCGCGCTCGCCCGTCCCGCCGCGCCTTCCTCCAGCGGCCCGGCCCGGCGCACGCCCCGCCACCCGCACGCCTTCTTCCCCGCCCGGACCTGGTCGGCCCTCCTTCCCCCGACTCCGACCCACTGCGCTTCCTCCCAAGACTCCAGCTTCCTCCCCTCAGCCGCCGCCTTCGCGCCCTTTTCTGAATGTATTTTTACAATTTCCCCCTTCATTTCCAAAAGTGGCTGAGAAGTCTCGCTTCCATCTTAATGTTGATTTGCTATTTCCCTCCGGAAAAGATTTCCTCAGGAAACCCCAAATCTAGAAGGAAATACAGCAAGCCCCAGAACGCTTTTAACCCTTAAGACATCTTGTATTACAAAAAAAAAAAAAAAAAAAAGCATGTATGTCTTAAAACCGGCCAAAGAACCATCCCCTCGCTCTTTATTTCCTCCTGTAAATGCTATTATTTTAAACTCTCCATTTTAAACTCGTCCTTCGGACGAAAGGGCAGAGAATGTGCCCGGCAGCACGCAGCAAATCAGGTTTTATCTTACGCCTCCTGGGACTGGGAAAAAAAGTGGAACGTGGCCGAGGGAGCTTCCAGGACAGAAAAGCGACACAATTCGCTGGGGACGCCGCTGGGCCAGGCCAGGCGGGGGAGGCGCGGCGGGGGTGTCGAGGGCTCTCGGGCTCCGGGCCTGGGCGCCGCTGCGAGGAGGGGAGGCGGTTTTAAGTCGTGGGGGCTGGGAGGGCGGCGGCGAGTCGGGCGTGACGAGACTTTCGGAGGCAGGATGGGGCGGCGGTGGAGTTGCCTGGGCTTTCTCAGCCACCCCCCTCACTACACACCCAAATAAAAAAAGGAAAGTTAGAGGGAGGCGGAGAGGAGGACAGCCATCCCCATTTCCTCCCCGCGACGCCGCGGAAGGGCTGGGGCCGCTGCGGGCAAAGAGAGGGCGCGGGATGAGGCGGGCCAATCGCAGGCAACAGGTCTAGGCCTCGGTGGGGCAGCTGAGCCGGGAGGCCGGCGCCCCCTCCCCTCGGCTCCCCGTCCCTCCCCTCCCTCGCAGGCCCGGCGCGGTAGGGGAGGCCCGGCCCGGCCCGGCCCTCCCAGCCCCGCGCGGACTTGCTGCGGCCGACTCCGCCGGGGCAGTCGGGGTGGGGGTGGGGCGGGGGTTCCCCGCCGGAGAATCCTCCCCCGGGGCTGGCGGCGGGGGCGGGGAGCGAGAGCCGGGAATGGAGGATTAGGAAGGACTCCAGCTCGGCACGAGCGCGGCCCGCGCGAGGGATCCTGGGTAAAAAGTGGCCGCGCGGCACCGGGAGAGCGCGGAGAGGAGCCGGGGTCAGAGGTCACGGCCCTGGAGCCCCGCGTGCAGAGCCCCCCACGTGAACGCAGCCAGCAGGAGGAACCTTTTTGTTTTCGACCGCGCCAGCATGCTCCCCTATTGACCGAGCTGCTTTTCCTGGGCTGCTGGGGAGAGGAGCTCCATTGCGGATCTCCTAACCCCACCCCCCGCTTCCACCGCCAACACACTTCCCAACTCAACCCTTCCTCTCAACTCTCATCCCAGCCCCCCGTCCTGAGCTTGCAATAACGCAGTAAATTTGCTTTAACAACAAGTGGGGGTGGTTGAATTTACTCCTCCCTCTCCTCTCTCCTCCCCCTCCTCTTGCTGCGGCTCTTGACACTACTACAAACCAGGACTATAAACATAAACATGTGTCACTGTAACAGGGCAGGTAATATACGGATTTTGAGGTGGGGTGGGGTGGAGCGGGGCTTGGTCGCCGCTTGGAGGGCAGTAAAAAATCGCGTTTCACGTGCTCGACGGCTTTGGGGACTCCCCCACACATCGATCCATTTATATAATGCCGAAGGCGCTCGGTCACTTATTCAGCCACGCAGACCCACAAAGCCAGACTTGCGGATAACCAGCGTACCCCAAAGCAAATGCATTTCAATACGAATCCCTCTCCTTTCCCAGCCAGTGCTGCCGTTTCTTCTATTAGCAAACAGTAACGTGATACTTGAATCCCCTTTCCTTTTTAAAAATTCTTTTCCAGATAGCCATGAGATCATTTCTCGACCTAAATAGTACATCTCTCCCATAGTACTACCTACACATTTTGTGCGCAGAAACCCCTTCAAACAGCAAGAAAGGCTATTTAAATGACTGAGTTCGAAATCTGGTGTGCAAAGGGTATTCCTTGGGCTTTGCCTCCGTGCATTGAGCAACTTCTGCTGCAAGTTGCTGAGACTGGCGCGGTGGAGATCCGCCACAGCAAGCCTTTTTTATTATTATTTAGTCTATATCTGCCTCTCAACTTTTTTTCTCATTCTTAGTTCAACAAGCCAGCAACCACTACTTAAGGTAGAGTAAAGCGAATCCCTTCCCAAGCTTTTTGGCTTGAAACGGAGGGAGATACAGAAAATGTTCAGATGGGGAAGTGGTTCCCTTTGTTCTTTCATTGTTTCTCTACGAACTGGTGGATACAAGGACAAACACTTACCTTCTCTTCCTTTTGCTCCACAAACCAGACGTTCCCATCAGCCTTAAAATACACAATCCACCTTGAAAGTAACTACGGATGTCGGGAGAGTTTGTATTCCATTCTTTTTCGCTCTCTGCCCTCTTTTAGCGTAGGATTAAGTTGCCGAGCACGTTGCTGCAAGCTGTAGCCCCCCCCCCCCCGCCTTAGTGAATCGGTCACGTTTAGGACCCTCTAAGTCCATCCTAATTCTGCCAGTAGAATTGAGGGTATTGGAGCTCTAAACTTTCAAAAGGAAAGGGGCCTGCAACTCTCCAGAAAACTTACAAATACCCCGAAATTTTTTACCATTGTATTTTTGCACCACATCACCAAATAGTATTTGCAAAGAAATAATAGACATGTCTTTGAGAAAAAAAATTTTTTTTAAGTTTATACTTAGCAATGCGCTGCTTAGACAGATGGAGTAAAAGGCAGGTTTGTATCGGCATTTAACGGAATGAGTGCGTTTTCCATAACGTTTGTTGTGCCATGTGTTTTTTTAAAACACAAACAAAACACTACCCCAACTGAGAAAGGAAGTAGAATTTTGAATTAAAATGTTGTGGAACAACTTTAAAAGAGACGTTTACTTGAAATTTATTAGTGTAAAAATTGGCCTCAGAAGTGAAAAGTAAGCTTTTCAAAGTTAAAAGACTTAATTTTCACCCTATGATTCCATAATAAAAAAGCAAATTTTCTGGTTAATATGTGATACTGTCAGCGTTGAGTGTCCAGCCTTTTGGGTCTTAGTGCCCAAACCTTGCTCAAATCTGATTATGATGTGATTTGCTGATGTCATGAATATGAAATGATACTTGTATATCCATAAATTCGAACTTGTGATTTTTTCTTTTTTTTTTTTTTTTTATCTCCCACTTTTTTGTAGGTTCCCAGTAGCTGCAGCAGTGAAAGACAGTGATTGGCTCCAGTGCTCCTAGAAGGATTTGGGCTGAAGCCAGGAGAACAGAACCAGAAGAGGATTCCCTTTGCAGAGACCATCAGGCTCCTCATGTCTTGTCTCTCCTGTCTCCCCTCGTGGTGGCTCAGGATTTCAGTATGGCTGAGCAGCCCATAGGTAGGCCTCAACACTTGGTGTCACCACTTCAGTCTCTACATGTTTGGCCCTTGCGTAAAATAAACAAAAACTTGGGCAACCCTAACAAATTGTGGTTCTGGATATTTGTGTATCATTTAATATCTGAAGGTCAAACTCTACTTTCTCTGATTTTTTTTCTTTTGCATTCAGGATCAATTGTGAAAGGCCCATGTGTCTCCTAGGAAAATATTACAACAAAACAAGATAATTGGGGGGAAAGGCGGTTGCAGTAGGAAAAATGGCTTTTCTTTGATAGCATTTAATTGGAATTAAAAGATTCTTGAGCTATAAACATTCTTTATTTATTCAGCACACATAAGCAGGCATTGTTTTATCACTATCATAATTATGGTGTCCTTTAAACTGCCTGATAGCAGGAAGGATAAGGGAATGTGCCCACAGATTCAGATCAAGTCTCACTCCTTTCTTTCTTTTCCTCCCTGCCCCCTTCCCCCCTCCCTCCCCATTCCTTCCTTGGTCACTAGGGTCCCCCACAGCCCTTGAGATGAGACGAGCAGGAAGATTGTGGCCTAGCCGTTTCTTACATCATGAAAGTGATTTGTACCTCACTCTAATTTGATGCAATCCATAACCTCCTTGTCTCCTATGTTTATAACTGGTTTTTAGCTTGCAATATATGTTATCTGGAGGTGCCTATTGCTCACCTGTGTAAAATCTCATCCACTAGAATTTGTTGCTTTACCTTTGTCTAATTTAGAAAGCACACTCTTAGGGCTTTTTCAGAACAAAGCCTCACAAAAACCCCTTTACCTCCAAGGATTTGCAAATTTATAAAGGCTGCATTGAATTCAAGATGGGTCAGGGGGCAAAAAAAGGGTAGAAGGTCACTGCATTTTGATTATGGGTCAGTAGACAACATGGCATATACCCTGTGTCCCAAACTTCTGTTAAAGACAGGGTTTTTAAATGCCTAAGAACAGAGGGATGGGCCCTTTTGGAGACTTACCCTGATTTGTTTAAATGAACCAAAAAGAAAAAAAATTAAGGGAAATATACTAAGTTATCATTTGTTTCTCAATTTAGCCATTTTCTACTCCTCCATTCCCATTTTCCCATCCCAAAAAGCAGAGAAGATGTGATATTAGATAAATTTAGCCAAAGAACTGTTGAGATTTTATTGTCTTATATCCTCAACTAATTCAGCCATATGAGACTTTATTATTATTTTAAACTTTTATCTTGTGAATATTATAGTTACTTTTAGTTAATAGCACAAGGGGCTTTTATTCTTTTAACCAGCATACTTACATTGTTGAGGCCTTTGTGATGTTCCTTACTCTTTTCTGTCTGAATTCACTTTGAACAAAATGTGCCCAGCAATCACTAAAACAAATGTATATGGTGAAGAGTTGGGGCGGGGGGGGCGGCTGTGATCCTCATTTAAATTATGTATGTATGGGTGAAAGCTTGGAAGGAAAAGGATTATTTTAATGCTCTTCAATACTTTAATTATATGACAGTTGTAGTGTAGAAATGCAAAAGTACTCTTAGGTTTTCCTTCAGGTTTTCAAAAGAACTTTCCCCATTAGTAAACTACTCCTGCAAATTGCTATTGCATTTCCCAGCTAACCATTTAAAAGACTGTAAATGCCGTGTGCATTACTTCGCTCCAGAGGAAAGAGGTCAGACTGAATTGCAATGGTATTTAAACATAAAATACAGTGAAAATAAATCAAAATAGAGCATCTAAAGGTAAATCTAGCACAATCATATGGGATAAGTAAAGACAAATATGTTCATATTTTCATGGCCCTTCACTTTAAAAACTGAAAGTGCTGATTTTTTACAATAAATGCAGAAGTAAGTGGACATTAGGAATATATTTCAATCTGTATTTGCTAAAGAGGATTTTCCTTTTGCAAGCAGCTTTGTTTTCAAAGCTAAAGCACTTTTTACAATAGTGTGTAGATTAGGCATTCCTCACTGAGTAAGTAATCACATTTAATTAAACTCAATGCATATCATACATGCGCCTAAATTCACAATAATTTCCTGGACCCACAGAGAAAGATATATATATAAATGTTAATTTGGACATATCTGTCTACATATGTACATGCATCTGAGAAACATAAAAGTTGATATATCTTTTCTTAAAAAAGAATTTGAATACAGTCCATTATCTGAATTGGGTTCATCTTTGATTGTAGAGTCAGCTGACATGGTCAACAAATTTATCAAAGAAACCCCCTGGCTTTTGAAGAATAGTACTTTATACATCTGGATCTGCACATCAGGCAAAGTAAGTAAATTATTGCATAACTTTAAACATAATTGATAACAGACACCTTTAATTTTTCATCCCCATTCTTTTGGCCAGCTTTCACATTAATAATCTAAGCCATAAATGTTGGTAGCTATTGATCGAAATCCCCGGTGTGCATGCAAATCCATCTTAAAGTCCCCTGCCTTTCATGTGTGAGCGCTCAGGGGCCTCTGCTAGATCTTTTTATCGGGATCGACCCCCAATGTGCCTGGAGAAGACCCCGGATATGCAACGTGTGCTGATGGCCCAAGAAAGCTGTCTGTCACATTCTGTGTTTGTGTGTGTGTGTGTGTGTGTGTGTGTGTGTGTGTGTGTGCATGCACTCATTCAAGCAAGAGTGCTGGAGCCTAACACACACATACACACAAGGATGGGGAAGTTAAAGGAACAAAAGAATGTATTAGACACGAAGAAAGATGTGTAATGGTAGTATTAAAAATGTATAAGTGTAAAGGTGTCTGAGTGTACATATAGAGATACTTGCACAAAGTCTATATAGACACATTTCTCAAATTCCCTAGCCTTTATTTTTCTCTATTTCACCCAACAGATTATGCCCTTAGTTAAAAAAAAAAAAAAAAAACTTAATATGCTACTACTTTTCAAAACCACCTATATTGCCAATATTTTAAAGGTGGAAAGAGAGGAAGAGAGAGGAAAAGAAGGTAGTTTTGAAATGGCTACTAAATCATGTTGCTATGTGTAGGAGGACTAGAAGAGAGAGAGAGAGAGGAAATATAAACAGGAATAGAGAACAACTAAAACTACCTGGGAAAAAAAAAAAAAAAAAGGATGCTCTAGCCAACCTTTTGTACTGTCTTCTCAAAGGCTTTTTCTGAGTTTACTATTTCTTGGCTGACTCTTTGGTCTAAATCTTAAAGCTGGGGGAGGGGAATGGGCGGGGGTGGGGGTGGGAGGGTGAGGGCTGGCAGTACTATATAAGTGCATCAGAAGGAATTTTAAAACGACATTATTGTTGCTGGCAATAAAAAGACTCTGGTCATTCTACTTTTAAAAACAAACACCAGCATCTGCTTTTCCTGGAAACTTTGCTTTCTGCATAAACCTTGTGCATTTTGTCTCCTGTGAAAGTGAAAGAGAAAAACGCGGTGTAATAGATCCAGATGCAAAAGAAAGCCAACTCGGTGGATGGTATTAGCTGTGACGAGGCATTGTTCATTGCTGCCTCTCGGTTACGTTTAAAGCCTGAAATATCACGAGATCCATTCAATGATCCTTCTTTCATTCAAGGGACAAAAATGTAATTTGCTGTAGCTCTGATTTCTTGGATGGAAATGCTAGCCTTAGATTTCAAAGGCAAGAACTAGACATCGCGGTTTGTACACACATTGATTAAGTTGAAGAGCGGCGATTACATCTGTGCTGAGTGCAACAGTAGTTCAGGGGCTGACTTTTCAAATCCCAACCTCCTGAGTTACAGACTCTCTTAAATAGACTTCCTTAATTTCCGGATGCACTTCTTGAAATTCCCAATTCTTTTCAAAATTCCTGGGAAATTACAAAGGAGATGAGGGTGGGGGTGGGGAATTATGGCCGAGATTTCATCTTGTCAGGCAAACTACCTTTTTGTATGTCTGATTCCTCTGTTTTTATCTTTCTGTTTTCTTTTTTGAGCCATACCTGCTCGTGCCATCCAGACCAGAGCAGGGGAAGCTGGAACTTTTGAATGTGAAAAAAGAAATTATTGTATAATTTTTTTCTTGCAGGCTCAGAAATATCCGTTTATTCTTTTAATCACGCGGATGTGTCTGTTTTTGGAGGAACAAGGAAACACATAAATGCCTGGGTTGCATTTATGTTGTAGTTGCAAACACCGAACAGTTAAGAAGATTTTGCCGAATTTTGCAAAGCAGCCAAGGAGCCGCCTTGGGATCGTGGTAATGCGACTGGGAGGACCCTTGCTCTCATTTGGCAATATTTTGGATATCCTTGAAAACGACACCAAAATATGCCTTAATTTGACTAAGAAGAGGTTAAACCACATTGATTTTCATCCAAAGTGATTTTGTTAAAGCAGATGCTTGACTTTGATGGAAAAACTGGGAGTTGTGGAAGATTTACCTAAACTACCAACCAAAAGCATCACAAACCACTGAAACAGTCTGCATCCTACATCAGCACTTTCTTTTCATTGTTATTACGTAAAACCTCTGGAAGCACCTTGGGCGTTTGACATTTTCTTTTCTTTGCTGCAGAAGGAAGCAATCTGCTCCCTGGAATTCTGACCTGTGGTGAACAGGACCCTGGCAAAGGCTTTGCTGGGGACTCTTGGACGATCCCGCCTCCAATCCAGTACGGTTAATTGTGGAAAAGTGTACACATTTCTGGCTTATCTATGCTTTGTTATGGGTCTGACGTGAAACTACCTCCTCCCCACCCCACCCCCCAGCAGAGAACCGAAATCCAGTTGAATTGTTACAGTGTTTCGGAGCTGGAGCCTTGAACTGCTTCCTTGGTCAAATAACTTTGTTTCTGGTTGTAAAAAGGCATTTCAGGAAAAAAAAAAAAAAAAAAGGAAAATCGACAGAAATTCCAAACGTAAGTCCGCACTGGGGTGGTTCACGGGGCGGGTTTAACTTTGGAGCTCCCCTCCGGTCTCCTTCCCCACTCCTGTAAGGGAAATACCAGGCTATTCTGCACATTTTCCCTTAAGCTCCATTTTCCAAAAGGAAAAGGGGGTGGGGTATCTCTCTTTCGGGTTGATAATGTTTTTTAAATGCTTTTCTTTGAAATGATAATAGCTGTATCGGTAAAATGCAAATAAACGAAAAAATAGGCAGTATTTCTTTAAAGGCGAATATACGGTGCGGTTTTTTTTTTTTTTCTTCCTTAAGCATACACACACTGCTTCTGATGAAGTCTGTGAGTCAGGCTGTTTCTGAGCTCCGATAGTTTAATGGAAAGATTTATATACCGACTGTATTATTTACTTTGGGAGGGGAGGTGGCAGTATAAGGGTATGCTAATTAGTGGGAGATTTTGGGGGGAAGGGGTGGAATATCAATTTTTATTGCATCACCTGTCAGGAGTGTCCAATCAGCGCTGGCTTTAGGGGAATTAATTGATGAAGGTGTCTCCGGACGAGCTCACTTCACTCTGTCATTTTATTTGTAGCTAAAGCAGCGGCGGGAATAGCAGCTGCATTTCTTTTCTCTTTCTCCCTTCACATTCCATTATCATAGTGCTCCAATGGAGAAGGAAGGAATAGAGGGGCCCAGGTACTGATCTGCATCGGGGACTCAGACCAACACACTGGCAGATCAGAAACCGGATGGTTTTCTCCCTCTTTTTTAAAAAAACGAAAACAACAACAAAAAAGCAAGAATCAAGTCAGTGTAATTTCATGGGGTTTTCCCCCCCAATAATTTCGCCTAGAGTTTGGCACTTCCTTCGCCGGGAATAACAGTCTTTGTTATTTTATTAGCAGGATGCCTTGAGACACACGCAGCATCTGGCGGAGGATTAACATACATACATGTGTATGTATGCGTCACGTATATATTTACTGCAAATGGTGGGGATCATTTAGTGCCCGAGATGGGAGACCTGAAGTCAGGTTTTGAAGAGGTGGATGGCGTGAGGCTCGGCTACCTCATCATTAAAGGGAAGCAAATGTTTGCCCTCTCCCAAGTCTTCACAGATCTGCTGAAAAACATCCCGAGGACGACCGTGCACAAGCGCATGGATCATCTGAAAGTGAAGAAGCACCACTGCGATCTGGAGGAGTTGCGGAAACTCAAGGCAATCAACAGCATCGCCTTCCACGCCGCCAAATGCACGCTCATCTCCCGGGAAGACGTGGAAGCGCTCTACACCTCCTGCAAAACCGAGCGCGTCCTCAAGACCAAGCGCAGGCGGGTCGGCCGGGCCCTGGCCACAAAGGCGCCGCCGCCAGAGCGCGCCGCTGCCGCCAGCCCCCGCCAGGGATTTTGGAAGGACAAGCACCAACTTTGGCGGGGCCTGAGCGGAGCCGCGCGGCCCCTGCCAATCAGCGCGCAGTCCCCGCGCCCGGGCGCCGCCGCCGCGCGCCCCGCCGCCCATCTACCTCAGATTTTTAGCAAATACCCCGGCTCGCACTACCCGGAGATCGTGCGCTCGCCGTGCAAACCCCCTCTAAACTATGAAACTGCCCCGCTCCAGGGAAACTACGTCGCCTTCCACTCGGACCCTGCTTATTTTCGGAGCCTGCTGTGCAGCAAACACCCGGCAGCAGCCGCCGCCGCCGCCGCCGCCGCCGCCGCCGCTGCCGCTGCCGCCGCCGCCGCCTATTACCAGGCATCGGCGGCCGGGCCCCAGCCCAAGGCAGCGGCGGGCGCCGGAGGCCCGGGGAGCCTGAGCTACCGCTGCAAGCGCAAGCGCGGCGGCGCCAAGGACTGCCTGCTCGCGCCTCACGCCGGCGCGCGGCGCCTGCTGCTGCTGCCCAGGTCTTACAAAGCCAAGGCGGCGGCGGCGGCGGCGGCGGCGGCTGCAGCGGCGGCGGCCGCCGCCGGGGCCACTTGCCTGGAGAGGTTTCATCTGGTCAACGGCTTCTGCCCGCCTCCGCACCACCACCACCACCACCACCACCATCACCACCACCACCACCACCACCGGGCCCAGCCGCCGCAGCAGAGTCACCACCCCCCTCACCACCACCGGCCGCAGCCCCATCTGGGCAGCTTTCCCGAGAGTTGCAGCAGCGACTCCGAGTCCAGCTCCTACTCGGACCACGCGGCCAACGACTCGGATTTTGGCTCCAGTTTGTCCAGCTCCAGCAATTCTGTGTCCTCAGAGGAAGAGGAGGAGGAGGGAGAGGAGGAGGAAGAAGAGGAGGAGGAGGAGGGGGGCAGCGGGGCCTCGGATTCCAGTGAAGTCAGCTCGGAGGAGGAGGACTCGTCCACCGAGTCGGACTCCAGCTCCGGCTCCAGCCAAGTGTCAGTGCAGAGCATCCGATTCAGGCGCACCAGCTTCTGCAAGCCTCCCAGCGTGCAGGCGCAGGCCAACTTCTTGTACCATCTGGCCTCCGCCGCCGCTGCAACCAAACCCGCTGCTTTCGAGGATGCCGGCAGACTTCCCGACCTCAAGAGTAGTGTCAAAGCGGAGTCGCCGGAGGAGTGGAATCTGCAGAGCTGGGCCCCCAAAGCATCTCCGGTGTATTGCCCGGCCAGCCTGGGGAGTTGTTTCGCTGAGATAAGGAACGATAGGGTATCTGAGATTACATTCCCACACTCTGAAATTTCCAATGCTGTAAAGAGAACTGACCTGACAATTAACTGCCTGGCAGAGGGGGCCTCTTCACCTAGCCCAAAGACAAACAATGCATTTCCACAACAAAGAATACTCCGAGAGGCTAGGAAATGCCTACAAGCAACTCCTACTATACACTGTGCAGATAACAACACAATAGCTGCTAGGTTCTTAAATAATGATTCTTCAGGAGCAGAAGCAAATTCAGAAAAATATTCCAAAATCCTTCATTGTCCTGAATTTGCTACGGATTTGCCCTCTTCGCAGACTGATCCTGAAGTGAACGCTGCAGGAGCAGCAGCAACTAAAGCCGAGAATCCCTGCACTGACACAGGCGAAAAGACATTGCCATTTCTGCACAATATTAAAATCAAAGTAGAAGACAGTAGTGCTAATGAAGAATATGAACCTCACCTTTTTACAAATAAGCTAAAGTGCGAGTGCAATGATACAAAGGGTGAGTTTTACAGTGTGACTGAGAGTAAAGAGGAGGACGCCTTGTTAACCACAGCCAAGGAAGGTTTTGCGTGCCCTGAAAAAGAAACTCCTTCCTTAAATCCACTGGCTCAAAGTCAGGGCCTTTCATGCACTTTAGGTTCTCCAAAACCTGAGGATGGGGAATATAAATTTGGTGCCAGGGTAAGAAAAAATTACCGGACACTAGTACTGGGAAAGCGACCTGTCCTTCAGACACCTCCAGTCAAACCAAATTTGAAATCAGCTAGAAGCCCTCGTCCTACAGGTAAAACTGAGACACATGAAGGAACACTGGATGATTTTACAGTTATAAACAGACGCAAAAAGGTAGCCAGCAATGTAGCATCAGCAGTGAAAAGGCCATTTAATTTCATGGCAAATTTTCCTTGTCCACCATCACTCATTATTGGGAGAGATGGGGATTTGTGGCCGGCGTATTCCTTAAACACCACTAAGGATTCTCAGACTCCTCACAAGGCCCATCCTATATGGAAATGGCAGCTGGGCGGTTCTGCAATACCTCTTCCACCTAGTCACAAATTCAGGAAATTTAATTCATAAAAATGTTTTGGAAGATATTTTCTTGAACCATATTACCTTCCTTTTGTTGTAAACTGCACAGGATGGTTTGTACAAGTCCATTAATGTGTTACACCCCCTTTGGAGTCCTGGTTTATCGCATTTTGAAGACAGAAATCGGATTACTTTTTTTCCGTTGCGGGTTTTTTTTTTTTTTTTTTTTTTCTGGAGTAGGGTGGGGGCGGGGTGGGAGAAGGGTTGGTTTACATTCCACAGACTACTTCAGGCTAAAGACTCAAGTAAAACTCAGTTATTACGGTAGAGCTGGAACACTTTACTGTTTCAATGCTAATAATGCACCCGGTACCTCAATTCAACTGCTACAAATAAATGTCAAAAGGTTGAATAATAAATATTACAATGAGCCATTAAGTTTATGCACTAGATTTCAGACCTGAAAGTGTAACTGTTAATTCAGTGAAAGTTTGTTAGGTTACATGGTTACACAGTGAGGTGAGGTGAGGTAGCAAGAAGTTCCTTTGAGCCCAAAATGTTATTTTCTGGAGCTCTTGTTTGTGGGGTATCTTTTTCTTTTGACTCCCCTTATTCCCTCTCCAAGAGTAGTTGCACTTAACTTTTTTCTTTTTTTTTTTTTTTTTAGTGGAAAGATTGGGGTGTGAGTCCTGATTAAATACTAGTAAAAGCTGCCTCATACATACTGAGTAAAATAAATGTGGGATTGTATTTTTTTTGTAAAGGGTGTGATTTTACTTTTAAAGCCACTCCTTTGCAATTGGAAAAGTCTGTTTTGTGTTCTCACCCAAAGGTTTTAAATAAGGTGACTCTTACTATTGTCCTGCTTATCTTGTGGTCTGAACATGACCTTCAAACTCCCAAAACAATTGAAATATTTCTTTTTTCTTTTTTTTTTTTTTTTTTTTTTGGAGAGAGTCTCGCTATGTCGCCCAGGCTGGAGTGCAGTGGCACAATCTTGGCTCACTGCAACCTCCACCTCCTGGGTTCAAACGATTCTGCTGCCTCAGCCTCCTGAGTAGCTAGGATTACGGGCGCGTGCCACCATGTCCGGCTAATTTTTGTATTTTTAGTAGAGACGGGGTTTCACCATGTTGACCAGGCTGGTCCCGAACTCCTGACCTCAGGTGATCCGCCTGTCTCGGCCTCCCAAAGTGCTGGGATTAAAGGTGTGATCCACCATGCCCGGGCTGAAATATTTCTCATAATAGCAGAATATTTCATGGTCAAACTCTTGATAGTGACAAATCAGTAAATACAACCACGAAAAAGAAAATGAGGGGTCAGAGTTGCGATACCCCAAATGAAAAATAACAGTTTTTTCAGGGCTTTTTGGTACCAGAACTCAGGCACTTGGATTTTAATACCTTATACTTTTTCTGCATCTCTCTAAAACTTCTGTTTTCAGACCATCCTGTGTATAGAGCAGGAGAGTTTCTACTGCAAGTGACAATCAGAGGTGACTATCTATATTTGCACTTAAAATCAAAGTAGTTCAACATGCAAATGCTAGGGTCTAGCCCTGGGTAAGGGCCATGCTGGTGTACTGTGTTGTGATGATGGAAGCAGTAAATCAAAATTATGGAAATTTGCACTGTTGAAAAGCATGCTTTAGCTTTATTTTCAATTAAAAACACTGTTTAAAATTCCTTGTTCCATACATTTCTACTTATTCCAGATTGAAGAACGGTTAACAGGATTGAATGGTTTTGTTGACATTTTCACTTGTAATGTTTTTGCCTGAAAGAAATGCATTTATTGGGTGTAGTGTTTTGTTGTAATACTATGTGACCAGGCCAGTCAGGTTCTGTGCAGAACACTGGTGGATTTATTTCCAAGTAACAACAAAACTTTACAAACTTGTTACAAATCAAGTAGGAAAAGTTTCAGGCTTAAGAAAGTAAGCAGAGATCAGTGACTGTTTTAATGAAAGTTGAATCTAATAATTTCTGGCCCACCTCCTTTAGTCTGACAAATTATGTATCTCAGATCCTTCCTATCTTGAATCTAAGAAGTTGCATCTATAGATCATAAATCTCAAAACAAAACAAAACACCAATGAAATGTTTACTGTGTGAATTTAAGTCACTATTTCTCATGGAAATTCAGTCTATTGTTTTTGTTTTTCCTTAACCTTTTAGTTCCTATTCCCTTTGAAATTTTCCTTTTGTCTATAAATGTTTCAGATAGATCTGGATGGCCTCAGCCCCTAATTGCTGAATATGCTCTGTGGTTTTCCTCTTATTGTAAAGGACCGAGACTGAGAATACCTGCATCCAAATACATTTGGATGGAGTAAACAGATGCTTTCAACTGCCTTCCTTCCTTTCCTTCTTGAATGTTGCCATGCCAGGTGTAGGTTCACTGGATTCTTTTTTATTGGAATGGTAGATATGGTCAAAGTAAAAATTTGGGGATGGTATCCTTGAATTGTTGTTTGTATATAATTCCAAAGACCAGTCCATGTTATAGTTAAAGCCCCAGAAAGCTAAACAATTGGCTTCATAGTCTGAGTTCTTTCCTCTTTGGAAGGCAATACAGAATTTAGGTGCAGTAAGTTGTCCTGAAAAATCAATCTGTAAAAAGTGTGACACACACATTGGAAGTGTGTAATTTCTACTCTTTAATTACTTCTAAGTTAAGAAAGTTCAAAGTACGGTGACTACTACACGCAGACTAGTACTGCTCTTGTTGGCTAAGGACTCATTGTTCCTAAATTATAAAGTGAGAATAAATTTGAAGTCTACAGATCTTGGGTGTGGAAGGACTGTAAGATGGAATAAGCACAATTTAAAACAAATATACCCTATGGAATTTCTGACATAAAATATTGGCCTCCAGCTTTGACAATTAGTCTCAAACCCTCAGAGAATCAATAGTTTCAGTTTATAGGAGCTGGAGAATGAACAGCATGGAGGCCGAGGCTTTCCAGAGTGATTCCATCAAAAGGAAAGAAATTAAATAGTCAACACAAATTTCACCCCACAGTACTACCATAAGCCAGCCAACCACAGCAAAACCTGAGTTAGGGCTTCTGTAAGGAAAGTGTACTAAATAGTACGCAGTAACTTGCAAATACAAGGTATTCTTTCAATTCCTGCTAGCCCCTTAGCTGTTTCCCCATTCTGATGTGGGAATTATTCTCAGTACTGTTTATATTATTTTGGTTGTTTTATGATTAATGACAATATCTAGACTTCTCTAAGCTGCTATAAATGTCCCATTTGTTCAGAAAGTTAAGCCTTATTGAGAAAAAAACAAGTTACCTCCATTGATAGATTACATTTTTACATTTAGATGTTTTCACGGCATAGAATTAAAAACAAACAAAAAAACAAGCACTATATGACTCCAGGGTGACTGATTCCTGTGTCTAAAGACCAACATTTAGAGACATGAGGAAAAAAGCAGGAGAAGACTCTTTTTCTAACTTTTTGGGTTAACAAACTTATTTTTGGTCTCCTATAAAAGTAATTTCCTGATAAGACTGTGAAATGAAAATTTAAATATTTTTTTAAGAGGTGTGTGTACTCTGTCTTCCACAGTCAGGTTATCCGCCTTTATAGAAAATGCAGCTTGCTCTTTTTCAACTATTTACTTTTTAAAGTGGGTGTTCTTTTCTACTGGCTTACTTGATTACAGTGGAGTAATCTCAATAATGGTTGTTTATTTGAAAATCAACAAGGAGCCACCACTAAATAACAATAACACAAACTACATGGGGCTGGTGTTGGATTTTTATCTTTTCTGTGTCTGGGTGACTTTCAGTGGTCTAGAAATTCCTCAAAGTTCTAATCAACAAGAATTGGGAGTTTCTGCTGATATGAAAATGACAGTTTTGTTTGCATGCAGGAAGAGATGTAGAAACTAATTCCTCAAAAACATTTTTTTTTCTTTCAAAGACAACAAAAACAAAAATCCTTCATGGTAAAGTTTTTTTTTTAATAAAGCATTAGCATCTAAAAAATAAAGAAAATGTGGTGAGTTTTGCTTCACCTTAAAAATAACTTCCTGCTGGGAAGGATGTAAAAAGAAGGAGTTCCCAGAGCCAAACTAGGAAAGGGAAAAAAAAAATTGCTTCCCATCAACTAACCTCAGGAAATTGGCAAGGAGGAACAGGGCATCCACCTTAGCGAGTCCACCCGGTCACCCCAATCATTCCAAGATTCTCCCCTTCCCTGTAAGGAAGAACTATTTTTGATGCTAGCTTTGGTTTTGGTTTGCTCCCTAGGCCAAAGGGCATTTTGCAAACTAGCCTGGGGGATGGGGACATAGGGCAGATCTAGGAGGTGGGGGAGGGCTACATTTTACCTGTTTGGCAGGCCCTCATTTGCAAAAAAAAAAAAAAAAAAAAAAAAAACCAGAGTACGTGGGGAGGGCTTAGGGGGGCCCAGCTATCATTCTTCGCCCATGCCCTGGGCCCCCGCTCCTCTCTCGCTTCTTTTCAAACTGTGGCGGCCTCACAAGCTCCTACTTTAAAAGGCCTGAGATGTTTTGCATGAAGCCCTCACAATAGGGGTTGAGGGAATTGACAGTTTCAAAAACAAGGCGTTCAGTCCTTTCCAGCTGCCGAGCCCGCTCTCTCGCACCAACTCCTCGTTCCTCTCTGCTGGTGGCGTCCTCCGGGGCGCGCGGCCGCCCCCACCCCGCCAGCCCGCGCTCCGGCCGGCCCACCCCGCCCCCAGGCTGTGTTTGTAAACAGCGGTCAGTGGCCGGGGGCTGCTGGCGCGGGCTTGGGGCTTGGCGGGCTGGGAGGGAAGGCAGGGGCCGGCTGATCGCGCGATGGGCTGCGGGCTAAGGCCCGGCTTGGGGGCCGCGGGGGTTTCAGGGTCCCTTTCCCCCTCGCTTGCCCCAGGCCGCCGAGCTCTAGGGCGCACGGCGCTAAACCTAGGGCAGCTCCGGGCTCTCTGGGCAGGGCCACCACCACAAGAAAGATGTTTAAGTGCCGCCATTTTGCATGGTGGCAAACAAATTTCTTTGTGACTTTTGTTTTCCCGCCCAGATCTTGCTGTCCTCTGAATGGGTGACGATGTCGACCCCCGGGGCGGGCGGCAGGGCCAGCGTCGCGGCACCTCCCGAGCAGCCTCTCGGCCAGTCGGCCTTGGGGCCAGGCCAGGCGGGAGCGGGCGGCGCAGGGCGCGCGGGAGCCGGCCCTCGGGGCCTGGAACGCCTCCCCTCACTTGGCGCTCCTTTTGTGTGTCCCGAAGTCATCGCCCACCCTGGCACACGCACACGCAGCCTCGCCGTTTCTCACCTTCTCGCCCAGGCCTCATCTCCGCTCCCCAGGCAAATGGGGCCCAGCTCTTCGCATTGGGCGGAGGGCTGGCCAAGGCCTCCAAAAGGCGCGTGTGGATCGCCAGTGGCAAAGGGTTGGGGCTTTCCCCTGGGCCGGTGTGGCCGCGAACGCCTTCTGGGAAGTGGCCCAAGAGTAGAGGCCCTGGGTGGTGGGGAGGGCGCGGGGGGCGCAGGCAGGGCCGGGCGCAACTCCCACAGTGGGAGGAATGGGATGAGGCCCGGCTGGCTGGGTTTGGCGCGTGGTCCCCGTCCCTGGGAACCTCTCCGTGCATCTGCAAGGGGAATGATGGCCTGGAAACGGGAAACGTGAGACAGTGACCTGGAAAGCCACCCTCGGTTGGGGAGGTTGGAGTGCAGCAATGCAAACAAAGCTGCTACCGGGGAAGAGGGGAAACAGAGGTGCACCGCAGCTAGGTCACAGGAAAGTGCAACAAGCTTGTTTTCCCGGGTGTTTAAAATGCAGCCCCAGTTGTAAAGTGTGTGAAATTACTCACTGGTCTCTTAAAGAGTGCCTAATTTATAGTAAATAGCAAGGTCTTTGTAAATGGCTTTATTATGTTGTTTCTTGTTAATTGTTGAGAAAATCCCCATTGTTGAGTGTGAAAGGCTTTATGAGCTAACCTGGTCCTCGGCGCAATCACAGGGCAGTAAATGGCCGCTCGGCCTCCAAGGCCCCGCGCGGGAGCCTTTGCCGGCCGAGAGTGCCGCGGGGACCTCTGGAGATGCTGCCTCGGCCTGGGAAGAAAGTGGCCAGGCTTTCCAGGTTTTAATTAATGGGAAGACGTGTTTGGAACTCGCAGGCCCCCAAAAGCAGCTGGCTGAGTGCGGCAGGGGGAACCTGGCGGGCCGGGAGGACCCCGCCCGAGAGGGCCGCGGAGAGGCGGAGGGGTCCCGGGCTCCCCTCTTCGGTCACAGGCTGCTGGGGGTCGCGCCTAGGCCCGCGGGTCCGGGGCGCCGGCTCGAGCCGCGCGGCGGTGGGATTGGATCTTGGGCTTTGTCTCCAGTTCTCCAGACGCTTGGAACGCGGGATCGGGCCGGTTCGACCAGGCCTGCGGAACCTGAAAAAGCCTATCGGGCCTGGAGACCGCAGGGTCTGCGGGGCAGAGCAGGCTCCGGGGACAGCTCCAGGCCCCAGCTCAGGCCTCTTGTCTTTTGTTTAAAGGGATCTCCATCTCTCTCTTCTTTCCCTCACCCCCTGTTTCTTTTCCCCCTCTCGCCTTCTCTTTTTCTCCCTCTCTCTCCCTCTTACACACACACACACACACACACACACACACACACACACACACACACACACACACACACAGTCTCCATTAGAAACTAAAATGGAATCGGAAGACGGGAGATATAAGAGGAAGGGGTTTTGGTTTTGTGTGTTGAACAAGGAAAAAGAATGTCTTCTTTAAGATAAAATATTCCTATCTCCTTTTCCCATCTCCTCCAGTTCCCTTTCCACCCAGTTGGGACTTGGGAAGGGTATGGGCAAAACCAGGCAGGCGCCGGATTCCAGGCAGGCGCTGGATTAACTTTTGAGGAGAGGACTCGTTGGGGTCCTGCAGGCCGGGAGAGGACAAACGGAGAGGGCCTCCCCAGCCTCGGCCCCGCGGCCTTTCCCGGCACTTAGGACCCAGTGGGTCGGGGGAAAAGCAGCAGCCGCCTCTCCGCAGCCTCTGAGCTCTGGCAGTGCAGTTAGAAGGAAGACAATTCCTTACTGAGCCTACAAGCGTGGAAGAAAACCTGGGTTAGGTGGGCTGCATGTAAGGGTTTAGACATTAGCTAATGCAAATCACAAGGAAATGTTAATTCCAGTCGGAAAAGCCTATATTCAGCTATCTTCCTTCCCTTCTAAGACGGCCCTCTGCTTGCTTGCGCGCTAGCTCTCACCAAATTAGCTATTACGTGAAATCCCCCTGGGTTTAAGGCACTTGTTTCACGGATTCGCGTACAACCCATATTAACTATGCACTTTCTGCTATTCCTCTTGTGACTGTCCCTGCCTCTTCTTTCTTTGCAGAGTATGATGCATTTTATTTTAGCCCAATCGATGCGTGCAAATACTGGGATAACACAACCCACACTTCTGCAATGGAGGCTGTTTTCAAAATTGAGTTTAGGGATCAATACTAAGTCGAAATGCTCCAAATTGCATGAATTCACCAAATTCAAGCCCTGGGCTTCCAAGCCCCTATCCTGACTGATTAACGCACTCTCAGATAGCTGTGCTTCCACCGTTCCTGCCTCTCAAAACAGGATGTTTTCGTCTAGTGTGTTTGGCTTTCCCTAAAGATCACTCGGGTTTGCTTGGAAAAACACGACCCCAAAACGTGTGGTGTGAAACTCTTGTCGATGGCTTCCGTACAGGTCTCCTCTCACATTCGCCTTGCGGACTGCCATCTCCCTTTATTTTCCTGGGACCGAACAGCAGCACCTAGCAGTGCCATGCTGGGTGCTCCGAAAACGTTTGCTCAGCTGAATAAATGCTTTATTGGTCAGGGAGCAGCCCTATCCTGTGCCACTACTTAGCTCCCACGATGTCTCCTTCGCCCAGAGCTGAGCTGCTTGGATTGCAGCACAGCGAGCTCTCTATTCTTTTCCGGCTGCGGCCATGGCTGCGGGGCGACTGGTGCCTAACCGGGTGTGTGTGGGGGGCGGGGGCGGGGCAGGAAAGGGCAGTGGTTGTCCCCTTGTTGCAAGAAATGTTTAAGGCCAGAGAGGTGTGTATGTGGGGGGTGGGAGGGATTCCAAAAGAGAATCAGAAGAGCTTGTTGCCCACAGATGTGTATGTATATAGTCTAAAAAGAATATATGGGAAACAACCCAAGTACCTAGGATGCCAGAGTGTCCCTGATTCCTTAATTCCTGCTGTCTGGATCTTCCTTCAGGGTAGATAACAGGAACAAGAAAGAAAAAGGTGGAGAGATAGTAGCAGGCAGTCTAGAGACCTTCCAGTAAGATGCAGTTATTCATCTAATCACTACCATCAACACGTTTGTGTTGGACCCTTTTTGCATGGAAAAGGCTCAGGAGTCAGTTGACTTAGACCCTAAAATATCACCAGGCTAGCAAAGGGCAGCTCTGCAAAGGCCTTCTCCAGCCCCAGTGCACGGAAGGAAGGGAGGGAAAAGAAAAAAAGAGAAACCATCTGAGTGGCAGCTTACTCTCCTCTTCCTCAAGCCACCAAAACAAACAAACAAACAAACAAACTCAGAATTCTGGAGGCTGGGAGAAGCACATGTAGGGCACAAGAGGTTGAAATGGAATTTCTATTGTTAGTGCTTGCCGTCTTTCAGATCAGTTTAAGTTGGCTCCAGGAAAAACACAATATTTGTGGTAAGTGATGAGCAGTAGAGAGGAAACACCCTGTGGAAGAGAGGCTGCACTGAGTGGAGGCAGCTGACCTCCTCCCCCTTTTCTGTGAAAGTTAGATATATAAGAGATCTGAAGGCTACCACTTGGTCAGTAGGCAGGGGTTTCAGTCTCTGCAAGGGCCTAGATTCTTGGATATTCAGGAATAAAGACACATTTTACATTCATTCTCTCATCTCTTTCTTTCCTCCCCCCGCCTCCCTTCAAATGAATACCCTGATTGTCAGTGGTGCAAATGTCTGAGATTCGTTTTCTTCCTCTATGTTGAGTCCGAATATGCAGACCAGTGGCTGGTTAAGCTTTCAGATGTCTAGTTATCCTATCCATTCAAAGTCAAACCTGCATGATACAGTGGGAATTGCCTTGAACAGGTTTATTTACCTTTCTCCCCTTTTCCCTATATCTTCTGTTTTCTCTCTCCTCCCACTCTCTCAGCTTTTCCTCTTCTTCCCTTCCCCCTACCTAACCCTTGCACCCAGGTGAAGGCTATGTTGGGAAATACCCATATTTAGTAATATTTGCTCCAGAAGTGGAAAGAGGGTAAGATCTGGACTTACACCAATGCTGAGAGAAGCAGTGTGGGAGCCTGCAGCGATCCTGAGCTTCCTTGCTGGGGTGAGGGGCCAGGGCTTTGCAGCCTCTTGCCCTGCATGTGCTGAGCTATTCTGGTTAGGCTATAAAAAACAGCATGTATCTCAAGACCAGGAGAGCTGCACTCCATAAACACATGGCTATGGTTCTAACATGGAGCACATTGCCAGATGCAAATGTAAAGAGATGCTTTTAATTTTGTTCCCAGTGTTATACATCATGTGGCAAATTGACCTTCAGGAAGCCAATTTTTATTTTTTCTGTTAATAATAAAGACTTTTAAAACAAACTTAAACATTTATGATTAAGAATTAAAAGGGTGCACATCATTACTACTTGAATGTTTCTTATCCGATTTTAAAAAGAGAGGTGGGATTTTTTTCCCCAGTTTCCTAAATAAGGAAGATTTTTAAGTGGAAGATCTTGGTTAACATTCAAATTGTTCAATTGTTTTGCTGCTCATGACTTTAAGAAAATAATAAAAATATTTTAATTCTTGTGTTTTTTATCCTTTTACATCTTTATGCACCATAAATTTAAAAGTAAATTAGGAAATTAGTTACACACTTCTGTCATCTCCTTTAAAGAAACTACCTCTGAAACATCTACTTTCTTTAATATAGCCAACATTTCTTATTATCTTATGTATTTCAGTCTGTGTTTGTAATTTAAGATTACTGTTAAACAGGAGAAAAACAACTTATTTTGTAGAACTTAAGTGGGAAAGAAATATAACTTATTTTGTAGACTTAAGGAGGTTACAAGTATTTCTAAAATTTTGTCCTTTCTGTGAGTCTCTAACTGGTTTATCTGAACAGGATCTGATCCTACCACACATGAAGGCACTACATATAATATCCTGACACAACAGAAGGATTTCTAGATGAATTGGAAGCATCCTGATTGTGAATTTCCTATCTTTTCCTGTTTTGAACCACTACTTTAGTGTATACTCCAAGATTGATTTTAACTGTGATCTCCTTCAAGAAAAAAAAAAGTGCAAAAAAATAATATTAAGAAAAAGAGAAGGCCGGGCATGGTGGCTCATGCTGTAATCCCAGCACTTTGGGAGGCCGAGGAGGTGGGAAGATCACTTGAGGTCAGGGGTTCGAGATCACCGTGGCCAACATGTTGAAACTCCATCTCTACTAAAAATACAAAAATTAGCCCAGCATGGTGGTGGGCGCCTGTAGTCCCAGCTCCCCGGGAGGCTGAGGCGGAAGAAACGCTTGAACCTGGGAGGCGGAGGTTGCAGTCAGCCGAGATCGTGCCACTGCACTCCAGCCTGGGCGACAGAGTGAGACTCTGTCTCAAAAAAAAAAAAAAAAAAAAGAAAAAGAAAAAAAGAAAAGAAAAAGAGAAGCAGGAAGTCTTTTATCAATTCTTTTAGAGCCATTGATCCCAGTTACCTGCTATAATGTGAATGGAATCATTATGGCTGTTCCATTGACATGGATTCGTCATTCAGGATCCTGGCCAAAGGAAGAGCATGTCAATGTGTACAATTCTAGCCAAAGATAAGCCATTACAATGGAAATTGCGATGTGCAAAGTCTCATTGAAGCCAATGAAATTGAGTGTAATATCCATATAGCATTCTCCTCTGCTTGCTCCAGGATTTAGTATGCAGCTCTGCATTGAAATGAGATTATGCATATAAAATGCCAATATAGAATACACTGCCCAATAAAACATTAGAAAAGCAACTTACAGCCCATATACGTGGGCTTTACTTAAATTTGAACTTCATGTGCAAAATAAACCACAGTGCCATCAGAACACTAAATCTACAAAATGTCCTCACTCTGGTTTTTCATGCTTCTTTCTGCATGATTCCCTCAGCCCCCCTCCTATCCAAACACAGTTCTTTTAAGGGCACTCTTCAAATCATCTAACAATTCCCAAAGGGTATTCCAGGAGTCTCTTAAAGTGTCTTTCTAAATTAAAAGGCTCTGAACAATTTAAGTGCATTTTTGAACCAAAAATATCAGAAAATATTTGGGCTTGCAAACCTATGGGTGTGTAACCAGAAGAAAGGGACAAAAGAGAAAACACCCCCGCAGTGGATTACAAGGTTATGGGACAGGTCACTAGGAAAGGGAAATAAAACTGAATGTTAGGTTGGGCTTGTAAATTATGCACCTTTCAGCGAAAGAGGTTTAAGGTCTCTTCACTGAAGGGTTTTTTCCCATCCATTTTGCTATTAATTCTTAACTCTTGGTAGGCAGTTCTTTAATGAGGTTGTTTGTGGCAGGTTAATTTTATCCAATCTTCTGAGCTCCTCATTTTCCCTTTTAAGTGCACTGTTGCCTACAGCTTTCAGCATTTTCTATAGCAGAAGAAAACAGAATAAATGTGAAGTTGTCTGGCTGGGCTGAGAATTAAAGGCGTTATGTGGACAGATAAACAGAGGACCTGGACAGATGAGAGTGGGAGGGTAGAAATTGGGCTGAGTTGAGGGCATGAGGGAGAGAATTCGGTCTTAGGAGAGCGATGACCCTAGGAGTGTAATATATTAAATATTGCAGCGATCGATTTCAATACCCCAAGTGGACACGGGAATAAAAATCCACCAAGAAGCTGAAGTGATTAGGAATGCTTTGTTGTGAGGAATGCTTTTTTGTGTATACTTTTACAAAATAGAAGAGACCTAGACAATCCAAGTGTAGGCCCTGGACTCCTCATTTGGGATATAACCCTAAAGGTTAGTCATATCTCAATGGTGCTTCTGCTTAGTGAAAAGATGAGCCTTTGTACCAAGGGGGATTAAATATCAACCACAATTATGGGCTGGTCACTCTAGGAGCTTTCCTCCCAAATCAGAGACGAGTACATTTTGGAGAGGCTGCCTCTTTCCTGTGTATTAGTCTTTGTTTCAGCACTGGGACAAAGCAGTTGCCTTGGCACAATTCTTCTTTCACTAAAATCCAGGGGAAAATGCACAATATGGTTTACAGAAGGTTGATTCACAATAGCAGGCCATAAAAACAGCCTTTGGTGCTACATAGGGGAGAATATTTTTGAAATGTCATTCTGGGGACAAAAGTATGAAACTGTGATCCATGCAGGGACAAATACCCACTACCACACATGATTTCATTAGTGATTTCAGAATTGGGTGGGATTTTCTGTTTTCTTTTCTTTTTTTTTTTGTTTTAACTGAATCCCGCTCTTAGACATTCATGCTATGAACTGTGTTCTCTCAGTCCAGGAATCTGTTTAGGGATTTGGGGTAGTCACTGTGGAAGCTGCTTGGAGCAGGGGGATTGTTTTCAGTCACAGCCTAATGGGCAAAGCCTGGGCTCTTCACACTGGGGACACCAAGTCGGCTGCTAGGGACACACTGTTGGATGCCTGCATGCAGCAGCGGCAGCTCCTGCAGCTGCCTCCTCCTTCAGTGTGGCTGCCACAAATCTGAGGAAGACATGCAGCATCATACAAAGGATTTCTTTAATGAGGATGAGTTCCTCAGAGTGACTGTAGGCTGTAGTTCTGCTCCGGCCTCTCTTTCCCTCTACTCCATCTTTTCCTACCTGTGATATCCTTCCTTATACACTAGCCTGGGGTTGGAGAAAGCAACAACCCCCATCCCCCAACACATACACACACAACCACTACTCTCTCTCTGATAACCCAGAGGCTGATTTCTATTTTACCCTGGTGGTTGAGTGAGGATGGACGGAGTCAGGCTAGAATTGTAGAGTTGGGCAAAAGCAAACATGTCTCTCTCTCTCTTTATACATATCTACACCTCCTCCCTTCTCTGCCATAGTCTTCTACTCTCATCACAATGATGACTTGCTCCCACTTGGGGTTTGGTTGTAAGTACTAGATGTATTTCTCTATGAGGATCTCCCTACCTGGGAATGGTCCATGCAGGAGGAGGAACCTTAAACCCATTTCTTGGGAATCTAATGTGGGCTGACCTTGGCTGGATTAAGGCTGAGATTGGTTATGCAACAAAGCACCTAGGTTCTCGCAGCTTGAATCTCCCTGGCTTTCTGTGGAGTGATGACTGGCTACAGGGAGGCTATTATGCCTTATAAAGCTATTTATCTCCCCAAAGCTACATGGCCTATTCCTCTCTTCAGGTTGGGGAGAGGGGTAGGTGGGTTCCAGTCAGGTGCAAGAGTAAAATTCACTCAAAAAAGTTACTTTGAGAAAGTATTAATAGTTATTGAAACCAGTTATCTCTCTTTTAGAGTGTGGGAAAGAATGAGTTATGGGGCAATTTGGATAAGAAAGGAATTGTTCCATTTTGCGCTGATCCCCTTTGGCCATCTTTTATTCTGCATCTCCCCTGTTCCTCTTCCTCCCCACCCCCATCCTCTTCTTCCCTGCTTCTTCTTCTGCCTTTCCTCCTCCTCTTCTTTATTTTAAATCATGTCAGAAGAACAAGCAGGTTGAAAGCACCAATGGGCTTACACTGTGAGGGCCTCTGCTGCAGCTGAAACAAGGCCTGGCTGTGTCTGGGCAGGTGGCACAGAGCGCAGAGATTCTTGTTCTTGTGTGACCGAGGGGTAATTTGGAGAGAAGGAATCTCCTTGGGGGAAGACATGTGGGTGGGGCCTCTCTGTCCCAGGTCACTGAGGCAGTTTCTAGGGGCAGTGCCTAAGCCGAAGGACCCTGTAGGCCTGCCCTGGTGTAGGGTACCTGTTGCTGGAAGCTGTGTGGGGAGCTTCTGGCCCCCTGGCCTATTGTAAGTCCTGGGGTTAGGTCGGACTCCCCCTGGGGCTGCTGGATTCACCTGTCATTACGCTCACTGCCCAGGGACCCTGACAAACCTCCACAATGTGGGGCTGAACAAGGGCGCTTAAGGTTCACTGATCTGTGTGTAGAACTTTGCAAAACTGCAAATAAGCGAGAAAATTTGGCTATTCTTGTGACGGGAGATACAAGTTTGCACTTAACATGGAAGCATGAGAAAAAGAAGGGGGAAAAACCCTTCTGGCCCAAAGCCCCACTGTAATCTCCAGAACAATTTCATTTCCTCTGCAGCACCCTGGCTACCCTCGCCCAGGCCTCGGAAAGGTCAGGGGGAGAAGGAGCTTAAAAGCAGGCACGGGGACGCAGAGGGGTGCCTAGGCCCTTGGCCAGGTAGCAGGTGAGGGCCGGCTGGGTGATGCAAGGGGCCAGGATGGAAGGCCGCAGGACGGGGGAGGGGCAGAGCCACGGCTTTTGGAAGGGCTTGGTGTTTTCTAGGGGGCTTTTTCTCAGGAATTTGCACGGTCCGCCTCTGGGGCGGCTTACTGGGGCTCTCCCCCGCCCCTGCTAGCAGAACAGGTCGCAGGGAGCTCAGGTTTCCGCCGAAGCCTCGCGCCGCCAGGCCGCCAGCACTCCGCCGGCCTCTGCCAACAGGCCTTTCCCCGCTTGCTGAGAAAGGGAAAAGCGCGCGCCCCGGGCCCTGCGGGCTGAGATCACGTTTGTGCCGAGCGACTCCGGTACTCCCGGGGAAGCCAAACTGCCCCCTAGCAGCTGCGTCAACCTCGCCCGGCTGCGCGGCCCGGACAGCGTGTTCCCCGGAAGGGGCTCCCGCAAGCCGCAGCCGAGGTCCCCAGTGGTTGCGCGGCTGCCGGGAACCCGCGGGTCGCAGAGAGAAGCAGGCCGTGGGAAGCATTACCTCTCCCCTCCAAAGGGGAACTTGGAACTTTTGAACCCTTTACTTTAAAGCGATTGATCATGCTCCACCAGAGAGCGGCTCCACCCCCTGTTCCCACCTCCGCCGCCTTCCCTTGTCACCTCGGCTCTAAGTGTGCGTGGAGGTCGCGCGGGGCGCGCGGGGTCGTGCATTTGGCGCTCTGTGCTGCCAACGCGAGCACCCAGTACCTGAGCGGCTGTCGCGATTTTGGAGGAATCCCCATCTGAGAGCCCAGAACTGGGACATTGATGCGTGCCTCTTTGCCCACAGCCCTCTAGGTGCAACACGCCAGCGACAATTTTTCCCAGGAAATCCGTCCCTGCTCCCCTGCCCCCCTCCAAGGATGTCCTCGCAGGAGCCGGGCTCCGCACTGGGAGGCTTCAGGGAACGGAGCACTGGGGCTCAAAGCCTCCACGAGTTAAGCTGATTATTAATTTGGGCTGGTGGGAGCCAGTAACACGCTCGACGCCTTTGGCTTTGGGAATTGTCCGGGAGCTGGGACGGAGGCAGGAATGACCCAGGGTTGCGACTGGGAAATGCGAGTTGCGGAGGCTCCCGGACGTAGCTGAGTGGGCTGGGTAGAACTCCCGGGGCAAAGGTTGGCTCTTCCTCGCCCCCAAATAAATTCCTAGTTAACTAGTTTAGACTAAACACATTAATAGTATTAAGTGGTGAAAATAGACAGGGTTGAACGTGGAGGCATGTCAACTGGACCCAGACCTGGTCATACTTCTCCTCTGGTGACAAATCAGGGTGCTTCCAACACGAAAATAGAAAATAGAAATGTAGCATTCAACTGGACGAATTAATTTTTGACGGATTTACGGTATGATTGTCTTTCAAGCAGTATTCATTGGTTCTTTCCATCCACAGTGCGGTCCAAAGACAGAAATATAAACAAACACTTTCTGCTTTGCGGAAACCCCTTAACAGTATCTCCCAAAGAAAGATCAAGACACTTTGTGAATTTTCCCCAGATAATGCCTCATATTCCGAATGACTGATCAGAGAACTCCGGTATTGTTAAATAAAATGAGAGGAAGGCGAGTGACGTGGGAGTCGAACAATGGCATTTCTGAATCTGTTTGCTTGATTGACATTTGGGAGCTTCATGACCCCAGAGAATAGGACTCATTACGGTGAATACACCAAAACATCAACCAAGATTAGAACTCTAGATCCTGTTTTAATCCCATTTCAGTCCAAATTATAGTGGGAAAATATAAAATCCAAGTGCAGAGAATCACTCTGTTATATATTGACCTAAAGTTTTAATTGTACTAAGGGGGAAATAAAAGTGGAAACCCTCCATACTTTCCAGAATTTTAGATAGAGCACTGACAGGGAAAATGCATGGATTTGGTAGCAGAGGTACTAAGAATATTTGTGTGGTATAAAACATGTCATACTTGGGAGACACTTTATTGGAAAAATAAGTAGAGAGTTTTTTGTATGTATGAGAAAAATATCGTAACCATTTCCACTTAAAAAGTGAAGATCATTCTGATGCC
This sequence comes from Pongo abelii, assembly GCF_028885655.2. Classification (NCBI taxonomy): domain Eukaryota; kingdom Metazoa; phylum Chordata; class Mammalia; order Primates; family Hominidae; genus Pongo; species Pongo abelii. The sequence goes on along the minus strand of NC_071993.2, from coordinate 21,611,132 downwards.
CCAAAATAACTGAGGCTAAGAAATAATTAGATACCTTAAAGCTACAGTCTAAATTTCCATGATTGTTTGGAAGACTTCTCTCCAACGCGGGAGGGGAATTTGTTTTTTAATGTCAAAGGTTGTGTTAGCATGTACATTTAACCCAGGAAATTGTGAGAACTCTCTTCAACTCAAGTTGGAAAAAGGGAATGTGTTTGAGCAAAGTCTATTTTTAACAACAGAAAAGTGTGAGTTAAAGTGGACTGTGTGTTAGGTTGGGAATATAATCCATGGCAATTTCACTACACAAGTATTTTTGATTCTTCAATGGAACTCATCCTCAAATTTTAGAAACTTGAAAAATTGAAGTCTTAAGTATTGTGTATTAAACTGAACCAAGAGATCACAGAAAGACAAACCTGTGGTAAAAGATGTTATAGTTATATTCCCATAGATTTAGTAGGAAAATCACAGCAAAGGAAATGCACCAGGAAGATATGAAATAGAGCAAATATGTTACAAATAATGAAATAGAAGGAGTTGCTGCACAATATAGCTTCACAATCTTATATTTTGAGGGGTAGGTTTTAATGAGAAGCCTCTGCATTGCATGGGAACTGGGAGTCATAAGAATTATTTATGCAGTAAGAAGGAACAAAAATTAATTATTAGGAGCTCAATAATCACCAAATAAACTCTGAGCTTGGAGGTTAAAAATAGACGGCTATCTTCATGTTCAATTATACAGTATCAATTACTAATACAACCGATGTTTCAGTGTCTCAGCGAGAACAGATACCATCTTCTAGGGAGATATCTTGGTATGAATTAATGACTGCTTTATTCTCATTATTCACAAGGAAAAATAGGGGTCGTGTCACATTAAAATTAAGATTATCTTAGTTTATCTGGGCTCTTAAACAAAGATCATTCAAAGTAATTATATTTTGAATTAATCGAGGTAGGCAATTTATCTCGTTATTTTTTTTGTTGTTGTTCAAAGACAGGAAAATAAAGATCAGAAATAAGCAAAGTTTCATTTTGAAGATAGAAAGAACCAAACAAACATGTCTTGACTTTTGCAATATTTCCCTTGCTAAAGGGGGAATGAGGGAACTGTAAAAGACGTGACTTTGCAAAGTCAAGTCCTTTTTAAAAGACTCGGATCGAAATTCTTGCTATGCAACAAGGATTCAAGTTTGATTAATTTTCTGCAAGCGACGTGACAGCGGTGTTTTAAAAGATTAATTAAAATTGAAGTGATATGGAGCAGGAATTCAACCTGCAGAGGCGTCCCTGGCGCCTTGGGGGGCTTTGCAAGCTAGTCCCAAGCCCGAACTGCGGGCTTTCCCGAGCCTGGGACGCAACTCCCCGTCTCCTGGAGAGGAACGCGGAATTTGGCAGGGCGCCCGCCTGGCCGCCTGGCATCCTGAGCTGGCCGCCAGCTCTCGGGGGGTGGGGACGGGGTGTGTCCTGGGGAACCCGCTGCCGAGAGAACAGCTAGCGCAGCTCGCGACCAGCCAGTGAGGACCAGGGTCACGCCGAGAGGCCGGAGGGGGCTCCAGGCAGCCTGGAGCTGACGGCGCGGGGCTGCGTCCTCTTCACCTGGGTGTGGGGGGTGGGGGCACGTACTTTGTGACCAGGATGGTGCCGAGCCCCCTCTACGGCGGGAGCTTGCAGGGGTGCGGGGGTGTGAGTGGCGCTCCGCGGACTCGTGTCCACAGTACAGAGGACATGCAGGGTTCGGCCGGGGGGCGGCTGCACCGGGGCCTGCCTCGCGGACCTGGACTCGGACTCCGGGCGGCCCTGCCTGGTGCCATTGCCTCAGCCAAGTCTCCCACCTCTCTGCTCGGTTTCCCGCCCCACCTTTCCCCTACTCCCGCATCCCTGTCCCCTCGCTTCCCTCCGCTATGCCTCCATCAGAGTAAGAAACGAAGCTGAACGCATTGGTAACTGTGCTCAAGAAGATACAATCGCGGGAGCCCTCAGGGTGGCGCACGGCGGAGAGGCGACGCGGGTGGCGCTGCAGAGGGTACGGTGGGGGGCGGGGAAGAGGGGGGCGTTCGTATGCAATTAGCCTCCCCAGGGCGCGGACCACGGTGTTCCCTTCTCTCCAGCTGGGGGTCTCGGGTCCTGGCGCTGAGAGGCCTCACCTTGACTTGCTGCCCGGGCCGTGCACCCGTGGGCCCCAGGGCGACGCGGCGGGGGCGGCCCTAGCGACCTGCGGCGGCGCCGGGAAAGCCCTGCCTCTGCAGCGGGTCCCAGGGGTCGGGGCCTGGAAGGGTCCCTGGGAATGCTACGCGCCGAGAAGGCTCTGTGGTTTCTCCTCCCCCACACGTCTCCCTCTCCTCCTCTCTTCCCGGGGACCTCAGAGGTGGCGGGGAGGTGGGAAGGGAGGCGGGCTTGCAGACCGTGCAGGCTGGGGAGCCGGAGCTCGGGAGCTGGGGGAGTCCGAGTGAGAACGGAAGCGCGTGGACGCGATGGAAGGGGCCGGGGGAAAGGGGGACAGCACTGGGGAGGGCTGGGGTGCGGGGCAGGCGACAGTCCCTTCCCCTCCGAATGGCGCGGGGGACCTCTTCCCCGGGGAACCCCCACCCAGCCGTTCCCAACCTCGAGAACAAAGGGTCTGGGAAGCACGGTCGGGGTCGGAGAGCGGAGGTGGAGGGAGGCAGGAAGGCAGGCGGTGGGGGCAGGGGAGGGCGCCTCCCCACGTTTCCTCTCGCGGCCGAATGATGGAAAGCTCCCTCCAGCAAACGCCTCACTGAGGCCGCTTCTAAATCCGGGAGGGCTCGGGTTCCTTACCTAACGGCTGCATTTCGCTCCCTTCCTCCCCCAGCGTCCCCACCCCCTCTGGGGACCGGGGCCCTGGAGCTGCCAGGCCCGCTGCACGCGGCGGTGCGGGAGGAACCACGGGACAGCAGCGCCCCCTGCAGGTGCCGGGCGCCTCCGCAGCCGCTGCGCGGACCCAGCTCTTAAGGTGGCACCACCGGGTTCCCAGCCCGCGCGCAGCCCGCAGCCCTGGCTCCATCCGCCGCATGTCTCCCTCGAGTAGCGGGCCTGCTCCGGAACGGCCGGAGTGTGCTGATGGCTGCTGCTATCTGCTTGATCCCTTCACCCTACCTCTCATCCAGGACTTCTTCCGCGGATGCCCAGCTAGCGATTTCGACAGGCGAGATTGAAAATTCCGGGCGAGTATATGGGGATGAGTAAGTCCTGCTTCAGAGAGGAACGACCAGAATGACATTTCTTTAAGCCTAAATCAAACTTTTATTTTCGTTTATAAAAAGCAGAAGGCCAGCAGGAAAGGGTCGCGGAGGATTGGCACGTCCACAACCGTAGGACTCTTGGATCCAAGTTTTTAGGGTAAGACTGGGCGGTCCGGGGTTCTCTTTCGGTGCTCACATCCCACAAACTCGTGGGCAGGTGCGGTGCTAGAGGCCGGGGGCAGCGGCGGACGCGCAGGGTAACCTTGTCTCTCGCACCTCCCGAGCCCCCAGCAGCAGCCCACTCTCGTCCGAATGCTTTATTTGGTGATACCAGGGAACGTGGAGAAGATGGAAGTTCAGTTTTTCTTTTTTCTTTATTTTAAATATTTTTCTTAACTAAATGGTATGTTTATGTGAACCCATCATCTCTTGGAATTAAGTGTCCTCAGCGAACTCCAGATTCCTAGGGGAAATCTACGTGCCCAGAGCAGGAAACGCACAAGTCAATTCAGGTTCCGGTGCCATCCGCAGTAAATTCCCTTCCTTTTGCTCCAAGTTCCTCCTCTGCGTCCAGGAGAGGGACCCCCGGGACTCCCGCACACCCAGGACCGGGAGCGGCGGAGCAGAGGGCGGGTGCGAGGGCGCGAGGGAAGGGAGGCGGCCTGCGGACCTGGGGCGCGCAGTTTCCCGGCACCGTGGGAACCTCCAACCCCGGGGCGCGCGGCCTAGGCTCCGCCCTGCCAGGCCTGGGGCCGAGCGGCCCACCCAGTGGGTCCTGCCCTGGGGAAGCCGAGTCCGCGCGCGGGTCGGGCCGCGGCGAGGGAAGCTCGCCTGGGCAAGTGCCGCGCGGGGTCAGACCCACCCCAGGGGTTGCAAACCGCAAGCGAAAGTCGAGAGGGGCTGGAGCTTTTCCTCTAATCCGTTTTACACTGTGAAAACCGCAGGCCTGTCGCCTGGGCGGCCACTTGTAAATTGGGAAGCAAATATACGAAAAACCAAAACAAACGTACGAGCTGACTTTTCCCAGCTAAGTTTCCCCTCAATAAAAAGCCCGCTTTCTGGGAAAGAGAGAAACTGATCCGCGCTCACGATTGCTTTCTTGGAGATCCTGGGGGCACCAGGGCGCGCAGGAGGCGCGGCAACAACCCCAGCGAGCATGGGGCAGCCTGGACTGTGCCCCTCTTAAACCACGCTCCTTCCCAGTCTTCTCCGTGCTTCGCTCTCCACTGGGGTCCCGCCTCTCCACGGGTCACGCCGAGGCCGTATGCTGCTTGCAAGGGCTCTGCGCTTTCTCGTTCGGCGGGAAAGGCACATGTTGGCGCTCGATGTTGGGGCTCAGGGTGTGGTTGATTTGTCTGCTGATCTAGGTTTCTTCCCAGCACCGGGCAGGAAGTGTAGGGGTTTGGGTCGCCAGTCCAGGGACTCGGGAAACCTCCAGGCCAACCAGAAGAAACACTTGCAGACACCTTTCTAATGTCACAGTTTTCCCCCGGGGAAAAAGCAGAAGTTGCTGGGCACATCACCCAGCACCCGCGCAAACTCTCCACTTACCTCGCGCCCTGCTAGTGGGTGCTGGGGGCCCTCCGGGAACCCCTAGATGAGCAAGCAAAGTCGCAAGAAGTGGGGTGGGGAACGCTCACCCGATAAACCATGCACCAGACTTAATCAGCCTGTAATGCTTACTCTAAATCTAGGCCCATCTAGGCCAGGTGGGCTGAGTCTTGGGATAGTGGGTGTCTCCTTCCTATGTTGATACATTAAGGACTCCATGTGGACAATTATTTTTAGTCAAATTTGTGGTCCTGGAGATAAAAAGAGGAAAAGAAGAGAGAAGAAAGACAGAAGAGCTTTATTGTTTTTATATTAAAACAAAAGAACCTATAAAAAATTGCTTGGTTAAATTGTGGAGAGGAAGGGAGGGAAGGAAAGATGAAGGCTTTTCTTCTTTGTTCTTTAAAAGTCCAAGCACTTTCTTTCAGAATCAAAATGTAGAGAGGCAGTCAGTCTTGGAGCATGCTTTTGCATTTTAGGATACTACTCATTAATTAAGTTTTAAAGCATTCACTGGGCTGAGCACAGTTTTAAAAAGGTTCTGTCTCACCCAGATCCTCTTTGAAGCTCAACTCATTTTGATTGAAAGAGATTTGAGACAAGAATTTCAGAAGAGAAAAACGTGTGTTACACCTGGACATATATACACATCTAACAGGGATTGTATTCCTTCTAGTCTAAGACAAGAGATTCTATGGTAAATTATTTAAAAAAAATTAGTTTTTTTTCTAGCATTGTATTGTCATCAGAAAGAAGAGTGCTGAATTCTCTGTTTCTCCATTTGCCAATAATGAATCTCCTAGGAGAGATAACTTTTTGCAATTGTGCCCCCCACCCATTTTCTCTCTGGCTTGGTTTATTTCTCACATATGAATACACACACAGGAGATACATCATGCGCAAATTTTTTCTTAATGTGTAATCTGTAAATCTAGGCCCATTTAGGTTTTCATTGAAGTTGGGAAACTGTTGAGGACTTACTTTCGTTCTTCACCGTGCATGCACTTTGCCAAGGATCTTTGGTAACCAATAAAACGATCATGTTCACTCTGAATGTATTTCTTTGTGATTAAATGGAAAAGAGTATTCATGAACTGCTTAAACAGTATTTTTATACCAAAACATCAATGCATAATGAAAAATGAGCTATAGTTGTTCCAAATGTTCAGAATAGCAGCTTCGCATTTACAGTCATATTTTGGCAAAACTATTTCATATTAATTGAAAATGATACAACAGTGCATGCATTCTGTGGAGGGATGCTTATTCACTTAGCTGCACCATGAAAAATTTAAACTATCTGGTTCAAATGACCTGCAATGCCTACTGAAGGAGGGGTTGGGAAATTAGGAACTATGGAATTATTTGTGTGTTTTTTTGGCCTTTTCATGAAGCTTGAATTAAATCTAGTTTTTGTGAAAAATAAAACTAAAGCAATATAAGAATCCCTTAAGTTGGTCTTATAAAATCATATGGTTTTTTTTTTTTTTTTTTGAGATGGAATTTCACTCTGTCACCCAGGCTGGAGTGCAGTGGCACAATCTTGGCTCACTGCAACCTCTGCCTCCTGGGTTCAAGGGATTCTTCTGTCTCAGCTTCCTGAGTAGCTGGGACTACAGGCGCTCGCCACCACACCCGGCTAATTTTTTTGTGTTTTTAGTAGAGACTGGTTTTCACCATATTGGCCAGGCTGGTCTTGAACTCCTGATCTCGTGATCCGCCCGCCTTGGCTTCCCAAAGTACTAGGATTACAGGTGTACGCCACCGCGCCCAGCTATATGTGATTATTATAAAAAATCTGTACCTTAAAGATATGTTAGTGAAACTAGATGGATACAAATATAACTATTACCTTTTCTTTTTCCCAGTGATTTTTCTCTCTCAAATGTAAGATATGTAGGACTCCAGAACATGCACTGTAATTTGTTCTGATAATAGGAAAACCAATGCTGGTTTTCTCAGTGTCATAGTTATCAAGGGGCAATGCCAAAATCATTAGATAAGCATCATCCTTTCTATTACATTATTGTCTACATGAAATTTCATCTTAGAAAATATGCAAGAATATTATATTTGTTTCCAAAGCTTGAAAATGCAATAGAATTTGAAGTACTGAAAATATGATTCCTGGTTGACAACATCTTAGAAGTTGCAGAGGTGTCTTTTTTTGAGACGACTTTAATAATGACTGACTTTAATAATGTGACAAAGCAAGGGAGGATTTCAATAGCAAGCAAGATGTGATGAATGGGCATGAGGAACAATGAAGCTATTGACAAAATATACTAACTTTTAGAATTCTATCTAAATTATTTTTTTTCCAGTGCAGAGGAAGACACCCAAGTGTATCAATGTTCATCAGATGCAGGGTCATAAAAATGTGAGTGACAGTTAATGGCCTGTGACTGTAATATGATTGTTAGTGTAGGTGAGTGAATACATTGGTTCCTGTTTAAAGAAGGTCAGTGGTCCACAGTCAAGGTAAGTGAAGTTTGCAGAAAATTGAGGCCCTGAAAGGAAAAGGCTAAAACAAACAAACAAAAACAAAAAAACCCACCACCACCACCAACAGAATAACTGCACATGACTAGTATTTTAAAATAATAATAAAACAATTTCAGTAATTAAGAAATCATTTGTTTTCTGTTTTAGATTTGACTTGAGTCAGTTGTTCCCGCTAGCTATTTAGATGAAATATGTGGAATATCGCTTAATAGGCAGAAGCGCTGATACAATTTCCTCTTAAAGGATCTGATTCCTGGCATCCAAAGGCAACTGGAATTCAAGTTAGTATTAGAACTTGAATTTGTTCTGCCAGAGTGAAAATTGGTTCCATTAGGCCTCAGTCACAGAATTCTTACAGACCTGGCTAGAGCTGTAGATATGATACATCCAACTAGCTGAAAATCATAGTCTTAAGTAATGCTGCGTGTGCTTTGGAAAACCATGCAGGAGGTTTTAATTTTTTTTTTTTTTAATGAAAGTTTCCTAATTTTATAGTTGTCATAAATCTGGAACAAGTCTAGTTAAGGTCATCAAGGCAAGTGAAAATCTAATGAGCAGCCTTTGGAAATAACATGATGAGAATAATTTAAATGTGAAATATTAAATTGTGGCAATGTTTAGCAAGGATTCTTTCCTTAACATTTTTCTTATTCATTTGCCCATACTTCCCTCTCTTTGCAGATTTATAGTGCTCTTGGGGAGGCTCCTGGAAGAAGTGATATATCAGACAGACATACTATTCAAAAGCTTAAAACTTAGCATCTGACTATGTAAGTAAAAATAGAAAATGACCACAAAAAAGCAAAATCAACTTTACTTAGGTGAACAATTCTGCCCAACATATTAAGGAGAATGGGAAAAATACACATGTCATCTAAAAGTTCGTAATTTATTTTATACAGGAGGATTTCAAATAAATTTGATTCATAATACACATATACATTTATGTACATCAACATAATGACCTTCCATAAATTAAGTAAATTGTTTGGAAATCAATCAGTGTATTGACTGTGGTATGTTCTTTATATGAAAATATTCAATAGCTTCATGAAATAATTGATTGCACATTTTAAGAATTTTAAAATTTCTGGGTAGGGCACACTGGCTCATGCCTGTTATCCCAGCACTTTGGGAGGCTAAGGCAAGAGAATTGCTTAAGCCCAGGAGTTTGAGGCTGCAGTGAGCTATGATTGTGCCACTATACTCCAGCCTGGGCTACAGAGCAAAACATAGTATCTTAAAAAACAAAAAGGTAAAATTTCTAGTGAGAAACAGAAAAAATTTCTAGTGAGACATAGAATATTTGACTCAATTGAAAAATTAAAATAAATTTAAATTCTCCATAATTTTTCATAGAAGTATGTTTTCTATTTTCCTTTTCAACGGAAAATTCGTCAACTTACTATTTTGGTGTCAATTTTCCTTGTATGTGTTTTATTTCCTTGTGAGCAAATGTTACTAGCTAAGTTAATAGTAGCAGATACAGCAATCATAAAATCTCAGAGGTAATGTTTTGGCATAGGCAGTAATTCAAATTAGAACTATTTATGGATAATTCAGAAAGCTTACTTACTTTAGTTAATTCTTTTCTTATTCTGTATTCATCTTGTTGCACCAGATTTTTAGCTTCTTTTTGTCTACAACATAAGATCTCAGTATTTTTAGGATGTAAAATAAATGCTCTCTTTAACAATTTTTGTAACTTGGAACTTAAACGTAGCCTATTCAAGTTATTTAATAAACAGTTAAAAGTAGATGAAGGAAACAGTTTAGGTGGGGCATGCCTGTAAACCTAGCACTTAGGAGGCAGAGTCAGGAGGATTGCTTGAGCCCAGGAGTTTGAAACCAGCCTAGGCAACACAGGGAAACCCTCATCTCTACAAAAAATTAAAAAATATATATATTAGCCAGGCGTGGTGGTGCACGCTTGTGGTCCCAGCTATTCACAAGGCTGAGGTGGGAGGATACCTTGAGCCCAGGTGGCTGAGGCTGTGCTGTAGTGAGCCGTGATCACGCCACTGCACTCAAGCCAGCCTGGATGACAGACTGAGACCCTGTTTGTCTCCAAAGAAAAAAAAAAAAGGAAGCAGTTTGATTTTTTTTTGCTGATTAAACCAAAAATGGAAGACTGTTTTTCAGAATGAATTTAGGTAGTTTTTAGTTGTTATAAAATATCTGCTGGCTCCCAAAATCATTGAGTAACAACAACAAAAAAAGCCCCATGAAAAGTTAATGCCCACCCAGCCACTTAAAAGTAGTTCTGTAGACTTTACCAGCAGCTGCTTGTCAGAGTCCAGCGCTTACCATTTTTTTTTTTCCCTGCTCGATTCAAAGGAGATTGCTTTACCCTCTGGGAGTCTTGCTCTTCCCAACAAACGTGGGAAAAAAATGCAATAGGCAGTTCCAGGAGTGTTGCCTTTGACAGCATGTCTCAGGGGACTTAATATTCTAGGTGGCAAGTGGCCAAAATAAGTAGGAAACTTAGGTACAAGACTGAGGAAAGTACTGCCATAGCAAACTAGAAAGAGGGAAAGAAAGTTTCTGTATTAAAAAGAACGGAAAATTATATGGCTGATGATGAGTGAGAATTATGCCTGGTGTGTGTATGTGTAAAGAAAAGGATAAACTTTTGGAGATGTTTATAACAACCTTATAATTTGCGAGAAGCTTTGTTTTTTTGTTTTGTTTTGTTTTTGCAACAAGGTCTCACGGTCACCCAGGCTGCAGTATGATGTTGTGGTCATAGCTCATTGTAACTCTGAACTCCTGGGTTCAAATGATCCTCTTGTCTCAGCCTCTGGGGTGGCTAGAACTACAGGTATGAGCCACCACACCTAGTTAATTTTTAAAAATTTACAGCGATGGGGTCTCACTATTTTGCCCAGGCTGATCTTGAATTCCTGTCTTCAAGTGATACTCCTACCTCCCAAATGATGAGTATCCCAAGTGATACTCAGCCTCCCAAAGTGCTGGGATTACAAGCATAAACCACAATGCCTGGCCCTGTTTATTTGAAAACTGCTTTCCTTAATGCTTTAGAAATCAAAGTTGTATCATTAATTATACTTACATTTGTCTGAACTCTAAAAATTATATAATGCCCAATAATTGTTTTAGCCACCACAAGTTCCTCCACTTCCAGAATGCATAGCCCTTTGCAATGTGACTTTGCCACTTCTCCCACCCAGAAGTGGAATCTTCTCCATCCCTTGGAATGTGGCCTGGTCTTGCCAGTTGCTTTGGCTTATGGGATATTGCGGAAGCATGTTGTACAGGTTCTGGAATCTAGACCCCAAGGAGCTTTTGCAGCTTCCATCTTTGTCCTCTAGAAACACCATGCCACAAAGAAGCTTGGGATGAAGGATCATGAGGTGAGAGGAGTCCAGCACCTAGCACACCCACTGGGAGCTACATGCATGAGACCCCGCCCAATCAGCAGAACCATACAGCCAACAGAATCATGAGAAATAAGTCGTTGTTGTTCTAAGCCACTAAGCTTTGGAGTGGATTGTTACACATCAATAGGTATCCATCCTTGCAACTACTACAATCATCTAAAGTTGAGAAAGGCTGGGCCCGGTGGCTCACTCCTGTAATCCCAGCACTTTGGGAGGCTTAGGCAGGCAGATCACTTGAGGTCAGGAGTTCGAGACCAGCCAACATGATGAAACCCTGTCTTTACTAAAAATACAAAAACTAGCCAAGTGTGGTGGCTTGTGCCCGTAATCCCAGCTACTCAGGAGGCTGAGGTGGGAGAATCGCTTGAACCTAGGAGGTGAAGGTTGCAGAGTGCCGAGATTATTGTGCCACTGCACTCCAGCCTCAAAAAAAAAAAAAAAAAAAAAAAAACAATGTTGAGAGAGATTTTGTTGATATAGCAAGAGTGTAAATTGTGCCGGGCACGGTGGCTCATGCCTGTAATCCCAGCACTTTGGGAGACTGAAGCAGGAGGATCACTTGAGGTCAGGAGTTCAAGATCAGCCTGGCCAACTTGGTGAAACCCTGTCTCTACTAAAAATACAAAAATTAGCTGGGCATAGTGGCACATGCCTGTAATCCCAGCACTTTCGGAGACTGAAGCAGGAGGATCACTTGAGGTCAGGAGTTCGAGACCATTCTGGCCAACATGGTGAAACCCTATCTCTACTAAAAATACAAAAATTAGCTGGGCATAGTGGCACATGCCCAGCTACTCGGGAGGCTGAGATAGGAGGATCGCTTGAACCTGAGAGGTGGAGGTTGTGGTGAGCTGAGATCACACCATTGCACTCCAGCCTGGGCAACAAGAGCAAAACTCTGTCTTAAAAAAAAAAAAAAAGTATAAATTGGGACCAAACTAAACAGCTTCAGTTAAGATCCTGTTAGCATATGTGAAGCTACCACAAGCCGAAGTTTATTATCTGTGATTGTTATTGTGACATGAGATTTTCTTTTTTTTAAATTTCTTTCTTTCTTTCTTTCTTTTTTTGAGATGGAGCCTTGCTCTGTTGCCAGGCTGGAGTGCAGTGGCTCAATCTCGGCTCACCACAAACTCTGCCTCCCGGGTCCAAGCGATTCTCCTGCCTTAGCCTCCTGAGTAGCTGGGATTACAGGCATGCGCTGCCATGCCTGGCTAATTTTGTATTTTTAGTAGAGATGGGTTTTCTCCATGTTGGTCAGGCTGGTCTCGAACTCCTGACCTGAGGTTATCCACCCACCTCAGCCTCCCAAAGTGCTGGAATTACAGGCATGAGCCACTGTGCCCGGACTTCATTCAACAATAATTTACTGAATGTTTTTTAAATTTCATTTTATGTGCCTGGCATTGTTCTAGGCATTGGAGATGCAGTTGTTAATAAACCCTTGAATCTCTGCTTTTGTGCGATATACATGCTGGTAGAGGGCTTCTGAGAGCAAATAAACAAATACACCAAATCAAATAGATATAAGTGCTGTGAAAAAAGAACAGTAATGTAATACGAATGCGGAAAGACGTGGAGGGTGCCTTAGAGTAGGTCAGGGAAGGCCTCTTGAGATAATGTTTGGCAGACATGTGTTTAAGTCCTAGTGCTGCCACCTTTTTTTTTTTTTCTCCCTGGAGACAGGATCCACTTTGTACCCAGGGTAGAGTGCAGTGACACAAATCACAGCTCACTGCAGCCTCAACCTCCAGGCTCAAGCAATCCTACTGCCTCAGCCTCCTGGTAGCTGGGACTACAGGCATGCACCACCATGCCCAGATAATTTTTGTATTTTTTGTAGGGATGGGGTTTTGCCATGTTGCTCAGGCTAGTCTTGAACCCCTGAGCTCAAGTGATCTGCCTGCATCGGCTTCCCAAATTTGGTATATAGGCATGGTATATAGTTGGTATTATAGGCATGAGCTGCTGTGCCCAGCGTACAACAATTTAAAAAAATTGCTATATACAAAGAGTCTTAGCCACATTCATAGTTGATGCATATCAAAAGATAGTGAATTTAGCTAGGAATGGTGGCATGCACCTGTAGTCCCAGCTACTTGGGAGACTGAAGTGGGAGGCTCACTTGAGCTCAGGAGTTTGAGACCAGCCTGGGCAACATAGCAAGGCCCCATCTCTACAAAAATTATTATTTACAAAAATTATTATTTACAAAAAGTGTATATATATCTCCACACCTGGTTTTTTTTTTTTTTTTTTTTTGAGACGGAGTCTCACTCTGTCCCTTAGGCTGGAGTGCAGTGGCGCTATCTCGGCTCACTGCAAGCTCCGCCTCCCTGGTTCACGCCATTCTCCTGCCTCAGCCTCCCAAGTAGCTGGGATTACAGGCGCCCGCCAACATGCCCGGCTAATTTTTTGTATTTTTAGTAGAGACAGGGTTTCACGGTGTTAGCCAGGATGGTCTCGATCTCCTGACCTCGTGATCCGCCCGTCTCGGCCTCCCAAAGTGCTGGGATTACAGGCGTGAGCCACCGCGCCCGGCCACACCTGGTAGTTTTACTTTTTTGTTTTCTAGACCTCTATATATTTACAGAAACTTCCATAGTAATGAACTACAGAAATGAGCTCTGAAAATACAGTCTTTTCTTTTTTTTTTTTTTTTTTTTTTTTTTTTTTTGAGGCAGGATTTCACACTCTCTCCCAGACTGCAGTGCAGTAGCGCAATCTCGGCTCACTGCAACTTCCTCCTCCCAGGCTCAAGCGATTCTTCTGCCTTCCGAGTAGCCGGGATTACAGGCGCGCACGACTACCACCCGGCTAATTTTTGTATTTTTAGTAGAGACAGGGTTTCATCATGTTGGCCAGGCTGGTCTCAAACTCCTGACCTCAAATGATCCACCTGCCTTGGTCTCCCAAAGTGCTGGGATCACAGGCGTGAGCCACTGCGCCTGGCCGAAAATACAGTCTTATAGGGTGGTTTTAGAGTTGTCAAAATGACTGGGAAATGTTACTGGCATTTAGTTGGTGAAGGTGAGGTTTGTTAAGTGTCCAGCAATGCACACAGGCAATCCTGCATAATCAAGGACTATCCAGCCAGGCGTGTTGGCTCACGCCTATAATCCCAGCACTTTGGGAGGCCGAGGTGGGTGGATCACCTGAGGTCGGGAGTTCAAGACCAGCCTAACCAACATGGAGAAACTCCATCTCCACTAAAAATACAAAATTAGTCGGGCGTGGTGGCGCATGCCTGTAATCCCAGCTACTCAGGAGGCTGAGGCAGGAGAATCACTTGAACCTGGGAGGCAGAGGTTGCCGAGATCATGCCATTGCACTCCAGCTTGGTCAACAAGAGCGAAACTCCATCTCAAAAAACAAAGAACTATCCAACCCAATTGCAATAGTGTCTCCACTGAAGAACACTGGAACCATGCCTGAGCTTGCCACACCATCAGGAAGAGGGAAGACCTAAAAGAAACTAATATTGGAAACAGATTGTGAGGACAGAAAGAATAAAAATTTAATAAAATTTTAAAAATTAAAAAAGAAATTAATATTTATTGAGTGCTTTATCTGTAGCAGGTGACAGAGTGAGGCCCTGTCTTAAAAAAATTTGTTGTAGGCTGGGCGCTGTGGCTTACGCTTGCAATCCCAGCACTTTGGGAGGCTGAGGTGGGTGGATCACTTGAGGCCAGGAGTTCCAGACCAGCCTGGCCAATATGGTGAAACCCCTTCTCTACTGAAAATGCAAAAATTAGCCCGGACTGGTGGTGTGTGGTTGCAGTCCCAGCTACTCAGGTGGTTGAGGCACAAGAATTGCTTGAACCTGGGAGGCAGAGGTTGCAGTTGGGGAACCGAGATCGCGCCACTGTACTCCAGCCTGGGCAACAGAGGGAGACCCTGTCTCAAAAAAAACTGTTGTAAAATATACATTACATTTACCATTTTAAGAATTTTTAAGTGTATAGTTCAATGGCATTAAATACATTCACACCGTTGTTCAACCATTACCACCATCCATCTCCAAAACACTTTCTATATTGCAAAACTGAAACTCTGTGTCCATTAATCAATAACTCTCTATTCTTTAATCCCCTCCTTCCCAGCCATTTCTGGCAACCACCATTCAACTTTCTGTTTCTATGTATTTGATTGCTCTAAATACCTCATAGGAGTGAAATTATACAGCATGTGTCCTTTGGTGACTGGCTTATTTCACTTAGCATAATGCCTTCAAGGTTTAATCCATGTAAAAAATGTCTTCCCTTTTAAGGCTGATTAATTTTCTATTGTATGTATATATCACCTTTTATGTATCCATCCTTCTGTTGATGGACACTCGAGTTGCATCCACCTTTTGACTACTGTGACCAGTGCTGCTAGGAACATGGGTATACAAATATCTGTTAGTGCTCCTGCTTTTGTATTTTTAATGTATATACCCAGAGGTGGAATTGCTGCATCATATGGTAATTCTATTATTATTATTATTTTTTTGAGGTGGAGTCTCGCTCTGTCATCCAGGCTGGAGTGCAGTGGCTCTCGGTTCACTACAACCTCCGCCTCCCGGGTTCAAATGATTCTCCTGCCTCAGCCTTCCAAGTAGCTAGCATTACAGGTGCACACCACCACACTCGGCTAATTTTTGTATTTTTAGTAGAGACAGAGTTTCACCATGTTGGCCAGGCTGGTCTTGAACTCCTGACCTCAGTTGATCCACCCTCGTTGGCTCCCCAAAGTGCTGGGATTACAGACATGAGCCACTGTGCCTGGCCCTTGGCTCTATTTTTAATTATTTTAGAAGCCACCGAATATGGCTATTCTTTTGTTGTTGTTGTTTTGTTTTGTTTTGTTTTTGAGACTCACTCAGGCTGGAGTGCATAGGCACGATCTTGGCTCACTGCAACCTCCCAGGTTCAATTGATTCTCCTGCCTCAGCTTCCTGCATAGCTGGGACTACAGGCATCTGCCACCACGCCCAGCTAATTTTCATATTTTTAGTAGAGGCAGGGTTTCACCACGTTGGCCAGGCTGGTCTCGAACTCCTTACCTCAAATAATCCACCCACCTCAGCCTCCCAAAGTGCTAGGATTACAGACTTGAGCCACCGCACTCGGCCGGAATATGGCCATTCTTAACACAAAGATCTGTGAGCTAAAGAGGCATATTAACTGCTCGCCACCTACCCAATATAAAATGGACACTCCTATTCAAAAGGGGAAGAACAGGAGGTCCATAGCAATCATTGGTTCATAGCAATTCTGAAATTCAATCGGTGCATGTTGCCAGATCTCCCTCCTGTAGGGGCCCAAAATGTTTCTTGATTAGGGCTGGTTCTGCACTGTGGGGATGGCCCTTATTCTACTGTTCTTTGAGGCTCTTGACTCTACCCTCAGAGATTTTGACTGTACTTAGTGAGATATCCTCTTTTCCAATGAAAAGGGCCAGGCTGGGCATTGTGGCTCAAACCTGTAATCCTAGCACTTTGGAAAGCTGAAGCAGGAGGATCACTTGAACCCAGGAGTTCAAGACCAGCCTGGGCAATATAGTGAGACCTCATTTCTAGTTAAAAAAATTTTTTTATTATGAATTTTTTTTTTTTTTTTTTGAGACGGAGTCTCACTCTGTCACCCAGGCTGGAGTGCAGTGGCCCAATCTTGGCTCACTGCAATCTCCGCCTCCTGGGTTCGTGCCATTCTCCTGCCTCAGCCTCCCAAGTAGCTGGGACTACAGGCCCCTGCCACCACGCCCGGCTGATTTTTTATGTTTGTAGTAGAGACGGGGTTTCACCATGTTAGCCAGGATGGTCTTGATCTCCTGACCTCGTAATCCGCCTGCCTGGGCCTCCCAAAGTGCTGGGATTACAGGCGTGAGCCACTGTGCCTGGCTGAATATTTAAAAAATAGAGATGGGGTCTCACTATGTTGTCCAGGCTGATCTTGAGCTCAAGTGATCCACCTGCCTTGGCCTCCCAAAGCGCTGGGATTAGAGATGTGAGCCCCCATGCCTGGCCAAAGAAATTTTTTTTAATTAAAAAAAGAAAAGAAAATGGCCTATGTTTGTAGCTGAGTAGATTCTTCAGGCTGCTTCCTACCCATAGAAACTTGGGGGCCTAGAGGTCTCCTTATAATCTGGTCAGTCTTACTCTATTTAAATTTATTATCATGGCTGGATGAAGTGGCTCATGCCTTAATTCCAGCATTTTGGGAGACTGAGGCAGGCAGATTGTTTCAGCCCAGAAGTTTGAGACCAGCCTGGGCAACACAGCAAAACCCTGTCTCTACAGAAAATACAAAAAACTAGCTGGGTGTGATGGTGTGCACCTGTGGTGCCAGCTACTCAGGAAGTTGAGGTGGGAGGATCACCTGAGCCTGGAAGGTTGAAGCTGCAGTGAGTCGTGATCATGCCACTGCACTCCAGCCTGGGTGACAGAGTGAGACTCTGTCTAAAATATATATATATATATATAGTTATTATTATTATTTTTTAGGCTAGTCAAGTGAAGCAGTGGGAGTGGAGAAGGAACAAACAAATCTATAACTAGTTGTAATCAATCAGTTGCAAATACGTCTGTACTCGGACCAGCTTCAATCTTTATTTATTTTAATAACAGGGGACAAAATCTTGCTGTGTCACCTAGGCTGGAGTGCAGTGGGGATGTCAGCTCACTGCAGCCTCAACCTCCTGGGTTCAAGGGATCCTCCCATCTCAGCCTCCCGAGTAGCTGGGACTACAGATGTGTGCTACCATGCCTGGCTAATTTTTTGATGTTTTGTAGAGAATGAGGTCTCACTATGTTGCTCAGGCTGTTGCTGAACTCCTGGGCTCAAGTGATCCTCCCACTTCAGCCTTCCAAAGTGCTGGGATTATAGGCGTGAGCCACAGTGTTGCCCAGCCTCAGTCTTTTCTTTTCTCTCTTTGTCTTTTTTTTTTTTTCCTCAAGACAGAGTTTCACTCTCATTGCCCAGGCTGGAGTGCAGTGGCATGATCTCGGCTCACTGCAACCTCCGCCTCCCAGATTCAAGTGATTCTTCTGCCTCAGACTTTGGAGTAACTGGGATTACAGGTGCACGGCATTATGACTGGCTAATTTTTGTATTTTTAGTAGAGACGAGGTTTTGCCATATTGGCCAAGCTAGTCTCAAATTCCTGACCTCAGGTAATCTGCCCACCTCGGCTTCCCAAAGTGTTGGGATTACAGGCGTGAGCCACTGCACTCAGCAAGTCTTTTCTTTCTGTAGAGAGAGGGTCTTACTATGGTACCAGGGTTGGTCACCAACTCTTGGCCTCAAGTGATCCTCCTGCCTTGGCCTCTTAAAGTGCTGGGATTGCAGGCATTAGCCACTACATCTGGCCCAGTCTCAGTATTTTTTAATCCAAGCAGATACAAATTCCTTAAAAAATTTTGTGGGCTTTCTATGTATCCAGTTTATGGTCCTCTCCATTAGATATAAGTCACATTCACAATTCTTTCTGAGACAGGCCCACTCTTTATACTTATTCATAACTGTTTGGGAATTAGTTCTCTTTGGGACCATATTTTTCAGATTCCTAGAAGTCCTTTTGTCTGGGAGCCCACTAGGCACAACCTTTAACTGTTTTTGAAATCTTAGCAAAGGGTTTTTCTTTTTTTTTTTTTGAAATGGAGTCTTGCTCTGTTGCCCAGGCTGGAATGCAGTGGTGCAATCTCAGCTCACTGCAACCTCTGCTTCCCAGGTTCAATCAATTCTCTGCCTCACCTTCCCGAGTACCTGGGATTACAGGCGCCCACCACCATGCCCGACTAATTTTTTTTGTATTTTTAGTAGAGACTGGGTTTCACCATCTTGGCCAGGCTGGTCTTGAACCCTGACCTCGTGATCCACCCACCTCGGCCTCCCAAAGTGCTGGGATTACAGGTGTGAGCCACCACGCCTGCCCAGCAAAGGTTTTTTTTTTTGTTTTGTTTTGTTTTAATGTTTTGAGACAAAGTCTCACTCTTCCACCCAGGCTGGAGGGCAGTTGTGGGATCACGGCTCACAGCAGCCTCGGCCTCCTGGGCTCAAGTGATCCTCCCACCTCAGCCTCTCCAGTAGTTGGGACCACAGGTTTGTGCCACCACACCTGGCTAATTTTTGTGTTTTTTGTAGAGATGGGTTTTTGCTGTTGCCCAGGCTGATCTCAAACTCCTGGGTTCAGCCTCCCAAGGTGCTGAGATTACACACATGAGTCACTGCACCCCGCCAGCAAAGGGTCTCATAGAGCCCTAAGGCCATTCCTGACTCTGATAATCTTTTGCAGGCTGGATCAGCTGGAGATGCGAACAAGTTTTGCTTTCCAACAAAAGCGAGTCCTGCATGTTCTGTTTCCTCTAAATTTTGCTTGCTAGCCACATTTCCTTCTTTACCCTCAACTCTCTCATAGCACTTTATCACATGCGGCTGGGACTAACTGACTGGTGCTTTCATCATTCTGCTTGAAAAGATCCAAAAGTTCATTAGGCACATTTTCTGTCTTCCAAGTTGCCACGGGTGACAGTTTTGCCAATTTGTTTCACTGCTGTATAACACAAACCACCATTTCCAGTCTGCAGTAGCAGTTTTTCACCTCTTTCCCAACCTCTGCTAATGCTTCGTTAATGATTTTCCCAGTCTTTGCTAACAGTTTTCATGCTGCTTTTTCAACCTCTACCCATTGCCCCCTCCTGAAACCAAAGCCACATATTTTAGATTTGTTCAGGCTTCACTTCATGCCCGGTACCAATAATGATACCAATCAGGGTTCAGTCAAGGAAGCAGAGATGTCAAGGGTATTGTGTAAGTGGGGGACAGGGGGAAAAAAGAGCATTGCAGAGATAAGGGATTTATTTTAGAAATTGGAGACATAAGTCTGGGCAATATTGCAAGACTTCTCTACTAAAGAAAACAAAATTAGCTGGGTGTCGTGGGATGCACCTGTAGTCCTAAACTACTCAGGAGGCTGATGTGGGAGGATCGCTTGAACCCAGGAGTTGGAGGCTGCAGTGAGGTCTGATTGACAGACAGAGGAAAAAAAATTAGACACATTACACAAATGTAAGAGAAATGAGGGAAGTGAAATTTTGGGAGGGAGTTGAAGGGTCAAAAAGAGTCATCAACATCTGGGTGCAGTGGCTCATGCCTGTACTCCCAGCACTTTGGGAGGCCGAGGCAGGAGGATCACTTGAGGCCAGGAGTTGGAGACCAGCCTGGGCAACATAGTGAGAACCCGCCTCTAAAACAACAACAACAACAAACTAGCCAGGTGTGGGTGGCACATGCTTGTAGTCCCAGTTACTTGGGAGGCTGAGGTGGGAGAATCCCTTGAACCCAGGAGTTTGAGGTTGCAGTGAGCCATGATTGTACTGTCGCACTCCAGGCTGGGAGACAAAACAAAACCAACTCTAAAAAAAAAAAAAAAAAAAAAAAAGTCATCATTCAATTGGCTGGAAGCATCAAAATGGGTAGACAAGTTGGGGCTGCAGAGAAATCTGAGAGGCCAAGCACCGTTCAGGCCCTGCAGTGGGACCTTACCGGGAGAGCTCACAGAAGGGTCTCTGGGAAGCTTTCACCTCCACGGGTCTGCACACGCACACTATACCCAGGTGGTTTACCTGGGAGGTTGAGCTGAATGCCGTGTGAAAGAGAGTGATGATCAGCTGGGGCCTTGTCAGGCACCTGGGAGTCTGTCCACACACGAGACCGTAGACCTGCTGAGGGCAATGACTGCTGCTTCACTTCTGCTTTCCAAAATTCACTCAAGTTCCTTTTTTGGTCAATTCTAACTTGGAACAGACCAAGAAAGGGATTTTGGGACTTGTCATTAATTACGTTGACAATAGCACAATCAATGCAGACTGCGTACATTTTCCCACGTCTCCTGGGAAAATGGTACCACTCTAAGGTCCATTGTGAGAGGCATAAAAGTTTTAGAAATCCGGGCCAGGTAAGGTGGCTCACACCTGTAATCTCTGGGAGGCCGAGGCAGGTGGATCACTTGAGGTTAGGAGTTTGAGACCAGCCTGGCCAACATGGTGAAACCCTGTCTCTACTAAAAATACAAAAAAATTAGCTGGGTGTGGTGGCAGGTGCCTGTAATCCCAGCTACTCAGTAGGCCGAGGCAAGGAGAATCGCTTGAACCTAGGAGGCAGAGGTTGCAGTGAGCTGAGATCGCGCCACTGCACTCCAGCCTGGGTGACAGAGCGAGACTCCATCTTAAAATAAAAAATAAAATAATAAAATAAAATAAGTTATAGAAATCCAGGCGTGTGTCGGGGGGGAGTGGAATAGAGAGGAGTGAAGGATAGCGCTGTTACGGTTTTGAATGATTTGTCCAGCTCTATTTTCTGCTGGAAAATCGAGTTCAGCCTGACTGTCTTTGGTGTCCGAGAATTATCTACGCTTGTGGTTTTCATTTTTTTTTTTTGAGATGGAGTCTCACTCTGTCGCCCAGGCTAGAGTGCAATGGCGAGATCTCATCTCACTGAAACCTCCACCTCCCAGGTTCCAGAGATTCTCCTGCCTCAGCCTCCTGAATAGCTGGGATTACAGGCATGTGCCACCATGCCCAGCTAATTTTTATATTTTTAGTAGAGACGGGAGTTTCACCATGTTGGCCAGGCTGGTCTTGAACTCCTGACCTCAGGTGATCCATCCGCCTTGGCCTCCCAAAGTGGTAGGATTACAGGCGTGAGCCACCGAACCTGGCTACATTTGTGGTTTTCAACATCTGATTTCACATTTACTTTTAGGCCCCCCATCATCTGTCTTGTATTCCTGCTACTCCATTAAAAGTGATCTTATTAAGAATACTAGCCAGAAACAGTGGCTCATGCTTGTAATCCCAGCATTTCAGCAGGCTGAGGTGGGAGGATTGCTTGAGCCCAGGTTGAGACCAGCCTGGGCAACATAGTGAGATCCCATCTCTCCAAAAAATAAAAAAGAAAATTAGCTGGGGGTGGTAGCATGCACCTGTAGGTAGTCCCAGCTACGTGGGAGGCTGAGGTGGGAGGATCCCTTGACTCTGGGAGGTCGAGGCTGCATGCAGTGAGCTGAGACTGTGCCCATGCATTCCACCCTGGGTGACAGAGGAAGACTCTGTTTCAATTAAAAAAAAATACTAATGACTGGATGCTAAATCCAGTTGGTAATTTTTGTATTTTAACTTATTTGATTTTTTTTGCAGGAATAGAGTGAGGAAAGTGTCAACTGTAACTGTTTCCTCCTTTATATTCTTTCTGAGGTTTCTTCTTTCAGGATTTCTTTTTTTTTTTTGTTTTTGAGATGGAGCCTCACTCTGTCGCCCAAGCTGGAGTGCAATGGCTCCATCTTGGCTCACTGCAACCTCCACCTCCCGGGTTCAAGCGATTCTCCTGCCTCAGCCTCCTGTGTAGCTGGGATTACAGGCATGTGCCACCATGCCTGGCTAATTTTTGTATTTATAGTAGAGATAGGGTTTCACTATGTTGGCCAGGCTGGTCTCGAACTCCTTACCTCAAGTGATCCGCCCACCTTGGCCTCCCAACGTGCTGAGATTACAGGCATGAGCCACTGTGCCTAGTCAAGACTTCTTTTATTCTGTCTGTCTCTTAAATATGTGTATGCAGGGCTCTCTTGTATCCACTGTTGTGTGGAGTTGGCTCCCAGCAGCTCATAAAAACTAATTGGGTGCATCTCTTCACAATTCTAGGCTCAGTGATGACAAGTTGGTAGCTTGAAGTTGACCACAGACATCAGCAAATGCTACAAATCAGGGCTCCTTTAGCTGGAGAGATGATTGTTAAACACTTAACTGTCCATCACTTCTTCCATTCCTGCTCTTCACAGCCTGCCTGGGTAATCCCCAGTTACAGTCTCAAGCACCATCCCTATACTGATGCCCATCACATCTTTCATCTCCTGTTAAGATCTGTCTTTAGGCCTAGTTTTCCAAATAACTCTGACATCACTTGGCTGTTCCCCAAGCATATTATATTTCCCCTTAAAACTGCTCTTTAAAAAAAAAATTCTTTGGCCAGGCACAGTGGCTCACGCCTGTAATCCCAGCACTTTGGGAGGCTAAGGTGGGCAGATCACAAGGTCAGGAGTTCAAGACCAGCCTGACCAACATGGTGAAACCTGTCTCTAGTAAAGATACAAAAATTAGCTGGGTGTGGTGGCATGCATCTGTAACCCCAGCTACTGAGGAGGCTAAGGCAGGAGAATCATTTGAACCCTGGAGGCGGAGGTTGTGGTGAGCCGAGATCGCGCCACAGCATTCCAGCCTGAGTGACAGGGCGAGACTCCATCTCAAAAAAAAAAAAATTATTTGTCTCAGTATACAACACCATTTTCCCCTGCTTGTTCACCCCTCATTGCCACACTCTTCATTCACACAATTTTTTTTAACAAGTTTATTTTTAGAGGTGGGGTCTTGCTATGTTGCCCAGGCTGGTCTCAAACTCCTGATCTCAAATGATCCTCCTACCCTGGTCTCCCAAAGTGCTGGAATGACAGGCTTGAGCTACTGTGTCTGACCTCCAATATGGTCTCTATGCTTCAGCCCAAATGATCTTTCAGACGCTAAGATATGGTCACATCACTCCCTTGTTTAAAACCCTTGAATGGCTCTCCATGTGTGCCACGTAAACTAAACTGGATAAAAGCCCAGTTTAGTTTACAAGGTACACAGACTCTTTATGTTAGGGCCTTGTTTACTTTTTTAGTCTCACAGCTTATCATACCTTCCCCTGACATTTTTTACTCTAGTCACTTCCCACCAAGATCCTTCCCCTGTCACCTAGGCTGCAGTGCAGTGGTGTGATCTTGGCTCACTGCAACCTCCGCTTCCCAGGTTCAATCGATTCTCCTGCCTCAGCCTCCTGAATAGCTGGGATTACAGGCATGTGCCACCATGCCCGGCTAATTTTTGTAGTTTCAGTAGAGATGGGATTTCTCCATATTGGTCAGGTTGGTCTCGAACTCCTGACCTCAGTTAATCCACCCGCCTCAGCCTCCAAAAGTGCTGGGATTACAGGTGTGAGCCAACGCACCGGGCCTCACTCCCTCATTCTTTAATTCAGAAATCACTTCTGTGTGGCAGAGAAAATGCTATGTGTTCACCAAACCATTTCATTTCCTTCCTGGGATCCAGAAAACCTACATTACCCATTTCTCTTGCATCTTGGTGGGGCCATGTGGCTCGTTCTGAAGAACGGAATGTAAGCGAAAGTTGTGGGTCTGGCCAGGCACGGTGGCTCACGCCTATAATCCCAACACTTTGGGAGGCCAAGATGGGAGGATCACTTGAGGTCAGGAGTTCGAGACCAGCCTGACCAACATGGCAAAACCCCGCCTCTACTAAAAATACAAAAGTTAGCTGGGTGTGGTGGCACATGCCTGTAATCCCAGCTACTCCTGAGGCTGAGGAAGGAGAATCACTTGAACCCGGGAGGCAGAGGTTGAGCCATGATCGCGCCACTGCACTCCAGCCTTGGTGACAGAGCGAGACTCCATCTCAACAACAACAACAACGACAACAACAAAAAAAAAAAAAAAAAAAAAGAAAGAAAGAAAAGAAAATGAAATCTGCTGGTGCAGAACAAAAATATAAATATTTAATATTAATTAATTGTGTTAAATCATTGATATTTAGGATTCTTTGTTTTACCAGCTGGCAATAAATGTCCTGATTAATGTACTTCGGGAAGTTTTTTCTATATTTCCTTTAGACTTGGTTGGATACCTCTCTATCTGTTTCCGAAGCACTCTGTACTTATCCTTTTTTTTTTTTTGGTAGTGATGGGGTCTCACTATGTTGCTCAGGTTCGTCTTGAACTCCTGGGCTCAAGCGATCCTCTTGCCTCAGCCTTTTAAAGTGCTGTGAATACAGGCATGGGCTCCTGTGCCTCACCACAGAGTCTCTCTTTTAAAACTGTCCATCACCCTCCAATTATTCCAGGATAATGGGAGCTTATTCAGTTCAAAGTGATCAGGTCTGCTCTCAAACATGAAGTAGCAAAAAAGCTACAGAATTAAATAGTTCCTCAGTGGGCTCTGGTTTAGGGTTGCTGCTTTTTTTTTTTTTTGAGATGGAGTCTCACTCTTGCCTGGGCTGGAGTGCAGTGGCATGATCTCGGCTCACTGCAACCTCCGGCTCCTTGGTTCAAGTGATTCTCCTGCCTCAGCCTCCTGAGTAGCTGGGATTACAGCCATGCACCACTTATGCCTAACTAATTTTTGTATTTTTAGTAAAGATGGGGTTTCCCATGTTGGTCAGGCTGGTCTCGAACTCCTGACCTCGCAATCCACCCACCTTGGTCTCCCAAAGTGCTGGGATTACAGGTGTGAGGCACCACGCCCGGCTGGGTTGCTGCTTCTTATATCATCACCTGGTGGTTATCATTGCTGAAGGGTGATTGAGCCCAGGCCCGGCCCCACTGCTGGAATGATGCTACTGCTATTTCAGAGATTCAGATCTCTGCAGATACCCACATACGGGTTCCCAGAGAATCTCTCTTCTAGTTCACATTCATGTTCAGTCATTATTCCCAAGATAGAACTAC
This sequence comes from Pongo abelii, assembly GCF_028885655.2. Classification (NCBI taxonomy): domain Eukaryota; kingdom Metazoa; phylum Chordata; class Mammalia; order Primates; family Hominidae; genus Pongo; species Pongo abelii. The sequence goes on along the minus strand of NC_071993.2, from coordinate 21,585,953 downwards.
TGGGACAAAGTAGCTGGATCCAGAGATCCAGAGAGGTTTGCCATCCTCAATTTCACACTCTGCAGGAGCGATTCCTCCTGTATGGCCTTCTAGGCCCTGGTCACCTGTGCAGAATTCTTCTCTGTCTCATGGTGAGTTTATCCCTTTGAAGCCTTTGATGTCCTTTGTTTCCACCAGTTCTCAAGCCTTCTGAGTGGTTGCAAGGACATTGAATCTCAATGAGAAGTGTCCAGAGTTTGTTTGCTTTCTTCCCAGGATGCTTCTTGGTCCCCATGCAGATTTACTCCTAGTGACTACCTCTGTACACCAAGCTTCGAGGGACAGACTTTGTCAGGTCACCAAAGGTCCTCTTATCCCTTCTCCCAGAGCAGTAGGTGCCTGTTCATCATATATTTACATAACCAAGGAAGGCCAGTCATCGATTTTCCCTGAACAAAAAGCAGATACATTCTAAAATGATTTTTTCTGTTCAGTGAAACCAACAGTTCTTAAACTTTTTGGTCTCAGCATCTCATTTCTACTCTTAAAAAAAACAAGCTTTGATTTTGTGAGTTCTATTTATCGATGTTTACTATATTAGAAATTAGAGAAACTTTAAAAATATATAATCATTAATTCATTTTAAAATAACAAAAACCCTATACATGTTAGCACAAATGACATGTATTTTATAAAAATAACTATTTATTCCAAAACAAAAAGAATTTAGTGAGAAGAATGATGTTTCACATTTTTGCAAATTTCTTTTAATATTTGGTCTAATAAAAGACACCTGGGGCCGGGCACGGTGGCTCACGCCTGTAATCCCAGCACTTTGGGAGGCCAAGGCGGGCGGATTACCTGAGGTCGGGAGTTCGAGACCAGCCTGACCAACATGGAGAAACCCCGTCTCTACTAAAAATACAAAATTAGCCGGGTGTGGTGGTACATGCCTGTAATCCCAGCTACTAGGGAGGCTGAGGCAGGAGAATCGCTTGAACCTGGGAGGCAGAGGTTGCGGTGAGCTGAGATCGCACCATTGCACTCCAGCCTGGGCAACAAGAGCAAAACTCCATCTCAAAAAAAAAAAAAAAAAGACACTTGGCTCTCATAGTTGCTTTTGCAATCAATCTGTTGCAATGTTATTTTGGTTGAAGTAGTTGAAGAAAATTCCGCCTTACATAGACATAAAGCTGGAAAATAGAGGAGTATTTTAGTAGCATTTTTAGATAATCATAGGTATTATTCTTTGGTACCCTACCAAAACTTGACAAGTGGTAACTTCTTAAAATGTAGTTGCAATGTATAATCTGCATTCATATCAATGAACTTTTTGTACTCTGTTATATTAAAATTCATTGATTTATTTTGCCTTATAAATGGATCTTTTGCCCATACATAATTTTGTAACGTCATGAACTGGTAATGTGGAAAATATTGGTTCCCTGAATCATGCAGATCTTCCAAAGATTGGCGCTTTTCATTACACAATATTAAAAGAATCACATTTGTTATTATCACCATTGATCTCAGCAGAAAAGTTTTAAGTATTGGGAAGGTTTTAAGCTCACAGTGGCAGATTCAAGTTTTTGAAAATCCAGTTTTTGCTTGAAAGGTCAAATTTTATTACTGGAAACCAACACTGTCAGCTGTATTCCTTAAAGTGATAGTTTCAGTTCATTTAATATTGAGACAATGTGCCAAACACCGAAGCCTAAATAATCATACATCTGTCAGTTGTTCTTGCAAGTAAAAATGGTGTTCCAGTTGAGTGTGGTGGTGCACACCTGTAATCCCAGCAATTTGGGAGGCTGAGGAGGGCAAATCACTTGAGCTCAGGAGTTCGAGGCCAGCCTGGGCAACTTGGTGAAAGCCTGTCTCTACAGAAAAAGTAAAAATTAGCTGGGTGTGGTGGCATGTGCCTATAGTCTCAGCTATTTGGGAGGATGAGATGGGAGGATTGCTTGAGCCCGGGAGGTCAAGGCTGCAGTGAGCTCTGATAGTGCCACTGCCCTCCAGCCTGGGGGCCAGAGTGAGACCCTCTCTTAAGAAAAAAAAAAAAACAAGGGAAGGGTCAGAGGGTAGGATGCTTTGAAAATGAGATTTTGGAGGTAGAAAAAAGCTTCTCAGGCTGGGCACAGTGGCTCAAGCCTGTAATCCCAGCACTTTGGGAGGCTGAGGCAGGCAGATCATGAGGTCAGGAGTTCAAGACCAGCCTGGCCAACATAGTGAAACCCTGTCTCTACTAAAAATACAAAAAATAAGCTGGGCGTGGTGGTGGGCACCTGTAATCCCAGCTACTCAGGAGGCTGGGGTAGGAGAATTGCTTGAACCCAGGAGGCAGACGTTGCAGTGAGCTGAGATGGCAACACTGCACTCCAGCCTGTGCAACAGTGTGAGACTCCATCTTAAAAAAACAAAAAAGAAAGAAAAAAAGAAAAAAGCTTCCCAGGGCCGGTGAGGTGGCTCACGCCTGTGATCCTAGCACTCTGGGAGGCTGAGGCGGGTGGATCACTTGAGGTCAGGAGTTTCAGACCAGCCCGGCCAATGTGGTGAAACCCAATCTCTACTAAAAATACAAAAATTAGCCAGGCTTGGTGGTGGGCACCTGTAATCCCAGCTACTCCGGAGGCTGAGGCAGGAGAATCGCTTGAACTTAGGGTTCAGAGGTTGCAGTGAGCTGAGATTGTGCTAACTGCACTGCAGCCTGGGTGGCAGAGTGAGACGCCATCTCAAAAAATATATGTATATATATATATATATAAATAAAGAAGGCCGGGCACTGTGGCTCATGCCTGTAATTCCAGCAGTTTGGGAGGTCTAGTCGAGCAGATTGAGACCAGGAGTTCGAGACCAGCCTGACCAACATGGTGAAACCCCATCTCTACTAAAAAAAAAAAAAAAAAAAAGCCCAGTGTGGTGGCACGCACTTGTAATCCCAGCTACTCAGGAGGCCATGGCAGGAAAAGAGCTTGAATCCGGGAGGCAGAGGTTACAGTGGGCCGAGATTGTGCCACTGTACTCTAGCCTGGGCAACAGAGCAAGACTCCGTCTTAAAAAAAAAAAAAAAAAAAAGGAAAGAAAGAAAAGAAAGAAAAACGCTTCACAAGATGATATGTGAGAGGGATTGAGAATTCAGCAGGTACAGGACATTGGAACAAGAGATGAGAAGAAAGTTGTTTTCTATAGAATCCCCAGATATATTGGAGGGGATCCCAGGTCTCCTGTCATATATGAGATGGTATTTGAATCATCTGAATTCAAATATCATGGTATAGAATTGTATTAGGCCATTCTTGCATTGCTATGAAGAAATACCTGCTGGGCACAGTGGCTCACGCCTGTAATCCCAGCACTTTGGGAGGCTGAGGCAGGTGGATCACTTGAAGTCAGCCTGGCCAACATGGTGAAACCCCATCTGTACTAAAAATAGAAAAATTAGCCAGGTGTGGCGGTGGGTGCCTGTAATCCCACCTACTCGGGAGGCTGAGGCAGGAGAATTGCTTGAACCCAGGGGGCAGAGGTTGCAGTGAGCCAAGATTGAGCCACTGCACTCCAGCCTGCGTGACAGAGATTCCGTCTCAAAAAAAAAAAAAAAAAAAAAGAAATAAGAAATACCTGAGACTGGGTAATACATATAAAAAAGAGGTTTCACTGGTTCACGACTCTACAGGTTGTACAGGAAGCATAGTGGCACCTGTGTCTGGGGAGTCCTTGGGAAGTTTTGAATCATGGTGGAAGGTGAAGGGGGAGCACGTGTCTCACATGGTGAAAGCAGGAGTAACACAGAGAGTTGGGGAGAGGAGTCACACACTTTTAAATGACCAGAACTTGTGTGAAATCCCTCACTATCGTGAGGGGAGCACCAAGGGGATGGTGCTAAACCATTCATGAGAAATCCACCCCTGCGCCGGGCATGGTGGCTCACGCCTGTAATCCCAGCACTTTGGGAGGCCAAGGCGGGTGGATCACAAGGTCAGGAGATCGAGACCATCCTGGCTAACACGGTGAAACCCCGTCTCTACTAAAAACACAAAAAATTAGCCAGGCGTAGTGGCAGGCGCCTGTAGTACCAGCTACTCAGGAGGCTGAGGCAGGAGAATGGCTTGAACCCGGCAGGCGGAGGTTGCAGTGAGCCGAGATCACGCCACTGCACTCCATCCTGGGTGACAGAGTGAGACTCCGTCACAAAAAAAAAAAAAAAGAGAAATCCACCCCCATGGTTCAATCACCTCCCACCAGGCCCTACCTCCAATACTGGCGATTATGGTTCGACATGACATTTAGGTGGGGACTAACATAGAAACTATCTCAGAATAAACCCTGCAGGACGGAGGATTGGCATCCAGGTGGCTGATCTCTGGGTTCCATTTTGGGATCCTGTCTAAAGCAGTTTTGAACTCTGGTGCCATACCCAGCTGCACGTTGGCTTCAGTCATCCCTCTAGAGCTGAGCCAAGAGTGCATCTTTGCTAGGAATACTACGCTTAACCAGCCATTGTTAACAAATTAATCTGTGCAGAATATTTTGGTTCTTGAAGGAGACTTCAAAGTCAGATAATTTTTTTTTTTGAGATGGAGTCTTGCTGTCTCCCAGGTTGGAGTGCAGTGGCACAATCTCGGCTCACTGCAACCTCTGCCTCCTGGGTTCAAGCGATTCTCCTACCTCAGCCTCCCAGGTAGCTGGGATTACAGGTGTGCGCCACCACACCAGGCTAATTTTTGTATTTTTGGTAGAGACAGGGTTTCACCATGTTGGTCAGGCTGGTCTCGAACTTCTGACCTCAGGCGATCTGCCTGAGACCTCCCAAAGAGCTGGGGTTACAGAGAATTCTTTTAAACTACTTGAGATGATCCTTGAAGAAATAGTTTAAGAAAGGAGGTTTTAGGCTGGGCTCAGTGGCTCATGCCTGTTCAAGACCAGACCAGCCTGGCCAAGATGGTAAAACTCTGTCTCTACTGAAAATACAAAAATTAGCTGGGCGTGGTGGCACGCAGCTGTAATCCCAGCTACTCGGGAGGCTGAGGCAGACAATTGCTTAAACTCGGGAGGCGGAGATTGTAGTGAGCCAAGATCGAGCCATTGCACTGCAGCCTGGGCGATAGAGCGAGACTTTCTCTCAAAAAAAAAAAAAAAAAAAAAAAAGAAAGGAGGTTTTAGGCAGAAGGTATGCAGTATTGTGTGAACTTCCTGGCATGGTGAAGACCAAAAAATTCATTGCAGAAATAGCAAGTGAGAGAGGATCACAGGTTCCTGGGCAGGCAGGCTTTGATTGGTCTTTTTTTTTTTTTTTTTTTGAGAGACAGAGTCTTGCTCTGTTGCCCAGTTTGGAGTGCAGTGGTGCAGTGGTGCAGTGGTGCAGTGGTGCGATCTCAGCTCACTGCATCCTTCACCTCCCAGGCTCAAGTGACTCTCCTGCCTCAGCCTCCTGAGTTGCTGGCATTGGAGTTGCACGCCACCACATCTGGATAATTTTTGTGTTTTTAGTAGAGGTGAGGTTTCACCATATTGGCCAGGCTGGTCTCAAACTCCTGGCCTCAAGTCATCCACCCACCTCAGCTTCCCAAAGTATTGGGATTACAGGTGTGAGCCACTGTGCCCGGCCTGATTGGTCCAGTGTTCTTACCCTGCTCCACTTACTAGGAGAGGACTTCCTAGAGACTGGGTCTAGACTACGAGGCGAGCACCTAGACTATAGTGGAGCCCCTGGAGGAGGCAGGAGGGATATTCTGCCAGAAACAGTGAATATGGAATTAGGACGAATGTTAAGGACTTTGATTTAGTGACTTGGCCACACCACAGAGATGCCCCAGTAGTGGCAGATCTCTGGGAGAGAGAAGTGAAAGACAGGGACTGAAGTCATGTATTGGCTTCAAAGCTTTAGATGCCTGGTAGCGTTGGCTGGTTGTTGGCACCACTTGGGTAAGCTGTTCCCTATTGTGGAGGTAGCTGGAACTCATACATCAAAAAAAAAGAATTTTTTTTTTGAGACAGGGTCGTGCTCTATTGCCCAGGCTGGAATGTAGTAGTGTGATCATGGTTCACAGCAACCTGAAACTCCTGGGCTCAAGCGATCCTCCCACTTCAGCCCCCCTGAATAGCTGGGACCACAGGCATATGCCACTGTACCCAGCTAATTTTTAAATTTTTTGTAGAGATGGGGTCTGACTGTGTTGTCCAGGCTGGTCTTGAACTCCTGGGCTCAAAGAATCCTCCTGCCTTGGCCTCTCAAAATGTTGGGATTACAGACGTGAGCCATTGCGCCTGGCTCAAATTTTTTGATTGAGTACTGACTAGAAGGAGAAAAGACATCCCCATTCCTGTTACTAGTAGAAAGGGTTTTGAAAAGAGCTCTAAGGAGGGCTTTGTAGGGAAAAACAGGCTTAATTAGAGCCAGCAACTGCTGCTACTGTTCACAGTGATAAGTAGCATATGCAGGAGGCAGGAATGAGAGTTGAGCCTAAGAATCCAGTGAAATCAAGATATAAGAATTGGAGGTCACTAGGAGAAATGCAATCCCCTCTTCTCCCCAAGAATCCTTGAAGATATTGGGAGGGACACTAGTTTTCCCTTGTATATAGGGTTGGAAAGTGAGTTATTTTAATATAAATTTTTTTTTCTGGCCAGGTGCTACCATTTGTGTGAGGAAAAAATAATGTGTAAACTTCTATATTAAACAAATGTTTAATATCTCTTGAAGGATACTCAAGAAATTGATAACAATGGTGGCTGGGAGCCACTAGGATTAGTGGCTCACACCTGTAATCCCAGCATTTTGGGAGGCTGAGGCAGGTGGATCACCTGAGGTCAGGAGTTCAAGATCAGCCTGACCAATATGGTGAAACCCCGTCTCTACTAAAAATACAAAAATTAGCTTGGTATGGTGGCCGGCACCTGTAGTCCCAGCTACTCGGGAGGCTGAGTCAGGGGAATCGCTTGAACCCAGGAGGCAGAGGTTTTAGTTAGTCGAGATTGCGCCACTGCACTCCAGCCTGGGCCACACAGCAAGACTCCGTCTCAAAAAAAAAAAATTTTTTTTTCTTTATTTCATTGTAAATGTTTTCTTGCTTAAACAATTCTTTTTTTTTTTTGAGACAGGGTCTCACTCTGTCGCCCAGGCTGGAGTGCAGTGGCGTGATCTTGGCTCACTGCATGCTTTGCCTCCTGGGTTCATGCCATTCTCTTGTCTCAGCCTCCCGAGTAGCTGGGACTACAGGCGCCTGCCACCACGCCCGGCTAATTTTTTGTATTTTTAGTAGAGATGCGACTTCACCGTATTAGCCAGGATGATCTCCTGACCTCGTGATCTGCCCACCTCGGCCTCCCAAAGTGCTGGGATTACAGGCGTGAGCCACCACTCCCGGCCAACAATTCTTATGTAATTGCTTTTTTTTTTTTTTTTTTTTTTGAGATGGAGTCTCACTCTATTGGCAGGCTGGAGTGCAGTGGCGCGATCTTGGCTCACTGCAACCTCCACCTCCTGGATTCAAGCAATTCTCCTGCCTCAGGCTCCCGAGTAGCTGGGACTACAGGTGCGCGCCACCATTCCCGGCTAATTTTTGTATTTTTAGTAGAGACAGTGTTTCACCATGTTGGCCAGGATGGTGTAATTGCTTATTTTTAATGTTTATTTTATTTTGATATTTTATTTTATCTTGAGATGGGGTCTTGGTAGGTTGTCCAGTTTGGTCTCAATTTCTTAGGCTTAAGGGATCCTACCACCTCACCCTTCCAAGTTGCTGGGATTACAAGCACATGCCATCATGCCCAGCTCATTTTTTAAACTAACCTTAATTTTTAAACATGGCATAAAATTCAAAATGTTCAAAAGGGCATATAATGAAAAATAAGCATCCTTTCCTCTTCGGTTTCCTAGCTATGTAGGTATCACTGTTATCTTTTTTTGTTTGTTTGTTTGTTTTTGAGACAGAGTCCTGCTGTGTCACCCAGGCTGGAGTGCAGTGGTTCGATCCCAGCTTACTGCAATCTCTGCCTCCCGGGTTCAAGCAATTCTCCTGCCTCAGTCTCCACAATACCTGGGATAACAGGCACATACCACCAGGCCCAGCTAATTTTTGTATTTTTAGTAGAGACAGGGTTTCACCATGTTGGCCAGGCTGATCTTGAACTCCTGACCTCAGGTGATCCACCTGCCTCAGTCTACGAAGGTGCTGAGATTACAGGTGTGAGTCACTAATCCTAGCGGCTCCCAGCCACCATTGTTATCAATTTCTTGAGTATTCTTCAAGAGATATTAAACATTTAACATAGAAGTTTACACATTATTTTTTCCTCACACAAATGGTAGCATACTTTGCATAACCTTCTGTATTTTTTTTTTCATGTAATGGTATATGTTGGTTTTATCTTTCCATATTACTACAGATAGAGCCTCCTCCCCCACTTTTAACAGATTTTTGGCTGCATAGTATTTCATGTTTAGAAGTACCATTATTTACTTAACTAATCCTTCAAAAGTAATTTTGCAAATGTGCCAGTATGTTTATAGGATAAATCCCTAAGAGTAGAATTGCTAGATAAAATACACGTGTGCTTAAAATTTTAGTGGACATTCTCACATGACCCGTTTTACGGATTGTATTAATTTGCAGTTCCACAGGATAATTTTTTTTTTTTTTTTTTGAGACAAGGTCTTGCTCTGTCGCCCAGGCTGGAGTACAGTGATGCAATCATGGCTCACTGCAGTCTCGAGTCTCGACCTCCTGGGCTCAAGCAGTCCTCCTTCCTTAGCCTCCTGCCTTAGCCTCCTGGGTAGCTGGGCCTACAGGCATGTGCCACAACACCTGGCTTCCACAGGATATTTTAATCTTTTTTTTTTTCTTTTTGAGACAGAGTCTCAGTCTGTCACCCAGGCTGGAGTACAGTGGTGCGATCTCGGCTCACTGCAACCTCTGCCTCCTGGGTTCAAGCGATTCTCCTGCCTTAGCCTCCTGTGCACCTGGGATTACAGGCACACGCCACCATGCACCATGCCTGACTAATTTTTGTATTTTTAGTAGAGACGGGTTTTCACCATGTTGGTCCGGCTGCTCTCAAACTCCTGACCTCGTGATCCACCTGCCTCGGCCTCCCAAAGTGCTGGGATTACAGGTGTGAGCCACCATGCCTGGCCTGATATTTTAATCTTAAAGGATAGATTGACCCAAGATGACCGAAGAACCTGGGGGGTCAGGCAGGCTGCTGATTTTTGGCTTACACACAAATAACCTGCCTGTTTGGTATGGCTTTGGGATATTTCATAGCTGTGGATGCCCGTGTTGATTATTCCAGGTGGGTACTCTTCACTAGTTTCTTTGCCTGACTCCCTCTTCTGTCCACTCTTTTTTTTTTTTTTTGAGTCGGAGTCTCAATCTGTCGCCCAGGCTGGGGTGCAAAGGGTTCAAGCGATTGTCCTGCCTCAGCCTGCCAAAGTGCTGGGATTACAGGTGTGAGCCACTGTGCCTGGCCTTCTGTCCACTCTTTAAGCCTTTTTCTTCCCTGTTTTGTGTGTTTCCCTGGGTGATTGGATTCTTTCTGTGGCGTCATGCTTCACAGATGCCTTCCAGATCTGTATCTTCAGATGCAAACCCATATCCTCTTTGTGCCCATCTGTATACTATTGTGTAGAGAGACAAATCCCATTTCTCCACTCTAGGAAACTTTTAGAGGCAGGAACAGATTTATTTATTTATTTATTTTTATTTTTTATTTTTTGAGACGGAGTCTTGCTCTGTCACTCAGACTGGAGTGCAGTGGCATAATCGTGGCTCACTGCAACTTCTGCCTCCCAGGTTCAAGCAATTCTCCTGCCTCAGCCTCCCACGTAGCTGGGATTACAGGCACGTACCATCATGCCCGGCTAATTTTTGTATTTTTAGTACAAGACAGGCTTTCACCATGCTGGCCAGGCTGGTCTTGAACTCCTGAACTCAAATGATCTGCCTGCCTCAGCCTCCCAAAATCTTGGGATTACAGGCGCGAGTCACTGCGCCTGACCTCTAGGGTACATTCTGGTGTATTTGAGGGAAAAGGAATGCTCCATCCATATGAAGACGGGGTGGTAGCAGAAGCTTTAGAAGAAGCCAGCGACTGGTCAGGGTTGAACTGCAGTTCATAGTTTGACGTCTTGGCTTTATATTGGAGGGTGAAAACATCATAGTCCCAAAGGCCTTCGCTGGAAAAAGAAAATAAAGTAGTGAGTGTACCATTGCTGCAGCTTGGCAATGGACCTTGCAGGCTCCAGTTTCTTTCTTTATAATCCATTCTCCAGCCCACTGTGAGTGAGAGTTCTCTTTCAAAAATACAGTTTCCACTTCCAGCTTGAATGTCTTGCCTTCGTGGCCTCCAGAATAAAATCTAAGTGATTTAGCACAAGGTCATCAGACATCCACAATTCTGTCTTCCCTTCAAGCTGCATGATTTTTCCATTCTTTCTTCCCGCCCCATTTTTCACCTGTCCGCCATCCTTGTAGCCATGCTGAACTTCAGACTGTGGGATGTCTCCTTTTTCTTCCTACTTTACTTATTGAATGGAGTTCTGGTTAAAGAATGCCTTCTCTTGGCCAGGCGCGATGGCTCACGCCTGTAATCCCAGCACTTTGGGAGGCCGAGGCGGGCAGTTCACGAGGTCAGGAGATCGAGACCATCCTGGCCAACATGGTGAAACCCCATCTCTGCTGAAAATACAAAAATTAACTGGGCGTGGTGGTGCTTGCCTGTAATCCCAGCTAGTCGGGAGGCTGAGGGCTGAGGCAGGAGAATCCCTTGAACCAGGGAGTCAGAGATTGCAGTGAGCTGAGACCTTGCCACTGCACTCCAGCCTGGCGCCAGAGCGAGAATCTGTCTCAAAAAAAAAAAAAAAAAAAAAAAGAATGCCTTCTCTTTATGAAGTCCTTTCTACTTTTTCTCATTTTCTCATAAAGAGGTCTTGAGACAGAATCACTCTCTATACTGCTGGGGAAGTGTGTATGTAGTTGCACCACTGCACTCATCACACTCCTTTGCAGCCATCTACCTAGGTCTGCTATCCTGTTTGACAGGCACTTCCATGTGGGCAGGGTCTAAGTGTCCTACTCATCTCTATAGTCCCAACAATTCACAATGCCTGGCATGTTTTAGGCACCAAATACAAATTTGAATCAATGATTGAAGACCCACAGTCTAGAGTTACAGTGTGGTTTGGGGCAGATATTTTATTCTCATCTGAGATCAGTTTTCTTTTTTTTTTTGAGACAGAGTCTTGCTCTGTTGCCCAGACTGAAGTGCAGTGGCAAGATCTCAGCTCACCGCAACCTCTGCCTCCCAGGCTCAAGTGATTCTCCTGCCTCAGCCCCTCGAGTAGCTGGGATTACAGCGTGCACCACTACTACCTGGCTAATTTTTGTATTTTTGGTGGGGATGGGGTTTCACTGTGTTTGGAAGGCTGGTCTTGAACTCCTGACTGCAAATGATCCATCTACCCGCCTTGGCCTCCCAAAGTGCTGGGATTACAGATGTGAGCCACCATTCCCGGCCAGTATTTTTTTTTTTTTTTTTTTTGAGACAGAGTCTCACTCTGTCACCCAGGCTGGAGTGCAGTGGCACAATCTTGGCTCGCTGCAACCTCCATCTCCAGGGTTCAAGCGATCCTCCTGCCTCAGCCTCCCAACTAGCTGGGACTACAGGCATACGCCACCATGTCTGGCTAATTTTTAGTAAAGACAGGGTTTTGCCATGTTGGCCAGGCTGGTCTCGAACTTTTGACCTCACGATCCGCCTGCCTCAGCCTCCCAAAGTGCTGGGATTACAGGCATGAGCCACTGTGCCCGGCCCAGCCGGTATTCCTTATTTATTTTTTATTTTTTTATTTTTATTTTTTAGACAGCGTCTTGCACTGTTGCCCAGGATGGAGTACAGTGGCACGATCTTGGCTCACCGCAAGCTGTGCCTCCCGGGTTCACGACATTCTCTTGCCTCAGTCTCCCAAGTAGATGAGATTACAGGCACCCGCCACCACAACTGGCTAATTTTTTGTATTTTTAGTGGAGATGGGGTTTCTCCGTGTTAGCCAGGATGGTCTTGATCTCTTGATCTTGTGATCCGCCCGCCTCGGCCTCCCAAAGTGCTGGGATTACAGGCTTGAGCCACCATGCCCAGCCCCCGGCCAGTATTCTTTATTAGTAAAAAATGGTCTCTTCCTGTCTTAAAATTTTGTAATTCTAGGATGATAGATTTGTCTTAATTCTTGAAATTAAAAATTGAGAAGTGTTACTTTTACTGTTTAAGTGACTATAATCGTACTTCACTAACATGAAATCTGATGGCTGGCTGGATGTTATTTCTTATACTGGCTGGCCATTTCAGTTTTGCTCTACTGCTAAGGCTGAGATATATAAATCTGCCATACCATAATCAAAGAACTTGATGCCATTGCATTGTTTATTCAAAGTAGCCCCGTAACTCCTTCAATATATGTAAACTTATTTTTCTCATGTTTTTCTGGTATTTTCCCCCCTGAATTTTTTTTTTATCATAGTAAAATATACATAGCATAACAATCTTTATTTTAACCACTTTAAAGTGTTCCCTCTTGAATTTTATTGGCAAATAATTCAAGGGCATCATTCCAATTCCTCTCCCCTTCCAAATACCATAAAACATTCAATAATATATTGAGTATCTATGCATATCAATATATGGATTTCTCTTACAGCCAGTGAAAATCTGCATATGATCTAAGAAGCTCATCAATTACAATGAACAAATATACCATGTTTCATAACCATCTCATTTGTGAGGATGATATGACAACACACAGCCAAACTTTTATAAAGGATTGAGTGCGTTAGAAGGCAGAGACTACTCAAAGCCAAGATGAATATTTTGGTGAGGAGTGAAAGACTAACTAAAAAATGTGTGAGAGGCTGGGCGCGGTGGCTCATGTTTGCATTCCCAGCATTTTGGGAGGCTGAGGTTGGCAGATCACTTGAGCTTAGGAGTTTCAGACCAGCCTGATCAATATGGTGAAACCCCGTCACTACTAAAAATACAAAAATTAGCCAGGCATGATGGTGCATGCCTGTAATCCCAGCTACTTAGGAGGCTGAGGCAGGAGAATCACTTGAACCTGGGAGGCAGAGGTTGCAGTGAGCTGAGATTGTGACACTGCACTCCACTTTTAGGTGACAGAGTGAGACTCTGTCTCAACAAACAAACAAACAAACAAACAAAAACCAAAAATGGCTGGGCGCAGTGGCTCACGCCTATAATCCCAGCACTTTGGGTGACCAAGGCGGGTGGATCACCTGAAGTCAGGAGTTTGAGACCAGCTTGGCTAACATGGTGAAACTCTGTTTCTACTAAAAATACAAAAAATTAGCCGGACATGGTGGTGCGCGCCTGTAATCCCATCTACTCGGGAGGCTGAGGCAGGAGAATCGCTTGAACCCGGGAGGCGGAGGTTGCAGTGAGCCGAGATCGTGCCATTGCACTCCAGCTTGGGCAACAAGAGCAAAACTCCGTTGGAAAAAAAACAAAAAACAAAACAAAACAAAACAAAAACGGGGGGTGGGCGCGGTGGCTCACGCCTGTAATCCCAGCACTTTGGGAGGCCGAGACGGGTGGATCATGAGGTCAGGAGATCAAGACCATCCTGGCTAAAAAGGTGAAACCCCGTCTCTACTAAAAACACAAAAAAATTAGCCGGGCATGGTGATGAGCGCTTGTAGTCCCAGCTACTCGGGAGGCTGAGGCAGGAGAATGGCGTGAACCCAGGAGGTGGAGCTTGCAGGGAGCCGAGATCTGGCCACTGCACTCCAGCCTGGGCAACAGAGCAAGAATATGTCTCGAGAAAAATAAATAAATAAATAAATAAATCTGTGATGTGAGAATAAGTTGAACTTTAATAGGGTTTTAGAAATACTCTATAGTCTTTCAGTTATTTATTTATTTTTAGAGACAAAGGTTTCACTATATTGTCCAGGCTGGTCTTGAACTCCTAGGCTCAAGGGATCCTCCTGCCTCAGCCTCCAAAAGTGCTGGGATGACAGGCGTGTACTACCTTGCCCAGCCCAGCTTCTTTCTTTAAATGTTACTCCTTGTTTGTGTATATACATGTAGACAAGTAGAAATAGTAAATGTAGTAAATGTAACAATTAAGTCATGATGTTTTGAGTTTCTGTTTTCTCTGGTACCTGATATAAGCCAACTTTCAGAAAAAAAAAAATTTCTTATTCAGATTTATTTGTTATGAGAAGTCATATTTTTTTTTTTTTGAGACGGACTCTTTCTCTGTCACCAGGCTGGAGTGCAGTGGCCCAATCTTGGCTCACTGCAACTTCCGCCTCCCAGGTTGAAGCGATTCTCCTGCCTCAGCCTCCCAAGTAGCTGGGATTACAGGCACGCACCACCACGCCCAGCTAATTTTTGTATTTTTAGTAGCGACGGGATTTCACCATGTCGGCCAGAATGGTCTCGATCTCTTGACCTCGTGGTCTGCCCACCTTGGACTTCCAAAGTGCTGGGATTACAGGTGTGAGCCATCAGCCGGTAAGTCATATTCTTAAGAGTGATAGCAAATTTAATAAATAACAGTTGATCAAATCCAAAAATTTCAACTTTCCACACAGAAATCTTCTAGCTTTCTCTTTCTTTTTTTTTAATTTTTTTGAGATGGAGTCTCACTCTATTGCCCAGGCTGGAGTAAAGTGGTGTGATCTCAGCTTACCACAACTTCTACCTCCCAGATTCAAACGATTCTCCTGCCTCAGCCTCCTAAGTAGCTGAGATTACAGGCATGCGCCACCAGGCCTGGTTAATTTTGTATTTTTAGTAGAGACGGGGTTTCACCACATTGGCCAGGCTGGTCTAGAACTCCTGACCTCAGGTGATCCACCCGCCTCGTCCTCCCAAAATGCTGGGACTACAGGTGTGAGCCACCATGCCCAAGAAACCTTCTTGCTTTCTTTCTGAAATGTCGTGCTGTTCAGGTTTACGCAGGGCAGATTTCTTCCCATTTCATAGCTGGAAGATGTTAGAGTAAATCAGTCCAGCTGTTTTTCTATAAAATGATTAAAAAAAAAATCCCAGTGACCTTTTTCTGCCCTCAAATAACTTTAAGAATAGTTGGACATAAAACCTTCAAACTCTACATATTCATAGCCCTCAGAGGAATATAATCATTGTTAGTTTGAGAAAAAGCTTAGTATTTTTTTGAGTTGGAAAGCTCTAATATTACATGTTTGCACATGTTTGGTATGTAACTCTTCATCTGCTGATGAAAACTGATATGAGACTTTTGTAGTGTATGTGTAGATGCTTGTTTTTTACTTTATTTACCATGTCACAGGACTTACGAAGGCATACAGAATTTATGCAGTAACCTTTATATTGAAACTAAAATTTTACATTTGTTCGCCAATATAAAAACAGAGAGATCCTGCTATGACATTGCAGAAGTCACATAGAAAATCTTATAATGGTAATTCCAAAGAAATGACCTCTGCTGTGTTTAGATCTCATCAAAGGAGACTGAGTGTTCTGGCACTCTATGGGAAAGGGTATTTTGGGAGGCTCCGTAAAAGATTTTTACACACATTCTGCATAGATTCCTCAGCAAAGATTGTTGATTGCTAGTGTAGTCAGGACACTTGGGGTATAAAAATAACTTTTATCAGAGTTCCACGGAGAACTCTGAAGGTAGTTAATTCCTCAATGCTTCATAGGTACCCTTCCCTGAATATTTGGCTAACAGCCAAAACACAAGACCTTTGTATATTTTCCTTTTTTTTTTTTTGAGACGGAGTCTTGCTCTGTTGCCCAGGCTGGAGTGCCATGGCATGATCTCAGTGAGCCGCAACCTCCACCTCCCGGGTTCAAGCAATTCTCCTGCCTCAGCCTCCTGAGTAGGTGCCCGCCACCATGCCTGCCTAATTTTTGTATTTTTAGTAGAGATAGATTTCATCCTGTTAGCCAGGCTGGTCTCGAACTCTGGACCTTGTGATCTGCCCACCTCAGCCTCCCAAAGTGCTGGGATTACAGGTGTCAGTCACCGCGCCCTGCCGTTTTTGTTTTTGTTTTTTTTTGGTTAAAGAAACAGTCTTGCTCTTTCACTCAAGCTGGAGTGCAGTGGCATAGCTCACTGCAGTCTCAACCTTCTGGGCTCAAGCAATCCTCCGATGGTTTAAGTTCCATATTGCTCTCCATTCATCTTCCATTCTAGGGTGGAAAGAGCTTTCTGCTGTGATTAGCCCCAGGGTACTGTACTATCCCTTGTTGATCCTTGTTGATTTTCTCAAGCAGTGTCTACACCTGGTTTTTTTTTTTTTAGAAGGAGTCTCGCTCTGTCGACCAGGCTGGAGTGCAGTGGTGCAGTCTCGGCTCACTGCAGCCTCCACCTCTTATGTTGACGCTATTCTCCTGCCTTAGTCTCCCGAGTAGCTGGGATTACAGGCGTGCACCACCATGCCAGGCTAATTTTTGTATTTTTAGTAGAGACACGTTTTCACCATGTTGCCCAGGCTGGCCTTGAACTCCTGGCCTCAAGTGATCCTCCTGCGCTGGCCTCCCAAAGTGCTGGGAATACAGGCATGAGCCACCGCTCCTGGCCTGTTATGGGTTGAATTATGTTCCCCTCTCCCAATTAATATGTTGAAATCCTAACCCCCAATACCTCAAAATGTGACCTTATTTGGAGAAAAGGCCTTTACAGAGGTAATCAGGTTAAAATTAGGCCATAAAGGTGGGCTCTGGCCAGATGTGGTGGCGTGCAACTGTAGTCCCAGCTACGTAAAAGGCTGAAGTGGGAGGATCACTTGAGCCCAGGAGTCTGAAGCTGCAGTGACAATTTCACCACTGCACTCCAGCGTGGGCCACAGAGTGAGACCCCGCCTCAAACAACAAAAACAAAGTGGACTCTAATCCAATGAGAGTGGTATTTGTATAAAAAGCATAAATTTGGATTCAGAAATAGACACACGTAAAAGAAGACAGTGTGAAGACACCAGGAGGAGATGGCCATCTGTGAGTCAAGGACAGAGGTGTGAACCAGGTCTTTCCCTTACACCCCCAGAAGGGATGAACCATGCTGACACTTTGATTTTGGCTTGCTAGCCTCCAGAACTCTAAGAAAAGAAATTTCTATTGTTTAAGCCATCCAGTCTGTAGTATTTTGTTATGACAATCCTAGTAAACTAATATAACACCTTTATAAATTATCTCTTCATTTAACAATATTTAATTATCCAGTTTGAGCATGGCATCTGTTTCCTGTTGGAACTGGACTAATGTAGATTTATAATCTATCAATCTATCTATACCTTATTTGCTTCAGATTTGTTTTCTGTTAAGAAATTGGGCCAGGTGCAGTGGCTAATGCCTATAATCCCAACACTTTGGAAGGCTGCGGTGGGAGGATTGCTTGAGCCTAAAAGTTCAAGACCAGCCTGGGCAAAATAGTGAGAACTCATCTCTACAAAAATAAAAAAATTAGCTGGGTAGGGTGGTGCATGCCTGTGGTCCCAGCTGCACCAGAGGCTGAGGCGAGAGGATCCCGTGTGCCCAGGAGTTCAAGGCTACAGTGAGCTATGATGGTGCCAGTGCACTCCAGCCTGGGCAACAGAGTAAGAACCTATCTGAAGAAAAGAAAAAAAAAGTAAAAAGAAATTGAACACTGCCAATTCGCAAGTTTCTTTCACATCAATAAATATGCTTGCACAACATTCTGAACATATTTAGGAAGTCTGATTTGGATTCCTCCTCTAACACCAGCCCACACCTGGAACACTTCCACCCACATAGAGACAGGACTTCTCTGGAGCTGTCTGTCCTTCCAGGAGGCTGTGATTCATTGGTCACATTGACCAAAGTCATCCATGAAAGAATTTGGTAATGGTGCCATTCCTGTGCATATGAATGTTTTAATCATCTCCCAAATTAAACCAGTAACTGATTGTTGCCTTACTGACAACTAACACATTTGTTCTGTGGAAATCTCTTTTATTATAAAGGGCCAATGTTTGTCTGAGTGTTATACCTCAGGCATTTTATTTTCAAATTGCTATTTCTTTTTTTTCTTTTCTTTGTTTCATTCATTCTCAAAGAAGGTGAAAAATTGCTGTTCCTCTATTTCTTCCCAGTAATTTATTAAATCCAATTATTTTAAGGAATATTCCTAAAGAAGAGGAAACTTCTAATGTTCCTGGTTTTTAAAATGGGAACAAAAACACAGAAAGCTTTTCACTGGAAATACCCTATTGAAAAAAACCCAAACACGCCCTTCTCTGCCAAATTAAATTTTAACAATGTCAAAAGTGGTAAAATCAGCTGGGCATAGTGGCTCATGCCTGTAATCCCAGCACTTTAGGAGGCTGAGGCAGGTGGATTGCTTGAGCCCAGGAGTTCGAGACCACCCTGGGCAACAGTGAATCCCTGTCTCTACAAAAAACACAAAAATCCGCCGGGCACGGTGGTGTGTAGCTGTAATCCCAGCCACTGGGGAGGCTGAGGTGGGAGGATCGCTTGAGCCCAGGAGGTCCAGACCACAGCGAGCTGTGATTGTGCCACTGCACTCCAGCCTGGGTGAGAGAGCAAGACCCTGTCTCAAAAAACAAAAAAGTGAAATTGAGTCTCTTGCTTACTTACCTATCTTGTATGAAAAGCAAAGCTGGTCTTTCAAACAGAATTGGCCTATGAAGAATGAACAATTTAGGGAAAAAAGGAATTTAACAGTCTTGGGGAAAATAAAACTACAATGGGAAATCCAATCCATTTTACATCTGAGCCACTGAATGTGGTTTGACTCTATGGAAGGGTGGCCTGGCAAATCCCCTCAACCACCGTCCAACTTAAAAACAGCACTGAAAGCAATGCTTGTCACTTACGCTGTTTCACTGTGGCCTTCAAGATAATATGCTGTCCATTTTTTAATAACATTTAACATGTTCATCTCCCTTTGACTGAGCACTTACAGCAAAATTATTAGTGCTTATGGCTTACTGCAGACAGTATTTATGCTGCTTTCCAGAAGCCACATTTATCTGTTGGAAAAAAAAATCCCACTGTAGGATTTTCAACCTTTTAGGCTAACATCTGACTCTGTTAGCTTCTGAAGAGAAGAACCATAAATAATCTTCCCATTCTATATTCTATGCTTTTAGCTAATGCATTAATCATAGAGGATTTTTTTCTTTGCCTCATGAGAAAAACCAGTCTTATAGTTAAAATTTGGGTTGACAAAATATGGTCTTTAGTTAGCAATGGAGGTTTGGAGATAGAAAGCAGGGAGGTCTTTACTGGACTTTTTGAATATAAAAGCTTGGGAACAAATGGCCTTTTTCCGGGGCCAAATCATATCTCAGAGACCTGGCTAGTAACAAATTTTGGGGGAGGGGAGTAATATTAACTCTTTCAGGTCATAAGGGCACCATTTATTCTTTACACTAACAATGCACTTGGATGCACAGGATAGTTCCTGTGGTCCTGAGTGGTTATGTGCCTCCCAAAGAACTTTAGTGTTTAAACCTACTGTAGGAGTAATTTTGGAGCACAAATACAATCGATTAGCTGCACTCTTTTATATGGGCTTTCTCTGAAATTCATGTCTATACAGTTTTTATTATTGTTTTCCTTGTCATTGAAGTAAAAGGTGTTCTTGGATGCATTTCAATCAGTAAAAGGGCATTTTTTTTTCTTACAAGGTGATCATGGGAGAACAGTTTTTAACACAATTCTTTCTTTTTCTTTTTTTTTCCCAAAGGCACATCTACATCATGTTTAGGAGTTAGCAGAGTAGGGCTTGATGGTACTAGTTCTGGTTCAACCATTTATTTATTTACTTATTTTTTGGAGACAGAGTCTTGCTCTGTTGCCCAGGCTGGAGTGAAGTGGCACGATCTCGGCTCACTGCAACCTCTGCCTCCTGGGTTCAAGAGATTCTCATGCCTCAGCCTCCTCAGTAGCTGGGACAGGTGCGTGCCACCATGCCTGGCTAATTTTTTGTATTTTTAGTAGAAACAGGGTTTTGCCATGTTTTGCAGGCTAGTCTCAAACTCCTGAGCTCAGGCAATCTGCTTTTGTTGGCCTCCCAAAGTGCTAGGATTAGAGGCATGAGCCATCACACCTGGCCATGGTTCAACCATTAATTCTCTAAGTCATTTGCTTTTTTCTTTTTTTTATTTATTAACCAATAATATTTAAAATATCTGTGATTGAAAACCAAGGAACAGGATGAAGAAGCTAAAGTAGGGAACAAACAATTTCACTAAAGATACTTCTCCCAACTCAAAAGTAACTAAACTTTCCGTTTTTGTCTAACCACTGTGTAAACACATACAGATATAAAGCTAAACAGCCTTTTACTGACTTCTAAATTAGAAATTCCTGTTAACCTAAGTTATGAAAGATTAAATCACATTTGGTAAACATAGATCTTGTAGGGCAGTTGAAAATGGACAATCTTATTTAATACACATATGATAATCCTCTGTTAATAGAATTACTATCAAATTATTCCTCAACATGGTTAACATTTTTCTACGTTTATATGTGCAGTTTGCTTTTATGAACTCCTTTAACATGAGAGCTGATGTTGTAGGTTTTGTTTCTTTACTAACACCTAGCATGGTGACTGGCAAATATCAGGCAGTCAAATGTCTGTAGAATTAATCAATTAGTACAAATTATTATTTTTATTCCTGTCTTCCAATATTTAATTTTTTAAAAATTGAGTGAGGCCGGGCTCGGTGGCTCACGCCTGTAATCCCAACACTTTGGGAGGCCAAGGCGGGTGGATCACGAGGTCAGGGGTTCAAGACCAGCCTGGCTAAGATGGTGAAACCCCGTCCCTACTAAAAAAAAAAAAAATTAGCTAGGTGTGGTGGCGGGCATCTGTAATCCCAGCTACTTGGGAGGCTGAGGCAGAGAACTGCTTGAACCTGGGAGGTGGAGGTTGCAGTGAGCCGAGATCGTGCCATGGCACTCCAGCCCGGGCAACAGAGCGAGACTTCGTCTCAAAAAAAAAAAAAAAAAAAAAAAAATTATGTGAGATGCTAGGATACAAGGTTGAATATGGTAGCCATATGGACAGCTTTCAAGCAAAAACTTAAAGAAAATTAAATTTCTACTAAACTACAAAAAGGTTAATGACTTTATAATATCTGTAAAAATAAATACAAAATGGCTACATATTCAAACAGGTAAGTACTTTTCCAAGAAAACGAAAAAGTAAAAAGCCCGAATGTTTCAATGTAATTTGGCAGGAATATTTAGAAATTTTCAGCAATCACTGCGTATTGCTGTTGTTAAGACTCTGATTCTGAAAGTTGAAAACCACCAATATTTAAAAAACATTTTTACCAGTCAAAACACACCAAACAATACAAGATTTTTAATGTGACAATGGATTGCCTAATTCATATGTTAAATTGTTCTATGCAGGGAGATTTCACAGTCCAGGATCCATAGCCATGTTGTTCTAAGTAGGATTTCTACTTAGATTTAGCTTCTTGATAGGAGGCAGACGTACACTTAGCTGCATGATATGTGCTAGCTTCAAATAATTCTTTTTTAGCTTTTTTGGCAAGCAGGGTAAATCGACTCGACATTGCAGCCTTACAAAGCTGACTTGCCAGTCATTTGCTTCTTTTTCTTTTTTTTTTTTTTTTGAGACGGAGTCTCGCTCTGTCTCCCCTACTGGAGTGCAGTGGCGCGATCTTGGCTCACTGAAAGCTCCGCCTCCCAGGTTCACGCCATTCTCCTGCCTCAGCCTCCTGAGTAGATGGGATTACAGGCACCCGCCAGCACTACTGGCTAATTTTTGTATTTTTAGTAGAGACAGGGTTTCACCATGTTAGTCAGGCTGGTCCTGATCTCTGGTAATCCACCCGCCTCGTCCTCCCAAAGTGCTGGGATTACATGCGTGAGCCACCGCGCCTGGCCCAGTCATTTACTTCTTGAACTAGGTTTATGCTAGTCAGTAACTCACTTCTGATCCTTGACAATGGCTTATTTAATTTCATTTTACCTATGGATAAAATTTCCTTTTAATTTTGCTAATGCTTCAATATTATTTCCGATTTGACTTAGCTCAGACTTTTAAGGAACAATTTCAATGGACTTGGATTAAGAGCAGTAATAATTTAATAAATGGCAATGTTATTTATCCTTAAATATATATCTACTCTTTTGGGTAAAATGAGGCTGAAACCCACTGGGCTGCATTCCCAGAGAGTTAAGGCACTCTAAGTCACAGGATGAGATAGGAAGTCGGCACCGTAATATAAGTCATAAAAACCTTGCTGGCCAGGCGCAGTGGCTCACGCCTGTAATCCCAGCACTTTGTGGGGCCCAGGTGGGTGGATCACTTGAGGTCAGGAGTTTGATAACAGCCTGGCCAACATGGTGAAACCCTGTGGCTACTGAAAGTACAAAAATTATCCAGGTGGATAATTTGGTGGCAGATGCCTGTAATCCCAGCTACTTAGGAGGCTTAGGTGGGAGAATGGCTTGAACCCAAATAGGCTGAGGTTGCAGTGAGCCGAGATCTCGTCACTGCACTCCAGCCTGGGCAACAGAGTGAGAATCCATCTCAAAAAAAAAAAAGGCTGGGTGCGGGGGCTCAAGCCTGTAATCCCAGCACTTTGGGAGGCCCAAGGCAGGCAGATCTTCAGGTCAGGAAATCGAGACCAGCCTGGCTAACATGTTGAAACCTCATCTCTATTAAAATACAAAAAATTAGCTGGGCGTGGTGGCGCACACCTGTAGTCCCAGCTACTCGGGAGGCTGAGGCAGGGGAATCGCTTGAACCTGGGAGATGGAGGTTGCAGTGAGCTGAGATTTTGCCACTGCACTCCAGCCTGGCGACAGAGCAAGACTCCGTCTCAAAAAAAAAAAAAAAAAGTTTATTTTTTTTCTTTCTGAACATTTGAACTATTGATTCCCAATTTTTCCCCCTTTGCCTTGGCTACTTGGGCGCTTAGAACAAAATGCTGTTGTCAGTTTGTAGAAACATATTTTCTTTTCCCTTGATCCTAATTACTTTTATGTTTTGAAACTTTACTATAGATACCTCTGATAGTCAAATATTTTAAGAATGTGGTGGGTTCCAGATAAAAATCTTTTCATTAAATAATTATGCATTTTGTTCTAAATTAGATCAACAAGCATGTATTGAGTAAATGCTATGTGAAAAAATTACAAAAGACAATAGGAAGAATGACTTACTTCCCTAATGCTTTGATAGAAAGCTCCCTGGCACATTGACATAACAGGGAAGGTGAAGGGAAGAACTGAAAAGTCCAAGCTTTATATTGTCTGTCAGTTTAATGGAATATGAGGACTTAAAATAAAAATTAAATTGAGATATAGAAAATAAAGTTATATTTCTTAATTGCCCAAGACTGTAGATCAAGATTTATGCTCACTATATATAGCATCCAATAATGTTAGGGCTAGATGAAGCTCAGATTGCCTCATCCTATCTATCATTTTGTACTGATTCCCATTAAAATGTAAGCACTATAAGGGCAGGAACCTTTATTTTGTTCATTGGCATATCCCAAGTATTTAGAGCAATGCTGGGCATATAGTAGGTGCTCAGTAAATCACATCAGTTCCATCAAATTGAGTCTATTTTTGCCTAATGTTTTAAATTATTTATGTTGTATCTTCAAACATCTTAAACATAGGTATTTTTAAACTCTCTTTTGATCATTTTACTAAAACCAGTCCCTGGGAATACATCTTTTTTTTTTTTTTTTTGAGATGGAGTCTCACTCTTGTTGCCCAGGCTGGAGTGCAGTGGCACGATCTCGGCTCACCACAAACTCTGCCTCCTGGGTTGAAGCGATTCTCCTGTCTCAGCCTCCCGAGTAGCTGGGATTACAGGCATGCACCACCATACCTGGTTAATTTTGTATTTTTAGTAGAGAAGGGATTTCTCCATGTTGGTCAGGCTGGTCTTGAACTCCCGACCTCAGGTGATCCTCCCGTCTCGGCTTCCCAAAGTGCTGGGATTATAGGTATGAGCCACTGTGCCCGGTGTCCCTGGGTATAAATTACCACCTTTGTCCTATTTGCTGACTTTTCCCCATGGTGGTTTATTTCCCTGTGTGGTTTCTAATTTTTTACTGTAAATTTATCTTCAGCAGGGGTTGTTTTCTATGAAAGTCTTTTGTACACTAGCTTGTTGGAGTGTTCCTATGAAATGGTTTTCCTTTTCCCTTTGACTGGGGACCTGTGGGTTCTATGGTTTCAGACCAGATTATATGTTAATTTTCAGCCTTGAAGTCTCTGTATCATGCAAACAGTGTGAAGTTCAAATTCACTTCCACACAGGGCAAAGGCCTGGGTTTCAGATTTCTCTTCAGTGACTGTTTTTCTATTCATGGGAACAAGTTTCCTTGCTGCTTCCTCAAACTGGTGGCCACGTGTTTCTAGGTTCTGTTTCACAGGGGCTGGCCGTTTTTAAGCCCTGACTTAATATAGAGTCCTATACCCTCTTCCTCACTTAGGTGTTAATGTCACAAGCCCTCACTGTTAAGGCATATATTAAACTCTGATTCCCCTGTCAGCCCTCTGACTTGAGTTCCCAATTATGCTTCTAAATTCTGCAACATTCCTAAAAGTTTCGCTTCTTGACTTCCAGCTTATTTCTGTCTGAACATTAAAAAAAATGATATTTTATAATGCTAAATGATATTTATTCCTGTGAGCTTGAAGTGGAAGGATTTATTATATTGGCTTATTTGCCAAGTTTACTAGGAAAGCAAATTCATTTTTATTAATTTTTTTTAAAATTATTATTATTTTTGAGACAGAGTCTTGCTCTGTTGCTCAGGCTGGAGCACAGTGGCGTGATCTCGGCTTACTGCAACCTCTGCCTTCCGGGTTGAAGCAATTCTCCTGCCTCAGCTTCCCCAGTAGCTGGGACTATAGGTGCGTGCCACCACGGCCAGCTAATTTTCGTATTTTTAGTAGAGATGGGGTTTCACCATGTTGGCCAGGATGGTCTCATCTCCTGACCTGGTGATCCACCCGCCTTGGCCTACCAAAGTGCTGGAATTACAGGTGTGAGCCACTGCGCCTGGCCTTTATTTTACTTTTTACTTTTTTTTGAGACAGGATCTCACTCTGTTGCCCAGGTTGGAGTGCAGTGATGTGGTCATGGCTCACTGCAACCTCGACCTCCTGGGCTCAAGTGATCCTCCCACCTCAGCCTCTCGAGTAGCTGAGACTGCAGGCGTGTGTCACCATGCCTAGCTAATTTTTGTATTTTTTCTACAGACAGGATTTAGCCATGTTGTCTAGGCTGGTCTCGAACTCCTGGGCTGAAGCAATCTGCCTGCCTAAGCCTCCCAAAGTGCTGAGATTACAGGCGTGAGCCACCGTGCTCAGCCAAAAAGCAAACTTATTAATGAGGAATCCAAGACCTAAAAAGGTAGAAGTGCCTTGGTGGTGAGGACTACAGTGTTAGGAAGCTAAGAAATCATGCCGTGAATTCTCAGATTCTGCTTTCTTCCAAAATTGGAATACCTACATTTTTGCCTTGTCCTTGGATGGAGATATCTATATCTATATCTATATCTATATCTATATCTATATCTATATCTATATCTATATCTATATATCTCTTCCTTTTATTGGTTTCATTTTCAGAATGTCATATGTCATACTTTAATATTTGATTTGAATTGAAGTGTGGGGGTGGTAGCAACACGGTGCTGTCTTGGGAAGCTATTTTCTGATACTGTTTAATTGGGATCCTGGATGAGTTAGAGGAGAATTTGGAATAGGCACCATGATAAGGAATTTGAGTGGTCAAAAAAGCCTTATAATATTAGGACCAACCTAATAAAAAGAAAGAATACATGCAGCCACATCCATCCACTCTGATCCAGAGATTTGAGAGGAAAGCCTAAAAGATCAGATCCAAGTTCTGTAGATGACCACACTCCTGGTTAAGTGATACAGACAAAACAAAATTTAAGTTCTGTTGATATGGAGATGGGAAATCCCAGCTGATTGGTGGAGGCAGGAAATTCACACTAATATGGCAGGAAAGGACTGACAGTATAAAGGCACCTGCCGTGATAAATCTGGCTCAGGTTAGAATCATTGAAAACATGATCAGGTCCCAAGACCTGGCTAGAGATCGTGGGCTTCACTGCAGAGCTGGCAGTGAAGCTCTCTAATGATGAGAACTTGCTCTGGTCTATGGGTAAGTGGAGGTATAATCTGAGAACAAGGTCAATCTCATTGCAAAAACAAGGGAGCTCCCTATTGAATATTCTTGTCATGTGCTTTGGGAAGAATGGAGAAGAACCAACTCTTAGAATTGGACTGGGCCTCATTTGAAGCATCTGTTTTTACCGGAACAAGCATGCAATTTGGAATCAATCAGGGCTTTGTTCTGACCCCAGGTTTGCCGCCTGTGGTTCTGCGTATTTGGGCTAATGTTTTGACCTTCTCGAACAGCAAGTATTTCATCTCAGGTGTTTCATCAGCAAGATGGCGATCATGCAGAATTGTTTCTGTGAGAATTAAATTAAGTTACCTGGCATCAATAGACTCTCAATAAATGGCATTTATTATTTGGATAAGTGCCTCATAAAAGTACTGAACATAGTTAAAAATGCCATGGCCTCAAGAGATCATCCTTGACCCTCAATTTAAATTAGTTTCTCCTCTCCTATTCTCTAATAAAGCTCTTTTCTTTTATAACATCCACCACTATTGGCACCTGTGCAGTTTTTATTTCTGTAACTGGTTCATACAGCAGTTATAAACTCAGTGCTGAGTGAGGAAGGTTTCATGAGGCCTGGTGAGAACTCCATGTCTCTGACCAGGGCAGTCCCCACTCGGGTTTGCCAGTTGTTCTTTTGAGGGAGTAAGAGTCTCGGTGCTACCAGATTTTCCCATTTTTTCGTATAATCCAGAACGCTGACTTTTTATTTATTTATTTTTTTGAGACAGAGTCTCGCTCTGTTGCCCAGGCTGGAGTGCAGTGGCACAATCTCTGCTCACTGCAACCTCGCCTCCTGGGTTCAAGCGATTCTCCTGCCTCAGCCTCCTGAGTAGCTGGGATTACAGGCGCCCGCCACCACACTGGGCTAATTTTTGTATTTTTAGTAGAGATGGGGTTTCACCATGTTGATCAGGCTGGTCTTGAACTCCTGACCTCGTGATCCACCCACCTCAGCCTCCCAAAGTGCTGGGATTACAGGCACAAGCCACTATGCCTGGCAGAACTCTGACTTTTTATGTGAAATGTTCTGGTTTTAAAATGTTGGGAAGTAATTCAAATGATATTGTGTGGGCCAAACCAAAGTCAGGTGTGGGCTGCAGTAGACCTGAAAGCTGCCAGTTTACAGCCTCTGGCGTATATCTGTCTCCATGAGTAAGTAGTGTTGGGTTCACTATTGTTTCTTCAATGCCTGGCACAGTGGGGGCACATAGTAGGCACTAAATATTTATTGAAAGAAAGAAGGAAGAAGAAAAAATAAAATACTGAAAATTTTTTTTTTTTCTTAAAGGGTTATATTGAATCCTGGGTCAAGGACCAGGAAAAAAAAAAAGTAAAGAAAAAAGAACTGTGTTGAAAAATTGCTGATATTAAAAATAGTCTAGGCTGGGCATGGTGGCTTATTCCTGTAATCTCAGCACTTTGAGAGGCCAAGGTAAGCAGACCACTTGAGGTCAGGAGTTGGAGACCAACCTGGCCAACATGGAGAAACCCCGTCTCTACTAAAAATACAAAAAATTAGCCAGGTGGTGGTTCATGCTTGTAATCCCAGCTACTCAGGAGGCTGAGGTACGAGAACCACTTGAACCTGGGAGGCAGAGGTTGCAGTGAGCCGAGATCGTGCCACTGTACTCCAGCCTGGGCAACAGAGCAAGACTCTGTCTCAAAAAAAATAAAAAATAAAAAATAAAATAAATAAATAAATAAAATAGGTAGTTTGATTGAAGCAGAGCCTTGTTCTGTCACCCAGGCTGGAGTGCAGTGACACAATCACGGCTCACTGAAGCCTCATCCTCCTGGGCTCAGGCGATTATTCTACCTCATACTCCTGAGAAGCTGGGACTATAGGCATGTGCCACCATACCTGGATATTTCTTTTAGTTTTTGTAGAGACAGGGTCTCACTGTGTTGCCCAGGGTGATACTGAGAAGTTCTAAGTTAATATAAACCAAGAAAGAAAAACCATTCACTGCTTCTCTGTATCATTTTTAGGGAAAAATAGGCTTATTATTTTTGTTGCTTTTATAACCAAAGACTGAAAGAATGATAATGTTTACCATAGAAGCAAAATTTCCCATTTGTAAGTATTGTATTGAACAGACTGTTGGTTGCATATTGTCAAACCACTTTTAGTTTGCTACAAAGTAGAATTTAATCTCCGACCTCAAGTTTTATTGTGTAATGAGCTTGCCAAATACATTGAATTGCAGATTTCCATGGTAGTATGATTTGTGTACTGGCTTGAACTCTGAAAGTCATTGCAGCTGTCATTTGGTGAAAAATGGGAAAAAGAGGCTTTGGGGAGCTTAGGTTTCTAGAGCCGATGGAAGGGAGAAAACCTCAAGTGCTAGATTATTTAGAGACTGTCTAAATTGAAGTGGCTATCTTTGACATATTTTTGTAAGCTTAAGGATTCCTAGCGATTGGCCTTTAGGGACACAAAGTGTGCATCAGTAACTAAAGTGGCCTGCTGGTAAGATTACTGAATTGCAAAATTGAAGATCAACAAATGTTCCTAATAGACACTTAGTATTCATCCTGTAGTACATTTGGTACTTTGGCCCCAAAAAGTAAGTATTGAAAGTAATGGTGGAGGGGGCCATCTCTGTACTCCAGGAATTTACAGTCTGGTTTGGGAGCCAATACTAATAATTGGAAAAGAGTAAAAGACTCTATGATTAAGAGCTAAGCCATGTGTTAGAGACTATAAGTATACAGGAAATCAGAGGGTAAAAATCACAGCAGACTTCATAGATCAGTTAACAACTCAGAGCTTCTAGTAAGTATTGTTAAGATTTAGAGAGGGAAAGAATATACATTGCTATCTTGGTCCCCTCTGCTTTTGAAAGTATGTTGTTTCCTTTCTTGGGCTTTTTTAAAAAATAGGAAAAAGGAAAAGTTGTTTCTTTTTCTACCATCAATTTACATATTGTATTAGTCAGTGCTTGTGTTGCTATAAAGAAACACCTGAGACTGGGTAATTAAAGAAAAGAGATTTAATTGGCTCACAAATCTGTAGGCTGTAGAGGAAGCAGAGCAGCACCTGCTTGGCTTTGGGGGAGGGCTCAGGAAACTTATAGTCATGGTGGAAGCTGAAAAGGAAGCAGGCACATCTTACACGGCCGGAACAGGAGGAAGAGACGGCGGAGGTGCTACACACTTTTAAACAATCAGATCTCATGAGAACTCAGTGAGGATCACAGGAATAACACCCAGGTGATGGAGCTAACCCATTCATGAGAACTCTGCCTCCATGATCCAATCATCTCCCACCAGGCCCCACCTACAATACTGGGGATTACAATTCCACATGAGATTTGGGCAAGGACACAGATTTAAACCATATGACATAGAGAAAAATACAGATATATTTTCGTAAAGATGTAGTCTTGCTATGTTGCCCAGGACGGTCTTGAACTCTTGGCCTCAATCAATCCTCCCACCTCAGCTTCCCAAAGTACTGGGATTACAGGTGTAAGCCACCACATCTGGTCTATGTACATAGAGGATTTACTGCGAAGGGACCCAATATATATGTTAAAAAAAGGTAAAAAAAATATATATATATACACATTTTGGAAATAGAGTCTCACTCTGTCACTCAGGCTGGAGTGCAGTGGCGTGATCTCGGTTCACTGTAACCTCTGCCTTCTGGGTTCAAGTGATTCTCTCACCTCAGCCTCCCAAGTAGCTGGGATTACAGATGTGCACCATCATGTCCGGCTAATTTTTTTTTTTTTTTTTTTTTGAGATGGAGTTTCACTTTTGTCGCCCAGGCTGGAGTGCAGTGGCATGATCTTGGCTCACTGCAACCTCCGCCTCCCAGGTTCAAATGATTCTCCTGCCTCAGCTTCCTGAGTAGCTGGGATTACAGGCATGTGCCACTACACCCGGCTAATTTTGTATTTTTAGTAGAGACAGGGTTTCTCCATGTTGGTCGGGCTGTTCTTGAACTCACGACCTTGGGCGATCCATCCGCCTTGGCCTCCCAAAGTTCTGGGATTAGAGGCGTGAGCCACTGTGCCTGGCTTGGCTAAGTTTTGTATTTTTAGTAGACACGGGGTTTCGCAATGTTGTCCAGGCTGGTCTTGAACTCCTGGCCTCATGTGACCTGCATGTCTCAGCCTCCCAAAGTGCTGAGATTATAGGCATGAGCCACCATGCCCAGCATTTTTGTTTTTTTGGATATGGGGTCTTGCTTTCACTCAGGCTGGAGAGTAGTCACAGTATCACAGCACACTGCAACCTTGAACTTCTGGGCTCAAGGGATTCTCTTCTAGCCTCAGTGTCCCAGGTAGCTGGAACTACAGATGTATGCCATCATGCCCAGCTAATTTTTAAATTTTTTGTAGAGACAAGGTCCCACTATGTTGCCCAGGCTGGCCTCGAACTCTTGGCCTCAAGTGATTCCCCCACCTCAGCCTCCCAAAGTGTTGGGATTACAGGCATGAGCCACCGTGCCTCATCTGGAAATGTTATTTTAAAAAAAGATTAACAGTAATTATTCTGAGTAGGATTTTAGATAATTTAGATTTGTCTTTGTAATTTCTCATTTTGTGGCATTGATCATTTATCTGTGTAATTAACAAAAAATATGTTAAATATCCTTCTGTTTCAAAAATCAGCAAGGGCACCTTATTGCATACACCAGTAATTAGAAATATTAAAAACCCTGGTTGCAACGAGAACACGTGGACACAGGGAGGGGAGCAACACACACTGGGGCTTGTGGGGTGGGGGGTGGGGGAAGGAGAGCATCAGGAGAAATAGCTAATGCATGCTGGACTTAATACCTAGGTGATGGGTTGATAGGTGCAGCAAACCACCATGGCATAGGTTTAGCTATGTAACAAACTTGCACATCCTGCACATGTATCCTGGAACTTAAAATAAAAAAACCAAAAAAACATGAGAAACCCTGGTTGCATATTTTAATCGCCTGGATTACTAAAACGAGACCAAACAAAATATACCATGGCTGGGCGCGGTGGCTCAAGCCTGTAATCCCAGCACTTTGGGAGGTCGAGGCGGGCGGATCACGAGGTCAGGAGATCGAGACCATCCTGGCTAACACGGTGAAACCCCATCTCTACTAAAAATACAAAAATTAGCCGGGCGTGGTGGCGGGTGCCTATAGTCCCAGCTACTCGGGAGGCTGAGGCAGGAGAATGGCGTGAACCCGGGAGGCGGAGCTTGCAGTGAGTCGAGATTGCACCACTGCACTCCAGCCTGGGCGACAGAGCCAGACTCCGTCTCAAAAAAAAAAAAAAAAAAAAAAATACCATTATGTGCTCAGGTCCTACTTCAGCTCAATTAAATGAGAATCTCTGAGGGCTAGGGCCCTGATTTTGGCTGTTTTGAAAAGCTTTCAGGTAGTTATTTTATTTTGAGACAGTGTCTCAACCTGTTGCCTAGTCTGGAACACAGTGGTGTGATCTCGGTTCACTGAAACCTCAATCTCCTGGGCTCAGTCAATCCTTCTGCCTTAGCCTCCTGAGTAACTGGGACTACAGGCGCATGCCACCTTGCCTGGCTAATTTTTAATTTTTATTTATTTATCTATTATTTATTTATTTATCTAGAGACGGGGTTTTGTCATGTTGCCCAGGCTGGTCTCGAACTCCGGAACTCAAGCATCTGCCTGCCTCGGGGCTTCCAAAGGGCTGGGATTATAGGCCTGAGCCACCATCCCTGGCCTAAATTTTATTTTTGAAATTTTGTAGAGACGGGGCTTTGTCATGTTGCCCTGGCTGGCCTCAAACTCCTGGGTTCAAGCTATCTGCCGGCTTCAGCCTCCCAAAGTGTTGGGATTACAGATGTGAGCCACTGCACCCAGCCTCCCTTTCAGATCATTTTAATGTGTATCCAGTATTTCCTGGAAATATATTACAACTGCAAAATCTCACATTCCCTTCAGATATACTGCAATGGAAACTCTAGGACTGGGGCTCAGCAAACTGTTTTAACAAGACTTTTGCTGGCTGGGCATGGTGGCTCAGGCCTGTCATCCCAGCACTTTAGGAGGCCAAGGTAGTCGGATTGCTTGAGTCCAGGAGTTCAAGACCAGACCGGGCAACATAGTGAGACCCCTATCTCTACCAAAACAAACAAACAAACAAAAATTAGCTGGTATAGTGGCCCACCTCTGTAGTCC
This sequence comes from Pongo abelii, assembly GCF_028885655.2. Taxonomy (NCBI): domain Eukaryota; kingdom Metazoa; phylum Chordata; class Mammalia; order Primates; family Hominidae; genus Pongo; species Pongo abelii. Next base: position 21,553,605 of record NC_071993.2, on the reverse strand, counting down.
CAGCTACTTAGGAGGCTAAGGTGGGAGGGTCTCTTGAGCCCAGGAGGTCGAGGCTGCAGTGAGTGATGATCACACAACTGCACTCCAGCCTGATCAAAAGAAAAAGACATTGTCTCAAAAAAAAAAATAATAAAATAAAAAAATAAAAGGCTTCTGCTAAAGTTTGAGAAACTCTGCCATAGAGTACAGGCCCAGCCTGAAATATACACTTTTTAATCTTGCCTCAACCTCCCAAACCGCCCCTGCCATTTTCCAGCCCTCAGTTTACTCTCTAACCAGGCGAGTTTACTGTGTGTCTACTGAGCCTACACGGCTCTTGCGTCTTCCTAGCCTGACTAGTCACCCTCTCTTGGAGCCACAGACACTTTAGTCATCCTTCAAGGCCCAGCCCAGGTCTCACCACCTGCATGAAACCCTTCTGTATTTCTCTGCCCTCACACTGCCACAGTTCCCTCTTCTCTACCATTCATTCATTTCTTCAATAAGTATTTATTTCACACCTATTATTTGTGAAGCATTAAGAGGAATACAAAAGAATTATGTGATGGTCCCTTCATAGGGGATGTACTTGTTTCTATGTGGGACTAACGAAGGAGAAGCGGATGTTGAGGGGGATGCCACGCGGGCTGATAGGATGTGAAGTTCAGAGGTGCACCAGGTGCGTTGGCTCACGCCTGGAACCCCAGCACTCTGGGATCTGCCAAGGCGGGCAGATCACAAGGTCACGAGTTCAAGATCAGCCTGGCCAACATGGCGAAACCTCGTCTCTACTAAAAATATAAAAATTAGCTAGGCGTGGTGGCCGATGCCTGTAATCCCAGCTACTCGGGAGGCTGAGGCAGGAGAATCGCTTGAAACCGGAAGGCAGAGGTTGCAGTGAGCCAAGATCACGCCACTGCACTCCAGCCTGGGCAACAAAAGCGAAACTCCGTCTCAAAAAAAAGAAAAAAAGGGGTGCAGGAAGGGTGGAGAGTAGAGCTGGAATGTGTTGGGTTGAGAACCAGAATGTAGATCATTTGCTCCAAGAGGTGACTCCAAGAAGAAAGGACAGGAACAAGCTCTTCTGCGTATCATACCTTTGTTTATTTATTCATTTTTTTAGGGATGAGGTCTCACTATGTTGCCCAGGCTGGCCTCAAACTCCTGAACTCAAGTGATCCTCCTACCTCAGCTCCTAGACAGCTAGGACTACAGGTTCATGCAATTGTGCCTGGCTTAATATACCTTTTAAGTGAATAATTTTTCTTTTCTTTTTTTTTTTTTTTTTGAGACAGGGTCTCACTCTGCCACCCAGGCTGGAGTGCCATGGTGCAATCATGGCTCACTGCAGTCTTGACTTTCCAGGCTCAAGTGTTCCTCCTGCCTCAGCCTACAAAGTAGCTGGGACTATACGTGCACAACCAAGCCTGGCAAGTTTTTTTTTTAATTTGTAGAAATAGGGGTCTCACTATGCTGCCCAGGCCGGTCTTAAACTCCTGGGCTCATGTGATCCTCCTGCATCAACTCAGCTCCTGCAGTGCTGAGATTACAGGTGTGAGCCACTGCATCCACCCTTAACTTATTCAGTTCTTTTCCTATTTACAAAAGTAAAGAGTTTATTGTAGAAAAATTGGAAAATACAGAAAAACAGAAAAATAAAAATCACGTACATTCCTACCACCTGAAGGTAAATACTGTTGTTAGTTATTTCTTGTACATTATTTCAGTCTTAAAAAATTGAGTAGATGGGCCAGGTGTGGTGGCTCATGCCTGTAATCCTAGCATTTTGGGAGGCCGAGGCAGGTGGATCACCTAAGATCAGGAGTTCGAGACCAGCCTGGCCAACATGGCAAAACCCCATCTCCGCTAAAAAATACAAAAATTAGTCAGCTGTGGTGGCGGAGCCTATAATAATCCCAGCTACTCAGGAGGCTGAGGCAGGAGAATCGCTTGTACCCAGGAGGCACAGGTTGCAGTGAGCCGAGATGGCACCATTGCACTCCAGCCTGGGCGAAAACAGCGAAACACCATCTCAAAAAAAAAAAAAGAAAGAAACATAACAATTATACAATATGTGGAGCTCATTTGGGTACTGGTTTAAGCAAACCATAATATGTTATTTTTGAGTGAAATCAGAACATTTGATTTTGATTTTGGACTGGGTATTAGATCACATTAATTTTGTAAGTAGAGCTAATAATATTGTGGTTATATATTGAAATGTACCCATTTTTTATATGTGCATAGAGACATGATGCATGGAATTTGCTTAAAAATATTAAGATACTACTGCAACAAAAGTAAAGAAAATGAACGTAAAAAAGAGTAGACAAAGCAAGCATGGTGAAATGGCCATGCTTGAATCTGGGGAGTTCGTATTATTCTCTACTTGCAATCTTCATAATAAAAAGTTTAAAACAATTTGCCCAGGGTGGCTGCTCATGCCTGTCATCCCAGCACCTTGGGAGGCCGAGGCAGGCAGATCACCTGAGGTCAGGAGTTCAAGACCAACCTGGCCAACATGGTGAAACCCTGTCTGTACTAAAAATACGAAAATTAGCTGGGCGTGGCAGTGCATGCCTGTAATCCCAGCTACCTGGGAGGTTGAGGCAGGAGAATTGCTTGAACCTGGGAGGCAGAGCCAAGATCGTGCCACTGCACTCCAGCCTGGGCGACAGAGTGACTCCATCTCAAAAAACAAAACAAAGGAACAACAACAACAAAACCAAACTGATATTTAGCCTGACTACAGTGGCTCATGCCTGTAATTCCAGCACTTTGGGAAGCCAGTGTGGGAGGATTGCTTGAGACCAGCCTACGCAACATGAGGAGGCCCTGTCTTTACAAAATAATAATAATAACAATATTAATATTCATAATAATAACAAAATGAAAATAAAAATAAATAAAATAAAATTAGCCTGATGTGGTGGTACGTGTCTGTAGTCCCAGCTACCTGAGATGCTGAGGTGGGAGGATGGCTTGAACCTGGGAGGTCAAGGCTGCAGTAACTGTACCACTATATTCCAGCCTGGGAGACAGCGAGACCCTGTCTCAATATGTATGTAGATTTATATTTAGAGCTCTGAAATTGAACTGTGCCTGCTGCTACTGAGAAGATTTGACTGTGCATGCAATAAACAAAACCTCGAAAAGCATGACAAAGGGGGAAATGTAAATTTCTAGGCAAAACAGCAAGTGAAGTAACAGGTGCTGCCTCCATTTGGGAAAAGGAGTTCTGGTGAGCACACTAACAATTTGTAGAAACAGAATGAGAATAATAATGTTAGTGATAAAAATAATAGCTAAACTAACGAATAAGCCTTAGTGATATTGTTGCTGTATATCAGGCACGATATTTATCTCATTCTACGATCCCAGCGAGCTTTTGAGGTAGATGGTGTTATCGCCTGTTTACTGATGGAGAAACTGAGGCACAGTACTGTTAAGTAACTGGCTCAAGGTCCTGTACCTGGAAAATGGCAAGCTAGGATTCTCATCCTGCCCAGAGGCCCTACCTTTAAATACCTCACCAATAGAAAAAGAAATGATTTATTTATTTATTTATTTATTTAAACAGAGTCTCGCTCTGTTACTCAAACTGAAGTGCAGTGGCAAAATCATGGTTCGTTGCAGCTTTCACCTCCTGGGCTCAAGTGATCCTCCCACCTCAGCCTCCTGAGTAGCTTGGAATACAGATGTGAGTCACCATGCCTGGCTAATGTTTTACTTTTCTGTAGAGACAGGGTCTCACTGTCTTGCCCAGACTGGTCTCAAACTCCTGACCTCAAGCGATCCTCTTGCCTGGGCCTCCCAAAGTGTTGGAATTACAGGCTTGAGCCACTGCACCCAGTCAGAAATGATTTTTTGAATGCCCAAAACTGACTATTTTGACCAAGAAGCTTTTTGTTCAGTGTTTTAGAGGTATAATTTATGTTGCATTTAGGAAGTAAAAGTAGGTCGGGTGGTGGCTCATGCCTATGATCCCAGGAGTTCTGGAGGCCAAGGGAGGAGGATTGCTTGAGGTCAGGGGTTCGAGACCAGCCTGGGCAACATAGTAAGACCCTATCTCTACAAAAAGATAAAAAAATTGGCCAGATGTGGTGGTGCTTGCCTGTTGCCCCAGCTACTTGGGAAGCTGAGGTGGGAGGATCAGTTTAGCCCAGGAGTTTGAGGCTGCAGCAAGCTGTGATTGCGCCACTGCACTCCAGCCTGGGCGACTCAGGGAGTCGCCCTAAAACAATAAAATAACATAAAAATAAGTTATTTTTTGTGTTATTTTTAAATAAGTTATTATTTTTAATGTTATTATTAAATTTAAACAAGTTATTATTTAAATTTAATATTAAATTTAAGTAATTAAATTAAATATTTAAATTAAATATTATTTAAATTTAATATTAAATTTAAGTAATTAAATTAAATATTTAAATTAAATATTATTTAAATTTAATATTAAATTTAAAAATTAAAGTTAAATATTAAATTTAAATAATAATTTTAAACAAGTTATTATTTTTTATGTTATTATTAAATAAGTCCCTAAAAAATAAAATAACATAAAAATAAGTTAAAAAGTAAAAGTGTACCAGCAGCTCAACTCCTGCATGTGTAGTTTCTAGGCATTTGTAGGATAACTGTTCAATTTCACTTCTAGCAGTTGTGACTTTATTTCTCCCAGGTGGAAAATATGTCCTTTCTTACTCAGTGGTGAATGTCAGGTAGACTCAGCATTGGGGTGCCTGGTTCAGTCCAATGGGGCATCCTGGGAGGATGAGAAGGTTTGGAACAGAACTGGAGCGCATGTGACTTTACCTAAATCTTCAAGTCTCAGCTGTGGGCTCCTCTAAGCATAAGGTTTCTACTACAAACATTTTAACACTTTTTTTTTTTTAACATATGGCAACAGAATGGTTATAGAAATTAGCTGCTATAAAGTGAGACAACAATGGATGAGACAATTGGAAAGTGAAATCTATTTGAGAAATAGAGTAGGTCGTCAAATAATGTTTCAATATCATTCTTTTTTTTGAGATGGAGTTTCACTCTTGTTGCCCAGGCTGTAGTGCAATAGTGCGATCTTGGCTCACCGCAACCTCTACCTCCTGGGTTCAAGTGATTCTCCTGCCTCAGCCTCCAAAGTAGCTGGGATTACAGGTGCCTGCTACCATGCCTAGCTAATTTTTTGTATTTTTAGTAGAGATGGGGTTTTGCCATGTTGGCCAGGCTTGTTTCAAACTCCTGACCTCAGGTGATCTACCTGCCTTGGCCTCCCAAAGTGCTGGGATAACAAGGCGTGAGCCACCATGCTGAGCCTCATCCAATGTCATTCTAATGTCATTATAAAGTTGATGAGAAGAAAGAAAAATGGATTGCTGGTCAGGGCCACTGGCTGGGTGGAGTTTACCTGAGTTTGCAGGTTCTCCCCGTGTTTGCATGGGTTTTCTCTGCATGGCTCTGGGCATTCCCAGACGCCCAGAAACACCGTCTGGTTTTCCTCTCCATTCCAAAGATGTGCACAGTAGGCGAACTGGCTGTCTACGTGGTCCCAGGCTGAGTGAATGTGTATCTGTGTGTGAGTGCCCTGTGAAGGGAAGGTATCCTGTCCAGAGATTGTTCCAGCCTGGCCCCCCGAGCCACAGTGACTGGCCCCAGTCACCCCCGGCCCTGAACTGGAATAAGGGAATACATCATTATCTTACTTGTTTTTATTAATCTTTCTTAAATGTATGTGTAGTTCACGTTTGTTTCAATGTTTAATATTAGAAGAGTTTTTTTTCTTTATTTGGAAGTTTGGTGATGTTTTTGTGACCAGGAATATTCCATAGGAACTTTAGTCTATATTAGTTAAACTGTGGTCAAGTTGGTTTGGTTATATGGCATTTTGCTTAAAGGCACAGTTTCCAAGAACCTATTGATGATATTAAGTGAAGACTTTCTGTAGAAGCCATCTATGGATGAACTTTTCTTTTCTTTTTTAATGATGTTTTTTTTTGAGACAGGGTCTTACTCTATTTCCCAGGCTGGAGTGCAGTGGTGCCATCTTGGCTTGCTGCAACCTCTGCCTCCTGAGCTTAAGTGATCCTCCCACCTCAGCCTCCTGAGTAGATGAGACCCCAGGCGCCTGCCACCATGCCTGGCTAATTTTTGTATTTTTTTTGTAGAGACAGGGTCTTGCTATGTTGCCCAGGCTGGTCTCCAACTCCTGAGCTCAAGCAATCTGCCTGCCTCAGATTCTGAAAGTGCTGGGATTACAGGCGTGGGTCACCTGGCTCGGCCAAGATGAGCTTTTCTGCCATCCTGAAATTTTCTTTCCACTGCACTTGTGTGGGTCCGTAGTTAACAAAGCTTTTCCTACATGGAAAAGCAGCAAATGCTTTTTTGAGAAAAAGCAGTAACATCAGTGATTTTTAACTATAAGTGAATCAGAGGCAGAGATGGCTTACAAATGACTCAGGTGTGTGCTCTATGCTTGCGTTTTCAACTATGAGACTTTTGTCTGAGCAGGGAGATGAGAGCCAATCTTGCTGTTACGAGAAAAAAGATGTCCTCTCAGATGGTTAATGTCATAGGTTTCACTAGCCAGCATTTGAATTGTGAATATTGCATTGTAAAAAGAGAAGAATGAAAATAAAAACAAGGAAAGAAGAAGATGGAGGAAAATTATAGGTTCTGTCTGTACGGTTTCTGGTAAAAGAAAGCAGTGGACTCTAGCTCCGGACAGAGGTATGTGCAGGGGATAGCTGCAGGTAGTAATTGAAATTTATATAGACTTTGTCTAAATGGTGACCACCACCCACATTATCCCCATCATTTCCCAAGCCAGACATGCCATTATATGTGATATGATCACTGTCACCACAGGGGCTACTAGTTAGAGAGAGGTCTAAGATGGTTACAGAAATGCCTGGTGAAAACAAAGGACAAAAAGAACACTTTGATGCAGAGAAAGGAAAATTAGAATTGGTTTGCTGCAGGACCTCTGGATGCAACGCATGGCAAAGTATGGGGTGTTTCCTGAGGCTTGCCTGGGAAGATTTTCCCTCATAGCTTCCCTAGGTCGGGATCTACTTGATACAGAATAGAGAACTTTTCATAAGAATATGTGTCAGTGACTATATTCCACCGTGATAATGTAGATTTCTTTCTTTTCAGATACAAAGGTGTGCCCTGTACAGCTACTAATGTAATAAAAATTAATAAAAATGATCATTTACTGAGTTATTACTATGAGCTGAGACGTAATTTAACGAAAGTGTTAATCACCAGAGAAACAGATACTGTCCAGACCAAAATGACAGATACTCATTATATTATCATCCCTATTTCATAGAAGGAAAAATCTGAGGCTCAGTGGGGTCAAGTAACTTGTTCAAGGTCACAAAACTGGAATGTGAAGAAGCCCTGGTCTGACTTCTAATCCCAAGTTTTTTTGTTTTTGATTTTTTTTTTTTTGAAATGGAGTCTCGCTCTGTCTCCCAGGCTGGAGTGCAGTGGCACAATGTTGGCTCACTGCAACCTCCGTCTCCTGGGTTCAAGGGATTCTCATGCCTCAGCCGTCCATGTGGCTGGGATTACAGGCGTGCGCACTACCAGGCCCCCCTAATTTTTGTATTTTTAGTGGAGATGGGGTTTCACCATGTTGGCCAGGCTGGTCTCAAACTTCTGACCTCAAGTGATCCACCTGCCTTGGCCTTCTGAAGTGCTGGAATTACAGGCATGAGCCACCACTCCTGGCCTAATCTCAGGGTCTTGACACCTAATACTATGAACTAGGAGTAGACATTTCCAGGAGGAATATCCTGGGGATTGTGTCTTTTGAATGCATTTATGCAGGATATCATAATTTTAATGCACTTAAATATAAACATGAAAAAGCACTGAACCTTTGTTCACACTGGTCTACCAGTGTTCCTGGTTTCCCAGGTACCGAATCCTTCCTCTTCCTGAAAATGGGGCAACTAAGTCCCCTTCCCCTGCAGATTGTAGGAAGACCCTTTAACTCTGATCTTAGCCAGTGAATTTAAGGAATTCTGGCACAACAAACTGGGACTAATGTAGGGTAGAAGAGGGAAAGCATCCCCTTCATCCTCTGAAGGTTTGCTGAAAATGAACCAATAAAAGGCAGATTAACAGGAGAAAAAGGCATACGAAATATATTGAATGTGCATAAGCATGGGGAAATGGTAGGAGAATGATTACCCAATAGCCCAATGAGCTCCAGATGTTTGTATACCCTTCTTCATAGGGGAAAAGGAGATGAAGTTTGTAGGAATGAATGATTTTCAGGGGAAAAGAATGAGTCCAAAGAACAGTGGCCCTGAACAAAGTTCTTCTGAGCTCTGGGGGAGGTGGCATAAAGGTGAGGGGTAGAACCTCACTGTGAACCAAGGTTGTCCTATGTAGACAAAGCCTCCCAGGTAATCTCTCAGAGCCACCTGCAGAAGAACAGATGAAAAGTCTGTCTGGGCATGGTGACTACTAGTCTCTTCTCTTCTCTCTTTAATCTTTTCTAGTATTTGATAAGATTCCTAGGGAGAGGAGTCTTAAAATAATTGCATTTATTTTTCTTTTATGTTTTGTAGAGATGGGAGTCTCACTATGCTGCCCAGGCTGGTCTTGAACTCCTGGGCCCAAGTGATCCTCCCACTTTGGCCTCCCAAAGTGCTGGGATTATAGGTGTGAGCCACCATGCCAGGCCCAGTTGCATTTTTTTGTGTGGGGAGAGGGGGAAGAATGTAAACGGCTCCTGTTATGGTCATTTTCTTTTCAGATAAGGAAATTTCAAAGAGATTTCCTCCTGGCGATTCGGGAAAGAATGAAGATCAAAGATATGAGGGATAAGAAAAGGTCAGAGAGAAACCTTGGTTCTGAGGTTTCTTTTTGAGATCTTTGAATTTTCCTTCAAACAAAGCACTTGGTATGTCAAAGCATCATCTTTGGGGGTATTGTTTCTGCATCGTAACACTAAGTACCAGTCACCTCAGTCCCTGTGTCTCTGTTCTGGCAACAAAATCCAGTGGTGTTTTGGTGACTTGGTCTTGTTTTTTCTTTTAACTCTGGTACATGGATTCTGTGCATCTCATGTCCAAGTTTCTACCTTCGTGATCTGCTTAGATTCTAGGTCTTTAGGGACTAGGACTCTCACTTGTCCTCTCTAGTCCCTTCCCAGAGCCTGGAATTCCACACTGAGCCCCTAAACTGTGGTCAGGCTTGGGATTCCTGCTGCCTGGCCTACGCCCTCTGCCTTCTAGGGCCTCTGATGGTGCCTGGTTCTAGATTCCTGGTCCCCACATTTGGTCCGTCCATTGGGTTTCCGCATTGTGAAATTACAAAATACAGTTGGCCCTCCTTATCCATGGGGTCTTCATTGGTGGATTAAACTGTAAACCAAAAGGAAAATTCTACCTATCTTGTCTGGTAGTAGGTCATAAAATCTGCGTTCCAGAAAGGTCCTGCCCTATACCTGGGAGGAAGAATCTAAACAGGCAGGCCTTACTGGGTGGCCTCTGTAAACCAAAAATAAAATTCTAAGCCTCCCAATCATCTGAATGAACCCCTTCTCTTAGCCAGGGGCATTCCAGAGTTAACCCGAAAAACTAGTTCAGGCCATGATAGAAAGGCGGGGTTGGACATGACTCATTTTACCCTCCTCCCTTTTGGAATTCAGGCACAACTGACCAGCATTAACAATAAAATGCAGATCCTAAGACTGACAAAACAGACGCTTTGTAGCAACAAGATACCAAATTCCAACCTGACTTTAGTGTAGCATCACATAACAGGTACCAGGACCTGAAGAAAGCAAAGTATTTTACCCCAAAATGTAATTATTTGACATATTTTGAAATGGCCCTGCAAAGCTGTCTCTTGTGGGAAAACAAACATTCTGTAGAGAATCCCTTTCCCTTTCCAAGTCCTTTGCTGATCCAGGAGATATTTAACTAAGAGTCTGGCTCCTGTTAGGGTTGGATAAGAGACATTTACCGTCTATTCTCTGAAGCCTGCTACCTGGAGGCTTCATCTACGTAATGTCCCCTTATCTTGACTACCAGCATTTCTTTCTGCTGACTTTAACTCTTGAGGTAGACCTTAACCCTTTCAACTAATTGCCAATCAGGAAATCTTTGAATCCACCTATGACCTGTGGATCATGTAATCCACAGTGCTGCCTTTAATCTCAGCACTTTGAGAGGCCAAGGCAGGAGGGTCGCTTGGGGCCAGGAGCTTGAGACTATCCTGGGCAACATAGTGAGAACTTATCTACAAAATATAGAAAAATTGGCTGAGTGTGGTGGTGCACACCTGTGGTCCTAGCTACTTGGGAGGCTGAGGTGGGAGGATTGCTTGAGCTCATGAGGTTGAGGCTGCAGTGAGCCATGATCACGCCAGCCTGCTGGGTGACAGAGCAACATCCTATCTCAAGAAAGAAAGAAGAAAGAAAGAAAGAAAGAAAGAAAGAAAGAAAGAAAGAAAGAAAGAAAGAAAGAAAAAGAAAGAAAGAAAGAAAGAAAGAAAGAAAGAAAGAAAGAAAGGAAGGAAGGAAGGAAGGAAGGAAGGAAGGAAGGAAGGAAGGAGAAAGAAAGAAAGAAAGAAAGAAAGAAAGAAAGAAAGAAAGGGCTTGGTGTCTCATGCTTGTATTTCAGCACTTTGGGAAGGCCAAGATGGGAGGATCCCTTGAGTCCAGGAAACTAACCTGGTGTGGTAAGACTCCATCTCCTAAAAAAAAAAAAAAAAAAAAAAAAAAAGAAGTAGTAAAAATACTTTTAATAGATTATGGATATGTGTATACAATTATACAAATATAATATCTCAGGCTTCATAACAGGGTAAAGTTTCTATAAGTTGCCCTTACTGAGATTGGACATAACTTAAGTTCCAGAACAGGAGTAATGTGAGGTTGGATACCCAGAAGCATAAGAGGCTGAATTCTATGCCTCTGTAGTCCTAGTTTCGAGGGAGGATTGCACAGGAGTTTGGGTCCAGCTTGGGCAACAGAGAGAGACCACGTCACAAAAAAAAAAAAAAAAAAAAAAGAGAGAGAGAGTTGTGTTGGGATCCTAGAGCCTGATATCATTCTATGGAGGGAAAGGATTATAACCAGATTTCATGGGTTAATTCAATCAAAGCCGTGGAAGTAGAAAATCAAAGACAGAGTGGGCTGGGCACTGTGGATCTCCATCAATTCCTCTTGCAGACAGGACCTCTTTGGAAAGTCCCAAACTGCATATGTGGGCCCTCATTATCTGGCCTTTGGTGACATGCCCCTGACAGAGATAATAGCTCGACTAGTGTCAACATATGTGAGTTTTAACCAGCTGTGTGTCCATGGCCAAGTTACTTTGCCTTTCTTGAATATTTATATTCTCATCTTTAAAAGGGCAATAAACATGTCTATCCCTTTAAGACTGTTCTATTGATCAAATATGTGAGTAAAAAGTACTTTGCAGAGACGTACAATGGAAAGAAAAGTGAATTTCAGTTCTTTTGAAATGAGTGCCAGTTTGGCAGAAAATAATAAAGTAACACTTGGTATGTTTGGCATCATTCGGGGATTAACGAAAGTGAATTTTAGGGTCAGCTAACCTCTTGAAATGCCAGTGTAAGAAAATTATACTATACACAACTGACCATACACTACATGAGAGTGTCCCAAATGATCCTAAGGCAGGCACTTCATCCCCCTCCTCCTTTCCTTGGAGCCAATTACCAATTAAGTTATATTCAAATTCAGAATTTTGTATTATTGTGAGGTTTTATTGTGTATGGGCTTCTGTGTTTATTCCTTGAATAGTTGACAATAATTTAAAATGGCTAGGGGTCTTGGTTATTATTATAAATACAGTTGCGGCCAGGGGCAGTGGCTCACACCTCTGATCCCAGCACTTTGGGAGGCCCAGGTGGGCGGATCACCTGAGGTCGGGAGCTTAAGACGAGACTGACCAACACGGAGAAACCCCATCTCTACTAAAAATACAAAATTAGATGGGCATGGTGGCACATGCCTGTAATCCCAGCTACTTGGGAGGCTGAGGCAGGAGAATCGCTTGAACCTGGGAGGCAGAGGTTGTGGTGAACCGAGGTCACACCATTGCACTCCAGACTGGGCAACAAGAGCAAAACTCTATCTCAAAAAAAAAAAAAAATACAGTTGAGATATGGTATAGGATGTTCTGTCTCCACAATGCATGACCCAGACTATTATTATTATTATTTTTTTAAGACAGAGTCTTGCTGCTGTCACCCTGGCGGGAGTGCAGTGGTGCCATCGTAGCTCACTACAGCCTCGAGTTTCTGGGCTCAAGGGATCCTCCTATCTCAGCCTCCCTAGTGGCCAGGATAACAAATGTGCACCACCATGCCTGGCCTATTGTTGTTGTTGTTGTAGAGAGAGGGTCTCACTCTGTTGCCCAGGCTGGTCTTGAACTCCTGGCCTCAAGTGATCCTCCTGCCTTGTCCTCCCAAAGTGTTGGAATTACGCGTGTGAGCCACCATGCCCAGCCCACTTTCTTTTTCCTGTCTATGAATTTTCTTCCACCACAAGTGCTGGAGCCTTTCTGAACCTGTTCAGGTTCAGGGACTGCTCAATTCTTGAATTATTCTTTGCTCAATTGAATTCTATTTAATTTAATTTGTCTAAGGTTTTTATTTTCTTTTTCCTTTTTTTCTTTTTTTAGGCGGGGTCTTGCTCTGTCACACAGGCTGGAGTGCAGTGGCAAGATGACAACTCACTGTAGCCTTGACCTCCCAGCTCAAGTCATCCTCCTGCCTCAGCCTCTTAGGACCAAGTTGTGCACCACCATGCCTGGCTAAGTTTTTTGATTTTTTGTAGAGATGGGATCTCACTACATTGCCCAGGCTGGTCTCAAAATCCTGGGCTCAAGCAATTATTCTGCCTTCTCCTCCCAAAGTGCTAGGATTATAGGCATGAGCCACTGCCCCTAGCCTAGCTTTTTCTTTTTGCAGTTGTTACAGTGATGACCTCAATGAGTGATGTGTCTGTGTCCACGCAGCCTTCTCATGTAACTTCCCTGCTCCTCCCATCAAGAGCAGAGGCTACTATGCCACCTCTTGTATTGAGGCTGCTTTGTGACTTGCTGTGACTAATGTAATACACTGGAAGTGACAGTGTGTGACCTCTGAGGTTAGACCTTATAAGGTCTTGTAGCTTTGCTTCTACTCTCTTGAGACACTACTGCCTCGTGAACAAGGCTGGGCTTGCCTCTTTGAGGATGAAAGGCCACATGGAAAGAAGCACAGCTGTCCTGGTCATTTCAGCTACCTCAGCTGAAGTCCTGGACATGGGAGCGAGGACCGCTCTGGCCCAGCCACCCTCCAGCTCTTCCATCCACTGACTGCAGCTACATGAAGAGAAACTGCCCAGCAGATCCCACCCCAAACTGCGGAATTGTGAACAAATAAATGGTTTGTTGTTCGAAGTCACTAAGTGTTGGGATGATTTGTTATGGAGCAAAGGATAACTGGAATAGGAAGTTAGAAAGATACTTCCTTCCTGTCAGCCTTCATGGTGTTTGTGTTACAACCCAAAATGCTTGCTAGAGTTATCTTCATTTTGATATGGACAGGAGACAGAAATACCGGGTAGAAGAGGGCGGTTCCCCAGTAAAGGACCCACCCTCAAGCCTGGATACTCGCCACCATAAATGAGAACAGGCATTCCTGTTTTTGTGCCCAAAAAGTTGCCTTTTGGCCCCACGCCCCACTATCTTTTACCCATATAAACCCCAAACCCCTGGTTCCAGGAGGAGATGAGCAGACAAACAGAAGAGCAGAAGAGCAGCAGAGAGGGAGAGAAGAGAAGGAACGTTGGGAGAAGTTCAGTTGGGGAGGGTCAGAGAATTGGCTGCTGGATGGCCAAACTACAGAGGAAGTTCATCTTCCAACTCTATCCTCTTTCCAGCTCCCCATCCATGTTGCTGAAAGCCATCTCCACCACCCAATAAAACCCCCAGATTCACTGTCCTTCAAGTCCATGTGTGACCTGATTCTTCTGCAATGCTGGACAAGAGTTTGGGATACAGAAATCTGTCACACTGGTCCCCGGCCCTTGCAAGAAGGCAGAGGGTCCACTGAGCTGGTTAACACTTAAGCCGTCTGCAATGGCAAGGCTAAAAGAGCATACTGTAACATACACCCACTTGGGCTCCAGGAGTTGCAGGCTCCCACCTCTGGATGCTGCTGTGAGGCTGAAGCCCAGTGTCCCAGCTCTTGCACCTGTCCATCTGCATGCTCCTTCTCCCATAAGGAGTTTGACCAGTGACGGTGACTGAACAGACGAGCCACATCCCTGTTGCACGTCCTGCGAGGGGGGCCAGGGAACTCTCCATTTCAGTTTCATACAGAATACATGATAAAGGTTTTGTTTTCCTTGTTCTTCTGTTATGCTTGGTGGTCCCTAGAGCCTGGGCTCTTTGTATCGGAGGGGAGGTCTGACTGCCATGTGCTGCCTTCCAACCTTTCTGTTTTTCAGAGACTACGCTTGACTTCCCCACCAGAACATGCCCGCAGTGACAATGGTGGCTGTTGTCCCTTGGAGGTGAGGGATTCTTACTCTGAAGATGGCTGATAGATCTCAAACGGCCCTTAGGAACTGGAGGAACTGAGACATCACCCAGACATACCTTCCCAGATACTGATGAGTTCCTCAAATATTCTCAGTTTTGCTCTGTACACTGAAATTTCTTTCCTTCTATGTAAAGTGAAGAAAAATGGACTGATGGTAAGGCTCAAGTGATTCTCTTCTGTGCAAGATATTTTATCTTCTTCTTTTATTATTATTATTATTATTTTTTGCACTGTTCAGAGGCCTTTGTGGATTAAGTCAGGTTACTCGGCTATATTCTGACTAGCTAAGATTGTTAGATAAGAGATGACCTCCAGATAAATCGTTTGCTGTGTAAGAAGGTTCTATTTTAAAACCGGAATTTTTTGTAGTCTTTTCACTCGATGATGGAGATGAATGAGATTTCATTCCTAGTATAACTGAGTAGAAAACGGCTTTATTAGATAAACCTTGGCATACCCTTGTTTTAGGATAGGAATAAAGGTATAAATCATCACATACAAATTATATGAATTTTAATCTTATTTACTATTATACTTGTAAATTTGCCACTAAAATATTAATCAGGGAGTGACATAAATGCAGCTAGTAGTAAAACAAAAAGGTTGTTTTGTTCTTTTATTATTGAGATGGTAATAATAGATTAGAAAGAACATTTTGAAAATATAGATAATAAAACATTTTAAAAAGAAAATAAAAATCACTCAATCTCACCTCCAGAGATGGTCATTGTTAATATTTTAAAATATGTCCTTCTAGATTTTTTTTTTTTTTTTGAGTCAGGGTCTTGCTCTGTCGCCCAGGTTGGAGTGCAGTGGCGTGATCATGGCTCACTGCAGCCTCAACTTCCAGGGTTCAAGAGATCCTCTCACCTCAGCCTCCTGAGTAGCTGGGATTACAGATGTGCAGCACTACACTCAGCTATTTTTTTTTAAAGTGGAGACAGGATCTCGTTTTGTTGCCCAGGCTGGTTTCAAACTCCTGGATTCAAGTGATCCTCCTGCCTCACCTCCCAAAGTGCTAGGATTGCAGGTGTGAGCCACCATGCCCAGCCTGTCCTTCTAGATTTTTAACGTACATATACTCACTTTGAGGAGTGTCTTCAAAAGTTGGAATGCATGCTATTTCCCCTCTTCCAGCACATATTTCACTCCACTTATTAGGTTAAAAGTCACGAAGAAAGTAACTGTGTCTACTTCATTTCAGACAATTACATAAGTTTTGCTGTAGTAGACTGGTCCTGCCTTGGGGAAGAGGGTAAAATAGCAGTCTGGGTTCCATCATTCTGCAGTGGAACCTGCACACCAAGCAAACACTTGTTAATTCATTTAAGCCAGGAGGACATTAAAAAAAAAAAAAGGAAAGAAAAACTGGCTTGGCGCGGTGGCTCATGCCTGTAATCCCGGCACTTTGGGAGGCCGAGGCTGGTGGATGGCTTGAGGCCAGGAGTTCGAGACCAGCCTGGCCAACATGGTGAAACCCTGTCCCTACTAAAAATAAAAAATTAGCCGGGTGTGGTGGCACCTGCCTGTAACCCCAGCTACTTGGGAGGCTGAGGCAGGAAAATCACTTGAACCCAGGAGGCAGAGGTTGTGGTGAGCCAAGATTACGCCACTGAGGCGACAGAGCAAGACTCTGTCTCAAAAAAACAAAAAACCCCAGACCTATTGGTAGACATCAAGTCAACAAAACAGCTTGTCAGCTGGCTATGTTTTTCCTTTTCCAACTATAGACCACGTGGGTATTGGTTAGTGTTCTGAAAGTGGTGAGTACTATGCATAAAGAATTACACTTTCTCAGCCTGAGGCACGTATGCTTCAAGGCAGTCACAATGTATCGGAATCCAAAATGAAATAAATAAAGTGAGTAAGCTGCTTTAATAAACAGGTGGCTTTCATTAAATGCAACCATTAATCTTGTCCTGATCATTTACCAGAATGTGGTAGATTGCAATGTTTCCTTAATCTATTAATGAACTATCACCACAAAGTATGTCACTAAAGTAAAATAATTGTTGATATGTTCATGAAAACCATCAAATAGAGCAGAACCCTCCCCTCTACGGAATTAGGCAAATGAAGAACTTATGTAAGAAGGAAGAAGGGATTGTTGGAACCCCTCTGGAGCAGTTTTTAGGGCCACAAAGCAAAAGCACAAAGCAAAAGCACAGAGCTTGTAAATGACCTGAAGAATTATAGGAGTCTGTCTAATTAAGCACTTTATAATGAAAATCTGAGTTTTAGAAGAGCAATTTTAAAGGGAAAATTCTTCATTTGACAAATGATTCCCAATAGAATTTTTAAAGGATTAATCATCTAGTAAATTTATTTTTTATTATTTTTATTCTTTTATTTAAAACTTTTTTATTTCTAATTTTTGTGGGTACATAGGAAGTGTATAATTATCTAGTAAATTTAACATAGCATTTAGATTTTAAAATTCTGTCTGTAACATAATGTGCACGTCTTAAATAAAATGAACTGCTGTGATACGCAAAAGTTTCAAATGGGCTGGGCGTGATGGTTCACACTGGTGAATCCCAGCACTTTGGAGGCCAAGGTGGGAGGATCCCTTGAGCCTAGGAGTTCAAGACCATCCTGGGCAACATAGCAAGACCCCATCTCTACAGAAACAAAACAACACAAAGCAAAAAATCAAAACAAAACAAAACACAAAAAAGGTTTAAATGGCAGAAACAGGTTGGATTGGTGGCATCTGAAGCCCCTGAGTTTCATCTGTTGGGTTCAGAGTACTTTTTATATGCTGATTAACGAAGGAAAGGCTGGGCTTCAGCTATATTTCCTCTTTAATTTCACATTTCATACATAGATGGGACCAAAACAGGCTTAGTAAATCCCTGCTGATGAATGGCAGATGATCACAATGATCAGAAGCACAAGTCCTGGAGTTTGACTGCCAAGCTCAATCCCTGGCTTCTCACTCTATTATCTGCCTATCCTTGGACAAGTTATTTCATTTCTCTGGGCCTAGTTTTCTTCCTTCCTTCCTTCCTTCCTTGTTTCCATCTTTCGTTCTTTCTTTCCTGAGACAGAGTCTCACTCTGTTGCCCAGGCCAGAGTGCAGTGGTGAGATGATGGCTCACTGCAGCCTCAATCTCCTGGGCTCAAGTGGTCCTCCCACCTCAGTCCTCCAGTAGCTGAGACTGCAGGTACACACCACCATGCCTGGCTAATTTTTTATGTTTTGTAGAGATAGGGTCTTGCAATGTTGTCCAGGCACTTTGGCTTCCCAAAGTGCTGGGATTACAGGCACGAGCCACTGTACCCGGCCTCTCTAGGTCTAGGTTTTCTTATCCGTAAAGTTGAAGCTAGGAGTATTGACTGTCTAGAGTAGTTGTGAGAATTAAATAAGATTATCCACATAGCATGATCAGTGAGCTGCCTTATGCATAATGAGTGCTCAATGGTAGCAGTGATGACTGCATTCTTCTTCCTTTTTTTTTTTTTTGAGACCAAGTCTCATTCTGTCGCCCAGGGTAGAGTGCAGTGGCGCAATCTCAGCTCACTGTAACCTCCGCCTCCTGGGTTCAAGCAATTCTCCTGCCTCAGCCTCTTGAGTAGCTGGGATTACAGGCGCCTGCCACCATGCCTGGCTAATTTTTTTTTTTTTTTTTTTTGGTAGAAACTGGGTTTCACCACGTTGGCCAGGCTAGTCTGGAACTCCTGACCTCAAATGATCCACCCACCTCGGCCTCCCAGTGCTGAGATTACAGGCGTCACTCACCTCACCCGGCCAGATGACTGCATTATTCTTAATAATAAAAACAAGGACTAGGCCAGGCGCGGGGGCTCACGCCTGTAATCCCAGCACTTTGGGAGGCCGAGGTGGGTGGATCCCCTGAGGTCGGGAGTTCGAGACCAGCCTGACCAACATGGAGAAACCCCGTCTCTACTAAAAATACAAAATTAGCTGGGCATGGTGGCACATGCCTGTCATCCCAGCTACTCAGGAGGCTGAGGCAGGAGAATCGCTTGAACCCGGAAGGCGGAGGTTGCAGTGAGCCGAGATCGCGCCACTGCACTCCAACCTGGGCAACAAGAGCTAAACTCAGTCTCAAAAAAAAAAAAAAAAAAAAATCAAGGACCATTCAAGGCCTTTTCCTCTTTACATGTAATCACAGGTGATATTCAAATATTTATCATGGCCCAGGCACCAACTGATCAGAATGAACACGCACAACCTGGGTGGCTGCATGGTACCCTCTGACAAGAAATGCCCCTTGAGTAATCTCACTACAACACAATACGATGGGAGGCTCTATAGCTCCACAGTTCTTGGACAGGGATGTGCGGATACGCTTTGTCTTATTTTAGGGAGGCATTAGTGACTACTGGAAGGAGAATAGAAATTACTTGTTGTGGGGCTGTCACTGGCTGTGACACCTTGAATAAACTACACAACATCTCTGTGGCTCACTCTCCTCATGCTTAATACTCACACATTGGGCAAAGTTGTTAATGGGATCAACAAGGATCAGAAATGTAAAAGCCCTTTGAAAAAGAGTAAACCATTATACAAGCTCAGGAGATTTGCAAAAGTACCTAAACCTTCAAGAAAACACATTTCAGGGGGTAATCAGCTACGATCTACATGCCTCTTCCATTTTCTTGTAACATTTCACGCTAAACCTGTCTATGAGATTTAAAATATCACATTACGTTTCTCCATTTTTACATTGGCAAAGTCAATCAAAATGAAAGGTTTTCAGAAAGTAGAATTAACTTCTTCCTATTAATGAGAAATGATAAATTGGGGATCATTTCCCTGATATTTTGCTTCTCTCTAAGTAGGCACTATTTTATAAAAATTTAGGTTAATTAAAATATTATAAATTATGCCTATAAACTAGAAACCCTTTATATTCTTCAGTAAGTTTTTTCTTCAGCTTGACCTAAACTTCTTTCACACATGAATGGCGAATGTCTAAACCCACTTAGGTTATTAAACACTGTATTGAATTGTGTTAGAGTTGGTAATTTTTAAACGTTGTAGCAGCATGGCAAACGGTTATAACTGGTAGTGCACATCTATTTTCAATTTGTGGCGTTTGTGCCTTTTCAATAATGTTGGCCCTTTTCCTCTTCTGACTCAATTTCCTTTCTGTTTCTTATTCATTTTATAGATTGTTTCAATCTGTCTCACTTCTGAGCCAACATTTTTGAGATTAGGATCCCATTTGGGATCCTTTACTCACCCGTATCTTGCACACACATGCTTTTCCAAACACTTACATGCACACACATGCACACAAAGCTAATTACACAAAGACTGAGAGCAAACCTTTAATCACATGTAACCCACAAGTAGCAAAAGTGCTATTAGGAGATAATGAGACAGTTTTCATAAACTAATCACAAAATCTGCTTCTTTACAGTGACATCTTGTGTGCTCCTCTATTTAGCTTTCCAGGGGTGCAAAAACTGTTTCTGCCAAAACATGTAACTGTAGAATGAAATTAGTCCTTTACAGGCCCTAACTCTGCCCAGAGAGTGACTTCCCAGATATATAAAAACAACATAAAGCAATTGATGGAATGGCAGGGCACGATGGCTCAAATCTGTAATGCTAACACTTTGGGAGGCCGAGGCAGGAGGATCAGTTGAGCCCAGGAGTTCGAGACCAGCCTGGGCAACAAGGTGAGACCCTCTCTCTACAACAAAATTTAAAAAATTAGCCAGATGTGGTGGCTTGCACTGGCGGTCCCAGCTGCTCAGCAGGCTGAGGTGGAAGGATCACTTGAGCCAGAGAGGTCAAGGCTACAGTGAGCTGTGATTGCACCACTGCACTCCAGCCTGGGCAACAGAGCAAGACTCTCTCAAATAAATAAATAAATAAATAAATAAAAATAAGGCAATTAATAGGGTTTAGGGCACATTACCCTAAAATATGGCACTTTGGCATACTGAATATTTTAAGCTGAAGGAACTTGAGAAAACATCAGAAGCAGGAAGCTCTCCCTGACTTTTCCCTGCTGTTCTCAGCTGAAGCAGGGTGTAAGACCCTTGCGTGAGAGATGCCCTGCCTACACCAGGAGGAAAGGGACATCCTTATCTCTGAAGACACAGAGTCACAGGGAAGAATTGGAACAAACAGGCCTGGCTTAGTTTCCCCCAGTTTATTACCATTAGATCATTCTCTTTTTGCCTGCTCATATTTCTCCACAACTGTCCACTCTTCTTCAAACCTACTATAACAAACACTCAGGTTGACTGTTTCTTTGGGTCTTCATTTGTTTGTGTGTTTATTTGTTTGTTTGTTTTGGGACAGAGTCTCCCTCTGTTGCCCAAGCTGGAGTGCAATGGCTTCATCTGGGCTCACTGCAATCTCCACCTTCTGGGTTCAAGTGATTCTCCTATCTCAGCCTCCTGAGTAGCTGGGGTTACAGGTGCACTCCACCACGCCTGGCCAGGTCTTCATTTCTGAAGGCTCCTTTGCCATGTAAAACTTACATTAAATCTGCCCAGCGTGGTGGCTCATGCCTGTAATCCCAGCACTTTGGGAGGCTGAGGCAGGTGGATCACAATGTCAGGAGATTGAGACCATCCTGGCTAACACAGTGAAACCCTGTCTCTACTAAAAAAAAACACAAAAAATTAGCCAGGCGTGGTGGCATGCGCCTGTAGTCGCAGCTACTCAGGAGCTTGAGGCAGGAGAATTGCTTGAACCTGGGAGGCAGAGGTTGCAGTGAGCCGAGATCGTGCCACTGCACTCTAGCCTAGACAACAGAGCGAGACTCCATCTCCAAAACAAACAAACAAACAAAAAAACAAAGAAAACTTATATCAAATCAATCTGTATGTATGCTTTCTCTTGTTAATCTGTCTTTTGTTATAAGTGTCTT
Organism: Pongo abelii; assembly: GCF_028885655.2. Classification (NCBI taxonomy): domain Eukaryota; kingdom Metazoa; phylum Chordata; class Mammalia; order Primates; family Hominidae; genus Pongo; species Pongo abelii. The sequence continues at coordinate 21,532,180 of NC_071993.2, read as the reverse complement.
AGCCGTGTGTGAGGAAAAGACAGTTTTCCTCCCCTACAAAATAAAATAAGAATACTTTAATTTTCACAATGAACCCCAATTTTGAGATTCCCTTTTTCTCTCTCTCTCTTTTGAGACAGATTCTCTCTCTGTTGCCCAGGCTAGAGTGCTGTGGCACAATATGGCTCACTGCAGCCTCCAACTGCTGGATTTAGGCAATTCTTCTGCCTTAGCCTCCTGGGTAGCTAGGACTATAGGCACGCACCACCACACCTGGCTAATTTTTACATTTTTTGTAGAGATAGGGTCTTGCTATGTTGTCCAGGCTGGTCTTGAACTCCTGGACTCAAGCAATCCTCCTGCCTTGGCCTCCCAAAGTGCTGGGATTACAGGAGTAAGCCACCACGCCCTGCCTCTTTTTCTCTTTAGCCCCATTGCTTTTTTTTTTTTTTTTTTTTAAGATACAGTCTTGCTCTGTCACCAGACTGGAGTGCAGTGGTGTGATCTCAGCTCACCGCATCCTCTGCCTCTCAGGTTCAAGCGATTCTCCTGCCTCAGCCTCCCGAGTAGCTGGGATTACAGGCACATGCCACCATGCCCATGTAATTTTTGTATTTTTAGTAGACATGGGGTTTCGCCATGTTGGCCAGGATGGTCTCGATCTCTTGACTTCGTGATCCACCCGCCTCAGCCTCCCAAAGTGCTGGGATTACAGGCGTGAGCCACTGTGCCTGGCCTAGCACCATTGCTTTTCTGGTGCCCAAGGTGCACATTTTTTTTTTTTTTGAGAGGGAGTCTCACTTTGTCACCCAGGGTGGAGTGCAGTGGTGCAATCTCAGCTCACTGCAACCTCCCTCTCTCAGGTTGAAGCGATTCTCCTGCCTCAGCCTCCCAAGTAGCTGGAATTACAGGTGCCTGCCACCACACCCAGCTACTTTTTGTATTTTAGTAGAGGCAGGGTTTCACCATGTTGGCCAGGGTGGTCTCGAACTCCTGACCTCAAGTGATCTACCTGCCTTGGCCTCCCAAAGTGCTGGGATTACAGGCATGAGCCACCGCGTCCGGCCCCAAGGTGCACACTTGCTCCCCCTCTTGAGTCATGAAATCCTACATGTGCATTCATAGCCAGGCAGGTGCAGTGATTCACTCCATTTCTTCCCAGGTTCCAGGCCTCACACTATTTTTTGCTAGTGTCTGGGAGGTATCTACTCAATTGCACTTACTCCTCTCCTCCTTTTTTCTTCTCCTCACCACTCAAGGCTCTTAGCTCAAATACTTCTTCTTCCTGTGCTTCCCATCTCCTTGCTGTTGGGGTTGAGGCCTTCAGATTTGTGCAGAGGGAGATGATTCTGCATGAATGCAGCAGGGAGGAGACCCCGAGGGCTGTGGTTTCATCTGTGCTGCTCACCTCTGCCTCCTAATGATGGGGTGGGCTGAAGGTTCACTGGTGCTTTCATTTGTTCATCCATTCATTCGTTTATTCATTTGAAGGTGTCCAGAATACGTTACAACAGCCTAAAGATTATTTTGAGCTGAAGGCATTTGGGAATCAACAGCTGCAAGAAGAGGCATTTGGCCGGGCACAGTGGCTCATACCTGTAATCCCAGCAGTTTGGGAGGCCGAGATGGGAGGATCACTTGAGGTCAGGGGTTCAAGACCAGCCTGGGCAACATAGTGAGACCCCATCTCTACTAAAAATTAAAAAATTAGCTGGGCATGGTGGCACACTTTTGTGGTCCCAGCTACTCAGGAGGCTGAGGATGGAGGCAGGAGGAATACTTGAGCCTGGGAGGATGAGGCTGCAATGAGCCATGATCATATCACTGCACTCCAGCCTGGGCAACAGAGCAATACCCTGTCCTTCCCACTCACCCCCAAAAAAAGGCTTTTTTTTCAAAACCAGAGAAGACTGACTCTTATCACTGAAGAGAGAAGTCAGCACAAGTCAGCACCTGAATGAGAAATTACCTAAACAGACAGATATTGTCACCAAACTATTGCTTTATTTATTTACTTATTCATTTTTTGAGGTAGAGTCTCACTCTGTCGCCCAGGCTGGAGTGCAGTGGCACGATCTCTGCACATTGTCACCTCTGCCTCCCAGGTTCAAGTGCTTCTCCTGTCTCAGCCTCCTGAGAAGCTGGGACTACAGGCATGTACCACCATGCCCTGATAAGTTTTGTATTTTTCATAGAGATGGGGTTTCTCCATGTTGGCCAAGTTGGTCTCCAACTCTTGGGCTCAAGTGATGCGCCCACCTCCGCCTGGGATTACAGGAGTGAGCCACCGTGCCTGGCCAGCTTTAGATGAATGTTTGTGTCTCCCTCCAAAATTCATATGTTGAAATCCTAACACCCAATATGAGGATATTTGGAGATGGAGCCTTTGGGAGGTAATTAGGTCGAGGGCGGAGACCTCAAAAATGGGATTATGCCCATATAGAAGAAGCCCCAGAGAGATTCCTTGCCTCTTCCACCATGGGAGACCTCAAAAATGGGATTATGCCCATATAGAGGAAGCCCCAGAGAGATTCCTTGCCTCTTCCACCATGGGGGGACACAGTGAAAAGTTGACCATCTCTGAGCCAGAAAGTGGGCCCTCACCAGATACCAAATCTGCCTGCATGTAGATTTTTGGACTTGTCAGCCTCCAGAACTGTGACAAGTAAATTTCAATTGTTTATAATTTTGTTATAGCAGCCCAAATGGATTTAGACAGCTATCATATCTCCTATCTATTCTCCTAAGGGCCCCTTTGTTTTTCCTAAAAATCACTTGTTCACCCAGAAGTGCCCCTCTGCCCCTCCCCATCCCCTATTAAGATGGTATATAAGCCCCAAATTCTAACCATCTCCTTGAATCACATTTCTTTGTGAGCTCCCATGCGTATGTATATGTGTAATAAAATCTGTTTTCCTTTTCCTCTGGCTAAACTTTTGTCTGTTTAATTTACAGGTGCCCAAATAAAGAACATAAGAGAGTAGAGAAAGTTTTTCCTCCCTGACATGTTCATTTATACACTTATTTTTCTTATCTGTCATTCAACGAATGCAGTTTTTTTTCCTGAGTCAAAAAGAATGACAAAACTTCTATTTAGCTGTTACAATGATTTACATATTTTTTTTTAAAAAGCAGAGAAAAAACCTACATATCATCTGAATGCTTTTTTTTAAAAAAATTGGTTTATTATTTTTTTTAAAGTTCTGGGATACATGTGCAGGACGTGCAGGTTTGTTACATAGGTAAATGTGTGCCATGGTGGTTTGCTGCACATATCAACCCATCACCTAGGTATTAAGCCCAGCATGCATTAGCTATTTATTCTGATGCTCTCCCTGCCCCCCCAGCTTCCCCCAACAGGCCCCAATGTGTGTTGTTCCCCTCCCTGTGTCCATGTGTTCTCATTGTTTAGCTCCCATTTATAAGTGAGAACATGTGGTGTTTGGTTTTTTGTTCCTGCGTTAGTTTGCTGAGGATAATGGCATCCAGCTCCATCCATGTCCCTGCAAAGGACATGATCCCGTACCTTTTTATGGCTGCATAGTATTCCATGGTGTATGCATACCACATTTTTTTATCTAGTCTATCATTGATGGGCATTTGAGTTGATTCCTTGTTTTTGCTGTTGTGAATAATGCTGAAATGAACATATGTGTGCATGTATCTTTAGAACAGAATGGTTTATATTCCTTTGGGTATATACCCAGTAATGGGATTGCTGGGTCAAATGGTATTTCCGGTTCTAAATCTTTGAGGAATCGCCACGCTGTCTCGCACAATGGTTGAACTAATTTACATTCCCAACAACAGTGTAAAAGGGTTCCTATTTCTCCACAACCATGCCAGTATCTGTTGTTTCTTGAGTTTGTAATAATTGCCATTCTGATTGGCCTGAGATGGTGTCTCATTGTGGTTTTGATTGGCATTTCTCTAATGATCAGTGATGTTGAGCTTTTTCTCAGTGAACGCAGTTTTTAAGTGAAGGCTTTTCTCCAGGCGATGTGCAAGGTGTTGCAGGGAATGAGTGAGGGGAAGTTGTCCAGGACGCTGTCCTTTCCTTTGAGGAGCAAACATATATAAACAAACAATCACATCATAAGGCATGGTCAGCGTGAGTGAGGGGTGCACATTGGAGAGGCAAGTCACTTTGTTAGGAGAGTAAGTGTTATCTTTTCCTTCATCCAAGAACACTTTGAAAGACTGGTCCCTGGGAACCCCTAAGAAGTTCTAATTCTTTCTTAAATTTTTATTTTTTATTTTTATTTTTTTGAGACGGAGTCTTGCTCTGTCACCCAGACTGGAGTGCAGTGGCGCGATCTCCGCTCACTGCAAGCTCTGCCTCCCAGGTTCAGGCCATTCTCCTGCCTGAGCCTCCCGAGTAGCTGTAACTACAGGAGCCCACCACCACGCCCGGCTAATTTTTTGTATTTTTAGTAGAGATGGGGTTTCACCATGTTAGATAGGACGGTCTCGACCTCCTGACCTCGTGATCCGCCCGCCTGGGCCTCCCAAAGTGCTGAGATTACAGGCATGAGCCACGGCGCCCAGCCAATTTTTATTTTTTATATTTTGAGACAGGGTCTTGGTCTGATGGAGTGCAGTGGTATGATCATAGCTCACTGCAGCCTTGTCCTCCTGGATTCAAGCGACCCCCCTCACCTCAGCCTTCCGAGTAGCTGGGACTACAGGTGTGTCACCATGCCTGGCTAATTTTTCTATTTTTTGTAGAGATGGGATTTCACCATGTTGCCCAGGCTGGTCTCGAACTCCTGAGCTCGGGCAATCCGCCCACCTCGGCCTCCTAAAGTGCTGGGATTGTAGGCATGAGCCACCGCGCCTGGCCTGAAGTTCTTATTCTGACAGAGGAGGGACAGAAGGAGCAAGGGGAGCCCCTAGGAAACAATGCCAGGGTTCGCTGGGTTGCTTTGAAGTGAGTCTAAATTCAGACCTTTCTGGCCAGCTGAATTTCCAACTGTTTCAAGTTTTTGAAACAGGAGGGTTTTCAGATGTGCAAAAACGATTTGCTTACTCTTACCTTCTCCTCCTTAATGGGCATTTTTCCTTTAAATGCTATACAGATGACAGAAGTATTCCCACTCCGAGGGTAAACTGGAAAGTACACGTCATAGTCCTAGACACGTTTGATGTTGAGTTTTGCTTTTGGATGCTCGGCTTCATGAGCTTATATGTCTAGGCCCTTCTAAATCAGAAACGGATCCTTAACACGGGGTAGCGGCATCGCTGCCTGGATTCAGGGAGGGAGGCGCAGAGGTTCTATTTGGCTTCCTTTATTGTTCTATGGATGGCATGAAGAGATTTCCTATAAAAGAGAAATCAGAAACCAGAATAAGGTATCCTGTTTGTTATCTCTGGTCAGGCAAATAGCATTAAAAAAAATCTTTTTCAACATTAGATTTGCATCGCATGTGTTGGAGTGTCTTATGAAGACCAAATAAATGGTTCATGAGGAACTAGGTGGAAATAGTCTCTCATGAGATTTGCTTTGTTTATACCTCTAGGGTGGAGTGTTAGAAAACTGGAGCCGGATAAAGAAAATAAAGGCAGATTTTAGGGCTCACAGAAGTTCAGTTGGGTATTTTTGTTTTCTGTTTTTTTGTTTGTTTGTTTGTTTTTAGAGGTAAGTTCTGGTTCTACAATCCAGGCTGGCGTGCAGTGGTGTGATCTTGGCTCACTGCATCCTCGACCTCCCTGGGTCAAGCGATCCTCCCACCTCAGCCTCTCAAGTAGCTGGAACTACAGGCACACAGCACCACACTCAGCTAATTTTTGTATTTTTATGTAGAGATGGGGTTTCACTATGTTGCCCAGGCTGGTCTCAAGCGATTCGCCTACCTCGGCCTCCTAAAGTGCTGGGGTTATCGATGTGAGCCCCTGCACCTGACCAAAAGGATGTTGTTTTCGTACTACAGACCCCTCTCTGGGAGGCAAGGTGCTTAATTTTGCGTTAAGTGGTGAAGAATCCTTCTTTCTGTTTATAATTAACCATTTGGCAGAGTATTTGGAAATGCTAATGGTCTTCGATTTACACCCTCAAGATAGATCTTCTTTCCCAGTTGGGATTATGCTTTTCCCACCAGGGCCCTGGGGCCCAGGGAACGGCTCTGCCAACTCAGGGAGTCCTTACTGGGGGAGAGTCTCTTCTCTCTTTCTCTTTCCTCGCTCTCATGCTCAGGTTCAATAATACATGATGGTGTTTTTATAGTGAAGATATAGTCTTAATTGGGAAAAAAGTATGTAAAAGAATACTCTAAACGACCGGGCATGGTGGCTCACGCCTGTAATCCCAGCACTTTGGGAGGCCGAGGTGAGTGGATCACCTGAGGTCAGGAGTTCCAGACCAGCCTGACTAACATGGTGAAACCTCGTCTCTACTAAAAATACAAAAATTAGTTAGGTGTGGTGGTGGGTGCCTGTAATCCCATCTACTTGGGAGGCTGAGGTGGGAGAATCGCTTGAACCCAGGAGGTGGAGGTTGCAGTGAGCTGAGATTGTGCCACTGCACTCCAGCCTGGGCAACAGAGCAAGACTGTCTCAAAAAAAAAAAAAAAAAAATACTCTAAAAGCGATGCCCTATTGGAAGAATATTGAAGATACATGTAAATCACATCGTCTTTTTTTTTTTTTTTGGAGACAGGGTCTCGCAGTGTCACCCAGGCTGAAATGCAAGTGGTACAATCAGAGCTCACTGCAGCCTTGGCCTCCTTCCACCTCAGCCTCCTGAGTAACTAGGACTATAGGTGCAGGCCACCATGCCTGGCTAATTTTTTTTTTTTTTTGAGGTGGAGTTTCACTCTTGTTGCCCAGGCTGAAGAGCAGTGGCACAATCTCGGCTCACCGCAAACTCCGCCTCCCAGGTTCAAATGATTCTCCTGCTTCAGCCTTCCGAATACCTGGGATTATAGGCATGCACCACCACGTCTGGCTAATTTTTGTATTTTTAGTAGAGACAGGGTTTCTCCATGTTGGTCAGGCTGGTCTTGAACTCCCAACCTCAGGTGATCCACCCAGCTCGGCCTCCCAAAGTGCTGGGATTACAGGCTTGAGCCACCGTGCCCAGCCTACATCATCTTTATACTAAGAGGAAGAGCAGTCAATATAATTCAGTTTTTTTCCTCATTATGCCATTGATAAACTAACCCTGAGAAGGTATGCCTCTTTTTTTTTTTGAGACAGGGTCTTGCTCTGTCGCCCAGACTGGCGTGCAGTGGCACAATCTCGGCTCACTGCAGCCTCTGCCTCTTGGGTTCAAGTGATTCTCCTGCCTCAGCCTCCGGAGTAGCTGAGACCACAGGCGTGCACCACCACGCCCAGCTAATTTTTAAATTTTTAGTAGAGACAGTGTTTCGCCATGTTGGCCAGGCTGGTCTCGAACTCCTGGCCTCAAGTGATCTGCCTGCCTCAGCTTCTCAAAATGCTGGGATTACAGGCATAAGCCTCTGTGCCTGGCCTGGCATGTCTCTTTTTGTATTGACCGAACTTCTAAATGAGAAAACTAACCCCCCAAACAGACTCAAGTAACTCCTATTAGTTGTTTTGATTTTATTGGGTTAAATTTGAGGAAAATGCTGGGCGCTATGGTGCACACCTGAGTGGTAGTCCCAACTATTCAGGAGGCTGAGGTAGGAGAATTGCTTGAGCCCAGGAGTTTGAGGCTTTGGTGCATGATGATTACACCTGTGAATAACCACTGCACTCCAGCCTGGGTACCATAGCAAGACCCTGTCTCTAAACATGTTTAAAACACACACACACACACACACACACACACACACACACACACACAAAGGCCGTGTGCAGTGGCTCAGCCTGTAATCCCAGCAATTTGGAAGGCTGAGGCAGGCGGATCACAAGGTCAGGAGTTCGAGACCAGCCTGACCATCACAGTGAAACCCCATCTTTACTAAAACTACAGAAGTTAGCTGGGCATGGTGGTGCATGCCTGTAGCCCCAGCTACTTGGGAGGCTGAGGCAGGAGAATCACTTGAACCCAGGAGGCAGAGGTTGCAGTGAGCTGAGATTGTATCACTGCACTCCAGCCTGGGCAACAGAGCAAAGACATCTCAAAACAAAACAAAACACCCCCCCCCCCCAAAAAAAACCAAAAAAACAAAAACCAAAACAAAAAAACTTGAGGAAAATATAGTAGTCCCTCCTCCGCAGTTTCACTTTCCAAGGTTTCAGTTACCCAAGGTCAACTGTGGTCTGAAAATACTAAACGGCAAATTCCAGAAATAAACAATTCGTAAGTTTTAAACTGCTTGCCGCTCTGAGTAGCATGATGAAATAATGGCGGTGGGGAGGGGGCGTCCCTTCTCTGTCCCACGCTGTACAAATCTTCCCTTTGTCCAGCGTATTCACATTGTGGATGCTACCTGTCTGCTAGTCATTGACATATTCTGCTCCTGACATCCAACCATCAAGATGGTCATGGCTCTGTGATCCAGGATCACCTGAAGCAGATCATCCTTTCTCTGACATATTGTCAGAAGGTCAGTAGTTGCCTAACATGACATCACAATGCCTGTGTCATTCACCTCACTGCATCTCACCAGGTAGGTATTGTATCATCTCACATCATCATGAGAAGAATGGTGAGTATAGAACAGTAAGATATTTTGAGAGAGAGAACACATTTGTGTAACTTTTATTGCAGTATATTGTTAGAATTATTCTATTTTATTATTAGCTATTATTGTAGCTTTTTTTTTTTTTTTTTTGAGACGGAGTCTTGCTCTGTGGGTCAGGCTGGAGATGGAGATGGAGTGCAGTGGTGCAATCTCTGCTCACCGCAACCTCCGCCTTCTGGGTTCAAGCAATTCTCCTGCCTCAGCCTCCCCAAGTAGCTAGGATTACAAGTGCCTGCCACTAGACCCGGCTATTTTTGTGTGTGTGTGTGTGTATTTTTAGTAGAGACGGGGTTTCACCATGTTGGCCAGGCTGGTCTTGAACTCCTGACCTCAAGTGATCCATCTGCCTTGGCCTCCTGAAATGCTAGGATTACAGGTGTGAGCCACCAGGCCTTGCCCTATTACCTATTATTAGTCTCTTACTGTGCCTAATTTATAAATTAAACATCATAGATTTGTATGTATAGAAAAAAAAAACATATATACATAGGATTCAGTACAATCCATGGTTTCAGACTTCCACTGGGGGTCTTGGAATGCATCCCACAAAGATAAGCAGGGGGCTGTTGTAACATAATTAGAGCTAAGTGAACCATACATTCTTTCCCTGAAGGAGATAAAGTCCCCTAATATCAAAGACAGTTTAGAAAGGATAACCTAGGATATCAAATACCTTTCAGGTTTACCATTTTTTTCTTTTCTTAACTTTTTTTTTTTTTTTTTGGTGAGTGTGGGAGGTTTGGTTTAGGGCTGAATAACTGATCTTTATCTATCTAGACATCTTCTTTTCTAGATATCTAGCTATCTAGACAGCTATCTATCTAGCTGTCTAGACAGCTTCTTTTCTTGGTTGCAATTTCATCACCTAAAATGACTCTGTATATATAAACATTGTTCTTCTTTAATAGAAACCTGATGAACTTTGAAATTTATTTGAAATATGTATTCAATATAAACCACTCTTCATTTCTTGCAAAAGTAGAGTAACACAGCAGCCTCTCTCTTTTTTTTTTCAAAATTATTTTCTATTCTCTCATTTTTCATAGCACCCCTGTTCAAACTGAATGGGAATACTGATAAACATGAAAACATGCTCAACTTCTCTAATAATCAAAGAAATACATATTAAAATGAGATGCCACTGCTTCTTCTATCACTGGGACCGAAATGAAAGGTATTCATCATATCCATTGTTGGTGAAAAAGCCGGACTGAGAAAGATCAGAGAGAGCGCCACCCCCATTCCCCACAGCGTTTCAGTTCTGGCCCTGCTCTGTGGCTGCCCCTCAAGCCTGAAAATCACCTCATATTCTTACAATAAATCCCTTCTCCTCTCTCGCTTCCATTTTTCTTTACTTATTTGCAAGTAAAGAGCGTTAATCAATCTAAAGAATTTTTTTTTTTGGCTTTCATTTCAACCTGTTTTCTCTCTTTTCTTTTCTTTTTTTTTTTTGAGACAGGGTCTAGCTCTGTTGCCCAGGCTGGAGTGCAATAGCGTGATCTCAGCTCACTGCCCGCCTCCTGGGTTCAAATGAATCTCCTGTCTCAGCTTCCTGAGTAGCTGGGATTACAGGTGCCTGCCACCATGCCCGGCTAATTTTTGTATTTTTTGTAGAGACAGGGTTTCACTATGTTGGTCAGGCTGGTCTCAAACTCCTGACCTCAAGCGATCTGCTCTGCTCAGCCTCCCAAAGTGCTGGGATTACAGGTGTGAGCCACCGTGCTCAGCCATGTTTTCTCTTTATAGTATTTGTTACTTCTACAAATTGATCACTTGGAGTTTCTTGCCTTGACTGTATTAAGGATATCTAATGGCTTCCTAATTTTTCTCTCCTGGATCCTGCATTGGATCATTTTCAGTTGTAGGCCTTTTCTGTGAACTTATGTGTATTTTCCCCTTTTCCTTTGTCTAAGTGTGATTTTGCAGGCTTCACCTTTTTTCCTCCTCCCTTTTCTGAGCTTCAAACAAAAGGTAAATCTGTTCAAGGTTGATGATTGCTGATTGCTGACCGACTAAAATATTCATTGCCCTTGGCTCTATTCATTATATACTTCTTACAGCCATAGCTGGGGGCAGATTGATGTGCTCAGCCCCCTAGTCATGCCCTAAAACAGATTCATCTGAGGGCTCTTGCAGTACTCAGGTAGGAGGACTTCCCAACCAGCCCCCTGACACACCCTCTGATTCTCTGAACTATCAGCTGTAACCCTCAGGGTGAACTGTAATCCCCAGGGAGGACCACAATCTCCAAGGTAGATTGCAATCTCCATGACAGACTGCGGCAGGATCCTTCTGTTCTCTAATTCAGGGGTCTCCAACCCCTTGGCTATGGATGGGTACTGGTCCATGACCTCTTGGGTACCAGGCTGGATAGCAGAAGGTGGGCTGTGGGTGAGCGACCATTACCACCTGATATGGCTTTGCTGTGTCCCCACCCAAATCTCATCTTGAATTGTAGCTCCCTTAATTCCAACATGTTGTGGGAGGGACTTGATGGTGGTAACAGAATCATGGGGGTGGTTTCCCCCATACTGTTCTCATGGTAGTGAATAAGTCTCATGAGATCTGATGGTTTTATAAGAGGAAACCTCTTTCGCTTGGCTCTCTTTGCTTGTCTCTCTTTTTTTGCTCTTGTCTGCCACCACGTAAGACGTGCCTTTTGCCCTCTGCCATGATTGTGAGGCCTCCCCAGCCACATGGAACTGTGAGTCCATTAAATCTCTTTTTCTTTAAAAATTACCCAGTCCAGGCTATGTCTGTATCAGCAGCATGAAAACAGACTAGTACACCATCTGAGCTCTGCCTATCAGATCAGAGGCTGCCTTAGATTCTCATAGAAGCACGAACTCTATTGTGAATTGTGCATGTGAGGGATCTAGGTTGCATGCTCCTTATGAGAATTTAACTAATTCCTGATGATCTGAGGTGGAACAGTTTGATCCTGAAGCCATCCCCACCCCGCATCTGTGGAAAAATTGTCTTCCATGAAACCGGTCCCTGGTGCCAAAAAATGCTGGGGGCTGCTACTCTAATTCAATCTTACAGAGGAGGAAAAATAATTTTCTCCAAATCCTTTGCAGGGGAGAAAAAGTAACATCTTTTCCTCACCCAGCACAAGGTTCATGGCTGAAACTCCTATAACAAAAGGCATTAACAAGAGAAAAGCATATAAACTTAATATAATTTTTTTTTTTTTTTTTGAGATGGAGTTTCGCTCTTGTTGCCCCAGCTGGAATGCAACCTCTGCTTCCCAGGTTCAAGCAATTCCCCTGCCTCAACTTCCCAACTAGCTGGGATTACAGGTGTCTACCACCATGCCTGGCTAATTTTTTGTATTTTTAGTAGAGGTAGGGTTTCACCATGTTAGCCAGGCTGGTCTCCAACTCTTGACCTCAGGTGATCCACCTGCCTCACCCTCCCAAAGTGCTGGGATTACAGGTGTAAGCCATTACACCCAGCTAAACTTAATATAAGTTTTATGTGACACAGGAGTCTTGAAATGAAGACCCAAAGAAATGGGAAAACTGGTTTTTCTTTTTGTTTTTAGAGGTGAGGTCTTGCTATGTTGCCCAGGCTGGAATGCAGTAGTTATTCACAGGCACGATCATGGCACACTGCAGCCTTGAACTCCTGGGCTCAAGTGATTCTCCCGCCTCAGCCTCTCATTGGTGGGACCACAGGCACACACCACCGCACCTGGCAAAACTGTATTTTTATGATTAGGTGTGATGAAGAGTGGATATGATACGGACAGAAGACAGGGAAATACTGGGTAGAAGAGGGCAGTTCCCGGCAAAGGCCCCACCTTCAAGCCTGGAGGCCCACGGCCCTAAATGGGGACGGGCATTCCTGTTTTTCCACCCAAAACATTGCCTTTTGGTCCACCATGCCCTTTATCCTGTACCCACATAAACCCTAAACCCCAGGTTCCAGAAGGAGACGAGCAGATGAAGAGATGGGATAAGCAGATGAATGGCAAAATGATGCAGCAGACGAAGAGGGAAGAAGAGGAATATCTGAATGCCGAGAGGAGTTTTGCTGGGGGCGGCCAGAGAGGGATTGGGCTGCTGGACAGCCAAGCTCCAGGGGAAGATCATCTTCCCATCTTCCCACTCCATCCCCCACTTCTGGCTCCCCATCCATCCTGCTGAGAGCCACCTCCACCACTCAACAAAAACCTGCATTACCCTTCAAGCCCATGTGTGACCTGATTCTTCCAGGATGCTGGGCAAGAGTTTGAGATACAAAAAGCTGTCACATTGACCTTCTGCCCCTGTGAGAAGGCAGAGGGTCCATTAAGCTGGTTAACATGTAAGTCATCTGTGGATGGCAGGGCAAAAAGGGCACACTATAACACACGCTCACTTGGGCTCCTGCATCTGTCCGTCTGTGTAATCCCCCTTCCCTGAGAGGTTTGACCAGCAGCAGTGACTGAACAGGTGAGCCACGCCCCTGTTGCACATCCTACGAGGGGGATCAGGGAACTCTCCCATTTCAGATAGTTGTGTAGAAATATAACTGAATCCAAGCTCGTACCACTTGCTGCACAGCAGCCAGTAAGTCAAGAGACAAAGTATTGGGGCAAGGAAAACAACTTCATTCTGAGAGCCAGCAAACTGAGAAGATGGCAGACTAGTGTTCAAAAGAACCATCTTGGCAGGGTGTGGTGGCTCACATCTGTAATTCCAGCACTTTGGGAGGCTGAGGCAGGTGGATCACTTGAGGCCAGGAGTTTGAGCCAGCCTGGCCAACATGGTGAAATGCCATCTCTACTAAAAATACAAAAATTAGCTGGGTATTGTAGCAGATGCCTGTAATCCCAGCTACTTGGCAGGCTGAGGCAGGATAATTGTTTAAGCCCAGGAGGTGGAGGTTGCAGTGAGCTAAGATTGCACCACTGCACTCCAGCCTGGGTGACAGAGAGAGACTCTGTCTCAGAAAAAAAAAAAAAAAAGAACCATCTTAAGTCAGTTACAAATTTCAGACACTTTTTATGTTAAGGGCAGGGGGAAGAAAAGAGGGCTTGTGGTCAAGAGAGGTAACTGATGATCACAGACATCTGGGCATCAGCAAGGGCCCGAGGAGGTTGGGAAAATTCTTGGTCCTGGGTCAGGTCACAATGTTTCTATAATTTTTTTTTTTTTTTTTTGAGATGGCGTTTCACTCTTTTTGCCTAGGCTGGAGTGCAGTGGCGTGATCTCAGCTCACCGCAACCTCTGCATCCGAGGTTCAAGCGATTCTCCTACCTCAGCCTCCCGAGTAGCTGGGATTGCAGGCATGCACCATTATGCCCGGCTAATTTTTTTGTATTTTTAATAGAGACGGGGTTTCTCCCTGTTGGTCAGGCTGGTCTCGAACTCCTGACCTCAGGTGATCCACCTGCCTCAGCCTTCCAAAGTGCTGGGATTACAGGCGTGAGCCACCGTGCCCGGCCTAACATTTTTATTTGTATATATATCCTCCTTATCTCCTCTTGGGTTAGTTTTGGGAAAGGGACTATTATTTTTTTTCTAAAGCTAAACTATAAACTAAATTCCTCATATAATTAGATGGTATGCATGCAAAGTTAAGCAGAAGCTTTTGAACCTAAAGGATATTACCGTGGTGGAGGGGGTGGTCAGAGACAAAATGGAGTCAGTCATGCTAAGACTCCATCCACTGTTACAGAAGGATGATTGGGGCTGGGTACGGTGGCTCACACCTGTAATCCCAGCATTTTGGGAGGCCAAGGCTCACAGATCGCCTGAGGTCAGGAGTTTGAGACCAGCCTGGCCAACATGGTAAAACCCTGTCTCTACGAAACAAAAATTAGCCAGGTGTGGTGGCAGGTGCCTGTAATCCCAGCTACTCAGGAGACTGAGGCAGGAGAATTGCTTGAACCTGGGAGGCGGAGGTTGCAGTGAGCCAAGATTGAGCCACTGCTCTTCAGCCTGGGTGACAGAGCAAGACCCTGTCTCAAAGAAAAAAAAAAAAAGTATGATTGGAGCAAGAGGGTATGATCTAATGGTAATAGACTGGGGGAAAATTAGTAAGGCTTGTTTGTTCAGATTCTTCTTTGTTTCTCTGTCTTCATTCCTTTCATGTGAATATAGGAAGGACCCTTCTGGAATGACCTATTTTGGAAAGTTCAGAGAATTCTTTCATGACCTGCTTCAGGAGAGAAGGGCAGAAGGTCAGAGAGATCTTCTTGCTTCTGCTGTTTTCTCAAATGCCAAAGTATCATATTTTGGGATAGCATGTCCTGAACCCCATTACTTTCATAGTACTTAGTTAAGATAGACCCCTGTAACAAAAGACAGATTAACAAGAGAAAAACAAACAGAAGCTTATTACCATGTATACCTCATGTATACACAGATGATATCCAGAGAAATGAGTACAATCTCAAAGAGGTGGCTTTGAACTCAGGATTAAATACCATTATCTGCAGAAACAGTGCAGGGGAAGGCTTATGGGGATGTGATCAGAAAAATTATGGTAAATAAGAGAAAAGTTTGTTATGCAGATTTAGGTTGATGCCTCCTCCAGTTAATATACAATGTCTGGGCTTCTGGCTGGACTCCATCGTCAAACCTGGAACCTCGATTCGACCCTAAGTGAAAACAGCTGACCCTGATACAGAAGGGCTGGGCTCCTGGCTAAATTCCATCCTCAAGCCTGGAAACTCGGCACCATTTTGCACACAAATGATTGCCTTTTTGGCCCATCCTGTCCCCTATCCTGTGCCCATAAAAACCAGAGCAGCTGGCAGAAAAAAAAAAAAGAAAAGACAACACAAGCAGCTGACCAGCAAGGATATAAGCTGCTGAACCTCAGGGATGCAAGCTGCTGAATGGTGAGTAGAGAAGCAACTGAGTGTTGGAGACGATGGTTAAATGAGGCTAACTTCAGACAGTGCAGTTTCAGGGGGGAGCCCGGCCAGAGACAGCTGGACTGCAGGGAAAGATCACCTTCTTCCCGCACTGTCTCCTTTACAGCTCCCCTTCCACTGAGAGCCACTTTCACTACTCAATGAAGTCCTCCGCATTCATCATCTTTCAAACAGTTCATGTGACCTGATTCTTCCTGGACACTGAACAAGAACTCAGGTGTCAAAAAGGGCAGGTGCAGGAGGTTCTCACCCTCACCATTCACTGAGTTATTAACACTTAGCTGTCCATGGACTGCAGGCTTGGTGAAACGAGCCACTCTAGTTCCTGCCCACAAAGGGGGTCAAGGTCAAGGGAATAATCCCATCTCACAGTGATAAGAGTCTGTTGTGATTAAGAGTCATCCTTCTCTTGTGATGGAGTCATCCTTCTCTTCCTGGTACAGGAAGATAGCCTTAAAAATGGAGATTCCCTTTACAGATGTAAATTTCCCTTACAAAAGGGTAACTTCTACTGTTTTCAGAACATCTCTTGGGTTTGTAGTTTCTCAAACTCATCCTTATGCCAAAGAGGCATTTTTTTGGGGTGACATATTTTAGTCTTCTACAGTCATTTTGGGGTGCATACTTTTGGTCCCCTACAACCTATAGAATTTTTCCTGTGGAGTTTAAGCCTCACAGGATGCAGGGCCTCACTGCTCCCCAGCCTTCTTTCTTTCCCTGAGTTTTCTGGCGGAGAAATGGGCTACACGTGGGGATCTTACTCTGGCTGTTTCACCGTTTATTATTCAGTATTTTGGTAGCCACACACCCTCCGTCTCTGAGACAGGAAGTAGACTCAGAGGGAGGTATAACATGTCTTATGACTTTTTTCGGTCTGGCTCTGGTTAGATTTTTCTTAACTCAGCTCCATTGGCAATAACAACGGGTGGAAATTTCTAACAGGTTTTGGCATGAGATTGTCTCTCGGTCTGACTTTTCAGTAGGAGAAAGGAAGCTGATGAGGAATCCAGTTCTCCTTTGAACAGTGACTTAGCAATGTCTTCCCACCACACGAAATCTACCTTGCTCTCTATGGGTTTCAGTAGTCTGTACAATCTGGCCTAATCCCAAAATTCACACCCTCCACTGCCAGGAGGCTGGCCTCCTTTGCTGTTTTTTTTTCATGCCACTTGCTTCCTGGCAGGTTCCCTTTCTCTGTTTAGCTATATTCTTTCATGTGTAAACCAAAAATAAAATACTAAGTCCTCCAACCGACTAAATGGACTCCCCTCTTGGCCAAGGGGATCCCAAAGAAACATAAAAAACTAGTTCAGGCCGTGATGGGAAGGGAAGTTGGACATGCCTCATTATACCTTCTCCCTTTTGGAGTTGAAACACAATTGATCAGCATTAACATTAAAATAGAGATCACAGGACTGACAAAACAGACTCTTTGTAGCAATAAGGTAACAAATTCTAACCTGACTGGTATAGCATCACAAGACAGATAACAACAAGCCTTAGAGGAAATCAAAGTATTTTATTCCAAAGTGAGACAGGCTAGTTCCCTTGACCTAGACCCCCTTCAGGGATGGGAACTGGAGTGACTCCTTTCACTCAGCCTGCTCCTGGCCACTCCTTGTGAGAGGGAGCATGTGAGCAAGCAAATGCGGGAACTGGAGGGAAAGAAGCTAGAACCGGCTGGTCACTCCTGTCTGGCAGGAGCAGGCTCTGTGAGACTCCCTGCAGCATCCAAGCCCCTGCGCTCTCAGCGCCTGGGTTCTTGTCTGCTGTCCGGGAAAAATCAGGTCACTGGAATGGATCGAAGGGTGGTGTATGCGGAGGGTTTTACTGGGCAATGGATGTGGCTCTCAGTGGAATGGGGAGTTGGAAAGGGGATGGTGTGGGGAGAAGGTGATCTTTCCCTGAAGCCACACTGTTTGAAGTTAGCTGTGTCTATCCGTAGTCTCCAATGCTCAGCAACTTGCATCCCCACCGGTCAGCCATATGTGTTGCTCTGCCAGCTGAAGTCTTTTTATGGGCACAGGATAGGGGCATGGCAGGCCAAAAAAAGCAACATTTGGGTGGAAAAACCGGGCCAGCTGTTTTCACTTAGGGCCATGGTTTCAAGATTAAGGGTGGGTTTAGCCCGGAGCCCAGCCATTGGGCATCACAAGTATATTTCTTTTCTTCTTGTTCTTTTTTTTTTTTTTTTTGAGACAAAGTTTCACTCTGTTGCCCAGGTTGGAGTGCAGTGGCATGATCTTGGCCCACTGCAACTTCTGCCCCTTGGGTTTAAGCAATTTTCCTACCTCAGCCTGCTGAGTAGCTGGCATTACAGGTGCACACCACCATGCCCTGCTAATTTTTGTGTTTTTAGTGGATACGGGGTTTCACCATGTTGGCTGGGCTGGTCTTGAACTCCTGACCTCAAGTGATCCACCTGCCTCGGCCTCCCAAAGTGTTGGGATTACAGGCATGAGCCACTGCACCTGGCTCAAAAGTATATTTCTTTGACATATTTTGGAATGGCTCTGCAAAGCCATCTCTTGTGGGGTAAATTCATATTCCGTAGAGAATCTCCTTCCCTTTCTAGGTCTTTTCCTGATTGAAGGGAGATTTAATTGAGACTCTGACACCTTTTACGATCCAAAAGGAGACATTTACCATCTATTCTCTCTGAAGCCTGCTACTTAGAGGTTTCGTGTACATAACAAGAACCTTGGCTTCCAAAACCTCTCTTATCTTAACTTAAGCATTTCTTTCCGACTTCAACTCTTTTTTTTCTGAGATGGAGTCTTGCCCTGTCGCCCAGGCGGGAGTGCAATGGCACAGTCTTGGCTCACTGCAACCTCCGCCTCCTGGGTTCAAGCGATTCTCCTGCCTCAGCCTCCTGAGTAGCTGGGATTGCAGGCAAGCACCACCATGCCAGGCTAATTTTTTGTATCTTTAGTAGAGATGGGGTTTCATCATGTTGGCCAGGCTGGTCTCGAACTCCTGACATCGTGATCCGCCGGCCTCGGCCTCCCAAAGTACCGGGATTACAGGTGTGAGCCACCACACCTGGCCTTCTGACTTCAACTCTTTAGGCAACACTTAACTCTTTCAACCAACGGCCAGTCAGAAAGTCTTTGAATCAACCATGACCTGTAAGCATTTTCCCTTCAAATGACCTGCCTTCCTGGGCCAAACCAATGTGTACTTTCCATGTATTGATTTATGTTTTTGCCTGTAACTTCTGTCTCCCTAAAATATATAAAACCAAGCTATAACCCCACCACCTTGGGCACATGTTCTTAGAACCTCTTGGGACTGGGCCCCAGGTTATAGTCATTCATATCTGGCTCAGAATAAACCTCTTTAAGTTACAGATTTTGACTATTTAAAATCAACACATGTAATGCCAGATCCGGTTCCATCTCCTTCATGGAGCCTTTTTATAATCCCAGCCTACACTGAGGCCCTCTGCTCTCATCCATTCATTCATTCACTGATGTGGGGGCCAAGGTCCGTGGCACTCCCTAAAGTTTTGCTGAAAAAAAAAATCACTAACATGGGGGAGATTGAGTAACGGGAGAAAAGGCATACAAATTTATTTAATGTGTATACACGGGAGCGTTCAGAATGAAGACTCAACCCAATAGTGAGGTACAAAAGTTTATATACCATCTTAAGGCTACAGAAAAAATGGGGGCTTGCATCCTGGAGGTGGAAATAAATTATTATTAAGGCAGATAGTGAGGGCAACAGAGTCCTCAGCAGTGTCCCTTACAACAAAAAGCAGCCCCCAAAATCATTTCTAACAAACAGCAGCCTAAGAAATTGAACTGCAAACATGAACAAGGAAGCTGGGAGCTTGCACAGGGGAATGCCAGCAGCTGTGCCAATAGAAAAGGGCTACCTGGGGACCAGGCATGTCCAGCACGGAGGTTCCATCTTCCCTTTTTTTTGTTACCACATGTACAGTAAAGGAATGGGCAACATGGTGCAGCTCAGGCAGAGGACCTGCCTGCATAATAAAAGATTAGGGCGGGGCTACCAGAAATTCATGCCCTATGCAAATGGCACACCCAGTCTAACCAGTTTTCTGCATTGCACCCTATGTAAATCAGACATCACCTCCTCACTAGCTCATCTATACACCCCCCTGCATTACACTGCAGATCCAGCATTTTCTGGGAACCCCCCTCTGTAGCAAAGAGCTATTCTCTTTCTTTCGCTTACTATACTTTCAATCTCAACCTTACTCTTTGTGTGTCTGCGTCCTTGTTCTCCGTGGCCATGGGACAAGGAACTTGGGGTGTTACTCCAGACAACGAGGCTGTTTCAGGGATAAAACAGATGATGGAAGAGAATAGAAGTGGAATTCTGTTGAGGGGATTACTAGGGAGAATAAATGGATCTGGGAACAGAGATTAACTTGTAAATACTTCTCTTTGACAGTGATAGGGTGGTTCAGATGTGGTTACATTCTTGGTCTTACAGGGAGCCGAAGAAAAAACAATTGTTCTTCTTGATGGGCCTGGATCTTAGGCAGATAAAGGAACTTTTAACTCTTTGGAAGAGATGGTAGTGGTGGTGGTTGAGGGAGCCCAGAGAGACCTTGAGACTTCTTTTTCAGTATGTCAATGTGATGTATTTTGGGGTAGTTGGTTTCTGAGTCCCAACACTGAACAAATTTGCTAGATGCTTATGCTATGCCAATCACTATGCTTAGTGAGAACCTCAGAGTAAATAAGGCAGGCTGGTCCTTGCTTTCATGGGACTGAGAGTGTTGAAGGAGTCCTAGACATGACACATATGAAAGTCACATCATAATAGATTCTTTAGTCCTCCTTGTAATCCTTGTTTATTAATTAGGGTAATCTTTTTTGCAACCCATAAAATCCAGTTCTGGGATATGGGCCAAAACCCATATTTCCTGGGAAGGCCCCACGGCTCCTCACAGAACTGAAGGGAGAACCGGAACCCTGGCTTCCAGTTGACAGCAAGAGAGACCCTCCAGGGATTTCAGCTGCAGAAACATTTAGACTTTCTCTTCAGGGCACCACCTCTGCTTCAATAACTGCTACTTTCTGTATCCATGCCAAGTTTCAATCCCAGGAGAAAATTGGAATGTTTAAGCTTGAGTCAGGTGATTGCCTCTAGAAATGAGGCACCTCTCTGGATGCAGGCAGGGAGAGGTAGGCGTGGGAGCTGGGGCCATGGAGGGCCTTTCCAAGAGTGGGGAGATTGTGGTGTGGAGCCATTCTCCTGCAGATGCTGTGCTGTGCTGCCCAGATTTCTCCTTCAAAGATGGAGAACTTATATCCCTGGCTGATGGGTGTGCTGTCAGCCGGGTGGGAGCCATCAGTGTTCAGTGGTGGCCTGGGAATGTCCTCTGCCCAAGGAATCACCTTTTGTCCCGTGTCACGCTCCTGCTTGGGCATTCAATGACTGGCAGGAATGTGTGGAGCTGTTTACAGGCCCAGCGTGGGACAGTTTTAAAGGGACATCCCAGCTTCAGAGCTTCCCACAGCAGGCCGCTCAGCTCCATCTGGCCGGTCCTGAGTCCTTCCTTTTCCCTACAGGTGTTGGCTCTGAGAGCCCTCCCTGGTAAATTCCTGTGCCCAAATCTCCTCCCCAGAGTCGGCTTCCTGAGGAACCCAACCTGCAACACACCCCAGTGGAATCTGCAACACTTGTGATGCTCACACAATTACACTGTCTATTTTTTTTTTTTTTTTTTTTTTTTTAGAGACAGTATCTTGTTCTGTCACCCAGGCTGGAGTGCAGTGTTGCCATCATAACTCACTGCAGCCTCGAACTCCTGGGCTCAAGTGATCCACCTGTTTCAGCCTCCCAAAGTGCTGGGATTACAGACAGGAGCCACCATGCCTTGTTCGCAATTCTACATTTTATTATATATTATCTGGCATCGTTTGTTAATTATTTCACATATTCCTTATGCTTCCTGTTATGGTCTGAATGTTTGTGTCTCCTCAAAACTCATATATTGAAATGTTAACCCCCAAGGTGATAGTATTAGGATATTAGGAGGTGGTGCCTTTGGGAGGTGATTAGGTCATGGGAGTGGGGCCCTCATGAATGGTATGAGTACCCTTATAAAAGAGACCCTGAAGAGCTTGCTGACCCCTTCCCCTATGTGAGGACACAGTGAGAAGACTCTGTCTATGAGCCAGGAAGAGGGCTCTCTCCAGACACTGAATCTGCCAGCACCTCAGTCTGGGACTCCCCCACCTCCAGAACCATGAGAAATAAATCTCTGGGCCAGTCGCAGTGGCTCACACCTGTAGTCCCAGCACTTTGGGAGGTGGATGTAGGAGGATCACTTGACCCCAGGAATTTGAGGCCCACCTGGGCAACATAGCGAGAACTTTCTCTACAAAAAAGTAAAAAATTAGCCAAGTGTAGTGGTGCACATCTATAGTCCCAGCAACGCAGTAGGCTGAGGTGGGAGGATTACATGAGCCCAGGAGTTCAAGGCTGCAGTGAGCTGTGACTCAACCACTCTATTCCACTCTAGGCAACAGAGTGAAACCTCATCTCAAAAAAAAAAAAAAGGAGAAGAAGAAGAAGAAGAAATAGGCCAGGCTCAGTGACTCATACCTGCAATCCCAAAACTTTGGGAAGCCAAAGTGGGAAGATCACTTGAGCCTAGAAATTTGAGATCAGCCTGGGCAATATGATAAGACCTCCATTGCAACAAAAATTAAAAAGTTACCTGAGTGTGGTAGCACATGACTGTGATCCCAGCTACTTGGGAGGATGAGGAGGGTCGTTGACGCCTGGAAGTTTGAGGCTGCAGTGAGCCGTGATTATGCCACTGCACCCTAATCTGGGTGACAGAGTGAGACTCTTTGTCTCTAAATAAATAAATAACTAGGCCAGGTGCAGTGGCTCACGCCTGTACCGAGGCCGAGGCCGAGGTGGGAGAATCACTTGAGGTCAGGAGTTCAAGACCAGCCTGGCCAACACGGTGAAACCCCCGTCTCCACTAAAAATACAAAAATTAGCCAGGTATTGTGGCAGATGCCTGTAATCCCAGCTAATCGGGAGGCTGAGGCAGGAGAATCTCTTGAACCCGGGAGGTGGAGGTTGCAGTGAGCCAAGATAGCGCCACTGCACTCCAGCCTGGGTGACAGAGTGAGACTGTCTCAAAAATAAAAATAAAAGTAAAAATAAAAATAAATGGATAAATAAATAAATACATGTCTGTTGTTTATAAATTATCCTGTCTATGATATTTTGTTATGGCAGTCTGAATCGGCTAAGGCACCTTCCAAGCTAGACTGCAGACTTTCTACATATAGAAACCTCAACTTCTCTGACATCTAGCCCTCAACCCTAGTTGTAGCAAGAGGCACATAGGTGTCACTCAGAATTATGTGTTTACTGATGGACTATCTCCACTTGAAGGACAAAGCTATGCTGAGTCTAACAGAACAGAATGTTGCTGTTTTAGATGGATCAGAGATTTAATATAAGATCTCGTTTTTTTTTTAGACGGAGTCTCACTCTGTTGTCAGGCTGGAGTGCAGTGGCGCGATCTCTACTCACTGCAACCTCCGACTCCCTGGTTCAAGCTATTCTCCTGCCTCAGCCTCCTGAGTAGCTGGTATTACAGGCAAGCACCACCACGCCCAGCTAATTTTTGTATTTTTAGTAGAGACGGGGTTACACCATGTTGGCCAGGACGGTCTCAATCTCCTGACCTCGTGATCCGCCTGCCTCAGCCTCCCAAAGTGCTGGGATTACAGGCATGAGCCACTGTGCCCAGCTAAGACCTCTTTAAAGAGGTTTCTAGTCAATAGATTTCTTTTTTCATTTGTTCTTTGGCTGGCTCATCGCTTTTAGAGACCAGAAACTACTGATTAGGGAGAGTAGACCTCTCTGCTATAACCTCTTTTTTCCCTCTGCAGAACAGGTTTTCCTTGACTTCCATCTCTGGGGATGCAACCACAGAACCTTACAAAACATGTTTAAGTGCACGGTTTTAAGAGACGTTTGCATTCTTTATGAGTGCATGCATGTGTGGGGTTGGGGAGCTTTGCATGCCAGACTGAGACATCATATGTCTCCATGCCTATATTTGGGAGCCGGCTGGGTCCACAATAGCAGTGTGCTGAGAAGAATGGAAAGCTGATGATGGGCTCACAGGCTTTGATCTGTTAAATAAATATTTTTTCAAGAAGAGGAGCTTTAGGAATAAACCATTTCAGCCAGCATCTTTGTGATCATCCCAATTCTAAAACAGATAGAAATTCCTTGTACCTAGAGAAAGTTGAGTTTTAAACATTGAATAAAAACATGATTTTCTAGTTCTTGGCTCAGTCTCTTAATCACTTTTACCTCCACCGCATACAGAGCTGATGCTTGCAAAGGGAAGTTGTTACCCCCTACCCATTGGTTTCTGTCTGATACTGATCAGGTAGTAATATTTCACAGAGCCGCCGCATGACACCAGCACATTTTCCCCACCCCGGACACATGTGTTGTTTCCTTTCATTTTGGAAAAATTGTGCTGTGAGCACAGCAAGGAGAATAACTTCTATGTCTTTCCTCTTACAAAGAATGTGCTTTTATAACATGTTTTTTAATTGATAAAGAGGTAAGGGTAATAAATGAGCATTTGATCCAAGTTTCAGCAAAGGACTCTTTATTGGAGTACAGACTCTAAAAAGTTATTTTAGGCAAGTACCCAGAGGCAATTTTTAGAGCCATGAGGCTGAATTAGAAGACGATGATTCTGAATGAATTCTGCCACTCGTTAGACATAAATTAAGTCTCCTTCCAAGTGGAGTGGCTAGTGGGCTGAGAGGACATATTTTAAAATAGTTGAATCCAAACATAAGCTGGACTTGCATTTTTTAAAGCCTATAGTTTGCTTTTCACATTTTCTCTCTTCCCCAGGGACTCTGGCATTGTATGGTCTACACTGCTTTCTTACAAAGGTACCTTAGGTTCATTTTATGAGGTGTGGAATAGAGAACCAGCCTGGTGCTTGGACTGGCTGAACTTTCCATCCTGCTTTAAACAACCTGCTAAAAGTCAGTGTGATTTACAACAGTAGTTACAACTACCCTTTTACTTAGCCAGGAATATTCTCATGCTATCAAAAAATAGAGGCACATTTGGGACCACTGTCATTCCTATCCCTTGATTAATCATCTCGGTGATTCATTCATTAAACAAGTTTATGCAGCTAAGGGGCCTTCTTTGGTGAGGTAGGATGAAAGAGATCACTTGTCCTAGTTACATCCAGTACAATCTTTATTTTTTAATTTTTCTATTTTTTTAAATTTTATTTTTCCATAAGTTATTGGGTTTTTTTTTTTTAGATGAAGTTTCGCTCTTGTTGCCCAGGCTGAAGTGCAATGGCATGATCTCAGCTCACGGTAACCTCCACCTCCCAGGTTCAAGCAATTCTCCTGCTTTGGCCTCCTGAGTAGCTGGGATTACAGACGCCCACCACCACGCAAGACTAATTTTTTGTATTTTTGGTAGAGATGGGGTTTCACCATGTTGGCCAGGCTGGTCTCAAACTCCTGGCCTCAAGCAATCCACCTGCCACGGCTGCCCAAAGTGCTGGGATTACAGGTGTTAGCCATCACACCTGGCCACATCCAGTATAATTTTAAAGAGAGGGAGGGTCTACTGAACAGATACAAGGGGCGAAACTGTTTGATTATTTTCTCTTCTTTTTTTTTTTTTTTTTTTTTTTGAGACAGAGTCTTGCTCTGTTGCCCGGGCTGGAGTGCAATGGTGCGATCTCGGCTCACTGCAACCTCTGCCTCCCAGGTTCAAGCGATTCTCCTGCCTCAGCCTCCCTAGTAGCTGGGATTACAGGTGCCTGCCACCATGCCTGGCTAATTTTTGTATTTTTTAGTAGAGATGGGGTTTCATCATGTTGGTCAGGCTGGTCTCGAACTCCTGTCCTCAGGTGATCTGCCCGCTTCGGCCTCCCAAAGTGCTGGGATTACAGGCGTGAGCCACCGTGCCTGGCCTGCTTGATTATTTTCATGAATTATTTCCATGTGTCCCATGACCGTGTGGCAGATGCTGGTGTCTGTAACATTCACTGGGGTCCTTTTCATGCTGGTGTTTTACGTTGTGTGAATCCATGCAGTTGAAATGAAAATTGCACACATACAAATACACACCCTATACCCCTCTACTCTCCAAAAAGACCCCTCAAATATTTCCGAAAAATTAGGATGCTAGGTATGTATTTGTAAAAGGCCACCCAAGATGATCATCACTACTGTTATTGAAGCTAGCTGGGGTCTGCTTGCCTGGCACGATAAGACCAGATATCCACACCGAGGTTTGCAGTGGGAAGAAGGAAGGTGTTTATCTGCAGGTTACCAACAAGAAGGATCAGGCAGCTTATGCTTAAGTCCTGACCTTGCAGGTAAGGGTTTTTTAAGGCAGGGGTGGCTGGGCTCAGTGGCTCACACCTGTAATCCCAACAATTTGGGAGGCTGAGGCAGGTGGATCACTTGAGGCCAGGAGTTGGAGACCAGCCTGGGCAACATGGCAAAACCCTGTCTGTACTAAAAATACAAAAATTAGCAGGGTGTGGTGGTGCACGCCTCTAATCCCAGCTAACACGGGTGGCTGAGGCAGGAGAATAGCTTGAACCTGGGAGGCAGAGGCTGCAGTGAGCTGAGATGGTCCACTGCACTCCAGCCTGGGCAACAGAGAGATACTCTATCTCAAAAGAAACAAACAAAAAAAGATGTTATCTTTAGTTTCCATAGGGAAGCAGACATCCCATGATTCTAGCTTCCTTGGCTGTTGCTTTAAGTTACTATTCCCTTCTTGCTAATCAAGTTGTTTATTTATTTCTCAGGGCTGGCTAGGTACCTGGAATTTCCCTTGAAGGAATTCAAGATTTTCTTTCTTTCCATGCTTGTGGAGGCCTGCAGACCACTAACAGGAGTCTCTGTTCTAACTTAGTACTAATATCTTTTAAATTGCATGGTGCCTTTCTCTTACAGGAGCTCAAAAAGCTTCCTTCATATCTACTATGTGCTTGGAAACATAAAAACTCCTATTTTGTGTAGAGGTGAAAGCCACGTGCATATAAGCTTTTGAGACAGTGACACATATAAAAACGATGTGCACCCTTGGGATAACTTCCTGCTATAGATAGAAGATACGCTGCCCGGCCGGGAGCGGTGGCTCACACCTGTAATCCCAACGCTTTGGGAGGCCAAGGCCGGCAGATCATGAGGTCAGGAGTCCGAGACCAGCCTGGCCAACATGGTGAAACCCCGTCTCTACTAAAAATACAAAAATTAGCCCCGCATGGTGGCGGGTGCCTGTCGTCCCAGCTGCTCGGGAGGCTGAGGCAGGAGAATCGCTTGAACCCAGGAGGCAGAGGTTGCAGTGAGCCAAAATTGTGCCATTGCACTCCAGCCTGGGCGACAAGAGCAAGACTCCATCTCAAAAAAAAAAAAAAAAAGTACGCTGCCCATTGTATGTAATTTTTTGCCAAAGCTGAGATTTCCTGCCTTTCTCAGACACCAAGACAGCTTGTTGAAATGCAAATGAGCAAGATGAGAGTAAAGTTACGGTTAGTTAGTAAAGTTAGACTCTTCTCTCGTTTTTTTTTTTATTTTTACTTTTTTTTTTATTTTTTTTTTTTGAGACAGAGTCTCGCTCTGTCGTCCAGGCTGGAGTGCAGTGGCACGATCTCGGCTCACTGCAACCTCCACCTCCCGGGTTCACGCCATTCTCCTGCCTCAGCCTCCTGAGTGGCTGGGACTACAGGTACACGCCGCCACCCTTGGGGAATTTTTTTGTATTTTTAGTAGAGACGGGGTTTCACCGTTTTAGCCAGGATGGTCTCAATCTCCTGACCTGGTGATCCGCCCGTCTGGGCCTCCCAAAGTGCTGGGATTACAGGTGTAAGCCACTGCGCCCAGCCTCATTTACTTTTTAAATAGGGAAATATTTAGAAAAAGTGTTAGAGACCTGGCCGGGCACGGTGGCTCACGCCTGTAATCCTAGCACTTTGGGAGGCCGAGGCGGGCGGATCACGAGGTCAGGAGATTGAGACCATCCTGGCTAACACGGTGAAACCCCGTCTCTACTAAAAATACAAAAAAATTCCCCAAGGGTGGCGGTGAGTGCCTGTAGTCCCAACGGCTGGGGAGGCTGAAGCGGGAGAATGATGTGAACCCGAGAGGCGGACGTTGCAGTGAGCCGAGATCGCGCTACTGCACTCCAGCCTGGGCGACAGAGCGAGACTCTGTTTCAAAAAAAAAAAAAAAAAGAAAAAGAAAAAATGTTACAGACCAACTCCTTGAGTGTCAGAGCCTTCTAGTTGAGAACTTTCATAATTGCCCAACAGTTTCCTTGCCTGTTTCCCAGATAGAGCCAATGTATTAAGACAGGGGAATTGCAATAGAGAAAGAGTTTAATTCACACAGAGCTGGTTAAGTGGAAGACTGGAGTTTTATTACTCAAATCAGTCTTCCTGAAAATTTGGAGACCGCGGTTTTTTAAGGATAATTTGGCAGGGAGGGGACCAGGGAGTGGGGAGTGCTAATTGGTTGGTTTGGAAATAAAAATCATAGGGGTTTGAAGTAGATTCTTCTTGCTGCTTTGTGTTCCTGGGTGGCATTGGAGAACTGGTTGAGCCAGATTACTGGTCTGGGTGGTGCCAGCTGGTGCATCAGAATGCAGGGCCTAGAAAATACCTTAAGCACCAATCTTAGGTTTTGCAATAGTGATGTTATCCCTAGGAGCAATTGGGGAGGTTCAGAATCTTGTGGCTGGATGACTCTTTTTTTTTTTTTTTTTTTTTAGAAGACAAGGTTCTTTGTTTATTGGGCTAAATAGGGCAATAAATTGTGGCTTATACCTCATTTCTTAGATCTGCTTCTAGAACAAGGAGTTTATTGACAGTTATCACCACATGGGCAGAGGTTTTGCAAAAATGATGAGCTAAATCTTTTAGTAAACATTTTCTTAATTTTTAATCTGACATAAAAAGTTGAAGAAGTAATCTAAAAAATATAAGGTTTGAGGAATAGTGGTTCTTCCTAGAGACTATAAAGAGCCATAATCCAAATGATAGTGAAAAACGGGTTTCAATTTCCATTTAAAATACTATAAGATACACAGCTTTGATAATTATATTTTTCTAATTGTAACATTTTGAATTTCATTTCAATGAAATCTGCTGTCCTAAGACAAGTATGAGCAATTAATCCTAGGTCTCCACACCTTAAGACACACCGTGTAATCACTGACCCATTATTCCTTGTGGCGTTACTAGGTCGGACCAATACTTGATCTCCTCAAATTTCACCTTAATGAGGCTGACACTTTTCAGCTTATCGACTGGCAGCTCCTTTAGGTATTCTAGACGGCTAAAGAAGAAACGTTTGGCACAGCTCCAGCCTTGAGAGGTTCTGCAATGAGCCTGCGACCTTCCAGCAGTATCTACCCTTGTTTTTCCTGAAATGGCCTGGACTTTACTATTGTCATTACACTGCTCAGCCTCCTGTTCCCGGGAAAAACCTTATTGTAGCGAAGTCCAGACTCTTCCCAGGTGCTGGGAGTGTGGGATGGGGACACGTCAAGCGGCTGTTTCTCTCGTAGCTCATGGGCACTAGCCTCAGATGCTGCCTTGCCGGGCTGCTTCCCGGGAGGGCGCTTCCGTTCCTTCACCTCTCCGGAAGGAAACACCACTTTCACTGGGCTCCCTGCGCAGCGCCCAGACCCTGGGCCTCGCGTCAAGTTTCCAAGTCTGGACCACCTGCAGCAACGGCGGCACGACAAACTGCGCGGGTTTCACCAGCGTCACCATCTTCCCTGAGACCCGGCTGCATGACTCTTAAACTAAACCATAATTTATAATCTTGTGGCTAATTTTTTAGTCTTACAAAAGGAGTCTGGTCCCCAGGCAAGAAGGGGATTTGTTTCAGGAAAGTTCTGTTATCTCCTTAGTTTCAAAATTAAACTCTAAACTAAATTCCTCCCAAAGTTAGTTTGGCGTATGACCAGGAATGAACAGGGATAGCTTGGGGTTGGTCAGGTCAGGTCTCTTTCACTGTCATAGTTTTCTTTTCTTTTTTCTTTTTTTGAAACAGAGTCTCGCTCTGTCACCCAGGCTGGAGTGCAGTGGCGTGATCTCAGCTCACTGCAACCTCTGCCTCCTGGGTTCACGCCATTCTCCTGCCTCAGTCTCCCGAGTAGCTGGGACTACAGGCACCCGCTACCACGCCCGGCTAATTTTTTGTATTTTTAGTGGAAACGGGGTTTCACCGTGTTAGCCAGGATGGTCTCGATCTCCTGACCTGGTGATCTGCCTGTCTCAGCCTCCCAAAGTGCTAGGATTACAGGCGTGAGCCACCGTGCCTGGCCATAATTTTCTCACTGTTATAATTTTTACTTTGCTCTATTTCACTTTGCTCTGTTAACAGAAAAACCAGACTCTTAAATATTTTAAAGAGGTTTATTGTGAACCAATAGGAGTGACTGTGGCCTGGGGAAGATACAACCAAAGAAGCCTTGAGTACGCGGTCCTGGGACAACTGAATTTCGGTTTGGTTTACACATTTCAGAGATGCAGGAGTTACAGGCAAAGACATACATCGATACCTGGAAGGCATACATTTGTTCAGCCCCAAAAGGCAGGATATCTTGAAGGAGGGGTCTTAGAGGTTATAGGCGAATTCAGAGATTCTTCTTCTTCTTCTTTTTTTTTTTTTTTTGAGATAGGGTCTCACTCTGTCACCCAGGCTGGAGTGCAGTGGCACCATCACGGCTCACTGCAACCTCCGCCTCCCTTGCTCAAGCAATCCTCCCGCCTCAGCCTCCTCAGTAGCTGGCATTTCAGTCACGTGCCACTATAGCTAGCTAATTTTTGTATTTTTTTTTGTAGAGATGGGGTTTTGCCATATTGTCCAGGCTGGTCTCAAACTCCTGACCTCAAGCAATCCATCCCCCTCAGCTTCCCAAAGTGCAAGTATTACAGGCATGAGCCACTGTGCCTGGCCCAGAGATTATTTAATTTGCAATTAGTTAAAGGAATAAGGCTCTGCCTAAAACTTGCAGCCGGCAGAAAGAAATGCTTAAGATGAGGGTGCTGTGTCAGAATCAGCCACAATATCCTGGGTCAAAAATGACCTGTTTAGGGCCAGGCACGGTGGCTCATGCCTGTAATCCCAGCACTTTGGGTGGCCAAGGCGGGTGAATGGTTTGAGCTCAGGAGTTGAGACCAGCCTGGGCAACATGACAAAACCCCACCTCTGCAAAAAAATGCAAAAATTAGCCAGGTGTTGTGGTGTACACTTGTAGTCATAGCACTTGGGAGGCTGAGGTGGAAGAATTGATTGGGCCTGAGAGGTGGAGGTTGCAGTGAGCTGAGATTGTGCCACTGCACTCCAGCCTGGGTGATGGAGTGAGACTCGGTCTCAAAAAAATGAAAAATGACCTGTTTAGCAAGATTGATGGATTGCAGATGAGACTTCACCCTTGCCTTGCATTGCCTTAAGTTCTGTTTATAATTTGGTATCTTACCGGCCACAAACAGACTATTCTGTCAGTCTTAAGATCTCTATTTTAACATTAATGCTGGGTAGTTGTTGCATCTAAACTCCAAAAAGGAAGGAGTATAATAAAGTGTGTTAGATCTCCCACCTAGTCATGGCCGGTAACTCTGTTTCTAAGGTTTCTATGGAATCTCCTTGACTAAGAAGAGGTCCATTTACAGCTTCAACTAGACCAGTTGAATATACTATTATACTATATACAGCCCTCATATACTATTAAGGGCTGGCCTGTTCTTTGTTTCCAAAGATCAAAACAGTTCCTAGTCCTAGCAAAAACTAGTTTTTTTTTTTTTTTTTTTTTTTTAGACAGGGTATCTTTCTATTGTCCAGGCTGGAGTATAGTGGCGTGATCTCGGCTCACTGCAACCTCGACCTCCCGGGCTCAAGTGATTCTCCTACCTCAGCCTCTCGAGTAGCTGGGACCACAGGTGCCCGCCACCATGCTTGGCTAATTTTTGTATTTTTTTGTACAGATAGGGTTTTGCCATATTGCCCAGGCTGATCTTGAACTCTTGAGCTCAAGTGATCCACCCACATCAGCCTCCCAAAGTACTGGGATTACAGGTGTGAGCCACAGTGCCTGGCCCACAAAAACTAGTTACTGATTTAATGATAATGTGTCTGTTGCTCATCCTTCACCTGCAGCAAAATTTCAGAGAAGGGAGCTGAGACCTTATTTAAG
Source organism: Pongo abelii (assembly GCF_028885655.2). Lineage (NCBI taxonomy): Eukaryota > Metazoa > Chordata > Mammalia > Primates > Hominidae > Pongo > Pongo abelii. The sequence continues at coordinate 21,500,449 of NC_071993.2, read as the reverse complement.
GATGGCATGCAAATATTTGAAGTATTCCATGTTTCTTAGCCAGACTAGATATGTAACATGTTGTAGATAAATTCTATACCCTCCTCCCACTGTGCTCATTAGAAAAAACGTTTCAGCCTACTAGACTGCTCTTCCTGCTCTGCCTGCCGAAACCCTAAGATGCATCTCACCTGCCTGTGCTCTCATTCAGGCTTCTGTGATCACCTCACCCACGGAGTGACCTCTTCTCTGAACCTTTGTTGCACTTTAATCATTGTTTTGCGGCATTTCATTTAGCATGTCCTCTTCTGTACTATTGCTATTTGTGTTTGTGTTCTAATAGATTATATCTGAAGAGGATCAGCATATGCCACACCGAAATATGCCTTTTTTATTTTTCTTTTAAGACGGAGTCTCACCCTGTTGCTCAAGGTGGAGTGCAGTGGTGTGATCTTGGCTCACTGCAACCTCTGCCTCCAGGGTTCAAGCAATTCTCCTGCCTCAGCCTCCTGAGTAGCTGGGATTACAGGCATCTGCCACCACGCCCAGTTAATTTTTCTATTTTTAGGAGAGATGGGTTTTCACCAGGCTAGTCTCGAACTCCTGACTTCAAGTGATCTGCCCACCTCGGCCTCCCAAAGTGCTGGGGTTATAGGCGTGAGCCACCGTGCCTGGCCCAAATATGCCATTTTGGCATAAAAGTTATTTTGAGCTGAAGGCATTTGAATTCCTGAAATCCTTTATTTGCCTAAAATCAGAGCCTCCCCAAAGAACCCAACTGTTATAATTCCCCTCCCCAGGAGCAACACTGATTTTTTCTTCTCAGGGGAGAGAGAAGTCAGCACCACACCCCAATAAACATCCTCACAAGGCTATCATATCTCCTGTCTATTCCCCTATGAATCTATCAGTCTTTCAAAGAAAAGTCCTTTGTGTTTCCCCAAGTGCTTTTTCTCCCCATCTTCTGAGAAGTAAGTTGTTCTCCCAGAAGTGCCTCACTGCTCCCCCACATTCCCCATTCAGATGGCATATAAGCCCCCAATTCTGCTTCCTTCAGTCACATTTTTCTGTGAACTCCCAGGTATGTATGTATGTGAATAAAAATCTGTCTTTTCTCTTGTTGATGTGTCTTTTGTCAGGTTAATTTGCAGGCCCCTAGGTACTGAACCTAAGAGAGTGGAGAAAAAGTGTTTTCTCCTTGACATAACTTTCTTGTTGGAGAAAGAGGAGGTAGTAAATCTAGTATGTGTATTTGGACAGACAGACAGACCTGAGTGTTTTAAAATTCTTGCATTACCTGTCTCTACCAAAAAAAAAAAAAAAAGAAAAAAAAAATAGCCAGTCATGGTGGCACACACCTGTAGTCCTAGCTACTTGGGAGGCTGAGGCAGGAGGATCCCTCAAGCCCAGGAATTTGATGCTGCATGAGCCATATTGTGCTACTGCACTCCAGCCTGGGTGAGAGCAAGACTCTGTCTTTAAAAAAAAAAAAAAAATAAAATAAAATAAAATAAATAAATAAATACATTCTTGCATTGCTAATTTTCTTCGACAAATTACTCAGCATGTCTGAATCTCCTTCACTTCCTCTATAAAATGGGGATAGTAACTTTATTTCTCAGGGTTGCCACGGGAGTTAAATCAGATAGTGTATATAGGCCGGGCACGGTGGCTCATACCTGTAATCCCAGAACTTTGGGAGGCTGAGGCGAGCGGATCACTTGAGGTCAGGAGTTCGAGACTAGCCTGGCCAACATGGTGAAACCCCCTGTCTACTAAAAGTACAAAAATTAGCTGGGTACGGTGACAAGCACCAGTAATCCCAGCTACTTGGGAGGCTGAGATGGGAGAATCGCTTGAACCCGGGAGGCGGAAGTTTCAGTGAGCCAAGATCGTACCACTGCACTCCAGCTTGGGCAACAGAGCGAGACTCTGTCTCATAAAAAAAAGTTTTTGTTTTATCTCCTCTACTAGATCCCAAGTTTCTTGAATTTAGGGACTTGTCTATATGTGTGTATTTCCTACAGGGTATAAAGTAACTGATTAATAAATATTTGTTCAGTGAATGAATGATTCTTTTGCTATATTTTGCCCTGCATGTACTAAACTCATTAGCTAATTTATTTTGTGTTGGAGAAACCTGGCTTAGTTTTTATTTTTATTTTTATTTTTTTTGAGACAGGGTCTCACTTTGTCACCCAGGCTGGAGTGCAGTGGTGCTATCATGACTCACTGCAGTCTCGACCTTCCCAGGCTGAGGTGATCCTCCCACCACAGCCTCCTGAGTAGCTGGTACGACAGGCACCCGCCACCATGCCTGGCTAATTTTTGTATTTTTAGTAGAGACGGGGTTTCACCATGTTGCCCAGGCTGGTCTCGAACTCCTGGGCTCAAGCGATCTACCCACCTGGGCCTCCCAAAGTGCTGGGATTACAGGCACGAGCCGCTGTGCCCGGTCCTGGCTTAGTTGCTTAATAACTGCTCCTGACAGCAAGGGAGGCATAGCTACCTTTACTGAGGTAAAAATCTACCCTTAACAGGAAATCATTAGTAGAGGCAGCAATGGAATTCAGGAGCACAGGCCAACAGTTACATACATTTAATCTCACTTTTTATGAATGTGAATTGCTAAGGGCATTGGAGAGGATGGTGGAAAAAGCTCAAAATGCAGACCATTCCAGGCAGCGGCATTAGTGGGGACATGTTGGGCTCAGATCAGGAATTAGTGACAGAAAAGATACAAAAGGTTATCTAGCCTCTCCCCCTTCGGGCGCAACCACGGGGCTTCTGGGGGTTTCGTGCTTTTTATGTTTCAAAATAGGAATGGGATGAGAAAGAAGAGGACTTATAGGGTGAATTTGCATGAGAATAGGGAACTGGAGAGAAGAGTAATGTCAGAGAAATTTGTATGTCCTCTAAAGGCCACTGGGGTGTGTGAGAAGTATTATGCAGAAGCAGAGAGAAGAACAAAGAGACGACCAAAATAATTGTCCATGTACTACATCCTTTTTTTTTCTGATCTAGAAAAATGACAGATTCCTCCTTAACAGTTGGCTGCCCGGAAAAACCTTTGATTTAATCCATCTCCTTTTTCTTCTAGAGTACTCGTTGAAAAGTATTTCTAAGTAATTGTAACACGCAACACACTCGTGTCGCTTATTAAGGGAGCACGCTATAGGACAGGGGATATTCCTTACCTGGTCCATCCCCTCGGGGCACCAGAATCTGGACTCTCATTGTCAGTTAAGGTTTTCCTCTGCCTATGGCTGTAACAATACCTGGAGGGGTTCATTAGCTTGTAACTTTACAGAGATAATAAAGGCATTAATTAAGAATGCCAAAACCCACACGTGCAAGGAGACCTAGATCCAATTTACTGTGCACTGAATGTGAGCACCATTTTCTATATAACAGCTACAAATACCTTCCAGGGTGGTTCTGCTATTAATTTATAATCCGTCTCTGCTGGGGACTTGGCGAAACCTTTAGCCGTGTGTGCCTGAGGGAAGGGTCTTCGCTGTGTGTGTATTCTCCTCTTTTGTTAGTCAGGGCCTGTGTTTTGTCCACTGACCTTTTCAGAATGTCCCAGGCTGCTCTTACCCTGCACCAGTTCGTACTGGAATGGTGGCTTCATCCTATCAGGACCCTTTCTTTTTCTACTACGAATTGAACATCTCATACTGCAGGCGTTGTTAGTCTGGGGAAATACCCGAGGTTTGTCGTCTTGCGCTAAGGAAATTAAACATGCAGACACACACAAGGAGTGGGTTTAAGAGCCGAAGTGTAATAGGTGAAGGAAAGAAGAGACAGCTTCCTCGTGCAGAGGAAGGGGGCCCGAGAGGGTTTCTGGGTTTGGGGTGAGATGCGGGTGGTTTTATAGAGGGGCTTGAGGAGGCGGTGTCTGATTTACGTAGAACGCAGTGGATTGGCTGGGCCAGGTGTTTCATTTACATAGGCGCGAGGTGGCTGGCCATCCCACCGTAATTTTACACTATGCAGATGGGGTCTTTACCTGGCCAGTGTGCCATGACACCTGCACACGTGGCAAAAAAAGGAAAGGGAAGAGTAAATCTCCATGTTGAGGATACCCGACTTTCAGGTATCCCTTTTCTATGGGCACAGCTGCTGGCATTTACCTATGCAGGCTTCCAGCTTGCTTATTTATGCTTGCAGCTTGAGTTTTTAGGCTGCTTTTTGTTAGAAAAGAAATAATTTGGGGGCTGCTTTTTTTTTTTTTTTTTTTTTGAGATGAAGTCTCGCCCTGTCGCCCCGCGCTGGAGTGCAGTGGCACGATCTCAGCTTACTGCAACCTCTGCCTCCCTGGTTCAAATGATTGTCCTGCCTCAGCCTCCCAAATAGTTGGGACTACAGGTGTGCACCACCACACCTGGCTAATTTTTGTATTTTCGGTAGAGACGGGGTTTCGCCATGTTGGCCAGGCTGGTCTCAAATTTCTGACCTCAGGTGATCTGTCTGCCTCAGCCTCCCAAAGTGCTGGGATTACAGGCGTGAGCCACTGTGTCTGGCCTGTAAATGTTTCTTATTAGACTTAAAGAATTTGTTCGTCAGTCTTAGGGTCTGTGTTGATGTTAATGCTAGTCAGCTGGGCCTGAATTTCAAAAGGGAGGAGGGTATGACGAGGCATGTTGTACTCCCCCTTCCCATCATGGCCTGAACTAGTTTTTCAGGTTAATTTTGGAATGCCCTTGGCCAAGAGAATGGGTCCATTCAGATAGTTGGAGGAGGTTTAGAGTTTTATTTTTGGTTTATGGGGGAACCCAGCAAGACCTGTGTGTTCAGATTCTTCTTGGCCTCTCTGTAGCATTCCTTCCTCCCGGGTACAGGGCAGGACCCCTCTGGAATGTGGGTCTTATGACCCACAAGCATACAAGGTAGGTCAAAAAATTTCTTTATGGCCAGCTCCTACATGAAAAGCAGGATAGAGTTAGAGTAATATTTCTAGGTTTTATGTATCACTTTGGGGAAAATGAGATCTAGTTTCTATGACTTGCCTAGGGGAAGAAGAATTCTAGTTTCTATGATTTGCTTTGAAGGAGAAAGAAGGGTGGGAGACAGGAAGATGGTAGAAGGTCAGAAAGACCTTGAAACCATCCAAACAGGGTTGACAAGGATTGCATGCTGGATTATGGACAGAAACACGGTCATAGTTAAGCACTCACCAGGCTGTGCTCTGATTCATTTCTTTGTTGCTAAAAAACATGTAGCACTAGTTACTGACTGTTTGCATCCCTGTTGTCCCTATAGACAGGATCTCTGACATTAGGGTCATAAGACTAAGCATTGATTTGTATCTTCATTGTTTCTAGTTCCTATAGAGCGGATCTCTGACATTAGAATCATAAGCCTTTTGTTTTAGGATCACTTAAGATGTTTTTAGACCCCAAATTCCAGCAACCAGTTTGGAGATCCCCACAGGGGAATGAGATGAGTGTGACGATACAACGTCTTCATTTCCCTGTCCCGCGACTTCACCCTGCACTCTTCCACCAGTCAACGATCTCTGCACTTCAGCCCACTCCAAAACCCTTGAAAACTCTACCTCCAAACTCCTCAGGAGGACAGATTTGAGGTTTCCTCCTGTCTCCTAGTTCTATGACCCCACTATTAAATCTCTTTCTCTGCTGCAATCTGGTGTCTTGGTGTATTGATTTGCTTTGTGTATTGGGCAACAAACCTATAATGGTTACAGCCTTGGTTCTGAGGCTGCTTCTGAGGCTTTCCAAACTTTTAGTTCAAAGTACTCAGCATGCCAAAACACTATACTTTGTGGATATCCTTTTCTGAGCCCCAAAAAGAGCTTTTGATCAGTGGTTGTTGAGAGAGTGTCTCTTTCACAGTGGGGCACAGAGGAGAACGCCATATACTTGCTTATTTTGGCAGAAAGAGAAACTTCCAGTCTGAGTTGGACTTGAAGAAATTTTCCTTTAGGCAAATTCCTGGATACTGTTATAAATTGATTTAACTTTAACTGCAGTCACTTAAGAGTTCTTCTGTTTCATCATTTTATGCTCATAATTTTTATAATCTTATTATAGTGTTTGAAGAGGAAGGGGCATTTAAAAAGACCACGTGAAATAAAAAATTGGGGTGAATTATCCAGCTAATTCAGGACGAAAATCATGTGCATTGCAATATAAGGCAACATTGAATATAATGCTACTTATATTTCCCCAATGAGACCATTTGTTTTTGCCAACTTGAATATACAGTTTTAGAGATACAGAGGAAAATACTGTAAGATCTACTCTTAATATTTATTTATTTATTTATTTTTTCAGATGAAGTCTCACTCTGTTGCCCAGGCTGGAGTGCTATGGTGTAATCTCGGCTCACTGCAACCTCTGCCTCTTGGGTTCAAGCGATTCTCCTGCCTCAGCCTCCTGAGTAGCTGGGATTACAGGCGCGTGCCACCATGCCCAGCTAATTTTTATATTTTTAGTAGAGACAGGGTTTCATGTTGGCCAGGCTGGTCTCGAACTCCTGACCTCAGGCGATCTGCCCGCCTTGGCCTCCCAAAGTGCTAGGATTACAGGTGTGAGCCATCATGCCTGGCCAATATTTAATTATTAGTTTAGTTACATATGCACATTACAATTAAGAAAATGTTTTTCTTTTCTTTTTAGAGAAGAGGTCTTGCTATGTTGCTCAGGCTGGTCTTGAACTCCTGGGCTTAAGCAATCTGCCTGCCTCAGCCACCCAAAATGCTGGGATTACAGGTGTGAGCCTGCACCTGGCCTAAATTGTAATTTTTGATGTCAAATGTAAAATGCTTTACTTTAAAAATATGGGATGACAGCACTTTGGTAGGCTGAGGCTGGCAGATCACCCAAGGTCAGAAGTTTGAGAACAGCCTGGCCAACATGGTGAAACCATGTGTCTACTAAAAATCAAAGAAATTTAGCCAGGTGTGGTGGTGCATGCTTGTAGTCTGAGGTACCTGGAAGGCTGAGGCAGGAGAATCGCTTGAACCCGGAGGGTAGAGGTTGCAGTGAGTGGAGATCATGCCAGTGCATTCCAGCCTAGGTGACAGAGTGAGACTTCATATCAAAAAGAAAAAAATATGGGATAGAAAAATTTTAATTCATACTCATACATGCATCTTTGGCATCTATTTCTTTCATTATTACCATGGTATGGGAGAAAAAAATAATATCTTTTCTTCTTGCATTGTAAGGTTCATTGCTGAAATCCCTATAACAAAAGACAGATTAACAAGAGAAAAGCATACAAATTTATTAATAGAAGTTTTATGTGACACAGGAGCCTTCACAAATGAAGAGCCAAAGAAAGAGAGGAAACTTTTTTTTTTTTTTTTTTGAGATGGAGTCTCGTTCTGTCACCCAGGCTGGGGTGCAGTGGTGTGATCTCGGCCCACCACAACCTCTGCCTCCCGGATTCAAGCAATTCTCCTGCCTCAGCCTCCCGAGTAGCTGGGATTTCAGGCGTGCACCACCACGCCCAGCTAATTTTTGTATTTTTAGTAGAGACAGGGTTTCACTATGTTGGCCAGGCTGGTCTCAAATTCCTGACCTCATGATCCGCCCACCTCGGGAGGATCCCTTTGGGAGGCCAATGTGGGTGGATCACTTGAGGTCAGGAGTTCGAGATCAGCCTGGCCAATGTGGTGAAACCCCATCTCTACTAAAAAAAAAAAAAGAGAAAAAAAAATTAGTCAGACGTGGTGGCCAGCTATTCAGGAGGCTGAGGTAGGAGAATTGCTTGAACCTAGGTGGCAGAGGTTGCAGTGAGCCGAGATTGTGCCATTGCACTCCAGCCTGGGCAACAGACTGAGACTCCGTCTCAAACACATACACAAACAAACAAACAAAGATGTAATGAAATATAGGACTTAGTCCCTGAACTTTCATTCTGAGCTAAGTCCCATACTTCATTGATTCCAAGACTTACTCCCTCCCACCCCTTCCCCCATTTGAACTTCTCTGAAATCAAGATACATAATTACAATTGATGGCATCTTAGAATTCTGTTGGCCAGGTCATAGTTGTGATATGGTTACAGGAATCTGGTCATAGCTATTTATATGGTTGTCACTTTAATTGCGTTATATGCATTTAATTGCCATTTACAGTATCTTCACAATATCATAGCATGATTTGGCATTGAAACAAAAAGCTATTGTATTTGTAGAAATGCATGGAAAAAATCCAGTGTGAGATGTAATGAAAATGTTTGATTAAATAAATCTAAAATTCCTCTTTTCATAAGTATAGAAAGATTCTAAGTAGTAAGAAAGCATTGTGCCAGAGTTTAACTGGCATCATTTTTGTTTTTTTAGCGGTATATAACGGAGTATCTAAAAATCAGTGGCATCTTAGATTCGATGAAATATGGTAGTATTTGCATTGGATCGGAAAGTCGAATCTCATGTCCTTGGTAAAGTTCTTGCTGTGATGTACTTAATGTCTTCCTAGCACCTAAGATCACATTTAAAGGAAATTATCTGTAATCTGTTTATTACACACTTTGTCCAAGTTCAGACTGCAGTTCTTCAATCATACTTTACTTCTAAGTATCACAGGGGGAATTGAAAAATCTGGTGAACATGTTGCAATGACCGGAAGTATTAAAACCATAAAGGTGCAGGAGGATTTGAGATTATAGGAACACCATAGCTAAATATGGTCCATATTGCAGTGTCTTCTCAAAAAAGAAGTCTTTTATGGCTTCATAAGGAATTGTTTAGAGACTTATAAATAAAATTTGGGCCTCTCACTTACTGATCAGATGCACATTTGTTGAAAAACTACTATATGGAGGACTCAGTGTTCTTTCATACTTAATATTTAGTGAGCCTGCTCTGTGCTAGGTATTGTGCTGGGTTCTAAGTATAAACAGTAAAAGGTTAGCCACAGTCTTCCTGGACCTTATTTTCTATTGGGGAAGACAGGTCAATGTCAGCAGAAGATATTTCTAAGTTTTATAGATTGTGTAGTCCATTTGTGCTGCTGCAACAAAATACAGCACACACTGGGTAATTTATAAACAATAGAAGTTTGTGTCTCACAGTTATGGAGGCTGGGAAGTCCAAGATCAAGGCACCAGCAGGACTGGTGTCTGCTCTGTGCTAGGGCTGCTCTTTGCTTCCAATATGGTGCCTTGTTGCTGCATCCTCCAGAGGGGATGAACACTGTCCTTACATGGCAGAAAGGACTGAAGGGCAAGAAGTTGCTCCCTTTAGCCTCAACCCCTTTTCTAAGGATGCTAATACCATTCATGAGGGAGAGCCCTGAAGACTTAATCACGTTGCAAAGACCACACCTCTTAGATGCACTGGGAATTAAGTTTCAGCATAAATTTCGGAGGGGACATCATCATAGCATAAATATTTCACTCTAATGAGTCTGAAAGCCTTCTTTGACCACTGCCCCGTACAGTCAACCGTGAATGAGGAGACTCAGTCAAGGTCCTGGCGGGAAACACATGGCACATCCAAACTGGGTATTTTGCAGAGTTTTAATTAAAGGGACTATTTACAAAGCTGCGGGCAGGACGTAGGAAAACCACAAGGATCATTTAGTACCTGGAGAGCCAATGATAGACATGGGTAGTGGGGTACAGTGGGTTGGACTTTGGGGTGAGGGAGTGGGATCCCCTCTGTTATGCCTGAAGAGAACCTGAAGCCTCAGTAGAAAAAGAAGAAAAAATCACAGAAACCAAGGAAAGAAAGTTTTTCTTTCTTTTCTTTCTGTTTCTTTTTTTTTAATTTTAATTTTATTTGAGATAGGGTCTTGCTCTGTTTTCCAGGCTGGGGTGCAGTGGTGCAATCATGGTTCAACCTCTGGGGCTCAAGCAATCCTCCCACCTCAGCCTCTTAAGTGGCTAGAACTACAGGCATGGACCACCATGCCTGGCTAATTTTAGAATATTTTATACCGATGGAGTCTTGCTATGTTGCCAGGGCTGATCTTGAACTCCTGGGCTCAAGCAATCCTCTAGCCTCAGCCTCCCAAAGTGCTGGAATTACAGGCATGAGCTACTGCACCTGGCAAAAAAATTTTTCAAGTGTTAGAGCACTTTGATGTGGTTGAGAAAGAGAGCTCTGGATTCAAATGGGCCATGGTTTTGGGGTTTCAATTTTAGTTCTTCTACTTATTAGTCGGTTGAGACTACTGACTCTCCCCAATATCTATTTTCATCTTTTTCCTTTTAGTAAAATCACATCCTGGAGTTTTTGCTGACCACATAGTTCCTCAGCTACAGACTACCCTGCCCAGCTAACTCTGGACATGTGACCACATTCGGACCAGTGGGGTGTGGGCAGAGGTAACTTGTGCAATTTCTGGGTCATCTTGTTAATTCTCCCTACCATTGTTTTTGGAGACAGGATCCTGCTGTGTCACTCAAGGTGGGGTGCAACGGTATGATCATAGCTCTCTGCAGCCTTGATCTCCCAATCTCAAGTGATCCTTCTGCCTCAGCCTCCCAAGTAGTTAGGACTACAGGTGTGTGCTACCATGCCTGGTTAATATTTTTGTAGAGATGGGGGTCTTGCTATGTTTCCCAGGCTGGTCTCAAACTCCTGGCCTGAAGTGATCCTCCTGCCTTAGCCTCCCAAAATGTGGGGATTACAGGTGTGAGCCACTGCTCCTGGCCTAATTCCTGCTTCTAGTTCTCTCTTGCCCTTTCTGCTGGCGGGGCAGTGGGAATAATCGGAGCCTGTTTGGAAGCCACATGTTGAGCAAAGCAGATCCACCTCTCACACTTTTGGGCTGTATGAGAAATAAACCTCTATCTTATTTAAACCACTGTACACATGGGCTTTTTGTTATAGCAGCTTAGCTGATCCTTTATCTAATACATTGTATTACCTTGGATAAATTATACAATGTTGCTAAGGCTTAGCTTCCTCTCTCTCTCTCTTTTTTTTTTTTTTTTTTTTTCCAGTCAGGGTCTCACCCTGTTGCCTAGGCTGGAGAGCAATAGCATGATCACAGCTCACTGCAGCTTTAATCTCCTGAGCTCGAATCATCCTCTTGCCTCAGCCTCCCGAGTAGCTGGGACTACAGGCACATGCCACCATACCCGGCTGATTTTTAGATTTGTAAAATAGAGACAGTGTCTCCCTATGTTGCCCAGGATGGTCTTGAACTCCTGGTCTCAGGTGATCCTCCACCTCGGCCTCCCAAAGTGCTGAGATTACAGGCATGAGCCACTGTGCCCAGCCCTTACTTTCTCATTTCTAAAAACACAGCCAGAAAAAGACTTTCTTAGTAGATTATTGTAAAGTTAAAAGGAGCCAATGTGTATAAAGCTCTTAACACCATTCTTGGCTTCCAGAAAATAGTAAATATTAGCAATGCTTATTTTCCCTTATTACCACATTTTCTCTATACTATATATATATATGTAATTGCCTGTCCTATGGTTCAACTTTGGTTTACTTAACCATTCCCCTTTTGTTGGACATCGAGGCAGAATTCATTCTTTCACTGCTTTAAAAAAAATTAAAAAGAAGGGGCCGGGTGCGGTGGCTCACGCCTGTAATCTCAGCACTTTGGGAGGCCGAGGAGGGTGGATCACGAGGTCAAGAGATCGAGACTGACCTGGCCAATATGGTGAAACCCTGTCTCTACTAAAAACACAAAAATTAGCTGGGTGTGGTGGCAGGCGCCTTTAATCCCAGCTACTCAGGAGGCTGAAGCAGCAGAATTGCTTGAACCTGGGAGGTGGAGGTTGCAGTGAGTCAGGATTGCGCCACTGCACTCCAGCCCGGCAACAGAGCCAGACTGTGTCTCAAAAAAAAAGTTACAAGGAACATTTTTGTGCATAAACAATTTATCAATTTTATATGTCTTTAGGCTACAGTCCCAAAAATAGAATGATTAGGTCAAAGGGTAGGTTCTTGATTTTTTATGTATGTGTCCTAATGTATTGTAAAATACAGTTTTCTGTATTTAACGTTTTGTTTATTTAATTATGGTAAAACCTATGACATATTATTAGTTAATTTATTATATATATTTCTTAAATATTTAATAAAATGTTTAACTTAATGTTTTAAGAAAGGTTGAACTAGTTCTTCAATTATGAAATATTTTCTTTTCCTTTTTGAGATAGGGTCTTGCTCTGTCCTTCAGGCTGGAGTACAGTGGCGTGATCATAGCTCACTGCAGCCTTGGCCTACTAGGTGCGAGTGATCCTCCTGCCTCAGTCTCCCGTGTAGCTGGGATCACAGGTGCGAGCCCCCAGGCCTGGCTAAGTTTCTCTATTTTTTTGTAGAGATGGAGTCTCACTATGTTGTCCAGGCTGGTCTCAGACTCACTGGGCTCAAACAATCCTCCTGCCTTGGCCTACCAAAGTGCTGGGATTACAGCTGTGAGCCACCATACCCAGTCTGGGATCTTTCCTATTCTCCAAGTTTATTTTCTTTTTTCATACAGAATCATAAACCAGAGACAGGATTCAAGCTGTTGCTTAGATCACGATTTGCCTGGTGCCATCAGTTTTGTTCTGGGTATCCTCCTTAGGAAGAGTCTAGAATTTCTGAATTTTGTTTCCTAAACTGAGATTTCTAGACATTTCTCTACATTTTGAATGGAATTTCCCAAAACTGATCTCTACATGCACATCTGTTATTCACTTGCATATTAGTTAAATTTATATAAATACTTGGGTAAAGATATCAGGAAGAAAACAATAGTTACACAATTAATTAATTTCTTGCACATCAGAATAGAATTTCTAGTTGGTAATACGTAACCAACCCCTTAAGTTTATACATCTAGGTACCTTCTCAATGCTTCAAACTCAACCTACTCCAGACTCAAGGGCACTGAACTGAGAGCGAACGTCCCAGTCTGACATCTTTAGCTGAATGGCTTTAAGCAAGACACATTACATCTCTGCGGCTCGCTTTAAAAAAACAAAAATCCTAGATGAAATCCATGGTTCTTATACTCTTTCAGCAGCAGAAACTTTTTTCCCCATACAAACTACATATAAAAATGATAAAACAAGATTAGTCATTTAATTGGAGATAAAACATTTTCTGTAATTTTTAGTTCTGTGTTCTTTAGTTACCATCATCATTAAAAATCATTTTGGATGGCCGGGCATGGTGGCTCATGCCTGTAATCTCAGCACTTTGGGAGGCCGAGTTCCTGAGGTCGGGAGTTCGAGACCAGCCTGACCAACATGGAGAAACCTTGTCTCTACTAAAAACACAAAATTAGCTGGGCGTGGTGGCGCATGCCTGTAATCCCAGCTACTCGGGAGGCTGAGGCAGGAGATTCGCTTGAACCTGGGAGGCAGAGGTTGGGGTGAGCCGAGATCACGCCATTGCACTCCAGCCTGGGCAACAAGAGTGAAACTCTGTCTCAAAAGAAAAAAAAATCATTTTGGACAATATATGCTTTTGCAGCCCTCAGATGTTCTGGTGTCATTCTGTTTTCTTACAGCTGCTAAATGGACATTTGATTATTGAGTCCTCTGCCCTAGGACTCTGCTTCAGGGAAGAACTGAGATGACAAATCTTTAGAGAGCCATCTCTTTCTGGAACCGTGTGGCTCTCAGCTCCTGTTTGTTGATGAAGACAATTGAGAGCGCCAGATTAAACACCACCCTCCCATTCAGGGGGTGTACACACAGACAGATGTGGCTTTTTGTTCCCAGGGTAGCCACCCTCTAAGGTGCCTTGTGGGGTAATTGGCTTGGTGGTGAGTTGAGGAGTGTAAAATGATTTGCTTAATAGTTACTGTTGAGAGAGCACAAAGGATGGTGAAGGAAATGTAACTTACATTAAATTTTTTGTTAGTTCTTTGTCAGATATGTATATTGTAAATATTCTCTTCTAATCGTTGTCTTGCCTCTTCGTTTTCTTTTCTTCTTTTTGAGACAGCTCTGTTGCCCAGACTGGAGTGCAGTCATGAGATCACGGCTTACTGCAGCCTTGACCTTCTGGGCTCAATCAATCCTCCTGCCTCAGCCTCCCAAGTAGCTGAGAGCACAGGCCCATACCACCACGCCTGGTTAATTTTTAAATATTTTGTAGAGATGAGGTCTTGCTATGTTGCCCAGGCTGGTCTCAAACTCTAGGGCTCAAGCAATCCTCCCACCTGGGCCCCTGAAAGTGCTGGGAGTACAGACGTGAGCCACTGCATCCGACCTTCATTTTCTTAATGGTGTCTTTTGCTGAGCAGAAGTTTCAGTGCTGATGAAGCCTATTTTAACTTTTTTTTTCTCCTTTTATGACAACTGCTTTCTCTGACCTACATAAGAAATGTTGGCCTTCTCCAAAGTCATCAGAACATTCTCCCATGTTTTCTTCTAGAAGCTTTGCAGAATGATCTTTGATGTTTAGGTCTATGATTCACCTCAAATCAATTTTTGTGTGTGTTTTGTGATCTGAGTAGAGGTTTATTTTTAAAGATATAGGTAGTTAGCTGTTACAGAACCTTTTATTGATACATGTATCTCTATTAAATTGTTTTTGCACCTTGGCTAAAAATTAGCTATACAGTATGTCTACTTTTGGATTTAATACCTTCTCTTAAATACCACTGTAGTAAGTAATATAATTTTCCCAACAGTATTCTCCTTTTTCAAAATTGTTTTAGTTTTTCTAAGTTCTTTGTATTCGTATCTAAATTTTAGAATCATCTTACCAGTTTCTACAAAAATGCCTTCTGAGATTTTGATGGAGATTGCATTGAATCAACAGATCAATTTGTGAAGCACTGGCAATATAATAACAGTATTGAATCTTCTTTTTTTTTCTCATTCGTTTCTGCTGAAATTACTGACCTTCAGTATTGAGTCTTCTAATCCATTAATATGGTATATTTATTGAGCTATTCTTTAGTTTTAGTTTCTTTCTTTCTTTCTTTTTTTTTTTTTTTTTTTTGAGACAGAGTCTCCCTTTGTCACCCAGGCTGGAGCACAGAAGCATCATTATGGTTCACTGCAGCCTCAGTCTCCTGGGCTTAAGCTGTCCTCCTGCCTCAGCCTCCTGAGCGGCTGCGGCTACCTGCTTGAGCTCAGTTATGTATATACCACTTCCATTTGATGATGGAATGCTGCTGTGCACGCCCCACTGTATGGCTAGATGGGTCAGAAGGCACCCAGTTTATGTATGACAGGAGGTTCAGGTCGCATGGTGACTTGATGACCCATAATCAAACGTTCAGTTTCCGCCAAAGCCCAGTAACAGGCCAAGAGCTGTCTCTAAACATGAGGGTAGTTATCTGCAGAAGATGGCAGGGCCTTGCTCCAAAATCCTAGAGGCCTCCACTGTGATTCACCTATGGGGGCCTGCCAAAGGCTGTAAACAGCATCCCTATCTGCTACGTGACAAATCACTCAAAAATTTAGCAGTTTAAAACAACTTTTTATTTCACTTTTTTTTTTTTTTTGAGACAGCGTCTCACTCAGTCACACAGGCTGATTGCAATCACTGCTCACTGCCACCTTGAACTCCTGAGCTCAAATAATCCTCCCACTTCAGCATCCTGAGGAGCTAGGACTGCAGGCAGGCACCACCATGCCCAACTAGAGATGGAGTCTCACCATGTTGCCCAGGCTGGTCTCGAACTCCTGGACTCAAGTGATCCCCCTACCTTGGCCTCCCAAAGTGCTGGGATTACAGGCATGAACCATCACATTTGGCCTTCTTTTCTTTTTTTTTTTTTTGAGATGGAGTTTCACTCTTGTTGCCCAGGCTGGAGTGCAATGGTGCGATATTGGCTCACTGCAACCTCCACCTCCTGGGTTCAAGCCATTCTCCTGCATCAGCCTCCCAAGTAGCTGGGATTACAGGTATGCACCATCATGCCTGGCTAATTTTGTATTTTTAGTAGAGACAGTGTTTCACCATGTTGGTCAGACTGGTCTCGAACTCCTGACGTCAAATAATCTGCTTGTCTTGGCCTCCCAAAGTGCTGGGATTACAGGCATGGGCCACCATGCCTGGCCTATTTTACTTTTTAATCTCACTGTAATTGTGGGCCAGGGATTCAGGAGTGGCTTAGATGAGTGGCTCTTGTTCAGGGTCTGTCATGTGACTGTACTCAGGATGTTGGTTAGAGCTGCAGTCATCTGAATGCTTAGCTGGGCCTGGGGGTCTGCTTCCAAGATGGCTCACTAGGGTGGTTTCTGGCAGGGCCTCCATTCCTCGC
The DNA here is from genome assembly GCF_028885655.2 of Pongo abelii. Taxonomy (NCBI): domain Eukaryota; kingdom Metazoa; phylum Chordata; class Mammalia; order Primates; family Hominidae; genus Pongo; species Pongo abelii. Next base: position 21,484,316 of record NC_071993.2, on the reverse strand, counting down.
TGGGTGTTGGCATGAAGCCTCTCTTCCTCACCATGCAGCTTGTGCTCTCATGTGGGCTAACTTCCCCCAGAGCAAGCAATCTGAGAGAGAGGGAGGAGGGAGCTGCAGCGCATTTTATGATCTGCTTTCCAGAGTCACACCCATCACTTCCACTTTATTCTGTGCATTAGAAGCCAAAACTTAAGTCCAGCCCACACCCAAGGGAGGGGAAGTGAGGCTCCACCTCTTAAAGGGAGGATTCTCAAAAAATGCGTGAATATATTTAAAAATCACCGCAGCTTTTTAATATTGTCCCAACAAGGCTGCACAAGAAACAATCAGGAAACCTCAGCAGCATAAAACTGTAAGTGTTTATAGTTCATGCATCTGAGGGTTGCCTGGGCAGCTCTCCTGACCTCAGCAGGGCTCGTTCACACCTTTGAGGATGGCTTTACTTAAGCAAGGACAACCTGCTTACATCAGGTGGGATAACTTCTGATACAGATTTAATTTTGGTTTGAGGTTTATGTCACCAGTATAGTTACTATTTTAAATAATATATTACTGAAAACAATGAGCAAACTTGTTTCTAGACATGCTAAAAATGTATTGAAAGTCCCATTTCATTCAGAATGAAATAATAATTTCACATGTGACTTGTAAAATCAATTGTCTCCATATTTACAATTTACCGTTGAGATGATGATACTGGTGTTGTTATGTTTGTTGTTTTATGTGTTTAATTTACAAATATCCAATTTTCTTTTCCACTATATTTTACAAATAATCTGAATATATTCATTGCCATATATATATATATTTTTGTTTGTTTGTTTTTGAGACAGAGTCTCACTCCATTGTCCAGGTTGGAGTGCAGTGGCACAATCTCGGCTCACTGCAACCTCCGCCTACTGGGTTCAAGTGATCCTCCTGCCTCAGCTCCCCTAGTAGCTGGGGTTACAGGCATGCGCCACCATGCCTGGCTAATTTTTGTATTTTTAGAAGAGACAGGGTTTTGCCGTTTTGGCCAGGCTGGTCTCGAACTCCTGACCTCAGGTGATCCACCCACCTCATTCTCCCAAAGTGCTATGGCTTCATAAATAAAATATTCTTTTTTTGAAGTAGAAATAATATTGTTTCAATAAAATTGAAGTATTGCATTCAATTTTTTATGTATGCCTGTTTCATTTCATCTGTTTCAATCTTTGTGTTTTCATCTACAGTTTGTAAAATAGTTATAAAAATGCATTTTCTGGTATATTTGTATGTGTATTTAAAATTTACTGAGGTATCAGAGGAATGGTTTTGTTTTTCTAAATTGTCTGACTTCATTACAGTAAGCATGAAAGATTTACATTTTATTCAATTTAAAAATACTGAGAAAATGCTATGTTGCTTTGTTTTTTTAATTAACAGTTGAATCAAATTTGACATGCAAAATATCACACCTATATTTGAAGAATTACCATACATCATTATTTTTCCCTTTTTCCCTCCCTTCCTTCCTTTCCTTTTTTTTGAGACAGAGTCTCACTCTCTGTTGCCCAGGCTGGAGTGCGGTGGCACGATTTCGGCTCACTGCAACCTCCGCCTCCCGGGTTCAAGCAATTCTCTGCCTCAGCCTCTCAAGTAGCTGGAATTACAGGCACCTGCCAACATGCCCGGCTAATTTTTGTATTTTTAGTAGAGATGGGGTTTCACCATTTTGGCCAAGCTGGTCCTGAACTCCTGACCTTGTGATCCACCCGCCTCGGCCTCCCAAAGTGCTGGGATTACAGGCGTGAGCCACTGTGTCCGGCTCTTCTTTCTTTCTTTTCTTTCTTTCTCTTTCTTTCTCTCTCTCTCTCTCTCTCTCTCTTTCCTCTCTCTTTCTCTCTATCTTGACAGAGCCTTCCTCCGTCACCCAGGCTGGAGTACAGTGGTGCAATCATAACTAACTATAATCTTGAACTCCTGGGCTCAAGGGATGCTCCCACCTTAGCCTCTCAAGTAGCTGGGACCATAGGCATGCACCACCACACCTGGCTAATTTTTAAATTTCTAGTAGAGATGAGGTCTTGCTATGTTGCCCAGGATGGTTTTGAACTCCTGGGCTCAAGTAATGCTCCCACTTAGCCTACCAAAGTTTTGCAATTATAGTTGTGAGCCACTGCACCCGGCTGATCTAATATTCTTTTCTTTTCTTTTTTTTTTTTTTGAGACAGAGTCTCGCTCTGTCGCCCAAGCTGGAGTGCAGTGGCGCAATCTCAGCTCACTGCAAGCTCCTCCTCCTGGGTTCACGCCATTCTTCTGCCTCAGCATCCCAAGTAGCTGGGACTACAGGCGCCAGCCACCGCGCCCGGCTAATTTTTTGTATTTTTTTTAGTAGAGACAGGGTTTCACCCCGTTGGACAGGCTGGTCTCGAACTCCTGACCTCAGGTCATCTGCCCGCCTCAGCCTCCCAAAGTGCTGGGATTACAGGCGTGAGCCACTGCACCCGGCTGATCTAATACTCTTTAATCCGATGTAAGTGACACATGAGATATCCTGTAGCTGTACAATCAGATCACTCATGTTAAAAAGGGAGTTCTCAGCCAGGCACGGTGGCTCATGCCTGTAATCCCAGTACTTTGGGAGGCTGAGGCGGGCAGATGACCTGAGGACAGGAGTTCGAGACCAGCCTGTCCAACATGGTGAAACCCCGTCTGTACTAAAAATACAAAAATTAGCCAGGCATGGTGGCAGGTGCCTGTGATTCCAGCTACTCTGGAGGCTGAGGCAGGAGCATGGTTTGAACCTGGGAGGCGGAGGTTGCAGTGAGCTGAGATCACACCACTGCACTCCAGCATGAGTGATACAGTGAGACTCCATCTCAAACAAACAACAACAACAAAATAAATAAATATAAAGGGAGTTTTTTTCAGGGGAGGGGGCAGTGATTGGCTATTCTTCAGAAGCAGGAACTTCCTTCATATCTTAAAGCTCATGAATGAACAAGGGGATCATAAAGCATCAGAATTTGAAGTTTCTTATTTTGCAGATGAGAAAACTGGGTCTGAGAATCCAGATGTCCTGAGTGAGTAAAGGGAAAATTTTCACTTCTTCCTGTGGAAGCCTGTCACCCTCCAGCTCCATCCTAGGCTGAGGAAGTCTGCGTTCTTCTCTCACGGAGCTGGAGAACTTTTCAAGGTCAGAAAGGAAATAGTTAAGTTATGAAACAATCTGAGAGTGGAACTGGGATGGTGTGAATGCCTTGCCAGAAAGTGTTAAAAACAGGCTGGTTGGCCAGAAATAGAGAAAGGCCTCCTGCTCTGAGTGACAGTTTAGATAAGATTTGTGCTTCTCAAACTATCTCTGGTGAAGAAAAATATTTAAAAATTCCCAGTCCATTGAGAACAGATAACATTGTAAAATGGAGTAAAAATGAATGATCAGAAAATTAATTTATAAAGTAAAGACATACAGAACACAAGTCTAAGTTGTTTTTTATTATTAGATTCAGCAGACATAAACTTAATCTACCAGACTGTCATAAATGTTTCTAAATGTGTGTTCTCAATTTCTGGACTTATTTTGTTGTGGTTCAGTAACAAATAGCTTATAGACTGGCCCTGAATGAAGGCGACTTCTTATATAGTTCTAACATTCTGTGTATTTACTTGAAGCCCAAACAGCTGTGCCTTGAATTTATAGAGGAATTCCTCAACTATACGTTAATTAATTAAACACATGCATCATTTAATTAACCAAATGTTTAGTCAAAGCCTGTCATGTATGGGTTAAATGCATGCTATACAGGAAGTTGCATTAGAAATGGTCCCTTTTCTCAATACCACACAGTGTAGCGAGGGAGCTAACAGCCACATATCTGTGATGTGGGAGAGAAGGTGATGGCTGCCAGGAGAGCGCTGTGGGGGAGCTGCTGGGGAATCTGGAGCAAGGAGACTTCACTGATCTCAGTGGAGGAGTCAGGCAGACTCTGTGGAGGACGTGGCCTTGAAGGCTACACATAGGAAAATGCAGGCCAGGGCATGCCATGGGTGGAACGAGTAAGTCTCAAAACCTTGACATACTTTCTCCTTCATGTCAAAAACATCTTTGAAAGGTACAGCAATATTAGGAAGCCCTATATACAGGAAAATTGAAGCACAAAGAAGCAATTGTGGCAAACAGCAGGTCCTTGAACAGGTCCATTGGCCTATTTAAGTCTCAGTTTTAGTATCTGTGAAATGGGCCTAATAACACCTACCTTTTGAGTTGTTCAGAGGGCTAGATGTATATACGTTATTTTATAAAGGTTATTATATTTACATTACAAAGTACTAGCGCGTTCTCTGACAATAGTAAGAGCTCAACAAGTCGTGACAATTATTGTGTTGTTACTAGATAGTTGGTCCAGAATCATTTGTTTTGCAGGGGAAGGGAGGAGGGGTTCTGCTCGGGATTCCTTTCCTCCATCCTTTTGGCAACTGCACTTCTCTTTCTCTTGGGGAAACTGTCACTCTCCTGAGTACGCCATTCTCATGGGTCTGCCTATTTGCTGGCCACAGGGAGCACCTGTGATACAGATCTGGCCAATCACAGTGTCTCATTCCCTTCACCGCAGTGATTGGCCTAAGAACTGGCAGCAGAAGCGATCTGGACCAATCAGAATCTTACATTGAGGTTTGCATATGTGCGTGTTGGGAGAAAAAAAAATTACTTTATTTTTCCTGCCAGCTTGCAAAGCTGGGCTAAGAGCTGAGTTTGTCACAACCAAACAAACCTAGGGCTGGAGAAAAGGGGAAGTGGAGAGGGAACTGAAAATACCATTAGGTCTCTGAATCTACACCTCTTCTTTCTAGTTATTGGAATCAATGCATTCCAGCTTTCTGCTTCAACCAGAATGAGTTTTCTATCCCTGGTGACCCTGCCTAATGCAAGGACTCACTCAGATTTCCAGATTCTTAGCTTAGTGTGTTGTCCTTTAGGTGAGCACTTTTCAAGAGCCATTCCCATCATTTATTCATTCGTCAGAATTATTTTGGACAGATTCCGGGGTGAAGCTGTCATGCTAAGAGAATAACAAACAAGCATGTGGCCAGTGTTATGAGGGCTTCAGATCCAGTCAGGGGTGCAAAATGAGAAAAAGCTAATCAAGAAAATAAAACAGCTGGGCGCAGTGGCTCACACCTGTAATCCCAGCACTTTGGGAGGCCGAGGCAGGCAGATTGCTTGAGCCCATGAGCTGGAGACTAGTCTGGGCAATATGGTGAAACTCTGTCTCTACAAAATAACACACACAAATTAGCCAGGCATTGGCCGGGCGTAGTGGCTCATGCCTGTAATCCCAGCACTTTGGGAGGCTGAGGCAGGCAGATCAACTGAGGTCAGGAGTTCAAGAACAGCCTGACCAACCTGATGAAACCCCATCTCTACTAAAAATACAAAATTAGCTGGGTATGGTGGTACATGCCTGTAATCCCAGCTACTTGGGAGGCTGAGGCAGGAGAATTGCTTGAATTTGGGAGGTGGAGATTGCAGTGAGCCAAGATTGCGCCACCGCACCACAGCCTGGGTGACAAGAGCGAAACTCCGTCTCAAAAAAACAAACAAACAAAAAATTAGCCAGGCATGGTGGTACGCGCCTGTATTCCTAGCTTCTAGGGAGGCTGAGGTGGGAAAATCACTCGAGCCTGGGAGGCCTAGGCTGCAGAGAACCGTTAGCATGCCATTGCACTCCAGCCTGGGCATAGAGCAAGACCCCGTCTAAAAAAAATTAATTAATTAAAAAGAAAAAGCTAATGATGACAGATACCAACTGAGTTGAAGTGCTATGAGAGTTCAGAAAAGAGAGAGGGCTCACGCTCTTGTGGGACTATCAGGGAAGCCTTTGAAGAGGAAGCAGGAATTTGAATTGGGCATTGAAGGACAGTTCAGATAAGTGTTTTTCTAGAGGGTGTGGTGGTGGGTACAAAGATATCTAGGGCAAAGAGTTGATGTGGCACGGTAATGGGAGGTAAGAGTGAAGGTGAGATGGGGCTTTATGTACTCTTTGAAAATAGTTTCATAGGCTGGGTATGGTGGCTTACGCCTGTAATCCCAGCACTTTGGGAGGCTGACGTGGGCAGATCACCGAAGGTCAGGAGTTTGAAACCAGCGTGGCCAACATGGCAAAACCCGTCTCTATTAAAAATACAAGAAATTAGCTGAGTGTGGTGGCAGGCACCTGTAATCCCAGCTATTCGGGAGGCTGAGGCAGAAGAATTGCTTGGACCTGGGAGGCAGAGGTTGCAGTGAGCTGAGATCACGCCGCTTCACTCCAGCCTGGGCGACAAGAGCGAAACTCTGTCTCAAAAAAAAAAAAAAGAAAATAGTGTCATAGAAACCTAAAACATATTCAAACATAGAGATAACAGTATAATGAATCACCTGCAGACATTGGCCAATTGCAATAGTTATCAATAAAACAATATCATTCTTGTTTTATCTACTTAACTTATCCTTCCTCATCATCCTCCCCAACCTCCCACTGAAATATTTTGAAACAAATCCCCGACATCATATCATTTTACCCTGAAATACTTTATTATTATTGTTATTATTATTATTATTTATTTATTTATTTTGAGACAGAGTTTCACTCTTGTTGCCCAGGCTGGAGTGCAACAGCGCCATTTTGGCTCACTGCAACCTCCACCTCCCGGGTTCAAGCAATTCTGCCTCAGCCTCCCAAGTAGCTGGGATTACAGGCATGCACCACCATGCCCGGCTAATTTTGTATTTTTAGTAGAGGTGGGGTTTCTCCATGTTGGTCAGGCTGGTCTGGAACTTCCGACCTCAAGTGATCTGCCCGCCTCGGCCTCCCAAATTGCTGGAATTACAGGAGTGAGCCACCGTGTCTGCTTTTATTATTATTGTTATTTGATACAGGTTCTTGCTCTGTCACCCAGGCTGGAGTGCAGTGACGTGATCATGACTCACTGTAGCCTTGAACTTCTGGGCTGAAGTGATCCTCCCACCTCTGTCTCCTAGATAGCTGGGACCATGGGCATGCACCACCATGCCTGGTTAATTTTTTATTTTTTGTAGAGATAGGGTATCACTACATTGTCCAGGCTGGTCTAGAACCCCTGGGTTCAAGCAATCTGCCTGCCTCGGTCTCCCAATGTGCTGGGATTACAGGCATGAGGCACTGTGCCTGGCCACGTACTTAATTACTATTATTAGTTTTTTAAAATTAATTAATTTTTTTTAGACGGAGTCTTGCTCTGTTGCCCAGACTGGAGTGCAGTGGCATGATCTCGGCTCACTGCAAGCTCCACCTCCCGGGTTCAGGCCATTCTCCTGCCTCAGCCTCCCGAGTACCTGGGACTACAGATGCCTGCAACCACACCCGGCTAGTTTTTTGTATTTTTAGCAGAGACGAGGTTTCACTGTGTTAGCCAGGACGGTCTCCATCTCCTGACCTCATGATCTGCCCGCCTCGGCCTCCCAAACTGCTGGGATTACAGGCATAAGCCACCGTGCCCAGCCTATTAGTAGTATTTTTTGAGATGGAGTTTCGCTCTTGTTGCCCAGGCTGGAGTGCAATGGCGTGATCTCGGCTCACTGAGACCCCCACCTCCCAGGTTCAAGTGATTCTCCTGCCTTAGCCTCCCGAGTAGCTAGAATTACAGGCTACAACCACCACACCCCGCTAATTTTTGTATTTCTAGTAGAGACGGGGTTTCGCCTTGTTGGCCAAGCTGGTCTTGAACCCCTAACCTCAGATTATCTGCCTGCCTCAGCCTCCCAAAGTGCTGGGATTACAGGAGTGGGCCACTGCTCCCAGCCCGAAGTACTTAATTACTATCTTTAAAAGGAAAAGGACTCTTTTCCCAATATAAGCACAATAATATTATCATCCCTAAAAATCCCCCAATAATTTCTTAACATTACCTAATTCTCAGTGTACGTTCCATTTTCTCCAATTGTCTCACAAATATCTTTGTGCAGATGGTTTGTTTGAATCTGAATCTAAAGATAGTACACACATGTAGTTGGTTATGTCTCCTGAGTCTCTTGCTACCTACAATAATTCTTACTATCCCTTTTTAGAGCTCTGTATTTCGTAAAGGAAGCTGATCATTTGTTCTGTGGAATTTTCCACATCCTGGATTTGGCTGATTGTGTTATCATGGTGTTGTTCAACAATGCTCCTAGGCTCCTTCTATTCCTGTAAACTGGTGATAATGAGGCCTGGAGGCTTGATGAGATTCTGATTCAGTTATTATTGTTATTACTTTTTTGGTAGTGCAGCGGACTTCCCCATGCACCTCGTCAAGAGACACATAATGTCTGGCTTTCTACTTTCAGTGATGTCAAAGTTGATCAGTGAATTTTAGTAAAAACTGCTGTTGTAGTTTTTTAGACCCCTCTCTAAGATTCTGACACGAGTCCATGGGGGCTGGGCTGGTGAACAAATCTAATTCACAGACCAGGCTGCACTCAGAATCACCCTTCCTCTGGGACCAGGGAGGCATTGTTACTGGGCCAAGCTGATGTCTGACCTTTGAGAGCTTGCCTTGGGTGGCAGAATTTCCCAGGAAGCTATTCAGGCCCTAAGGCAAATAGGATTCCTGCTGGCCTGTCCCACCGGTCTGTCAGGCGAGCTTGAATCTTTGAATGAAGTGAGGATTCCAAAGAGATTTGTCAGAATGTGTGATATTAGATTTCTTTAGCAAGAATGCTTGTCACTTTGCCACTTTCCAGTGGAAAAAATTTCCACTGATTGTGTCTAAAAATGCAAAAGAAAATGGAGAAGCAAGGCAATTTCACAGGAAAATAGTCAGCAATGGAAACTTACTATTAAACAACACAGGAGGACTTTTACTTTATGGTCTTGAATTATACAACTTGCCCTTTGAACTGGATAGTTTGATTATGTAGTCAGTTCCCTCGGGCAATTCAGGTTTGCGCCCCCTAGATTATTACCACTCCCCTCACCCCACCGATATATGAAGATGATTGTGTGAGCTTCAGACTGACAACCTCTAGTAGAATTTGGGTTGCAGTAGGTTTTAAATGTAGGGAAATTGTTTTATGTAGATGGCTTGATGAATATGGTAATTTAGTTTTTAATTCATTTGACTCAGTTGAGAAAAAGATTTCAACTTCGGAAATTAAGAAACTCATACATGTTTGTGTCTTTTATATATGATTTTGAGGTCCTTTGCCTGACATACTGTGCTGTGCTTTTTTTTTTTTTATTCCCTCTTAATATCTTGTGCTTTGGGATGCTTCATTTCTGTGTCTGCCCTGGGGCTTGTTCTGTGTCAGGTAACATGCTCACCTTCTTCCTGGCTTGATTTCCACATTCAGGAAGGCTTTTTTTTCTCCAAAACATTTGTTTTGTTCACAGATGGTATTATAAGGTTTAGAGAAGTGTGATGGAGTATTTCACATAGTTTTGCGCATCGTTTTATAAAGTGAGTTTCTCAGATTTATGTATCCATCTTGGCCTTCTTTCTTTTTCTCTCTCCCTCCCTGAAAGCTGAACTAGACTGAGAGCCACTCGGGGGAACTTTGTTTTATATACATGGTTGTTTCCCAATTCCAAGCTCAGTGCCTGGCCCATGGCAGGTGTCCAATGAATATTATGGGAGGAGTTAATGAGTAAAAATGAACTTTGAGAATTTTTTTCTCTCTTTCCACCCTCAAATTCCCCAAACAGGGCACCCTTGTTTATACTGGGTTTTAGGAAACTAAATATCAATGACAGCCCACTCCTTTTGCTTAGAAAGATTTAGAGACTGCTTTTTCTTAGGTAAATGCTCAGCTAGATTCAAATCACTAACTCCAATTTATAGGTCAAGTTAGAATTAGGATGGAACATTTTGGCTCAGGGCTATGGCTATGAAAAAATTTCCAAGGCCAAAGTCACAGACAATGTCACCGTATTCATTTCCTGTGGCTTCTGTAACAAATTACTACGACCGAGCAGCTTACAACAGAAACTTATCCCCTCATAGATCTGGAGGCTGGAAGTCCAAAATCAGTGTTACTGGGCTGAAATCAAGGTGTGGGCAGGGCTGCACTCCCTTCAGAGGCTCTAGGGGAGGAACCTTGCCTTTCCAGCCTCTAGTGGACTTTGGCAGTGCCTTATCAATCATATTTTGAAAGTGGGTAGACGGAAAAGGACATAAAATTTTAAGTTAGAATCCAGGCAAGGTGGCACATGCCTGCAATCCCAACACTTTGGGAGGCTGAGGTGGGCAGATCACTTGAGGCCAGGAGTTCAAGACCAGCCTGACCAAAATACATATTTTGGTCATATACTAAAAATTATATTTTTAGTGACCCTGTCTCCACTAAAAATATAAAAAATTAGCTGGGCATGGTGGTGCATACCTGTGGTCCCAGCTACTTGGGAAGCTGAGGTGGGTGGATTGCTTGAACTGGGGTGGTGGAGGTTGCAGTGAGCTGATTTGACACCACTGTACTCCAGTCTGGGCAGCAAAGCGAGGGTCTGTCTCCTAAAGAAAAAAAATAAAAACTAAGTTATAAACATGCCGTTTAAAATGGTTATTTGGGCCTGGTGCAGTGGCTCATGCCTATAATCCCAGCGTTTTGGGAAGCTGAGGCGGGAGGATCGCTTGAGACCAGGACTTTGAGACCAGCTTGGACAACACAGTGAGACCTCCATCTCTACCAAAAAAAAAAAAAAAAAATTAGCCAGGCATGGTGGTATGCACCTGTAGTCCCAGCTACTTGGGAGGCTGGGGTGGGCGGATCCCAACCCAGGAGACTGAGGCTGCAGTGAGCTATAATTGCAGCATTGTACTGCAGCCGGGGTGACAGTGAGATGCTCTCTCTAAAAAAAAAAAAAAGGCTCTTTGTAGCATAAATTGCAACCATGGACTAGCAGCCAGCCTCCCCTCCTTTCTTTTGGTGTGTACACCCCTCTCCCTGAGGTTTAGCAGGTAGATGCTAGAGTTCCCAGGTAGAGGCTACAGTGCTCAGCCTCTTTTCTAACAGGTGAGGCTATCTAAGTTCTCACCACTGAGTTGTGAGTTGAAGTGAGGTGTGCAACTTCCACATCATTTTCTTAAAGATAAATTGCTTGCCTTTGACTTCCTTCCCCTTTCCCCTCCTTTGGGAAGGAATACAGATGCTATGGTGAGCCAGTCTGACCATTCAGGCAAGGATCCCTCCCTACCAGGTGGTGGAACAATGAGAATGAGGACCTCCTGGAGCACAGCGGCCTCACCACCCTGTACCCCACTGCGCTCACCTCTGGAAATGACACAAGAATGAACTTCTGTATAGTTTGTTTATTTATTTATTTACTCATTTATTTATTTTGAGACAGAGTCTCTCTCTGTCACCCAGGCTGGAGTGCAGTGGTGCATTCATAGCTCACTGTAGCCTCAAACTCCTGGGCTCAAGCAATCCTTCCACTTCAGCCTCTTGAGTAGCTAGGACTACAGGCATGCACCACCACACCACGCTAATTTTTTTTTTTTTTTTTGATACAGAGTTTCGCTTTTGTTGCCCAGGCTATAGTGCAATGGTGGGATCTCGGCTCACTGAAACCTCCGCCTCCTGGGTTCAAGCGATTCTCCTGCCTCGGCCTTCCAAGTAGCTGGGATTACAGGTATGCACCACCACACCTGGCTAATTTTGTATTTTTAGTAGAGATGGGGTTTCACCATGTTGGTCAGGCTGGTCTTGAACTCCTGATCTCAGGTGATCCACCCGCGTTGGCCTCCTAAAGTGCTAGGATTACAGGCATCAGCCACTGCACCCAGCCCTTCTGTAGGGGTCATCATTTTGGGGTCCCTTTCTTGTAGCAGTGATATGGTTTGGATGTGTCCCCACCCAAATCTCATCTCAAATTGTAATCCCTATTTGTCGGGGGAGGGATCTGGTAGGAGGTGATTGGATCATGGGGGTGGTTTTCCGCATGCTGTTCTCCTGATAGTGAGTGAGTTCTCACGAGATCTGATGGTTTTATAAGTGGAGGTTTCCCCTGCTCTCCTTCCTCCTGTCACCTTGTGAAGAAGGTACCTGCTTCCCCTCCTACCATGATTGTAAGTTTCCTGAGGTCTCCCCATCCATGTGGAACTGTGAGTCCATTAAACCTCCTTTGTTTACGAATTACCCAATCTCGGATAGTAACTTTATAGCAGTGTGAGAATGGACTAATACAAGCAGTTCAGTTTATACCGGTACCAATATACAGACAACACCAGGAAAGAAGTGGATTTCTTGGTTTTAACTACTACTGTTTGTCTATTTAGTAAGGCATGTTGGACAACAGATACTATTCTGCCTTTTTTTTTTCTTAGTCGGAGTTTCGCTCAGTCGCCCAGGCAGGAGTGCAATGGCACAATCTTGGCTCACTGCAACCTCTGCTTCTTGGGTTCAAGCGATTCTCCTGCCTCAGCCTCCCGAGTAGCTGGGATTACAGGTGTACGACACCACACCTCGCTAATTTTTGTATTTTAGTAGAGATGGGGTTTCACCATGTTGGCCTGGCTTGTCTTGAACTCCTGACCTCAGGTGGTCCACCCACCTTGGCCTCCCAAAGTGATGGGATTACAGGCGTGAGCCACTGTGCCCAGCTGCTGTTAATTTTTTAAAAAGAATTCTTTTCCTACACACTCCAAAAAAAAAAAAAAAAATAGTTACCCCAAGTACTGCCCTTGTAAGCTGATTATTTTGTCTCTTCTATGCTGAATTCACTTAGCCTGCTTAGAAGACTCTGGTTTACTCTGAGCTGCTAGAGTGAAACTTTCATTAGTTAGTATGAACACATCACCACTATGTGTCTATCCTGCAATAGCTTGCGGGGGACTACTTAATAGTCTTCATAAGAAATACTGAATTAATGTCTCCAAAGTGTGTGTTTAAATGTATAAAAATAACCTCTGGGATTTCGGCTAAAGAGAATGTCCCCTAAATCCTGTGAAAAACAAGTTATTCTTTTTTCTTTTATAATATAAAAAGATTAGCTGAGCCCAGTGGTTTACGCCTATAATCCCAGCACTTTGGGAGGCTGAGGCAGGCAGATCACTTGAGGTCAGGAGTTCGAGACCAGCCCGGCCAACATGGTGAAATCCTGTCCCTACCAAAAAATAAAAAAATTAGCTGGGTGTGGTGGTGCACACCTGTGGTCCCAGCTATTTGGGAGGCTGAGGTGGGTGGATTGCTTGAACCAAGGAGGTGGAGGTTGCAGTGAGCCAGGATTGTGCCTCTGCACTCCAGCTTGGGCAACAGAGTGAGACCCTGTTTCAAAAATTATAAATGAATAAATAAATAAATAATAAAATACATAAAAAGATTAAACGATTTTTTTTTACCAGAGTAGTTTATCTCAGTTATGAACAAATTAAAAATGAAAAGATAAAACAAAAAATTTCATAATCTTACTATCCAGCAAGCAACTTGGTATATATCATTTCAGTTCTTTATGAATACATGCATATTTGTGAAAATCAGACTATATTGTATGCAGCTTTATATCTTCTCCCTTAAAATAAAACCTAGAGATTTTGGTAAATATCTTGATTCTGATTGACTCTAGTCAGCTTAGTAAGCTGCAGAATGCTGACTGGGTAATCTCACAGAGGGAAGGGGGCTATCTTCATATTGAGTAAATTTGGTTTTAATATGTAACGTATGCCCTGTACCATTTTCAGTAGTGTGAGGTAGGGAGGGAGAAATGGCATTGATCTATTACTGTAGAAACTTTGCCTATGATTTACAAGCATGAGCATTTTCTTTGCCTGTTTTACGACTCTATTCAACCCTGAATTATGGGCTGTTTATTTTTTCTCTCTCTCTGATTAGAGTCATGAGAGTGTTGTTTGCCTGGTTCAGTCAAAATACAAATCCAATGTTGTTCCCATACATCTTACAGCTTTTCCTTTTGACAAATACAAGAAGGCTGGGATGTAGCAGACAGAGCATTTACCAGCTGCCAGGCATTGTCTTAAGCAGATCACACAATAGGGTTTAAACCTCTAAAAACCCTATGAGGTAGATAATGCCAGTCTCTTAGTCCAGGTTTTCAGGTTAGAAAAATGGAGACTTGGAGAGATGAAGCAACTTTTTCTAGTTATTGGAGCTAGTAAGTGTCAGAGCTGAAATTTAAACCCAGTGTGTCTGACTTTAAACCTAACTTTTAAACACTGTGCTTATTGTCTTCCGAAGTGAAACTAATTTATTTTAAAAATACACTTAAGGCTGGGGGTGGTGGCTCTTGCCTGTAATCCAGCTACTTGGGAGGCTGAGGTAGGAGAATCACATGAACCTGGGAGGTGGAGGTTGCAGTGAGACAAGATCACCCCACTGCCCTCCAGCCTGAGTGACAGTGCAAGACTCCATCTTGGAAAAAAAAAAATTTGACAAATAGCCGGGTGTGGTGGCTCACGCCTGTAATCCCAGCACTTTGGGAGGCCGAGGCGGGCAGATCATAGGGTCAGGAGATCGAGACCATCCTGGCCAACGTGGTGAAACCTCGTCTGTAATAAAAATACAAAAATTAGCTGGGTGTGGTGGTGCGTACCTGTAATCCCAGCCACTCAGGAGGCTGAGGCAGGAGAATTGCTTGAACCTGGGGGTGAAGTTTGCAGTGAGCCGAGATTGCGCCACTGCCCTCCAGCCTGGGTGACAGAGCGAGACTCCATCTCGGAATAAAACAAAACAAAACAAAAAGAAAACACTTAAAAAATTTGACAAATAAAATTGTGTAGATTTTTTGTGTACCACATGACATTTTGTAATATGTAAACATTGTGGAATGGCTCAGTTGAGCTAATTAACATGTACATTACCTTACTTATTTGTTTTTTGGTAGGAGCACAAAATCTACTCTTAGCAATTTTCAAAATACCGGTTGCACATGCCTGTAGTCCCAGCTACTTGGGAGTCCCAGCTGAGGCAGAAGATTGCTTGAGCCTAGCAGTTTGAGGCTCTGTAGTGTACTATGATCACACCTGTGAATAGCCACTTTACTCCAGGCTGTGAGCCATATAGCGAGACCCCATCTCTTAAAAAAGCCAAAAAACCAAAAACAAGTCAATGTTATTAACTATAGTCACCCTGTTGTACAACAGATGAAACTAATTTATTTTTGCATCTTGTTCTTCAAATACCCAAATTTCATCAGATACATGACACCGCAGATTATAAAACACATCATTATTTTATATTCCAATAACAATAAAAAGTGCTAACTGTAAATGTAGAGTGCATCTCAATTTCTGAAGTTACAATGTGAAAAATAAGTAAGCCTTAGAATCAATGAAATATGCTAAAATTATAACTAGAAGAGGCTAGTACTATGTCCCCACTTGCATGGGTAGGGCTGACAATATGAGTTTGGCGGATGCAGTGCATTCTCAGGGGTGAGGTCTAGCAGGCACCACCATACATTTTCAGCTCACTTGCAGGAATAGTGGTTGTGCAGTTGGATTTGTCGCTGCAGTTGGATAAGTCATTATTATTCCTGCCCACAGTCCCAGAAGCTTGGAAGCACCAAGCTGCCTAGAGCTACTTGGAAATAATAATAGAGCAAGAGAATAGGGGAATAATGGATGAGGTATGTGCAGCACTTTGTATCTGTGATTTTGAATGTAGGACATACACATCCAGCGGTTCTTTCCCTGCAATGATGTATTGAACAACAATAGCCACATTTTATGATTTCTGGGAAATATCTGCCGCAAAATTATAGCTAAAGAAGGAAATCAAATCAGTCCAGCAGAATTACTCCAGGAGTATAGAACGAGATGAACAGAGGGCTGAACACTGAGCCTTGAGAAATGCCTGCAGAGCGGGTATGAGGGAGAAGAGAGGGCAGAAAGGTGGGGAAGTGGGAGAGAAAGGGAGGGATGAGGGCTAAACCAGCAAAGGGCTGAAACCAAGGATGGGATGAGTTTCTTAAAGGCAGAGGTAGACACAGGGATTGAATGTTACCGAGGGTTCACTGATCAAAGACTGTTTGTTGGTCAAGGAGCTTAATGGATCTCATGCCTATAAGGAGAATAGAAGGAGGCAATTTGAAAGCAGAGAAAACCCTTTTCCCCTTTATTATTATTTATTTACTTTTTAGAGACAGAGTCTCACTCTCACTCTATTGCCCAGGCTGGAGGGCAGTGGCACCATGATAGCTCACTGCAGCCTCGATCTCCTGGGCTCAAGCCATCCTCCCCACTCAATCTCCGGAGTAGCTAGGACTACAGGTATGTGCCACCGCGCTTGGATAATTTTTAAATTTTTTTGTAGAGATGGGGTCTTACTATGTTGCCTATGCTAGCCTCGATCTCCTGGGCTCAAGAAGTCCTTCTGCCTTGGCCTCCCAAAAGTGCTGAGATTACAGGAGTGAGCTGCCAGGCCTAGCTTCCTTTATTATTTTCAGAAATGTTACACAGATAAGGGAATGGCAGTCTTCCCAAACCTGGCTGGATAGATCCTTACAATACTAGTTTTTGCATTAGGGGTCTTCTCGGTAACATCTGCGCACACTTCCTTCCACCTTTTTTTTTTGTTTTTTTTTTTGAGATGGAGTCTCGTTCTGTTGCCAGTCTAGAGTGCAATGGCGCAATCTCGACTCACTGCAACCTCTGCCTCCTGAATTCAAGTGATTCCCTTGCCTCAGCCTCCTGAGTAGCTGGGACTACAGGTGTGCGCCATCACGCCTGGCTAATTTTTTGTATTTTAGTAGAGACGGGGTTTCATCAAGTTGGCAGGATGGTCTTGATCTCCTGACCTCATGATCCGCCCGCCTCGGCCTCCCTTTTTCTTTTTCTTTTTCTTTTTCTTTTAGAGATGGTGTCTTGTTATGTTGTCCAGGCTGGTCTCAAACTTCTGGCTTCAACACCTAGCCCGAGTTCAAGTTCACTGTGCCCAGCTTCTTCCACCTTCTGAAAACCTCATCTCCTGTGATACCCTGATACCTCATGCTTCTGAATGGTCACTCCTGCTTCTTGGGCTCAACTTTCACAATTAGCTTGACCCAATTTTTTTTCTGCTCCCTACACCTTCAATGTTGACTTTCCCCCTGATTTTATCCTTAGCCTTTTTCTCTTCCCTATTCTCTGCACATTCTTTGGAAAATCTCATTTATACTCATGGCTTCAAAAATTACCATCTATTTGTTCTTGATGCCTGAAACACATTTCTAGCCCAATTCTCTCCCCTCAGTTTCTGAGTCAGCTTCCTTCTCTCTCTCTCTTCTTCCTTCCTTCCTTGCTATTTGATAAATTTTGCAGCTTACCGCTAGCAATGTATCCATGACTCAAGAGAATGTACTTTAGGTATGTATTTTGCCCTTAGCTTGATTTTATTTTTTCTCTCCTCATTTTCCCTCCCACACTCCAAAATCACTTATCTAGACTTCAGTCGTTTTCCTGACTTTAGTGTTGGTTCACTTTATTTTTCAACTGTGAGCTCCGAACCAGGCAAATCAGATCAAATGTGAGGGAAATTCTTCAATGTCTTACCATTGCCTACAGTTTAAAACAGAAATGCCTTTACCTGGGACACAGGTCCCTTCATGACTTGGCCCCTACCTACCTAGCTGACATCACTGGGACCTGTTTCCCAGCTTGATTTTTGACTCAGGAATGCTGAACTACTAGTAGCTGTTGTTCGTATATTTCTTTCTTTCTCCTTTCTTTCTTTCTTTCTTTCTTCCTTTCTTTCTTTTTTTCTTTCTTTCTTTCTTTTGTTTGTTTGAGACAGAGTCTTGCTCTGTTGTCCAGGCTGGAGTGCACTGGTACGATCTCGGCTCACTGCAACCTCCACCTCTAGGATCAAGCGATTCTCCTGCCTCAAGGCTCCCAAGTAGCTGAGATTACAGGCGCCTGCCACCATGCCTGGCTAATTTCTGTATTTTTAGTAGAGATGGGGTTTTATCATGTTGGCCAGGCTGGTCTCAAACTCCTGACCTTAAGTCATCCACCTGCCTCAGCCTCCCAAAATGCTGGGATTACAGGTGTGAACCACCACGCCTGGCCCCTATATTTCTTTGCCTCTACCTGGATGCACTGACCTCCCCTATTTAATTTGCTGGACAAACTCATACCCATCTTCAGTTCTTCCTCTGTAAAGCTTTCCCCTGACTCCCAGTTTTTAGATGCCCCCTTTCTTAGGTTCTAATTACACTTTTTCTGCTTTGTCCACAGAAAGCTTCTTCAGGGGTTTACTTTGATTTTAAAAATTGCCATTTATTTAGGTTACATATCAAAAAATCAAGTTTTTTTCAGGTCAATTTAGAAATTTCTATTTATAAATGTAGCAAATCGCAACACTGTAGGAGGCACACCTTTGATTAATATTTGATCCCATTTACAAATCTAAACTTTTACTTATTTGAAACTGCAATAATAACCCATCAATGTATTTATTTCCCTTTAAAGTAACTCAGATGTCTGGCTGTTAAACTTTCCAAAATGTTTAATTATCTCTTTCTTTTCTTGAGATGGTGGGCCTTGCTATGTTGCTCAGGCTGGTCTTGAACTCCTGACCTCAAGTGATCCCCCTGCCTCAGCTTCCTTGAGTAACTGGAATTACAGGTGTGTGCCAACTTGCCTGACTAAAATGTTTAATTTGTATAAATCTAATCGTTAAACATGACCATATAGCCGGCCTTAATTCTAAGTGCCAATATTACATAAAATGTAGTAAACTTTCAACTTAAAATTATAATTCTAGGCTGGGTATGGTGGCTCATGCCTGTAATCCTAACACTTTTGGTGGAGAGAAGGGATGATCTCTTGAGCCCAGGAGTTTGAAACCAGTCTGGGTAACATAGCAAAACCCCCATTTCTAAAAAAAATTTAAAAAGTAGCCAAGAGTGGTAGTGTGTGCCTGCAGTCCCAGCTACTAGGAGGCTGAGGTGGGAGGATGGTTTGAGCCCAGGAGTTTGCGGCTGCAGTGAGCTATGATCGTGCCACTGCACTCTGGTCTGAGTGACAGAGTGAGACCCTGTCTCTACTGAAAAAAACCCACAGAAACCCAAATATATGTATTTATATAAAAAAGATTTCAACATATGAATTTTTGGGGGAACAAATAGTCCATAACAAGTATTATAAGTACTATAATATTAATACTTTCAGATTCCTTAATATCGAGATGTTAGTAGTACAAGTTTCACTCTCTTAAAAATTTCTTTCTTTCTTTTTTTTTTTTTTGAGACAGGGTCTTGCTCTGTTGCCCAGGCTACAGTACAGTGGCACAGTCTTGGCTCACTGCAACCTCTGCCTCCTGGTTCAAGCAATACTCCTGCTGCAGTCTCCCAAGTAGCTGGGACTACAGGCACCTGCCACTATGCCCAGCTGATTTTTGTATTTCTAGTAGAGACAGGGTTTCACCATGTTGGCCAGGCTGGTCTCAAACTCTAGACCTTAAGTAATCCACCAATCTCAGTCTCCCAAAGTGCTGGGTTTACAGGCGTGAGCCACTGCGCCTGGTGCTCTTAAACATTTGTATATTTCATTTTGAATCCTCTCATGGTTAAATATTCTTGCCAGCTAAAGAACAATCACAGTTAGGGATTGCCTTCTCAAGATAATTTTTTGGGAAGGTGCAACAGAATTCATGTCTACAATAGAGTAGGAATACCTTGAGCCCTACCCTAGATGCTATGTCAGTGATTCCATAACTTACAAAAGGTGGCCACATAATTTCACATCCTTTAAGTTCAAGTTTTACATTACCAAATCTTCTACTATCTCTTTACAGTGTCTATAAGCCCACATCCACTGATTGGATTTTGGATACTAGCTCTAAATATCCCTGAACCTGATAGAATTCTAACCGCTTCCCCCAAGTAGGTTTCCTGTGTGGGAGAACTGCACAGTTCTTCCAGATATTAAAATTATTTCCAATTTAATTCTGCAACTCTCTCATGAAAGAGTCACAACTTCTTCCGTTACCTGGGATACATCATAAGCACGCAATAAATGTTGGGCCAATTAACGGCATGGCTGAGTGTGCAAACGGATACCAGGTAACAGAGAAGAATTTTTATAACTGCTACTTATTTTTCTCTCCCTTCAAAGTATAGCATGGTGGTTAAAAGCCTGGGCTTTGCAGTCAGACAGTCCTAGGTTTACATTTCCTGATGCTTATTAATTAGGTGACATTAGGCTAATTATTAAGCCTTTCTGAGCATCAGTTCCTCATCTGTAAAATGGAATGGCAGGACCATTATAGGATGGTTGAAGATCAAATTATATGTTTAAGTATATACATGCACACATATGTGTTATAAGCTGAAATGTATGCTCCCAGAATTCATATATTGAAGCCCTAACACCCTCTATCTCAGAATATGATTATATTTGGAGATAGGATTTTTAAAGAGGTAATTAAGTTAAAATGAAGCTCAAGGTGGGCTCTAATACAAATGGACTGGTGTCAGCCAGGTGCTGTGGCTCACCCCTATAATCCCAGCGTTTTGGGAGGCCGAGGCAGGAAGATCACTTGAGGTCAGGAGTTCAAGACCAGCCTGGCCAACATAGCAAAACCCCGTCCCTACTAAAAAATACAAAATTATCTGGGTGTGGTGGCACATGCCTGTAATCCCAGCTACTTGGGAGGCTGAGGCAGGAGAATCGCTTGAACCCGGGAGGCAGAGGTTGCAATGAGCTGAGATGGTGCCCTTGCACTCCAGCCTGGGTGACAGAGTGAGACTATCTCAAAAAATAAAACAAAGCAAAACAAAAACAAAAACAAGACCCAAATGGACTGGTGTCCTCATAAGAAGAGGAGGCTAGGATACACAGAGAGACAGCAGGGGCATACGTGCACAGAGGGACAGCCACGTGAAGAAGCAGCAAGAAGGCGGCCATCTGCAAGCCAAGGAGGGAGGCCTCAGAGGAAACCAGCCCTGCTCACCACCTTGATCTTGGATTTTCAGCCTCTAGAACTGAAAGAAAAATAAATTTCTATTGTTTAAGTCACCCAGTTAATGATTTTGTTATGGTAGCTCTAGTAAACTAATTTTATATATCTGTATTTATATCCAAGTTAGTACAGTAGCCTAGCTCAATAAATGGTATCAGGGGAACCCACCCCCAATATTTCAACGTAGGTTCTTTCTATTTTCCATAAGTGTTGGCCAGCTGAGAAATAAAGAGAAAGAGTACAAAGAGAGGAATTTTACAGCTAGGCCGCTGGGGGTGACATCACGTATCGGTAGGACCATGATGCCCACCTGAGCCTCAAACCAGCAAGTTTTTTATTAAGGGTTTCAAAAGGGGAGCAGGTGTAAGAACAGGGAGTAGATCACATGCTTCAAAGGGCAAAAACGAGAACTACTGATAAGGGTCTAACAAAGATCACAAGGCAAAGGGCAAAAGCAGAACTACTGATAAGGGTCTATGTTCAGTGGTGCATGTATTGTCTTGATAAACATCTTAAACAACAGAAAATAGGGTTCAAGAGCAGAGAACCAGTCTGACCACGAATTTACCAGGGCTGGGTTTTTCCCCACCCTAGTAAGCCTGAGGGTACGGCAGGAGACCACGGCGTATCTCAGTCCTTATCTCAACTACATAGGACAGACATTCCCAGAGTAGTCATTTACAGACTTCCCCCAGGAATGCATTCCTTCCCCAGGGTATTAATATTAATATTTTTTGCTAGGAAAAGAATTTAGTGATATCTTCCCTACTTGCATGTCCGTTTGTAGGCTCTCTGCAAGAAGAAAAATATGGCTCTTTTAGCCCGACCCCGCAGGCAGTCAGACCTTATGATTGTCTTCCCTTGTTCCCTAAAAATCGCTGTTATTCTGTTCTTTTTCAAGGTGCACTGATTTCATATTGTTCAAACACACATGTTTTACAATCAATTTGTACAGTTAACACAATTATCACGGTGGTCCTGAGGTGACATACATCCTCAGCTTATGAAGATACCAGGATTAAGAGATTAAAGTAAGACAGGCATAAGAAATTATAAAAGTACTATTTGGGAACTGATAAATGTCCATATTAAAAAGAAATCTTCACAATTTATGTTCCTCTGCCACGGCTCCAGCCTGTCCCTCCATTTGGGGTCCCTGACTTCCTGCAACAAAATGGTAGTCATTATAACTATTATTTAACTTTCCAATGAAACTGCTGCCCCCCAGAAAAGGTTGTCCCACAAGTCATATGCAAACTGTCCTTTTTTTGTTGTTTGTTTGTTTTGAGACAGAGCCTTGCTCTGTCGCCCAGCCTGGAGTGTAATGGCAGAGTCTTGTTCCACTGCAACCTCCGCCTCCCGGGTTCAAGCAATTCTCCTGCCTCAGCCTCCCAAGTAGCTGGGACTGCAGGTGCCTGCCACCATGCCCAGGTAATTTTTGTATTTTTAGTAGAGATGGGGTTTCACCGTATTGGCCAGGCTGGTCTGGAACTCCTGACCTTGTGATCTGCCTGCCTTGGCCTCCCAAAGTGCTGGGATTACAGGCGTGAGTCACCATGCCCGGCCAGCAAACTTTTCATTGTTTTCTGAGTTAAACACAGGCGTGCCTCTTGTCTGCCTGATCTCATGCATCCCTGGCTGTGAGCCCTCCCTGATCTCCAGGGAGATATCTTTGCTCCTCCTATGGGATTGGGGTCTGCCTATGCTGTTTCTCCGTTGCCGTCATCGTCTGTCTCCATAACCATCTCTCTCACCGAACCAGGCTTTGTGCATCTTTGTATTCTGGGCACCCAGCGCAGCATGTCAGGAAATTCAATTCAATAAACTGAGAAATAAGTTCACTGAGAGTTTAGGTTTATTTACTTTATCTTGTTAACAACTGCAATGATAACACTGCGGGTTAGGGAGCAACTTTCATGTTTAGTCTCAAACGTTTTCTCAAGAGTCAGTGCCGGGTTCTTCTAGCATTGCAGTGAGCTTGGGACATTCTTAGCTGCTTCAAACGAGAAGACATAGCCTGTTTAACTTGCCAGGGTTCATGTAACAGAGGCCTGGTCCCATCTGGGCATGTACAAGACTTGCTTCATTTACCTGGAAATTGCAGGTATCTCTTCCTCATAATGAGGTTTCTGAAATATTCCTTGTTTTTCAGAGACTCAAGCTATTAGCCAAGTAGGAGCTAGCAATAACTCTTAACCAATGGCAAAAGGGTCAGATATTTCCTATGCTGTTGTTACTGTTTATAACAGGGCTGACACAATTTGCTGGGGGAAGAAAGATTTGAACTGTCATTATAGATTTTCTCTCCTTGTGTGTGACTTGGCAGGACACTGACATTGGGTCCTCCCTGAAGGTCATCTTGAACCAAATATGCACCCCTAACTTTCCTTCCTACCAGGCAACAACGGCAAAATTTCTTGGCTATATCTTGTTTGCTTTTCAGCAACGGCAAGCCAAAAGCCATCCCAGCACAGAAATAACTGGGATGCCTTTTGTTTCTTTGGCAACTGTTTTATCACTCTTGCCTTTATTTGATGAGAAGGTAATGGAAAAAAAAATGATAATGATAATCTCACACAATATGTAGGTATTTTTACAAACCAGTCTTATACTTGAAAATAATTTTATAATACATCAGGAAAATATCAAAGGAAAATATAAGGAAAAGGGAAGAATAGGATTATTGTTAGAAAATATAAAATACCACACTTGCCTTTAGAGAAAAATTTACAGTGTAATTAAATGAGCCAATATCAAGGTGTTTTAATAATCTAAAATATTATTTTTATATACCCTACCACTTAAAATACTTGGCAGGAATCTAACAAATGAAATGTAAACCTTTCCTATATTTCTTTTACATACCATCAATATAGCTTACTACTATTTTTCTTCTTTACACACACACTTAAGAATGAAGTACTATCCTAAAGCAGAAGAAAAATAAAGGCACATCAAATATGCATGCTGCCTATTAACATCTGTTTATTCTAATTTAATTTTTTTTTTTTTTTTGAGATGGAGTCTCCCTCTGTTACCGAGGCTGGAATGCAGTGGCGCGATCTCAACTCACCGCAACCTCTGCCTCCCTGGTTCAAGCGATTCTCCTTCCTCAGCCTCCCGAGCAGCTGGGACTACATGCATGTATCACCATGCCTGGCTAATTTTTGTATTTTTAGTACAGATGGAGTTTCGTCATGTAGCCCAGGATAGTCTCGAACTCCTGACCTCAAGTGATCTTCTGCCTCAGCCTTCCAAAGTGCTGGGATTACAGGCATGAGCCACTACCACGCCCAGCCTATTTTAATATTAATGCAGTATCAATAAACTCAGAAAACTGATTGCACTAACAGGATAATGGTAATTTTCATTATATAAGGGAAGTACTTAATTATTCTATCTTGATCACAATTTGGAATAAACACTTGTCTGGTCTAGCAATAAACTGGGCACTTTCTTTAGCCAAAAACAAACAAACAAACAAACAAAAAAAGAGTCAGATGTTATCCATTGATACAGTTTGGATATTTCTCCCCTCCACGTCTCATGTTGAAATGTGAGCCCCGGTGTTGGAAGTCGGACCTAGTGGGAGGTGTCTGGGTCCTGGAGTTGGATCCCTCGTGAAGGGCTTGGTGCCCTCACCACAGTAATGATTTCATGCCAGACCTGGTTGTTAGGGTCTGGCACCTCCTCTTCCTCTCTCTTGCTTCTGCTCTTGCCATGTGACGTGCCAGCTCCCAGGTCACCATCCTCCGTGATTATAAGCTCCCTGACCACTTACCAGAAGCCAAACAGATGCTGGTGCCATGCTTGTACATCCTGCAGAACTGTCAGCCAAATAAACCCCTTTTCTGGGCCAGGCGCGGTGGCTCACGCCTGTAATCTCAGCACTTTAGAAGGCCGACGTGGGCGGGTCACTGAACGTTGGGAGTTTGAGACCAGCCTGGCCAACATGGTGAAACCCCGTCTGTACTAAAAACACAGAAATTAGCTGGGCGTGGTGGCGGGCACCTGTAATCTCAGCTAGTTGGGAAGCCGAGGCAGGAGAATCGCTTGTACCTGGGAGGTGGAGGTTGCAGTGGCCCGAGATCGTGCCACTGCAATCCAGCCTGGGTGAAGAGTGAGACTCTGTCTCAAAAAAATAAAAAAAAAATAAAAAATAAGCCTCCTTTTCTTTATAAATTACCCAGTCTCAGGTATTCCTTTATAGCAATGCAAAACGGACTAACATATCCATAAAGCCATTGACCAGGTGAAGAAAAATGATGATGGAGTCTGCTATCTGTCCACCAAACTCTATCCTCCCATTCTTTCTCAGTATTGGAACACTACTGAGGATTTTGGCTGCATTTCCAGGGGCAACATTCCCCCGGCTCATGTCCCACTTTGCAGCAAACTGTGGCTATGCAACCCAGCTCTCACAGATGGAATAAGAACAGAAATGTTGGGAGCAACTTCCCATTTAGTTGTTTAAGAGAAAGTCTCTAGCCCTGAACTCAGCTCTTGCCCCTATCCTTGCAGTCTGGCTTGGCCACAACTTGGACATCCTTGGAAGTCATGTGTGGAAGGACTGCCATCTGCCACCCTGGACTGGGGACAAACCCACCTGGAAGTCTTAAACTGGACTGTTAGATGAGTAAGACATAAACTTTTATCTTGTTTGAGCCATTGAATTTTTGGGTCTCTTTGTTATAGCAGCTATCATTTCCTCACCCACACAGAGGCTAAAGCACTACATGTATACACCATTGTCTGGAGCCCATAATTGTGCAAGTCCAGCACCTTAAGGTAGCGTAGGCGCTCCCTCCTTCTCTTGCTTCCTTTGGTACTGTTCGTCCAATATTGGCTTTGGTATCCACCTGTAAACCTACTTTTTTTCTCCTTTCTTTTGACCAGGAAAAATGCCTGCAACATTGTCAGCCTCTAACCTCTGACTTCCAGGTTTGCCCTCTCTTTATTCCCCTCTCACTAGCAGCTAGAGTATTATTTTTGAGGATGAATGAAAGTAGCCACCTCTGGCTATGTACCCCAGTGACTTCTCCCTATAGCACCATAGAGATGGTGTCTCTGTGGTTGTTGCAAAACCCAGACCTTGACTGTGTGTGGTGACTCAGACTTATCATCCCCAGACTTTGAGAGGCTGAGGTGGGAAGATCATTTGAGACCGGGATTTCAAGACCAGCTTGGGCAACATAGCGAGACCCCATCTCTACAAAAACTTAAAAAAAAAACTAAATCAAACAAACAAAAAAACCAGCCAGGCATGGTGGTGCACGCATTTAGTCCCAGCTAGTCAGGAGTCTGAGGTGGGAGGGTCACTTGAGCCTTTAAAAAAAAAAATCCCAGCTCTTTACTGACTCTATGCCTTCTCCACCCAGGGACATTTAATACATGCTGTAAAGTCTGAATAGGCTGCCCTTGGGACAAGGGCCTGAGCAAGGGAGGCAAGGCAGACGTGCTAGGCTGAGGGAGCCACACCACCATGATGAAGAATGCATGTATTTTTGTTTTGTTTTGTTTTTTTTAGACAGAGACTTGCTCTGTCACTCAGGTTGGAGTGCAATGGTGTGATCTCGGCTCACTGCAACCTCCACTTCCCCAGTCCAAGCAATTCTCCTGCCTCAGCGTCCCAAGTAGCTGGGATTACAAGCTACTTAGGAGGCCTTGCAAGGCAGGAGGATTGCTTGGGCCCAGGTGTTCAAGGCTGCAGTGAGCTATGATTGCACCTGTGAATAGCCACTGCACTTCAATCTGGGCAACATAGCGAGCTCCTGTCTCTAAAAAATAATAATGTATTTTAGGTTTGGGAGGCCGAGGCGGGCGCATCACAAGGTCAGGAGATCGAGACCATCCTGGCCAACATGGTGAAACCCCGTCTCTACTAAAAATACAAAAATTAGCTGGGCATGGTGGCAGGTGCCTGTAATCCCAGCTACTCAGGAGGCTGAGGCAGGGAGAATCGCTTGAACCCAGGAGGCAGAGGTTGCAGTGAGCCAAAATCGTGCCACTGCACTCCAGCCTGGGCAACAGAGTGAGACTCCATCTCAAAATAATAATAATAATAATAATAATAATAATATATTTTAGGAATAATCAGAAAAATGTTCCCACTGTGGAGGAGAACAAAGTTATCTGTTGGGGGAGTAAAATGAGGAATCACAAAGAGGAAAGAAAGAGGTAAGAGCAGTTTGCAGTCAGGACAGTGATGTAACTGAGGTGGTAAAATGCAGTCTTGGCCAGGTGCGGTGGCTCACGTTTATAATCCCAGCACTTTGGGAGGCCGAGGTGGGTGGATCACCTGAGGTCAGGAGTTCAAGATCAGCCTGGCCAACAAGGCGAAACCCCATCTCTACTAAAAATACAAAAAATTATCTGGACCACCGTGCCTGGCTTAAATGTATTTTTACACTTTTTTCTTTTAAATTAGTATCCAAACAAGTTTCCAACATTGTGTTTGATTTTTAGGTCTCTTAAGTGTCTTTTTTTTCTATGTCAGTGCTGGTCCCCCATTCCCTACTTCTATTGATTTGTTGGTAAAACCAGTTCATTTGTCCTAACAAATGAATACACCCTGGATTTGTCTGATTTCTTTGTTGTGGTATCTTTTAACTTATTTTGGTGTGTGTCAGATCTTTTACCAAGCATTTTAGTTTGGCCTAGAGAACAGGTTGTGAGTTCTGTTTCTGTTTCTGACCATATTATATGGGCAGGTCACTTAAGTCCTCTGTAGGCTGGTATTTCCCTGCCCCCTCCCCCCACCGGCCCCAATGCATGCCATCATTTTTCTATCTGACAAATAGGGATGATCATAACTTGCTCTGCTTTTAGAATGACATGAGAATGAAATGAGGTGCTCTGCGTGGTAAGTATTAAGGTTCTTAGGTAGAAAGCACTCTCAAAGAATGGTTACAAAACTTTTCTTTTCTTTTTTTTGAGACAGAGTTTCGTTCTTGTTGCCCAGGGTGGAGTACAATAGCACGATCTTGGCTCACTGCAACCTGTGCTTCCCAGGTTCAAGCAATTCGCCTGCCTAAGCCTTCCTGAGTAGCTGGGATTACAGGCATGCGCCACCATGCCTGGCTAATTTTGTGTTTTTAGTAGAGGCGGGGTTTCTCCATGTTGGTGAGGCTGGTCCCGAACTCCCGACCTCAGGTGATCCGCCCGCCTCAGCCTCCCAAAGTGCTGGGATTACAGGCATGAGCCACCGTGCCCCGCCAGGAAAACTTTTCTTTAGGCTGAAGGGAGTTCGATAAATTTAGGAATGCAAAAGCTTTAGTGACAGGGAGTGGGGAGAAGGCATGAATTCATTGGCTGTTGAGATCGATGTTGCCCTTTTCCTCTCTGCATATATATCAGTGTCTAGACTTACATGGTAAAGGAGGGCACAAAAATGCAATACGATCCAATTAGAAGTGCTACATTCCATTAAGCTTATTCTGTTTGCCTTCTTCCTTCCTACTTCGAATAATTGTGAGTACCAGGTAGGTTTCTGGCCGTTTCTTTATTCTTGATGGTGTGATAACAGCAAAATAGGACAAGAAGAACATTCAGATGTGGAAAACTGCATTGCATAGGCTGATCATACAATGTCTGAATAGCTAACAGGGGACCTTTGAGCTTGCATCAAGAGACCCCGAAATCTCAGCTCATGGATTGCCATCCAATTTATTGAGGCTGTCCTCTTGTCCTCCTAGCTACCTGCCTGGCCATTGCACTGTTTTCTTTACCAATCAGGATTTCTGAGTGCAATCTGATGCAGGACTCCCTCTCTTGTTCCTTTCAAAGCCTCAGTGTCAGAGTCTCCTGCCCTAAGTGAACATGGAAGCTCTCAGTTACCAAAAGGTTGGTCGCCACATACGCTGCTGGGATTTGACACCATAGCAAAGTATAAGAAGCTCAGGGTAGCCTTTTAGGTTTGAGAGATTAAAAAATAATTTTAGTATTTAGAATGGAAAGAAAAGCACTTCTTTCTTTCTTCTTTCTTTTTTTAAAGACAAGGTCTTGCTATGTTGCCCAGGCTGGAGTGCAGTGGCGTGATAACAGCTCACGGCAGCCTTGAACTCCTGGGCTCAAGCAATCCTCCCGGGTAGCTAGAACTATGCTTATCACTATGCCTGGCTAACTTTTTCTTTTCTTTTCTTTCTTTCTCTCTCTCTCTTTCTTTCTTTCATTCTTTTCTTTCTTCCTTTCTCGCTCTCCCTCCCTCCCACCTTTCTTTCTCTCTTTCTCTTTCTCTCTTTTTTCTTTCTTTCTTTCTCTCTCTCCCCCTCTCTCCTTCCCTCACTCCCTCCCTCACTTCTTTCTTTCTTCCTTCCTTCCTTCCTTTCTCTTTCTTTCTTCCTTCCTTTCTCTTTCTTTCTTTCTTTCTTCCTTTCTTTCTTTCCTTCTTTCTTTTTCTCTGTCTCTTTCTTTCTCCCTCTCTCTCCTTCCTTCCTTTCTTTCTTTCTTTCTTTCTCTTTCTTTCTTTCTTTTTCTCTTTCTTTCTTCTTTCTCACTTTCTTCTCTTTTTTTTGAGGCAGGGTCTGACTATGTTGCCCAGTTTTATCTTGACTTGTCTTGACTCCTTGTCTTGAACCCTTGGCCTCAAGTGGTCCTCCCACATTGGCCTCCCAAAGCACTGGGATGACAGGTGTGAGTCACTACATCCAACTAAGAAAAGCACTTCTGATCCTCAGTGTGCCCTGTGTTCTGGCAGGACTGCTTGCAAACCTTAGCTACTGCTCCTAGCATCAGCCCCATGTGGCACCATTGAAGCTAGGCACCCAGGGTTACACAGTCAGCATTTGCTAAGGGCCTGTCTGAATGCGACATGAGCTTGAGCAGGAAGCTTTTCTACTTGGTATAGTAGATTGCATAGTCCCTCCTGCTTCCCAAAGATATATCTACCTGGAACCTCTGAATGTGGCGTTAGTTGGCATAACGGCCTTCGCAGATATAATTAAGGTAAGAATCTCAAGATGAGATCATCCTGGGTTAGGGTGGACCCCAAAACCAATGATGAGTTTCTATATGAGGCAGCAAAGGGGAATACAGAGAGACACAAGGGAGAAGGCCACGTGAGGATGGGGGCAGAGACTGGAGTGATGCAGCCTCATGCCAAGGAGTGCCTGGGACCACTAGATGCTGGAAGAGACAAGCCAGGCTACTCCTCTAGAGGTTCTGGAGGGAGCAAGGCTTTGCAGACACCTGGTTTTCAGGTTTCTGGCCTCCAGAACTGTAAGGGAATACATTTCTGATATTTTAAGCACCAAATTTGTGGTAATTTGCCATGGCAGCCAAAAGAAAGAAATGTACTCAGCCCATGTAAAGACCTCACCCTCTGTCTGATCCTTGATCACTAACAAGTCATTTATTTGTTTATTAATTATTATTATTATTTGAGACAGAGTCTTGCTCTGTCGCCTCAGCTCACTGCAACCTCCACCTCCCTGGTTCAAGAGATTCCCCTGCCTCAGCCTCCCAAGTAGCTGGGATTACAGGCACACACCACCACACCTGGCTAATTTTTCTGTTTTTATTAGAGACAGGGTTTCATCATATTGGTCAGGCTGGTCTTAAACTCCTGACCTCAAGTGATCCACCTGCCTTGGCCTCCCAAAGTACTGGGATTACAGGCATGAGTCACTGCACCCAGCCTGTTTATTTATTCATTTATTATTTTGAGACAGGGATTTGCTCTGTCTCCCAGGGCTGGAGTGCAGAGGCATGATCATAGCTCACTGTAGCCTCAACCTCCTGGGCTCACGTGATCCTCCCACCTTAGCCTCCCTAGTAGCTGGGACTACAGGCATGTGCCACCATGCCTGGCAAATTTTTTAATTTTTTGTAGAGACAAGGTCTTGCTATGTTGCCCAGGCTGGTCTTGAACTCCTGGGCTCAAGCAATTCTTATGCCTCAGCCTCCCAAAGTGCGAGGGTTACAGGTGTGCATCACTGTGCCTGGCCACTAACAACTAACTTTTTTTTTTTTTTTTGAGACGGAGTCTCAGTCTGTCGCCCAGGCTGGAGTGTAGTGGCACGATCGCGGCTCACTGCAAACTCCATCTCCCAGGTTCACGCCATCCTCCTGCCTCAGCCTCCCGAGTAGCTGGGACTACAGGTGCCCGCTACCACGCCCGGCTAATTTTCTGTATTTTTAGTAGAGACGGGGTTTCACCTTGTTAGCCAGGATTGTCTCGATCTCCTGACCTCGTGATCTGCCTGCCTCGGCCTCCCAAAGTGCTGGGATTACAGGTGTGAGCCACTGCACCCGGCCACAAGTAACTTAAATTTGAAAAATTATTTCCCTGTCTAGGTAAACCCCAAATTATACTTTTCCATAAGTAGAACCTGACAGTTCTTATAATGGCTGAAGTTTTATTTTCTATTTTTATTTATTTATTTTATTGAGATGTAGTTTCACTCTTGTCATCCAGGCTGGAGTGCAATGGTGCAATCTCAGTTCACTGCAACCTCCGCCCCCTGGGTTCAAGCAATTCTCCTCCCTCAGCCTCCCGAGTAGATGGGATTACAGGCGTGAGCCCCCACACCTGGCTAATTTTTGTATTTTTAGTAGAGACAGGGTTTTACCATGTTGGCTGGGCTGATCTCAAACTCCTGACCTCAGGTGATCCACCCACCTTGGCCTCCCAAAGTGCTGGGATTACATGTGTGAGCCACTGAGACTGGCCTGGCTGAAGTTTTAGAGAGAAGAGGTGGAGATATTTTAGAGGTTGGCTATCTGGCCAGTTAGAAAGGACCTCATAGGTTTGCAGTGTCCTGTTGAGGTCAGCATGGCCCACAGTTCTGTTCCCAGGTTTACAAAATAAGAAACCTTTACCGTATTAGCATACCCAGTGTTGAATATGTTCTTCAGGGATAACCTGTGATAAAAGTAAAGTCACAACCAAGATGTATGAAATAGAAAGATGATTTGTCAGTTTAGGATAGGAGACCTAGCTCTGTAGTGATGGGGATGCTCACATACCTTGCTCGTGTCTCCCTCTTTCTAGATTTAGTATACTAGTCAGCCTAAATCAATAATCAAAAACTAAGTGCAGTGGCTCACACCTGTAATCCCCACACATTGGGAGGCTGAGGCAGAAGCATTGCTCGAGCCCAGGAATTCGAGACCAATCTGGACGACATAGTAAGGCCCCATTTCCACAAAAATTAAAAAAATTAGCCAGGTGTGGTGGTGTGTGCCTGTGGTTTTGGCTACTCAGGAGGCTGAGGAGGGAAGATCGTTTGAGGCCAGGAGTTCGAGGTTGCAGTGAGCTATGATTGCATCACTGCACTCCAGCCTGGGTGACAGAGCAAGACTCTGCCTCTAAAAAAGTTAAATAAATAATAAATAATAATTAGAATATTACTTGGTGTGAGAGTAACTGTTGATACTCACCCATGTTCATGTCGTTGTCCTCTTCCTTGGCGTACTGCTAGACAACATTGACTGCCCCTTGCTCCCTACTGTCATCTAGATGGGGCCATATAAGGAGTTCTCTCCATTGGAATATGAGCTAGAGTGATGTGTGTTACCTCTGGGCCAAGAGTCTTAGGGGTGGGTGTGCTTTCTCTACCATTGCTCATCCCCCCATCCATCAGCTCAATGAACAGTACTTCAAGGAGCCTGGGGAGGGTGGTGCCATGGTATTAAATGGTTCTTGGTCCCTGAATGACTTTGTGGAGTACAGCCTACTCCTGGCCCAGTTCTCATTGGAATGTGATGTGACAGAGACATAAACTTTTATGGCTTTAAGCCAGTGCATTTCAGAGTTATCCATTATAACAGCTAGCATAACTTACCCTAAGTCATGCATGTGGTCAGCATGGAATTAGAGCAAAGGGATTTGGATAGTCATAAATAATGTTCCATTGGGATGATGGTAAATCTGGTGAATTGCTCCTTCCCTGCAAATGGAATCCAGCTCTCCAGAAACCAGTATGCTTATGGTTTCATCACAAGCTCTTTGGAGCTCCCATTTTTCTGAGTATCCTTCTGCTAAAAACACTCTTTCTTCAAACAGGGCTCATTCCAGTGGTCTAGGCTGCAGCTCCTGGTTGGAGTCACATCCAGCCATGCTTTCTGTGCCCTGATCAGCTGGATTAGATTTGAAGATTCTCAGAATTTCAGAATTGAGATGCAGAGATTCTCCATTCAGAAGCTCAGAATTCCCAGATTCTCAGAATCTCCAAAAGGTAAAATATTTTGGGCTACCTTTTCAGGTGACTGATCTAAACATTTACATATCATCATGCATATAACATTCTTTTTCCTTCTTTTTAATTGTAAAATTAATACCTGACATGGTAAAAAAAAATCTTGTTTATTCTTCCAAAAATTTTGAATGCATATATACGTGCATATATGTGTGTTTTATTTAAAACACAAATAAATGGTATTTCTCTATATCTATTTTTTTTTACCTTGCTGTTTTAGCTTTTCATTGACTATTATATCTTGGGGGTCCTTAAAGGATCAGAGGGGCTGGGCGCAATGGCTCATGCCTGTAATCCCAGGACTCTGGGGGGGCCTAAGCAGGTGGATTGCTTGAGTCTAGGAGTTTGAGATCAGCCTGGATGACATGGCGAAACTCCATCTCTATAAAATTTACAAAAATTAGCCAGGTGTGGCGGTGCATGCTTGTAGTCCCAGCTACTTGGGAGGATGAGGTAGGAAGATCACCTGAGCCTGGGAGGCAGAAGTTGCAGTAAGCCAAGGTCATACCACTGCATTTCAGCCTGGGGAACAGAGAGACCCTGTCTCAAAAAAAAAAAAAAGGATCAGAGATGAATAACATATTTCTTGCCTTTCGGGAGTATGTCAGGGGGCAGATAAACCATGAGTATAAATGACCTAAAAAGTAGAGTATATGATTAGTAGCATTTGGGAGACACAGTGTGCTGTCTAAAGGATAAAGCAATTATATGAGGTTTTCTGGGGAATGTATGGAAAAAACTCTCATTTACTGAGCGTCTTCTACGTGCCAGGTACTGCACTAAGTGCTTCATGCACAGTATCTTTTTAAGTTATAATACCTGAGTGAGGAAGGTATTATCATCTTATCCCCATCGTACAGATTGAAAACATGGAAGCAGCCAGGTGCGGTGGTTCATGCCTATAACCCCAGCACCTTGGGAGGCCAAGGCAGGCAGATTACTTGAGGCCAGGAGTTCGAGATCATGCCTGGCCAAGATGGTGAAACCCCATCTCTACTGAAAATACAACAAATTAGCCGGGTGTGGTGGCGGGCATCTGTAATCCCAGCTACTCAGGAGGCTGAGGCAGGATAATTGCTTGAACCCGGAAGGCGGAGGTTGCAGTGAGCCGAGATGGTGCCACTGCACTCCAGCCTGGGCAACAAGAGTGAAACTCCATCTCAAAAAAAAAAAAAAAAAAAAAAAAAAATTAAATAAAAATAAATAAATAAAATAAAAACATGGAAGTTCGGTGGGGATGATGGCTCATGCCTGTAATCCCAGCACTTTGAAAGGCTGAGGCAGATAGATTGCTTGAGCCCAGGAGTTCGAGACTAGCTTGGGCAACATGGTGAAACCTGTTTCTATTAGCCAGGTGTGATGACACACGCCTGTAGTCCCAGCCACTCAGGAGGCTGTGGTGGGAGGATCGCTTGAGCCCCAGAGGTAGAGGTCGCAGTGAGCCGAAATCACACCACTGCACTCCAGACAAGGTGACAGAGAGACCCTGTCTCAAAGCAAAACAAAACAACAACAACCAAACCAAACCAAATCTACCAAAAACATGGAAGCTCAGAGTGGTCAAATAACTTGTTCAAGGTCACATAACTAGCAAGTGGTTTAACAGGGATTTTAACTTCAAAGCCCATGCACACTTTTCACTTTACCCGGCTCTCAACAAAAATTCAAAATAACTTACACAGAGACCAAACCTCTGAGTAGCAGATTAGAATCATTACAAGTGTTGGGTGTGGAGGCACGTACCTATAATCCCAGCTACTTGGGAGGCTGAGGCGGGAGGATTGCTTGAAGCCAGGAGTTAAAGGCTGTGGTGAGCTGTGATTGCACCACTCCACTGCAGCCTAGGCAACAGAGTGAGACCTCTTCTCTTAAAAAAACAAAAAAGAAGAAGAACCATGATAAATTATTAGGTAGGTCTTTCACTTCTATGATCAATGTTATTTATTTGAACAAGGAAGCTCTTCTGTTGTCTCGTTGAGAGTAAGAGGTTGGGTGGACTCGGGCAAGACTCTGAACACAACTTTGTCAATTTTAATATGGAGAGTATGACAGTGAGTGACCTCCAAGGGTGAGTATGAACATTCAGTGTGTTAATACACACAAAACCCTTGAAAGAATGCCAGACACATAGTAAGTGTCGTAAGGTGTTGGCTACCATGATTACCAGAGATGTCTGTGGATTTGAGAAAAGGAAGGGAAGTAGGAATAGGAGAGGCAACAAAATTGAGGCCTGAAGAGAAGGGTCAGATTCTGAGAGGGACTTTAAGCCAACATGGAGCCAGAAGGCTGTTGGGAAAGTAGGCAGAAATTAAGGAACATACCCCATCCCACCCTGGGGCACTGCACCTGATGCAGCCTGATGTTTAGTTTCATGTATCTCTGGCCTCCTGTGCTCCCTTGCTGGTTGGAGACTCAATAGCTGCTCAGATATCTTCTTTTTGCTGTTCACTCCTTGGTGATTGGGGGTGAAAAGAATGCAAAAGGGTATAAATCAAACAGGAAGCCCCTTTTTAGTCTCCTGCTGGATCCCAGTCAAAGGAGGAGGGCATCATCAATGGTAGACTGAATAAAGAAAATGTGGTCCATATACATCATGGAATATTATGCAGCCATAAAAAAGAGTGAGATCATGTCCTTTGCAGGAACATGGATGGAGCTGAAGGCCGTTATCCTTAGCGAACTAACACAGAAACAGAAACCCAAATACCATGTTTTCATATGTAAGTGGGAGCTAAATGATGGGAACACATGGACACATAGAGGGGAACAACAGACGCTGGGGCGTACCGGAGGGTGGAGGCTGGGAGGAGGGAGAGGATCAGGAGAAATAACTAATGGGTACCAGGCTCAATACGTGGGCGATGAAATAATCTGTATAACAAACCCCCATGACAAGGAGTTTACCTATGTCACAAACCTTCACTTGTACCCCAGAACCTAAAATAAAAGTAAAAAAAAAAAAAAAAAAAAAGACAAAGGGGAAGGGCATCCTGGTGAGTCAGCCTGAGTCACCGGGTGGGAATGTGAAGTATTCATTTGGAGAAGGGCTCTGGCAGTGCCTCAAGTCATCGGTGTTCTCAGTAGATAATGCACTGAAATTTCTCCACATATATGTGGCCTTAGTATGTCTGAGTTGGAGAATATCAAGTCTCCAGCCAGCCTGGGAGCACAAGATGCCAGGGCTACACAAAGCTGAACATCAAGCTGCACTGAGTGCAGTGCACAGGGGGTGGGGCAGGGTCACCCCACAATATTGGACTTGGGGCATGAGTGGGGGAGGTTTGAAGATCCTAGACAGAAGGTGTCATGGTCCTATGAAGACAGAAGTAATGTTTTGCTACTAATAAGGGATTGTTTCTTCCTCCTCTTTGCCTTAGCATGTGACAGCTTGCTGGTTCCCAGGGCAAACGCAGCCACTAGGGAGGGGCACCCGCATGGAGGCGGTATGCAGCTGGCTACAGAACAAACAGCAGAGAAGATGAGTTGGAGGACATTGAGGCTCCACCAACCCTAGGGGGCACAGGATACCAGGGACACACGAAACAGAACAGCAGCCTGACCTCTGCCCTGGGTCACACTGGCATGGGCTCCATCTGTTCCTGAATGAGGAGAGGGGCTGAAGTGAGAGCCTGACATTTGTCCTTCTCTCATCTTTCTGTCTAGCCTGTCCCTTAATCGGGCTCTGATGATGAGAGGCGACAGGAGACTCATATCAGCAACAGCTTTGGGTCCTTGATGACAGGTTATTGTAAATGACATGGAGGCCCTTTACCAAGAATGGATAAATTGCTCCCAACAGAGGCAGGAGGAACGCTTGAAGCCAGGAGTCTGAGACCAGCCTGGACAACATAGCGAGACCCCATCTCTACCAAAAATTTAATCATTAGCCAGGTGCTGTGGTAAGCACCTGTAGTCCCAGCTACTTGGGAGGTCGAGGTGGGAGAATCCCGTGAGCCTGGGAGGTTGAGGCTGCAGTGATCTGAGAACACGCCACTGCACTCCAGCCTGGTGGACAGAGTGAGACTTTGTATTAAAAAAAAAAAAAAAAATCAGCCAGGTGCAGTGGCTCACACCTGTAATCCCAGCACTTTGGGAGAATGAGGCAGGTGGATCTCTTGAGGTCAGGAGTTCGAGACCAGCCTGGCCAAAATGGTGAAACCTCATCTCTACTAAAAAAAAATACAAAAATTAGCTGGGCATGCTGGCGGGCAGCTGTAATCCCAGCTACTTGGGAAGCTGAGGCAGGAGAATTGCTTGAACCCTGGAGGCGGAGGCTGCAGTGAGATGAGATCGCACCATTGCAATCCAGGTTGGGCAACAAGAGCGAAACTCCACCTCAAAAAAAAAAAAAGTCACAACAACTTCTTGATGAGGAGGTTCCAACAGGAGGGTCTTCACTGGGTGTTGTCAGGCAGTCTATGAATTTATAATATCATCTTCTTGGAGAATTTTTTTTTTTTTTTTTTTTTTTTTTTTTAGCGTTGATAGTGTGGTCCTTAGCCTCAGAGGCACAAAATCCTCATTTATCAACCCATGGATTGTGGAGAGTGGAGTGTTTCTCATGGCTGGAGTCATATGAAGCAAACTCAGGGAACGATGGATAAACCAAAGTTCCTGCCAATTTCTCATGACTAAAAGGGCCGAGGGGGACCGAATACTGGCAACCTTTGACCAGCAGCAAAGGCAGGCTACATGGGAAGTCAAATTCTATAAGAAGAAGCTGCTTAGGGACCTCAGAAATCAGAACTAGGGGAGCTGGTTTTCTAATACAAATGTTTAATGATGCCAGAGTAAGATGATCTGCTATGTCCACCTGCATAGTGGAAGATCCCTGCCATCTTGCCTAGGCGGAGTGAGTTGTTGTTAGATTAGATCATGACTCTCCCTCCCTTGGCCTGGGCTGAGGGGCCACTGCCAACATTTGCCTCTGACATTCTGCTTTTTAAAAAAAGTTTCTATGACTCACCACAGGTTTATGAATGCAGACGGTCTGGTTAATTCAGGCTTGGAGTTCTGGAAATCATCCCATCATTTTAGGGCAGTGTTTCTCAAAGGGTGAACTTTTGAACACATGCAGCAGAATCACATGTGGTTGAGTATGTGTGTTGGTTAAAAATGCAGGCCGGGTGCGGTTGCTCATGCCTGTAATCCCAGCACTTTGGGAAGCCGAGGCGGGTGGATCTCCTGAGGTCAGGAGTTCGAGACCAGCCTGACCAACATGGAGAAACCCCGACTCTACTAAAAATACAAAATCAGACAGGCGTGGTGGCGCATGCTTGTAATCCCAGCTACTTGGGAGCCTGAGGCAGAAGAATTGCTTGAACCCGGGAGGTGGAGGCTGTGGTGAGCCAAAATCATGCCGCTGCACTCCAGCCTGGGCAACAAGAGCAAAACTTTGTCTAAAAAAAAAGCAGATTCCTGGATCTCATTTCTGTTGATCTGAATGAGTATCTCTGGGGCTGTGGGCTGGGAATTCCCATCTGAATTTTAAGCCAACAGGCCAGTTGAATTTAATGTACAAAAAATTTGAGAATCGTTGTTTTGGGGTGACCTTGTGTATCTCTGTAATCCATTATGAGTTGATTTTGGAGTGGACCATCTTAGGGGTGACCTTGTGTATCTCTGTAATCCATTATGAGTTGATTTTGGAGTGGACCATCTTATATCCAAGTGCTTATGAAAATCTATTTAATACTGGTGACACTTTGGCTATCTTCGTTATGTTGTTGGTTACAAAATGCAATTGGATGTTGTTTTTATTTTTTATTTTATTTTTTGAGTCAGAGTCTTGCTCTGTCACCCAGGCTGGAGCACAATGGTGCCATCTTGGCTTACTGCAACCTCTGCCTCCCAGGTTCAAGCAATTCTCCTGCCTCAGCCTCCTGAGTAGCTAGGACTACAGGCTTGTGCCACCACACCCAGCTAATTTTTTTGTATTTTTGTATTTAGAGGTGGGGTTTTACCATGTTGGCCAGGCTGATCTCAAACTATGGGCCTTAAGTGATCTGCCCGCCTTAGCCTCCCAAAGTGCTGGGATTACAGACGTAAGCCACCGTGCCTGGCCAGATATTATTTTTAAAACAGATTCTTGAATTGGGGTAATTCTTTGTAATGAATATAGTCATGATTCTAGTATGTAGTTCTGGTATGTAGAAAAGGCAAAATCCCAGCCTGGCCAACATGGTGAAACCCTATCTGTACTACAAATACAAAAATTAGCGGGGTGTGGTGGCATGCGCCTGTAGTCCCAGCTACTCAGGAGGCTGAGGGAATATAATCGCTTGAACCCCGGAGGCAGAGGTTGCATCGAGCCAAGATCGTGCCACTGCATTCCAGCCTGGGTGACATAGTGAGACTCTGTCTCAAAAAGAAAAAAAAAGATAAAGAAAAGGCAAAATCATGGTATAACTCCCCTTACATTTTGTATTAATGGGGCTTTTTGTCTGCTACCCATCATTAGTTGATATAGCTTTTAAACTAGTTATTTTTTCCTCCCAGCTTTATTGAGGTATAATTGACTAATAAAACTGGTATATATTAAGGAATACAACTGGATGATTTGTTTGTTTTGTTTTTCGAGACAAGGTCTCACTCTGTCACCCAGGCTGGAGTGCAGTGGTGCGAGAGCCTCTGCAGCCTCAACCTCCTGGGCTCAAGTGATCCTCCCACTTCAGCCTCCCAAGTAGCTAGGACTATAGATGCATCTCACCACACCCAGCTAATTTTTTTGTAGAGCTGGGGTCTCCTTATATTGCCCAGGCTGGTCTCTAACTCCTGGGCTCAAAGGATCCTCCCACCTCAGCCTCCAAGTACAAAAATTTTGTAGCTGGAACTACAGGTGCACACCACCAGGCCCACCTAATTTTTTTTTTTTTTTTTGGTAGAGATGGGGGTCTTCCTATGTTGCCCAGGCTGGTCTCGAACTCTTGTGCTCAAATGATCCTCCCTCCTCAGCCTCCCAAAGTGTTAAGATTATGGGCCTGAGCCGCTGTGCACAGCCAAGAAGAGACTTTTTATTTTTCCTTTCGGTACAAATTTTCTCGGGTCCTCCTTGATTTTCTACTGGATCTTCTCACTGACACAGCAAAAGGGTTCTTACCTCCCATTATTACTTCCTATGTAATTATCCACTGGTCC
Source organism: Pongo abelii (assembly GCF_028885655.2). Taxonomy (NCBI): domain Eukaryota; kingdom Metazoa; phylum Chordata; class Mammalia; order Primates; family Hominidae; genus Pongo; species Pongo abelii. Next base: position 21,444,140 of record NC_071993.2, on the reverse strand, counting down.
AGGCACTCAGGGGTTATGCTTCTTTTATTGACAAAGCCTTTTTTTTTTTTTGAGACAGAGTCTCCTCCTGTTGCCGAGTCTGGAGGACAGTGGCAAGATCTCAGCTCACTGCAACCTCTGCCTCCTGGGTTCAAACGATTCTCCTGCCTCAGCCTCCTGAGTAGCTGGGATTACAGGCACGTGCCACTATGCCTGGCTAATTTTTGTATTTTTACTAGAGATGGGGTTGCACTGTGTTGGCCAGGCAGGTCTCGAACTCCTGACCTCATGATCTGCCCGCCTTGGTCTCCCAAAGTGCTGGGATTACAAGCGTGAGCCACCGTGCCCAGCCAAGACTGTTATTTTATCTGCAGCTACACGAAGAAACAATTGCAGCTCTAGCACTCAGCTGGATTAATCACAGGTATGTGATCCCTGCACACCAGCACACTGCCTTCTTGAAAAGGGCAACTTTGAATTAACATCAGATTGAGATCAAGTAACATCACTAATTATGATTCATAAGAAACTTCTATCCATTATTAGAAAGGAAATGCCAACCCCTGACCATTCTTAAAACTATTATTTTATTTTATATTTTTTGAGACCGTGTTTTGCTCTTGTTGCCCTGGCTGGAGTGCAATGGCGCGATTTCGGCTCACCACAATCTCCACCTTCCGGGTTCAAGCGATTCTCCCGCCTCAGCCTCCTGAGTAGTTGGGATTACAGGCATAAGCCACCACGCCTGGCTAATTTTTTGTATTTTTAGTAGAGACGGGGTTTCTCTCCATGTTAGTCAGGCTGGTCTCGAACTCCCGACCTCAGGTGAAGCCCATCTCGGCCTCCCAAAGTGCTGGGATTACAGGCGTGAGCCACCGCGCCCTGCCCTTAAAACTATTTTTGACCTGTTATGAAAATAGTGTAATTTGAGAAGGAAGAGAGAAGCATGAGAATTAGTTTTCTGGCCAAATGACATAGTATTTTGCAAACTGACTGCATCTTAAAAATACAAAAAATAAAAGATAATGTTGCTGGGTGGGGCGGCTCATGCTTGTAATCTTACAGCCCTCACATGGGGGCTGAGGCAAGCAGATCACCTGAAGTGAGGAGTTCGAGACCAGCCTAGCCAACATGGGGAAAACCTGTCTCTACTAACAATACAAAAATTAGCCAGGTGTGGTGGCATACGTCTGTAATCCCAGCTACTCGGGAGGCTGAGGCAGAAAAAAATCACTTGAGCCCACGCGATAGAGAGTGCAGTGAGCCGAGATTGCACCACTGCGCTTCAGCCTGGGTGACAAAGTGAGACTCTGTCTCAAAAAGAAAAGAAAAGAAAAAAAAGATAATATTTACTTTGTGTACACCAGAGTAAACAGAGCCCAATTTTTTTTTTTTCAAGATGGAGTCTCGCTCTATCGCCCAGGCTGGAGTGCAGTGGCGCGATCTCGGCTCACTGCAAGCTCTGCCTCCTGGGTTCACGCCATTCTCCTGCCTCAGCCTCCGGAGTAGCTGGGACTACAGGTGCCCGCCACTATGCCCGGCTAATTTTTTTTTTTTTTTTTTTTGTATTTTTAGTAGAGATGGGGTTTCACCGTGTTAGCCAGGATGGTCTTGATCTCCTGACCTTGTGATCCGCCTACCTAGGCCTCCCAGAGTGCTGGGATTACAGGCGTGAGCCACCATGCCTGGCCCCAGTAGAACACAATTTTTATATAGAATTTTTTATTTAGGCTGGAGAAAAAGCAATTGCAGTTTTTGCCATTAAAAGTAGTGAATTTGGCCCGGTGTGGGCTCATGCCTGTAATCCCAGCACTTTGGGAGGCCAAGGCAGGCAGATCACGAGTTCAGAAGTTCGAAATCAGCCTGACCAACATGGTGAAACCCCTTCTCTACTAAAAATACAAAAATTAGCTGGATGTGGTGATGCATGCCTGTAATCCCAGCTACTCAGGAGGGTGAGGCAGGAGAATTACTTGAACCCGGGAGGTGGAGGTTGCAGTGAGCCTAGATCGCACCACTGGACTCCAGCCTGGGCGACAGGGTGAGACTCCGTCTCAAAAAAAAAAAAAAAAAGTAATGAATTTGCAGAATCAATTCCCTTTAGCATGAGTTTTCAAAGGCAAACTTCAAGTGTGTTTACCTATCTGGTAGGTTAAACGAGTTCACATCCTTAAAGCTTAGGGCTGTGTTGTGGATGTACACTCCTTGAGCATGTGGGGAAGGAAGTTAGGCACTGACGTTTTTCCGGAATATTCCCTTACCCGATGCCAAATTTCCTATTGCTAATCCCTCATCCTGATCCCTTTCCTGGGGAGTCCTGCCTAATACCAAACCTGTAGATTTTCTGTACAAGGGATGTGGTCTGACAACACACAAGGTTTATACTTTTTAAAATGACACAAGGAATTTTTGTTCCTGTCTTCCAGCAGGCTGTGAGGAGATTTTTATCAATTTGATTCATCACTGTGAAAATGATCTCCTGATTGAGTTTCTTTTGAATTTTTTAAATGGTTAATGAATAAATTGATCTTTTAAATTTTTTTTTTTTTTTTTTTTTGAGACAGGGTCTTGCTCTGTCACCCAGGCTGGATTGCTCTGTCACCCAGGCTGGAGTGCAGTGGCATGATCATAGCTCACCGTAGCCTCAACCTCCTGGGTATAAGGGTTTAAGCGACCCTCCTATCTCAGCCTCCTGGATAGCTGGGACTACAAGCATGCACCATCAAGTCCAGCTAATTTTTTAAATTTTTTGTAGAGACAGGGTCTTGCTACGTTGCCCAGGCTACTCTCAACTCAAGTTGGGCTCAAGTGATCCTTCCACTGTGGCTTCTCAAAGTGCTGGGATTACAAGCATGAGTCACCACGCCCAGCTGCTTTTTGTTTGTTTAATATTGGAGAGATGTTGCCATAGTTATTTCTTGATTTTCCACACATAGCTTCTGAGTGTTGTAACCTTACTCATGGCAATTCAGTTTCTTATTATACCTTAAGGACAGTGGAACCTTCCTCATTTAGTTTTGTTCAAGATAATACTGCGTTTCTTCTTAAAGAATGTTTTGAAGATGTACTTTTATAGAACTGCACTCCCACATTATTTCTTGTCTTCTCGCATGATTCTGTGTATTTGCTTCCATTTTCCTGGGACCTTCCTCCAACCTAAATCTTTGGTGCTACATTTTTCCTTTTTTTGTTCTCTAAAACAAAGACACTTTACTAATCACTAGGAAAATGCGAATCAAAACCACAGTGGTAGCCCGGCGTGGTGGCTTATGCCCGTAATGCTAGCACTTTGGGAGGTCGACGCAGGCGGATCACTTGAGGTCAGGAGTTTGAGACCAGCCTGGCAACATGGTGAAACCCCGTCTCTACTAAAATACAAAAATTAGCTGGGCTTGATGGCGCAGATCTGTAACCCCAGCTACTCAGGAGGCTGAGGCAGGAGAATTGCTTTAACTCAGGAGGTGGAGGTTGCAGTGAGCTGAGATTGCGCCACTGCACTCCAGCCTGGGTGACAGAGTGAGACTCCATCTCTTAAAAAAAAATAAAAACCAAGCTCCTCTGTCCAGCTCATGGGAAAGGTGAATTTCTGGATTGCTCCACTGCACTCCAACCTGGGCAACAGAGCAAGACTGTGTTTCAAAACAAAACAAAACACAATCAATGATATACCACTTTCACATCCATTAGGATAGGATGGCTATTAAAAAAAAAAACAAAAAACAAACAAAAAAAAACAAGAAAAACGCCAGAAAGTAGTAAATGCTGGTGAGGGTGGGGACAAATTGGAACCCTTGCATATTGCTGGTGGGAATGCAAAATGGTGTAGCCGCTGTGAAAAACATGAAGGTGCTTCCTCAAAAAATTAAACATACGATCACCATGTGATCCAGCCATTTTTCTTTTGGGCATACACCCAAAAGAACTGCAAGGAGGTTCTTTTAGAGACGTGTGTACACTCATGTTCATAGCAGCATTATTCACAATAGCTGAAAGGTGGAAACAACCCAAGTAACCATTTGCAGATGAATGGATAAACAAAATGTGGTATATACATACAATGGAATATAATTCAGCCTTAAATAAGGAAGGAGGCCAGGCGTGGTAGCTCATGCCTGTAATCCCAGCACTTTGGGAGGCCGAGGCGGGCGGATCACCTGAGGTCGGGAGGTCGAGACCAGCCTGACCAACATGGAGAAACTGCATCTCTACTGAAAATACAAAATTAGCTGGGCATGGTGGTGCATGCCTGTATTCCAGCTACTCAGGATGCTGAGGCAGGAGAATTGCTTGAACCTGGGAGGCAGAGGGTGCTGTGAGCCAAGATCGTGCCATTGCACTCCAGCCTGGGCAACAACAGCAAAACTCCGTCTCAAAAAAAAAAAAAGGAAATTCACATGCACAACATGGATGAACCTTGAGGACAGTATGCTAATTGGAATAAGCCAGTCACAAAAGGACAAATGCTGTATGATTCCACTTACATGCGGTACCTAGAAGAGTTGAATTCACAGAGACAGATAATAGAAAGTTGGTTGCCTGGGGCTGGGGGAGGGGAGCGGCAATGGGGAGTTAGTGTTTAATGGGGGCAGAGCTTCAGCTGGGAAAGATGAAAAACTTCTGGAGATGGATAGTGGTGACAGTTGCATAGTGGAAATGTACTTCACGCCACATGTTATGTATATCTTATACATAACGTAAAATTTAAAAATAGCTTGAAAAAGGCAAGGAATGGCTGGGTGCGGTGGCTCAGGCCTGTATTCCCAGCACTTTGGGAGGCCAAGGCGGGTGGATAACCTGAGGTCAGGAATTCGAGACCAGCCTGGCCAACATGGTGAAATCCCACCTCTACTAAAAATACACACACACACACACACACAAATTAGCCGGGCATGGTGGTGCACACCTGTAATCCCAGCTACTCTGGAGGCTAAGGCAGGAATATCACTTGAACCTGGAAAGCAGAGGTTGTAGTGAGCCGAGATTGCGCCACTGCACTCCTCCAGCCTGGGTGACAGAGTGAGACTTCATTGCAAAAAAAAAAAAAAAAAAAAAAAAAGAAAGGAAAGAAAAAGAAAAAGAAAAAGACAAGGAAGACTCTTACATTGTTATTTTACAAAATGCAGCCCTTCCAGGAACTGTCCTGTACTAATCTGTACTGTCATGGCCAGGGCTGTTTAGCAATACGAAGTCCTGTCAGTCACCTCTCCTTTAGGACCCATCACCTCCTGCAGCCTGTCCAGAAAACTTAAAGGTTGGGTAGCACATGAAGACGCCGGACCCCTCGTGGGGATGATGTGGTGAGTCATCCATCTGCAAGATCAGAGCCTGACTCTAGACTATGCTGGAGGCCAGGTGAGACTCTCTAAACAGTCTAGCCTGCCTGTCTGCAGAAGCAACAGGAGGAAAGAGGGAGGGTGGGGAGAAACTCAAACCCTGACTTTAGATGTTGTAGGGCAGCTCAGAATTTCCCAAATTCATCTGTTCATTAGAATCCCCTGGGTGATTCCAGGGCTTCGTTAGACCATCCAAGGGCAGGTGCTGAGAATCTGGTTTTGGTTTGCTTTGTTTCAAGTCAATGCTTTAGGCAATTCATCACAATTTGGAAAGTCTGGGAAATACTGGTGGGCGTCAGAGCATGGGCTTGTTTTCTTTATAAAAGGAATGAAACCTGGGAAGTGCGAGGGGGTCTGTTGTGCTCAGATGTGGTGCTTCTGCTATTGCAATGAAGGTGGCAGTCAGGATGTGTCCCTTAGAATGGGAGGAGTTGCTTGCCTGGTGTGCTTAGAGGCAAAGCTACATGTAAAAGCAGAGGACTGGTAACTGACTGAGGTTGTCCCTGCGGTTCTCTGCCCCCACTGTTTTTTTTTTTTAATTTTAGTCAGGGTCTCACTCTGGCAACCAGGCTGGAATGCAGTCATAGCTCACTGCAGCCTCGATCTCCTTGGCTCAAGTGATCTTCCCTTCTTTGTCTCCCAAGCAGCTGGGGCTATAGGCACATGCCGCCGTGCCTGGCTATTTTAAAATTTTTTTGTAGAGATGACATCTTGTTATGTTGCCCAGGTTGGTCTCGAACTCCTGACCTCATGCAATCCTCCCACCCAAGCCTCCCAAAGTGCTGGGATTACAGGCGTGAGGCACCACACCCAGCCTCCAGTTGTCCATTTAATGAGCAGAAGGGACGTAGTTTCTTTCCAATCTGTTGTGATTGTTGTGACTTCTGGAAGATGGCCTTTTGGAGGAGTTGCTTAAGCTTAGGATCTTCCTTGCTCTATGAGCTCTTAGGCACATCACTCAGATGAAGTAATATATATATATATTTATATATAATACGTATTATATTTATACATATTTATATATAATACGTATTATATATTATATATATTATATATAATACGTATTATATATTGTGTATATATAATACATATTATATATTGTATATTTTTATATATAATTGTATATATTTATATACAAATTGTATATATTTATATATAATACGTATTATATATTAATATATAATACGTATTATATAAATATATAATATATAATATGTATTATATAAATATATAATATATAATATGTACTATATAAATATATAATATAATACGTATTATATATTTATATATTCTATATTATATTTTATATATAAAATATAATATATTCTATATTATATAGAATATATTCTATTTTATATATAATATAGAATATATTCTATATTATATATAATATAGAATATATTCTATATTATATATAATATAGAATATCTTATATTCTATAATATATTATATATAATATAGAATATCTTATATTCTATAATATATTATATATAATATAGAATATCTTATATTCTATAATATATTATATATAATATAGAATATCTTATATTCTATAATATATTATATATAATATAGAATATCTTATATTCTATAATATATTATATATAATATAGAATATCTTATATTCTATAATATATTATATATAATATAGAATATCTTATATTCTATAATATATTATATATAATATAGAATATCTTATATTCTATAATATATTATATATAATATAGAATATCTTATATTCTATATATAATATATAATATATTATATAATTATATAATATATAATATATTATATAATTATATAATATATAATATATTATATAATTATATAATATATAATATACTATATAATATATTATATTCTATATACTATATAATATATTATATTCTATATACTATATAATATATTATATTCTATATACTATATAATATATTATATTCTATATACTATATAATATATTATATTCTATATACTATATAATATATTCTATATACTATATAATATATTATATGCTATATAATATAGAATATATTATATGCTATATAATATAGAATATATTATATGCTATATAATATAGAGTATATTATATGCTATATAATATAGAGTATTTTATATTCTATAATATAATATATTATATATAATATAATATATATAATATATTATATATAATATAATATATATAATATATTATATATAATATAATATATATAATATATTATATATAATATAATATATATAATATATTATATATAATATAATATATATAATATATTATATATAATATAATATATATAATATATTATATATAATATAATATATATAATATATTATATATTATAAAATATATATAAAATATATATAATATATTATATATTATATATAATATATTATATTTATATATTATATGTAATTATAATATATTATATATTTATATATAATATATATTTAGATAATATATATTATATATTTATATATAATATATATTTAGATAATATATATTATATATTTATATATAATATATATTTAGATAATATATATTATATATTTATATATAATATATATTTAGATAATATATATATTATATAATATATATTTAGATAATATATATATTATATAATATATATTTAGATAATATATAATATATTATATCATATATTATATAATATATGATATAATATATATTATATAATATATATATTATATATTATATAATATTTATTTAGATAATATATATAATATGTTATATAATATATTATATATGTATATATAATATATTATATATGTATAATAATATAATCTATATAATATATTATATAATATATGTATAATATATAATATTTTATATACATTATGTATATTATATATTTATATATAATACATTATATAATATTTTATATATATTATATATTATATATAAATATATAATATATAAATATATATATTTATATAAATATATAAATATATAAATTTATATAAATATATAAATATATAAATTTATATAAATATATATTTATATAAATTTATATAAATATATAAATTTATATAATATATATTGAAATATATAAAATATTTATAAATATTTATATATACATTATATATAATATATAAATATACATTATATATAAATATATATTTAAATATATATATTTATATAATATATATTATATAAATATATATTATAATATATATTTATAATATATATTATAAATATAATATATTATATATATAAATATAACATATTTATATATATATAAAACTGCACCTGGCTGTTTTGTTTTTTGAGACACAGTCTCACTCTGTCACCCAAACGAGTGCAGTGTCATGATCACAGCTCACTGCAGCCTCAACTTCCCGGGCTCAATCTAGTCTCCCATCTCAGACCTCAAAGAGCTGGGACCACAGGTGCACACCACCACGCCTGGCTAATTTTTAAATTTTCTATGGAGAGAGGGTTTCACCACATTGCCCAGGCTGGTCTCAAACTCCTGACCTCAAGCGATCTGCCTGCCTCGGCCTCCCAAAGTGTTGGCATTACAGGCACGAACTACCACATCCGGCCACAATACTTTTTATATTATAGATTTTATCAAAAAATATTACTTCAGCCTGTAATCCCAGCACTTTGGGAGGCCAAGGCAGATGGATCACGAGGTCAGGAGATCGAGACCCTACTGGCTAACGTGGTGAAACCCTAGCTCTCCTAAAAATACAAAAAAATTAGCTGGGCGTGGTGGCGGGTGCCTGTAGTCCCAGCTACTCGGGAGGCTGAGGCAGGAGAATGGGGTGAACCCGGGAGGCGGAGGTTGCAGTGAGCCGAGGTCGCGCCACTGCACTCCAGCCTGGGCGACAGAGCGAGACTCCGTCTCAAAAAACAAACAAATAAACAAACAAAAAAACAAAAAAAGTACTGTGCTAAGTATTGAAAGGTCCCAAGATAAAAAACACATCAACTTCCTGTTATCCAGAAACTTAAAAATAGCAATTCCCATGTTAGTTTTAAACCTGTAGAATTAAAGTGTCAATGCATATTTGTGATGTATATTTTACACTTATTAAACTAATTATGCACAAGTTGCAATCTCCTGTACTCCCAGGAACTGGCAGCTATTTTGTTTTTTGTTTTTCGTTTTGTTTGTTTGTTTGTTTGAGATGGAAGACGGAATCTTACTGTGTTGCCCAGGCTTGTCTTGAACTCCTAGGCTGAAATGATCCTTCCACCTCAGCTTCTTAGTAGCTGGGATTGCAGGCACACATCACTGTACCTCGCTCCTGGCAGTTATTTTGTTTCTAGAAATTCAGAGAATAAGAATAAACAAAAATTACAGCTCTTTGGGAAGCCGACAGGGGCGGATCACCTGAGGTCAGGAGTTTGAGACCAGCCTGGTCAACATGGTGAAACCCCATCTCTACTAAAAATAAAAAATAAAAAAAATTAGCCAGTCATGGTGGTGGGCACCTGTAATCCCAGCTATTCAGGAGGCTGAGGCAGGAGAATCGCTTGAACCTGGGAGGCAGAGGTTGCAGTGAGTAGAGATCGTGCCACTGCACTCCAGCCTGGGGAACAGAGTGAGACTTCATCTCAAAAAAGAAAAAACAAAAAAAAGAATGAACAAAAATTAAATTTATGTTTTTCCATTTCAGCTAAGCCTCAAACTTGTACTATCTTCACAAATGGGCTCAAAGACTCTGGATTTTCTAAGGTTTTTTGAATTTTCTTATATTCAGATCTTAATAACCCTGTTTGACCTGGATATTTTTATTTTTATATATATATTTATTTATAGAGATAGGGTCTTGCTCTGTTGCCCAGGCTAGAGTGCAGTGGCATGATTATGGCTCACTGCAGCCTCAACCTCCTGGGCTCAAGTAATCTTCCTGCCTCAGCCTACCAAAGTGCTGAGATTGCAGGTGTGAGCCACCGTGCCTAGCTGACCCGGATATTTGAATTTATACTGGTTCTATTTTTTTTTTTTTTTTTTTTTTTTTGAGATGGAATTTCGCTCTTGTTGCCCAGGCTGGAGTGCAATGGCGTGATCTCGGCTCACCACAACCTCCACCTCCCAGGTTCAAGAGCTTCTTCTGCCTCAGCCTTCCGAGTAGCTGGGATTACAGGCATGCACCACCATGCCCAGCTAGTTTTATTTGTATTTTTAGTAGAGACGGGGTTTCTCCATGTTGGTCAGGCTGGTCTCAAACTCCAGACCTCAGGTAATCCGCCCACCTCGGCCTCCCAAAGTGCTGGGATTACAGGCGTGAGACACCACACCCGGCCTATAGTTCTGTCTTTTAGGCTGATTTCTCAATCTACAGAAATGATAATTGTTGGGGAAAGATTATTTTCTATCAAAGACTTGGATAACTCATTCAGGCTATGCCAAATTTGCCTTTGGATAAGTTCCTATTCAAAGCTGAAGTTTTTTTCTCATTTGGTATGAACAGTTTCTCAGTTATTAAAAACACAGCTTTTTGTCTGAATGATCAAAAAAATGATCAGGTGAATAAGTCAATACAATCATTAGAATACAAAATGTTTGCCTTTGGGGATATTTGTAATCACACAGGTCAGATTTGCACCTAAATGCACATGTAAAACATAATAATGAAACAGTTTTTCCTGTCTCAACAGGCAGTATATTACATCCTTCTGGAAACTAGGAATCTCACAGTGTAGTCCTTAACTAGGGTATTCTCTTAATGGGCTTAATATAGCCAGGAATGGGGCGCAGTGACTCACTCCTGTAATCCCAGCACTTTGGGAGGCCGAGGTGCGTGGATCACCTGAGGTCAGGAGTTTGAGACCAGCCTGGCCAACATGGTGAAACCCCGTCTCTACTAAAAATACAAAAGTTAGCAGGGCATGGTGGCAGGTGCCTGTAATCTTAGCTACTCTGGAGGCTGAGACAGGAGAATTGCTGGAACCCGGGAGGCAGAGGCTGCAGTGAGCTGAGATCGCGCCATTGCACTCTCGCCTGGCCAACAACAGCGAGACTCAGTCTGGAAAAAAAAAAAAAAGAAAAGAAAAAAAGAAAAGCGTGCTGGGATTGTTCACACCTGTAATCCCAGGATTTTGAGGCTGAGATGGGAGGATCCAGAAGTTCGAGGCCAGCCAGGACAACATAGTGAGACCCCGTCTCTAAAAATTTTAAAAATTAGCTGGGCTATGATCGTGTACTACAATCCAGTCTGGATGACACTGCATGCCTTTGTGGGGGGTATGTTTTGAGTAAGCAAGGCAAAATTTTATAAATTTTCACTTTTATGTTCAACCTCTGGGGCTACTTACCTACCGCTCTGCCAAGCGATAATTAAGGGTAGTTATGTTCAATGTTAAGCAACTAAATCTGCTTTGTTTTTAGCATTTACTGATAATACAACTTCAGTATTCTAAGATATTGGCAGCTCTGCTAGGCTTGGTCGTTACTGAGCAGTTACTGCCTAGACTCAAGGAATCCCTACAGGCTGGGGAAAGGAAGCTTGATATCACTTGCCTAGATGTGGTTGTGATTTCAAATGGCTACTTACTCATGATTTTAGAGAATAAATTCCTGTTAGTCTGAGTGACATTTGGTGATGATGATAGTGTTTATGGAACTTACTTTCATAAGTTATATTTTCGGTCTATTATTTTCTAGTAACTAGTCTTTAATTCATTCATGGAGATGCAATAGTTCAAATGTTGTTATTCATCTCTGCACCTAGTGCTGAAGCTGATGATTATATAATCCTCCTAAACATTTACTTGTGCAGGAGAAGATCATTGGTGATATGCTACCAATGGCTTTGTGTTCTTTAAATAACTTATAAAGCACTAGCAAGTCATAAAATTTCTGGATTATCTTTAAAGTATATGTAGCATTGTTTTAGGATGTAAAATCATGTGTGTGTCACATTTCAATTCTTTTTTATTTCTTTTGAGACAAGGTCTTGCTCTGTCACTCAGACTGGAGTGCAGTGGTGTGATCATAGCTCACTGCAGCCTCAACCTCCCAGGCTCAGCGATCCCACTCCAGCCTCCTGAGTAGCTGGTACTATAGGCACACACCACCACACCTGGCTAATTTTGCTTTTTATTTTTTAGATAGAGTCTTGCTTTGCTGCCCAGGCTGGAGTGCAGTGGCACGATCTCAGCTCACTACAACCTCCGCCTTCCAGTTCAAGCAATTCTCCTGTCTCAGCCTTCCGAGTAGCTGGGACTATAGGTGCCCGCCACCACGCCTGGCTAATTTTTGCATTTTTAGTAGAGATGGGGTTTCACCATGTTGGCCAGGCTGGTCTTGAACTCCTGGCCTCAAGTGATCTGCCTGCCTCAGCCTCCCAAAGTACTGGGATTACACCATGCCTGGCCTGTTTTTTTATTTTTTGTAGAGACATGGTTTCACTATGCTGCTTAGGCAGGTCTTGAATTCCTGGCCTCAAGCAATTCTCCTGCCTTGGCCTCCCAAAGTGTTTGGTCTCCCCAGATTTAGAATGAGTGAGGAAGAGTGGGCTTTAAGATCTTTTGCCTTGCTAGAAAAGGACGTGGTTAGGAGCCACTGCTTTAAATTAAGATTTCCAGGAACTGATTTTTTTTTTTTTTTAAGGTGGAGTCTCATTCTGTCTCCCAGGCTGGAGTGCAATGGTGTGATCTCGGCTCACTGCAACCTCTGCCCCCTGGGTTCAAGCAATTCTCCTGCCTCAGCCTCCTGGGTAGCTGGGATTACAGGTGAGCGCCACCACGCCTGGCTAATTTTGTATTTTTAGTAAAGATGGGTTTTCACCATGTTGACCAGGCTGGTCTCAAACTCCTGACCTCAGGTGATCGGCCCGCCTCAGCCTCCCAGGGTGCTGGGATTACAGAATTTTTGAACACACTTTTATCATGAAAGATTTTTTGATAAATCAGTGAATCTCAGGCCTGGCTGCACATTATCATGTCTTGGAAAGTATTTTTACTTTTATTTTTATTTTTTTTGAGATGGAGTTTTGCTCTTGTTGCCCAGGCTGGAGAACAATGGCATGATCTTGGCTTACTGCAACCTCCGCCTCCCAGTTCAAGCAATTCTCCTGCCTCAGCCTCCCAAGTAGTTGAGATTACAGGTGTGTGCCACCATGCCTGGCTAATTTTGTATTTTTAGTAGTGACAGGGTTTCACCATTTTGGTCAGGCTGGTCTTGAACTCCTAACCTCAAGTGATCCACCCACCTCAGCCTCCCAAACTGCTGGGATTACAGGGTTGAGCCACCATGCCCTGACAGAAGTATTTTTACTTTATTTTTATTTTTTTTGAGACGGAGTCTCGCTCTTTCACCCAGGCTGGAGTGGAGTGACGCAATCTTGGCTCGTTGCAACCTCTGCCTCCCGGGTTCAAGCAATTTTCCTGCCTCAGCCTCCCAAGTAGCTGAGTCTACAGGCACGTGCCACCATGCCCAGCTAATTTTTGTATTTTTAGTAGAGATGAGGTTTCACCATTTGATCAGGCTGTTCTCAAACTCCTGACTTCAGGTGATCCGCTTACCTCAGCCTCCCAAAGTGCTGGGATTACAGGCATGAGCCACCGTGCCCAGCCAGAGTATTTTTAAAATATGGATACAGAACCCGACTTAGACCAATTGAACTGAAATATCTGAAGGTGGTGCCCAGACCATTTGTTTTTTTTTGTTTTTTTTTTTTGAGATGGAGTCTCACTCTGTCACCCAGCCTGGAGTGCAGTGGCGCGATCTCAGCTCACTGCAAGCTCTGCGTCCCAGGTTCATGCCATTCTCCTGCCTCAGCCTCCCGAGTAGCTGGGACTACAGGCGCCCGCCACCACGCCCGGCTAATTTTTTGTATTTTAGTAGAGTTGGGGTTTCACTGTGTTAGCAAGGATGGTCTCGATCTCCTGACCTCGTAATCTGCCTGCCTCAGCCTCCCAAAGTGCTGGGATTACAGGCGTGAGCCACCGCACCCGGCCCCAGACCGTAGGGTTTTATAAAGCATCCCAGGCAATTATGAGGCACAGTAAGTGCTTAGAACTTTTATAAAGGAACATTCTCTAATCATTACATCCATAAAGGAAGTGGCAACTGCTATTTGTATCAAGGAACACTCATCTTATAGGGATGAAAACATTAAAAGAGCGTTGTGTCAGGAGGAATCATTGGTTAAAAGGGCAACAGATTGCACGGCAGTAATAGTAAATAAAGAAAACAGTGAGTCCTTTACACATGAAATCCTCTGTGTCCTTTCAAATTCCGATTCATATTATCAAATAACACATCAGAGGTAGAATGACTGGGGGAGGGGGGATTGAGGGATGGGAGAAGGATGGATGAAGAGAACAGCAGAAAATGAAGCATGCAGAGCGTGGGATCAGGAGCTGGGGCAGTTGGGGACAACGACATTTCCAAGGGCAGATGCCCAGGGTCAGGGAGAGTAAGCAAGAGAAAACAAGTGGCGATCGGGCACTGGGGCTCATGCCTGTAACCCCAGTACTTTGGGAGGCAGAAGTGGGAAGATCCCTTGAGGCCAGGAGTTTGAGAGCAGCCTGGATAATCTAGTGAGACTCCATCTCTTACAAAAAAATAAAAAAATAAGCCAGATGTCGTGGTGGGCACCTATAGTCTCAGCTATTTAGGAGGCTGAGGTGGGAGGATTGTCGAGCCCAAGAGTTCGATGCTGCAGTGAGCTATGATTGCAACGAGTGAGAACCCATCTCTAAAAAACCCAAAAAACAACAGGTGGGTTTGCAGCCAGCTAGGAAGGATAGTGCCAGAGGAAACTGGGAGCGAGCCAGAGATGAGGGCTAGCAGTGTGATTAGAGGCTGCGAGGAAGGATTCAGGAGCAGAAGAGTGGGTAAGAAAAGCCACGGCCCTCATCCTGAAGGAACTGGAGTCAAGGGCAG
The DNA here is from genome assembly GCF_028885655.2 of Pongo abelii. Classification (NCBI taxonomy): domain Eukaryota; kingdom Metazoa; phylum Chordata; class Mammalia; order Primates; family Hominidae; genus Pongo; species Pongo abelii. The sequence goes on along the minus strand of NC_071993.2, from coordinate 21,428,968 downwards.
TTGTCAGAACAATGCCTTGGCCTCAGAAAGAGATAGAGACTCAGCTTCCCAGACCGGAGCTTGAACATAAGGACTTAATCCCACGGTATCAGTGCTCTCCTTTGGAGACAGCCAGGGCCAGAGTGAACTGAACGGCAAAACGGAGAAAGCTAAACCCAGAAATCCCTAAATATCCTCTCGCCCGGAACATGCCTGGGCCCAGAGCCTGCAGGTGCAGTAGAAGGAGATTCGCTTTCCGGCTTTTGTCGGGGCACCACCCTGGAGAGCACGGTTGCAACAAAGACAGCCTCCACCCAGGGGCCGACACTCACACAGCCTTCTCTTCCTGCATATCCATTTGCAAGTCCAGTTTTCCACCATGATGCACAGCTCTTGAGATGAAGAAACGTGGCACACACATGTCTGCTGACCTTCTCTGAGATCGAGGAGGTTCTAGGATTTGTTGGCTTGAAGATATAAGTGTTTGCACCTGACTTTCATCCTGTAACTCATAACCAAGGAAAAGTCAAACTCCCATCATCAGGGAGTGAGTTACTCAGAGGAGATGCTGGCTTTAGAATGTCCACTCCTGTGAGACCCAGAGAAGCACTGGCTTAAATTCACCCTGGATGTGAAAGAAAAAGCTCAGTGATGCTGAGAGTCAATTGGTGTAACTTGATGAGCCGAAATCCCCCGCAATGTGGAAAACGGAGTCGTAGAAAGATGAGAGGGAAGGTGAGTCAGTCAGCCTAGTGGGGCTGTTATTCCTAAGCTGGGTTGTATGTCAGAATCACTCACAGCATTCTTAAAAACACAGATTCTGAGGCCTAGCCTGTGAGACTCTGATGCAGCTGATAGATTTGGGCCAGGACACAGTGGATCTACTTTTAAAAAGCTCCTGGTTGGGCTGGGAGTGGTGGCTCATGCCTGTAATCCCAGTACTTTGGGAGGTGGAGGTGGGTGGATCATCTGAGGTCACAAGTTCGAGACCAGCCTGGCCCAAATAGTGAAACATCATCTCTATTATAAATACAAAAACTAGCTGGACGTCGTGGTGGGTGTCTGTAATCCTAGCTACTCGGGATGCTGAGGCAGGAGAATCGCTTGAACCTGGGAGGTGGAGGTTGCAGTGAGCCGAGATCGCACCATTGCACTCTAGCCTGGGGACAGAGTGAGACTCCATCTCAGAAAAAAGAAAAAAAAAAAAAAAGGCCGGGCGCAGTGGCTCACGACTGTAATTCCAGCACTTTGGGAGGCTGAGGCGGGTGGATCACCTGAGGTCAGGAGTTCAAGACCAGCCTGGCCAACATGCTGAAACCCCGTCTCTAATATAAATATAAAAAAATTAGCCAGGTGTGGTGATGGGCACCTGTAATCGCAGCTACTCAGGAGGCTGAGGCAGAATTGCTCGAACCCAGGAGATGGAGGTTGCAGTGTGCCGACATGGTCCCACTGCACTCCAGCCTGGGCAACAGAGTGAGATTCCGTCTCAAAGAAAAAAAAAAAAGCCCCTGGTTGAAAACAGTGTGGAGATTATAAAAATAGAACCACCATACACTTCAGCAACCTTGCTACTGGGTATCTACCCCCGCAAAAAAAGAAATCATTATGCATATAAAAAAATACCTGCGCTCATATGTTTATTGCAGCACTATTCACAATAGTGGAGTCATGGAATCAACCTAAGTGACCATCAACGGAGGGCTGGCTAAAGAAAATGCACTCTAAATACACAACAGAGGCCGGGCGCCTGAAAATGCACTCTAAATACACAACAGTGGCTCACGCCTGTAATCCCAGCAGTTTGGGAGGCCGAGGCGGGTGGATCACGAGGTCAGGAGATCAAGACCATCCTGGTTAACACGGTGAAACCCCATCTCTACCAAAAATACAAAAAAAATTAGCCGGGCATGGTGGCGGGCACATGTAGTCCCAACTACTTGGGAGGCTGAGGCAGGACAATGGCATGAACCCGGGAGGCAGAGCTTGCAGTGAGCCAAGATCGTGCCACTACACTCCAGGATGGGCGACAGAGTGAGACTCCGTCTCTAACAAACAAACAAAAAAATACACAACAGAATACTATTCAGGCATAAAAAAGAATAAAACAATGTCTTTTGCAGCAACATGGATGGAACTGGAGTCCATTATCTTAAGTGAAACAACTCAGAAACAGAAAGACATCGCATGTTCTCACTTATAAGTGAGAACTGAATAATATGGACCCAGGGACATAGAATGCAAAATGATAGACGCTGGAGACTTGGAGGTGTAAGAAAGTGGGAGGGGGTGGATGATGGGAGGTTGCTTGGTGGATATAAAGTGTGTTCTAGTGATGGATTCATCGAAGGCCTGGCTTTACCACAATGCGGTATATCAATGTAGCAAAATTGTACATGTACCCCATGAATAACAAATTCGATATAAACAATTAAATATGAAACAAACAAAAATAAAAAACCGAAAAGCTCCCCAGTTCTTCTGGGGCATACACAGTAGGTTAGGGAGCTAGAAACACCATCCGTTGGTTGGTTTTGCCCTGTTTCTCTCACCCTGGGCAGCCTTGGGCAGCTCAGCCTGGCTCTGAGGGTGAAGACTTGCCACAGTCCCAGGGTGGGGTGATGACAAGGCTCCCTGAGGCCCCTGAGAGAGTCACTGTCTTGCTCCCTGCATCTTCTGCAGGGCTGGCTCTGTGTTCTCTCTGCTTGGGCAAGGCTATGTGGGTTCCCGGGGCAACCAGCAGAATCTGTCCTTGGAAGATGCGTGAAACTCTAATCTCAACTGGTTCTGTTCCAGCTGCCTGGTTCTTGGCCTCAGCTCAAGAATTCAAGGGTTAGTGGCGCTGGAGGATCCTTTCTGCTCTGCATCTGGGGATGAATGGCCATTGCCCAGCAAGGCAAGGGGAGGAGTCTAGGGGGAGGTCAGGCTCTGAGAGAGAGAGCGTGCACAAGAGAGAATGAATTAACCCATTAGTACCATTAACATTTTAGCATGGACTAATTGACCAGATGAGGTCTTTCTTTCTGGGGGTACAGATAGGTCTTTGAGAGTCACAAAGACCCTAGAAAAAGGCCTGGAACCTCCTCTGTCTGCAACAAGAGATGAGAATGGGCCAGGCGCGTTGGCTCATGTCTGTAACTCCAGCACTTCAGGAAGCCAAGGTGGGAGGATTGTTTGAGACCAGGAGTTTGAGACCAGCCTGGGTAACACAGCAAGACCCTGGCTCTAAAAAAAAAAATTAGTGGGGTGTAGTGGCACAGGCCCGTAGTCCCAGCTAACTCAGGAGGCTGAGGTGGGAGGATTGCTTGAGCCTGGAGGTCAAGGCTGCAGTGAGCCATGATCATACCACTACACTCCAGCCCGGGCAAGCCCTTTCCTGCTCTAGCATTTGCTTGTGAATACTGATTGCTCTCTGACACGTGCCAGATACTCTTCTAGGCACACAGTGAGCAGGACAGATGAGGCTGAGCTCTGGTGGGGCTCACATCCTAGTGCTCACCATCGAAGCTGCCTGAGGAAGGAAGTCCTGAGGCTGGGTCACCCCAGAGCAGACCACCAGGCTCTGGATGAGAGACAAGACAAGCAACCTTTCCTTCTTGTCATTCTCAGGGCTGTCTCTGAGCCTGAGCAGCCAAAACCCATGTGGGAGCAGATGCAGGGATGGACAATGTCACTCTCCCATACCCGAGTGCAGCCACCCATGGGGAGGCAGGGGTGGGGTGGGGGGACGTTACTGGGGGTTTCAGCCCGGTGGGTGTGGCTGTCCCTGAGTGCCCGTTCATTTCAAAGACACTGGCTCTGGGGTCATAGGAATCAGCTGTTAGCGTCGGGCTTAATAAAGGAGGTCAAAGGTTGGAGAGATACCCAAGGCTTTAAAGGATTAAAAACAGGAAAAATATGTACGAATCAGGGGCTGGGTTTGCATTTCGTAGACGGGTAATGTTATGATAAAGGTTTGGGCTTTGGATTTGTAAACTGTTGGATTCAATAAGAAGAATCTGTCTTTGACTTTTGTTGTACAGGAAACTGAAACAGGCTAATATTGAAGGTGTAAAGGGAACGTACAAAGGATTCAAAAGGAGGCTAGGAAACCCAGCAAGAAAGGAAAAGAAGAACCAATTAGTGTGTATATATATATGGAAGCTAATTTTCATATGAGAAAGTGAGAGATTCTTACTTTAGAAACTGACAGTTACTAAGGGCCTGTGCTTAGTTATTTGCAGTTTCTCCCTGCCTCTCCCATGGAAAATTAATCAATTTCTCTTCCTTTTTCTCATTCTTCGCATGCCTTTGCTTTCACCTCTCCCCTGCCTCAATCCTGCAAATGCCAGAGTCCAAAAAACTATTATGCTGCTGGAGAGACCGCAAGGACAAAAGCGGAGACTATTTGAAAAACAAAGTCATGGACTCCTACGGCTGGAGAGGACCCAGAGCCTCCCCCAACCTTCCTCTCCTCCCCTCTGCCTGCTGCCGGATCGCACCTCACCCGCCCAGGAAAACGGGCCTCTTTGCTTTTTGAAGAACTCCAGAGGAGAGCCCCTGATCTCCCTTGATAACTTATCCCAAGTCTGATATCCTCATTGGCAGAGATTATTTTCCAGCTTAAATCACTCGTGTGGAAGCCGAAGCTCATTTCCTTTTGTTCTGTCCTCGCTGGAGATGGTGAACAGCTGGTCTCCATTCTCGGAGAAATATCTCTTTAAACTTTGCAGGCCATTGTTAAGTGGCCTCTAGGCTTTCTCTTCTTCCGACTAAGAATCATAGCTTCTTTTCCCCATTCCTCATGGGTCCTATTTTCCAGCCCCTCTCACATCTTTGTTCTTTGAATGCGCTCAGGTTTTTCTAAGATATTCCCCTTTGGAAGATGTTTGAAGGAAAACAACAGAAGGGTCTTTAGATGTACTAAGTACTGGCAGTCCCTCTCACCTTACCACAAGCCTCACTGTTTCCACTGGTTGAGTGGCTTCTGGGGCCTTGCCTTCCTGGGGCCAGGCTGTGCGCGAGGACCGAGCAGCTGGTCCTGTGTTGAGCTCATTGGCTTGACCACAGGCCAGTGCTGTCCCAAAGAGCAAGAGGCCCCAGCACAGCTGGGGGCTCACCTGAACTGAAAACCATGTCTGACATTTGTACAGCTCTTAAATACTTACTAAATAGAGAATCGTCAGCCTAGACAACATAGTGAGACCCTATCTCTAAAAAAATAATAACTTGCGGTCCTAGCTATTTGGGAGGGTGAGGTGGGAGGATCACTTGAGCCCAGGAGCTCAAGGCTGCAGTGAGCTATGACTGAGCAACTGCACTCCAGCATGGGCAACAGAGCAAGACCCTGTCTCTAAATAACTAAATAGCCTATTGTCGCCGGGCGCGGTGGCTCACGCCTGTAATCCCAGCACTTTGGGAGGCCGAGGCGGGAGGATCACAAGGTCAGGAGATCGAGACCATGGTGAAACCCTGTCTCTACTAAAAATACAAAAAATTAGCTGGGCGCAGTGGCGGGTGCCTGTAGTCCCAGCTACTCAGGAGGCTGAGGCAGGAGAATGGCATGAACCCAGAAGGCAGAGCTTGCAGTGAGCCGAGATCGCGCCACTGCACTGCACTCCAGCCTGGGCAACAGAGCGAGAGTCCATCTCAAAAATAAAATCAAATAAATAGCCTATTGTCTCATTCAGAAGAAAAAATTAAGTTCAGCAAAAGCTGATGGTTATGTTGAAATCAGTGATGGCTTGTGTACTTTGCCTTGTTAGGTGGGTAGGGGGAGGTGGAGGCTGAAGTGAGGAGAAATTGGGGTGCTCTAGGATGTAAGCTTGAGGCTCCAGGTGGAAGACTGGGGATGGGTAAGTGTGAAGGCCTGTGGGGTGGTAGAGGAACAGATGTTCAAACAGAAACGAAGGAATCTGCTTGCCAGATATTGGGACAATGAGCTGATGGAGGCTATAAGGGAAAGACTTACAAATAGGCAGATATAAAAAAGGGAGGACTGTGTGGCGCAGAATCATAGATACCAGAGGCTGGGAAGGAGGTGTGGGTGGGAGGGGGAGGAAAAGAGGTTGTGAATGGGTAGGAACATGCAGTTAGGCAGAAGAAACAATTTCTTTTTTTTTTTTTTTTTTTTTTTGAGATCGAATTTCACTCTTGTTGCCCAGGCTGGAGTGCAATGGCACCATCTTGGCTCACCGCAACCTCTGCCTCCCGGGTTCAAGCGATTCTCCTGCCTCAGCCTCCCGAGTAGCTGAGATTACAGGCATGTGCTACCATGCTGGCTAATGTTTTTGTATTTTTAGTAGAGATGGGGTTTCTCCATGTTGATCAGGCTGGTCTCAAACTCCCGACCTCAGGTGATCTGCCCGCCTCGGCCTCCCAAAGTGCTGGGATTACAGGCGTGAGCCACCACTCCCCGCCCAGAAGAAACAAATTCTGATGTTTGATAGTGGAGCTGACTACAGCCAGCAAGAATGTATAGTATATTTCAAAGCAGATAGAAGAGAGGACTTGAAATATTTCCAACACATAGAAATGATAAATACTCGGCCAGGTGCGGTGGCTCACGCCTATAATCCCAGCATTTTGGGAGGCTGAGGCAGGTGGATCGCCTGAGGTTAGAAGTTTGAGACCAGCCTGGCCAACATAGTGAAGCCCCGTCTCTACTAAAAATACAAAAATTAGCCGGGTGTGGTGGCACACGCCTGTAATCCCAGCTACTCAGGAGGCTGAGGCAGGAGAATCACTTGAACCTGGGAGGCAGAGGTTGCAGTGAACTGAGATTGTGCCATTGCACTCCAGCCTGAGCAACAGGGCAAGACTCCGTCTCAAAAAAAAAAAAAGATAAATACTCAAGGTGATGGGTGATGGAGTTATTCACCTCTCTACACATTCTATCTATGCATGTAGCAAATACATGTACCCCATAAACATGTAAAATATTATGTATCAATAGGAAAAAATGTGAAAGAGGGAGAGGGAGGAGTCGGGGGGATATATATATGTATATAGACAGAGAGAGACTGAGAGTTTAAGGCAAGATCTGAGATCCTGGGATATGACCAGTGAGGATGTTAGTAGTATTAATAATCTGGTTTGCCTGAAAGTGAGGGTAAGAAGGACTGAAGGACCCATGCAGAAAGAGTTTTGCTTTGTCCAAGACCAAAGAGTTGAGAAAGAACTTTACTTGTAGGCTGGGGAGTCCACAAAAGTGGAGCTAGAAAATCAAACTGGGCCAGGTACAGTGGCTCATGCCTGTAATCCTAGCATTTTGGGAGGGTGACGCAGGAGGATTGCTTTATCCCAGGAGTTTCGACTTTACAGTGAGCTATGATGGCATAACTGAACTCCAACCTGGGTGACAAAGCAAGACCGGTATCTATAAAAATTTCTTTGAAAAAAATTAGCCAGGTGTGGCCGGGCTCAAGCCTGTAATTCCAGCACTGGGAGGCCGAGGTGGGTGGATCACCTGAGGTCAGGAGTTCGAGCCCAGCCTGGCCAACATGGAGAAACCCCATCACTACTAAAAATACAAAAATTAGCTAGGCTTGGTGGCACATGCCTGTAATCCCAGCTATTCGAGAGGCTGAGGCAGGAGAATCGCTTGAACCCAGGAGACGGAGATTGCAGTGAGCCAACATCGTGCCACTGCACTCTAGCTTGGGTGATAGAGCAAGACTCTTTCTCAAAAATAAAATAAAATATAAAATAAAATAAAATAAAATAAAATAAAATAAAATTAGCCAGTGCAGTGGTGTGTGCCTGTAGTCCCAGCTACTCAGGAGGCTGAGGTGGGAGGATCCCTTGAGCCCAGGAGTTTGTGGTTGTAATGAGCTGTGATTGCGCCTCTGCAGCAGTCCAGCCTGGGTGACAGAGCAAGAATTTGTTTCAAAAAAAAGAAAGTCAGTCAAACTGAAGCTAACTCCGGTTGACACCATCAGCCAACTTAGTTCAAGCATTGACATGCCATATTGACATGCAACTTTACCTCGTGACTATGAGAGATATGACTACAAAGTAAGGTAATTAAAAAAAATGGAACATAAACAGTCAGATAATAGTTGTCACCCTTAAAGCAGTCACGTTGGATTGTTTGTTCAAACAATGCAGAGATTTCTACAACTCCTCTTTTGGTTTTATTTTCTAAGCCTACAGCATAGACAGACATTCATCCATCTTTTTTTTTTTTTTTCTTGAGACGGAGTCTCATTCTGTTGCCCAGGCTGGAGTGCAGTGGCGCCATCTTGGCTCACCACAACCTCTGCCTCCTGGGTTCAAGCCATTTTCCTGCCTCAGTCTCCCAAGTAGCTGGGATTACAGATGCCTGCCACCATGCCTGGGTAATTTTTGTATTTATTTATTTTTTTTTAGTAGCCACCGCTCCCAGCCTCATCCATCTTTAATGGTGGAGAATCTTCATCTTCCAAGGGTATATTTGATTTTGAGGAACAGTTAGTAGTTGGGAGCCAAGACTGAGGAAGAGGTGAGTGATCAGGCTGGGAAGGGTTAAGGAAAAACTAGAGCCAGACAGTAAAGGGATGAAACAGATTTTGTTTTATTTTATTCGTTTACTTAATTTTGAGACGGAGTCTCACTCTGTTGCACAGGCTGGAGTGCAATGGCACGATCTCGGTTCGCTGCAACCTCTGCCTTCCAGGTTCAAGCGATTCTCCTGCCTCAGCTTTCCGAGTAGCTGGGATTACAGGCGCCTGCCACCACGCCTGGCTAATTTTTGTATTTTTAGTAGAGACTAGGTTTCACCATGCTGGCCAGGCTGGTCTTGAACTCCCAACCTCAGGTGATCTGCCCACCTTGGCCTCCCAAAGTGCTGGGATTACAGGCGTGAGCCACTGCGCCTGGCCAACAGATTTTATTTATTTTTATTTTTGAGACAGAGTCTTGCTCTGTCACCCAGGCTGGAGTGCAGTGGCATGATCTCAGCTCACTGCAACCTCCACCTGCTGGATTCCAGCAGTTCTCGTGCCTCAGCCTCCTGAGTAGCTGGGATTACAGGCACCTGCCACCATGCCCAGCTCATTTTTGTATTTTTAGTAGAGATGGGGTTTCACCATGTTGGCCAGGCTGGTCTCAAACTCCTGGCCTCAGAAGATCTGCCCACCTAGGCCTCCCAAAGTGCTAGGATTACAGGCGTGAGCCACCATGCCTGGTTGAAACAGATTTTAATTAGGAACTATTGCAATGGGGAAAAGACTTCAGTGCAGAATGGGCTTCCGTTCTGAACACAGCACGGGGGATTCATAGCCAAGAAGTAGGGTGGAGATAAGGGGATGAAAAGTTCCCAGGAAGGAGCATCAGGGATTGGCGGATTCTGGCTAAACCAATTCGACAGAATCCTTCCTTCAAGGCAGGCTAAGGTAATCAGACACCACCTGGTGATGGAGGCGGGGATGAGAAATTTGATGAGATATGGAGGGATTCTTGCTTAACTGACGCAGCAGAATTTTTGCTAAAATTAGGTGATGCGAAGATAGACACAGAAATTCAAAGGCTCAGAGGGGTCTCACCAAAGTTTGGTGAAGAAGAGTGTCTTATCAGAAGCACCAGTTGTTGCTGTTTTTTTTCTTTTTCAAGAGTACTTCACAGAGGCACACTTTGAGTTGGAGCCTTAAACTAGAATTTTCTCTTTTTGCAATGCTGAGAATCTATAAAATAATTTGGAATTTCTACAGAAGTTTGATGAACTTTTTGACCTCAAGGAGTGAATTCTGCATGAACAACGTCAGGGACATTAAAGAAACAAATCAACTCTGTCTTGGGTGTGATTTTGATATGTCAGCTCCATGGTTTCTCCCGGGCTTTGAAGAGCTTTACTGCAGACACTGACTCTTGTTCCCGGGTCATTTTGGAAACACACGGTTCGCTGACACTTACTCTGTTCCTCAAGATTGTACCATTTGCTCAGCTTTCCTTAAAAGAAAAGGACAAGAGATACATACATCTTTGCTATTTCTATTACTCAAAAATGTGTGGTGCGGTGTTTACGTTCAAGTTGTCTCAAAGGAAGTTTTTTTTTTTTTAATCTAAATTGAACTCTTCAGCCTTCCTTCTCCCAGGCAATCACCAGTGTGAATTAGCCAAATTGCTGGCCACTTAACCATTTTATTGAAGCTGTGGGTGAATGGATCACTACGTAGTCACCAAAGTGCCTTCCTTAGCTAACTTTAAACCTTTTGTTTTGGCCTAAAATGATTGTTCTGGAATAAGTTTCGTGTTCTCTCTAGATGTATCATTTGCAGATTAATTTCATTTAGAATATAATATTCTTTGCACTGAATGATTCTTTTATATATATAATACAGAATAGAATGATAAAATTTCTTGATCACAATATCTTTTTTTTATTGTTAAACTTAAAGGAACTTTATTAGTATAAATTTATGGAGGCTGGGCGCAGTGGCTCACGCCTGTAATCCCAGCACTTTGGGAGGCTGAGGTGGGTAGATCACCTGAGGTCACGAGTTTGACACTAGCCTGGCCACTATGGTAAAACCCCATCTCTACTGAAAATAGAAAATTAGCCTGGCATGGTGGTGGGTGCCTGTAATCCCAGATACTCAGGAGGCTAAGGCAGGAGAATTGCTTGAACATGGGAGGCAGAGTTTGTGGTGAGCTGACATCATGCCACTGCACTCCAGCCTGGGTGACACAGTGAGACTCCATCTCAAAAAAAGAAAAAAAAAGTATAAATGTATGGAGTTCAAGTGTAATTTTGTTACCTGCATGGATTGCGCAGAGGTGAAGTCAGGCTTTCAGGGTATCATACATTGTATCCATTAAGTAATTTCTCACCATCCACCTGTCTCCCACTGTCTCACCCTTCTGAGACTCTGTTGTCACCACTCTCTATGTCCAGGTGTACACATTATTCAGCTCCCACTTCTAAGAGAGAACAGGAGGTATTTGTCTTTCTGTGATGACAGTTTCTTCAAGCGGATTGGCCAACCTTGAGGGGAGTAACTTAGGAGGTGGATGAGGGAATCAGCTTTTATTTCCATTACTAAAAGCCAGGAACAAATGATGATCTTGTTTAAACTTTACAAAAACTGGTGGGGTGGGTATTATTATTCCCATTTAGCAGAAAAACCCCCTGAGAGTTACACAGGCTCCTCTGAGGTGCTTTCCCAACTAAGTCTATCCTGTGGGCTTCCATGTCTGTACAAAGGTACCTCCCAATTTTTGCAAAAATCTTGCTATGTCCATTTTGCAAGAATCTCCACCTTCCATATCTGATCAGACTCTTCAACCCCCTGGAGCCAAGATTCGAACTCAGGGCTGTCAGATTCTAAATCACAGGGAAGACAATCTAGATGTTATAGACACCAAGAATCCAGTTGTCAGTGTACTATATTGTTGTAAGAATGGTCTCTCTTGTTGCTTAACGAAGTTGTCTTTTTTTTTCTTTTTCTTGAGACGGAGTCTCACTCTGTAGCCAGGCTGGAGTACAGTGGCATGATCTCGGCTCACTGCAAGCTCTGCCTCCCAGGTTCAAACTATTCTCCTGCCTCAGCCTCCCGAGTAGCTGGGATTACAGGCGCACTTCACCACACCCAGCTAATTTTTGTGTTTTTGATAGAGACAGGGTTTCACCATGTTGGCCAGGATGGTCTCGATCTCTTGACCTCGTGATCTGCCCACCTTGGCCTCCCAAAGTGCTGGGATTACAGGTGTGAGCCACCATGCCCAGCCAAGGAAGTTGTCTTCTGTCTTCTGCAGACAGAGCATTCCCTAAAATGGAATTTACTAGTAATTCTGAAGGGAGGCATTTGGTCATCCCTTAGTCTTTTCTTTCTTCCGGTCATTATGACTTTCTTCACAGGACTGATTTTTCATGCTTTTAATAATTCGTGGTAAGCTTTTTGGGAATCTCCTGAATGCATTCACAATTGCATTACAAAAAAAAGAGTCAGGGGCCAGATGTGGTGGCTCACGCCTGTAATCCCACCACTCTGGGAGGCTGACATGGCAGGATCACTTGAGCCCAGGAGTTTGAGACCAGACTAGACAACATTGTGAGACCCCATCTCTACAAAAAATAAAAAAATTTGCCAGGCAAGTTGGTGCATGCCTGTAGTCTCAGCTACTCAGGAGGCTGAGGTGGGAGTATGGCTTGAGCCCCGGAGTTCGAGGCTGTAGTGAGCCGTGATCATGCCTCTGCACTCCAGCTTGGGTGACAGAGTGAGACCCTGTCTGGAAAAAAAAAAAAAGAGACCACGATAGCATGAAATACTCTTAAAAAGGTCGGCTTAATACAATGGAAAGTAGTATAGCTATTTCCTGCCCTAGGACCCCATATGCCTATTAGAACATACTGATTTCATATAGACCCAGCCTCTACCTAGACCCAGAGCACTGTATTGCTGACTTATATACACATATGTAAGTGTGTATATGTGTGCATACACACACACAAACATATATGCTTACATACTGTATGTGTGTGATCAGCTATGACCCCTGGATCTTTTTCTGCTGTTTTTGCCCTGACATGTGAAGGGTAAATATAAGGCAGCCAGAGACAGAAAGAGAGTTTTCATGAAGGAAAATGCACATGGAAAGACTCTGAGGAAGGGAAAAGAAAGCTAAATGTGGGCTGAGTGCAGTGGTTCACACCTGCAATCCCAGCACTTTGAGAGGCCAAGGTGAGAAGATTGCTTGATCCCAAGAGATCAAGACCAGCCTGGGCAACATAGGGAGACATGATGACATGCACCTTTAGTCTCAGCTACTCAGGAGGCTGAGACAGGAGGATCACTTGGGCCCAGGAGTTGGAGGCTGCATTGAACTATAATTGCATCATTGCATTCCAGCCTGGGTGACAGAGTAAGACCTATTAAAAAAAAAAGAAAGAGAAGGAAAGGAAGAAAAGAAAGAAAGAAAGAAAGAAAGGAAGAAAGAAAGAGAGGCTGGGCGCGGTGGCTCATGCCTGTAATCCCAGCACTTTGGGAGGCTGAGGTGGGCGGATCACGAGGTCAGGAGATCGAGACTATCCTGGCTAACATGGTGAAACCCCATCTCTACTAAAAGTTCAAAAAAATTAGCCAGGTGTGGTGGCGGGCACCCGTAGTCCCAGCTACTTGGGAGGCTGAGGCAGGAGAATGGCGTCAACCCAGGAGGCAGAGCTTGCAGTGAGCTGAGATCGTGCCACTGCACTCCAGCCTGGGCGACAGAGCAAGACTCTGTCTCAAAAAAAAAAAAAAAAAAAAAAAGAAAGGAAAGAAAGCTAAATGGCCCAGATTATAGTTAGTTTGGGTAGAGTAGCCCAAGATGGTGTTGGAGAAGCTGTCAGGTGCCAGGGACAGTATCTAGCACTTTACATAAATTAACCCACTTTATCCTTAGGACGGTTCTTAAAAATAAGTACTATTATTATGCACCTTTTACTAATGTGGAAACCGAGACCCAAAATGTTAAATAAGTTTCCCAAAGTAGTTCACTAATAATTATTTGTTTAATGAAAGACACAAAAAGCATAAACTGCATGGTGTTGGTTAGAACGTGGGGGTATTTTTATTCTTCAGCATGCAATTGGTATGATTTCTGCATTTGGGTGTTAAATACACTAAACTATAAAAGTATTTCTTTCTTTTGTTCTTTTTTTTTGAGATGGTGTCCCACTGTGTTGCCCAGGCTGGTCTTAAACTCCTGGCTTCAAGCAATCCTCCTGCCTCAAAACTCCCAAACTGCTGGGATTATAGCCATGAGCCACTGTGCCAGGCCCATAAAAATATTTCTGGTGGAAGCGGTCAAAGCACCTCATCTTTCTGTTTCAACAGCGATGCATTAGCATACTAATGAATTTTCATTTGAGTGTTGTTTCTTCTTCTCTGTAAGTAGATGTTATATGAACTTTTAGATTCTGGAAGTAGGAATGCCCTAATTTCCTAAGGCATGATGTCTCTCAATTCCTAACCGCTGTCTTCAGTGGCAAATCATGGCCCATCTCCACTTGGGGCTGATTCTGTAACCACTCAGAGCATTAAAGAACCAGTTAGGTATGGTACGGTTATGCCTTGAGATAACAAGACATGGGAGGGCCATGGGTGCTCTAGAAACTACCGAACTGCCCCAAAGTCCTGATGAAGAAATACACAGGAAGCACTTCAAAGCTGGAATGTTCTTTAGAAATGCAAGACGTTATTATGGGTCAGAGTTGAATCACTGGCTGAATTGAAGGTATTCTCGTGGACTACACTGAAGATTAGAGCCTAGGTTGTCTTTTGAGTGAGATCTCTTGACTGATGTCTTTTTTTTTTTTTTTGAGATGGAGTCTTGCTCTGTCACCCAGGCTGGAGTGCAATGCCACGATCTCGGCTCAACGCAACCTCTGCCTCCCAGGTTCAAGTGATTCTCCTGCCTCAGCCTCCCAAGTAGCTGGGATTACAGGTGCCCACCACCATGCCCAGCTAATTTTTGTATTTTTAGTAGAGACGGGGTTTCACCATGTTGGGCAGGCTGGTCTCAAATTCCTGACCTCAGGTGATCCACCAGCCTCGGCCTCCCAAAATGCTGGGATTGCAGGCATGAACCACTGCGCCTGGCCTGACTGATGTCTTTTTTTGTGTGTGTGAGAGCCAGAAATAGTTACCAATATTAGAGATAAACAAACAAGTTACCAATATTACAATATTAGAGATAAATAAACAATATAAGTTATCAATATTAGAGACTAAAAAAAAGTTATGATTTCTCCAGTGATAACAATTGTGTCCTTTCTCTTTTTTTTTCTTTTTTCTTTTTTTTTTTGAGATGGAGCCTCACTCTGTTGCCCAGGCTGGAGTACAGTGGTGCGATCTTGGCTCACTGCAACCTCTGCCTCCCAGGTTCAAGTGATTCTCATGCCTCGGCCTCCCAAGTAGCTGGGAGTATAGGCATGTGCCACCACACCCAGCCAATTTTTTTATTTTTAGTAGAGACAGGGTTTCACCATGTTGGCCAGGCTGGTCTTGAACTCCTGACCTCAAGTGATCTGCCCACCTTGGCCTCCTTAAGTTCTGGGATTACAGACATAAGCCACCGCACCCGGCCGAACAATTGTGTCTTGAAATGCAGTTTTCTTCATTTAAGTCAGAGTTCTGGGAATATCCCCTGTCCCTGTACTGTCTGAGGATGTGTAGTGGCCTACCTCTAGCACCTGTTCCACGGGGCTGAGCACCCTCCTTCCTGGGTGGCGATCCCTGAGGCTGACCCACTGGGGCAACAGGAACCTTGGATGGCTTTTCCTGTTAAGAGAGAACAGTAGCATCAGTTTTAGAGAAACTAAAGATCGATTCTTTTTTTTTTTTTTTTTTTTTTGAGACGGAGTTTTGCTCTTGTTGCCCAGGCTGGTGTGCAATGGTGTAATCTCGGCTCACCGCAACCTCTGCTTCCTGGGTTCAAGCGATTCTCCTGCCTCAGCCTTCCTGAGTAGCTGGGATTACAGGCATGCGCCACCACATCTGGCTAATTTTGTATCTTTAGTAGAGACAGGGTTTCTCCATGTTGGTCAGGCTGGTCTCGAACTCCCAACCTCAGGTGATCCACCCACCTCGGCCTCCCAAAGTGCTGGGATTACAGGCGTGAGCCACCGCGCCCGGCCTTAAAGATCGATTCTTATAGGAAGTGGAGGGACAATTGGAGTGAGGGAAAAAGGAACAACACAAGGCAAGACAAGACACAACCAGATGCCTTCACCTCGGGTAAAGGTTTGATTCTCTGTTGCATATAATAGCATTGACATTAATTTGTTCATTTATTTGCAGACGGGGTCTTGCTCTGTTGCCCAGGCTGGAGTGCAGTGGTGTGAACGTAGCTCATTGCAACCTCCAATTCCTGGCGCAAGTGATCCTCCTGCCACAGCCTCCTGAGTAGCTGAGACTACAGGCACACACCACTGCACCTGGCTAACTTTTAAACACTTTTTTGCAGAGACCGGTTCTTGCTTTGTTGCCCAGGCTGGTCTCAAACTCCTGGCCTCAAGCAATGCCATGTTGGCCTCCCAAAGTGTTGGGATTATGGGTGTGAACCACTATGCCTGGCCAACCTTGCCATGTTGGTGGCCTAGGTTAACACTGGCAGGAGAGAAGGTAGGGGCTTGTATAGGTGACCAAGTTCTTAGGTTTGCTGCTGTCATTGTGGGGTTCAGTGCTGTTTTCTTTTCTCTTTTTTTGAGACGGAGAGTCGCTCTGTCACCCAGGCTGGAGTGCAGTGGTGCGATCTCGGCTCACTGCAACCTCCACCTCCCGGGTTCAAGCGATTCTTCTGCCTCATCCTCCCTAGTAGGTGGAACTATAGGCGCCCACCACCACGCCCGGCTAATTTTTTTGTATTTTTAGTAGAGACGGGGTTTCACCGTGTTAGCCAAGATGGTCTCGAACTCCCGACCTCGTGATCCACCCGCCTCGGCCTCCCAAAGTGCTGGGATTACAGGCATGAGCCACCGCGCCTGGCCAGTTCAGGGCTGTTTTCTACGAGGCTGCATGAATATAAAGCCTTTTACCCGGGATCATGCCAGAAACTTAATTAAAGTAATAAGAAATAAGGCTTTTATAGCAAAGAGGTGGAGGGGGATGGGGGTGGAGGAAGATCATATTTCTTTTTCCCCTTGATTCCCTCCCTGGAGAATCATCCATTTATGAGTCGGTTATAGAGACTTTTCCCAGGACACTGCTTTTCTGGTATTCATGTGGTTCTTGAACTTTCACAAAGCCCTGGGTACTTTAGAATCTAGGCAGACCCGCCCTTGGTCCTGGCCACTGAAATTTACATCTAGGCAAGTCAGATAGAATTAGGACATCATAGGGCCCAGCAGATGAATAAATAGTGTAAAGACTATGACTGGCCAGGCGCAGTGCTTACCCCTGTAATCCCACCAGTTTGGGAGGCCAAGGGGGGCGAATTGCTTGAGCCTAGGAGTTCAAGACCACCCTGGGCAACATGGTGAAATCCTGTTTCTACAAAAAATACAAAAACTAGCCGGGCGTGCTGACGCATGCCTGTAGTCCCAGCTACCTGGGAGGCTGAGGTGGGAGGATCACATGAGCCTGGGAGGTTGAGGCTGCAGTGAGCTGTGATTTCGCCACTGCACTCCAGCCTGGACAACAGAGAGAGACTGTCACAAAAAAAAAATTAAAAAGACTATGACTGAGAGAGTGTGCCGTTTTACTTGACAAAGTAACACAGATATAACATAACTTGGATGCAATATCTGTAACTGACAGAAGCCAGACTCATGGAACAGCCTTCTCAGATGTCTTGCCTGGTTGGCAGCTGACCTTCTGGGTATCTCAGTTAAGTATTTAACTTCTCCGAGTTTCCATCTTCCTGTTTTCCCAGATGAGACAATGCTTTGTGTCTCTGGAAAAGTATTTCGATATTCTCTTAAGAATGTGCTTTAGGCCCAGCACAGTGGCACGTGCCTGTCATGCTAGGTACTGAGGAGGCTGAGGTGGGAGAATCACTTATGCCCAGGAGTTTGAGACCAGTCTGGGCAACACAGAGAAACTCCAACTCTAAAAAAAGAAAAGAATGTGTACACCTTATTATAAGGATGATTTCTAGGTGGAAGATGACAGTGATTGTTATGTGAGGTGCAGGACTGGAGAACATTCTACCCACAGCTATTCCAACTGAGAAAAAAAATCCATCCTAGACCCCGCAGTGGCCTTCTAGCCTTGGTTCCTTTATCTCTGGACTATCCCTTTACCCTCCCACAATGGCTGTAACCAGCAAAGGCCTGGTTCCTCTATCTTGAAGAAAGAGGAACAGATTGAGAGGATGACATTCAGTAGTTCTGAGGTTAAAACCCAAGTAGACCCATCGAGGAACTGTCACTGTCTACAAGATTACTTAGGAAGGAGATCAGAGAGATTCACGTGTATTCAGGCTTCTTAATAACTTTTGAAATTAAAAAATATATACTATTTTCAGGACATTTTTGAGGAATTAAAGTATTATTGTAGGGTTACTGTAGGAATGTATGTACCTTAACATATCATGTGACAAATTTTGAGAGCAAACCTGTTCTCATACATTGGGCCTTGAGCCAATGGGGGAAGAGACTGTGTCTAAAGACACAGAGGCAAGGTCCTGAATGCTAATACTAAAATCTCTTGGCCAGGTGCGGTGGCTCATGCCTGTAATTCCAGCACTTTGGGAGGCTGAGGAGGGCGGATCACCTGAGGTCAGGAGTTCGAGACCAGCCTGGCCAACACGGTGAAACCCTGACTCTACTAAAAATACAGAAATTAGCCAGGCGTGGTGGCGGGTGCCTGTAATCCCAGCTACTCCAGAGGCTGAGGCAGGAGAATTGCTTGAACTCAGGAGGCGGAGGTTGCAGTGAGCCGAGATGGTGCCACTGCACTCCAGCCTGGGCAACAGAGTGAGACTCTGTCTCAAAAATGAATGAATGAATAAATAAATAAATAAAACTGTTTGTTCAAAACTTTCCAATGGCTTCGCATTTTATTTAGCATAAAATCCTAAGCCTTTACCATGGAACCTTTTCCATCTCCTCACTCCCCACCCCTGATGCTGCTCTTCAGATGGGCCGGGGACTCCTACCTCTGCCCTCAGTGCTGGCTGTATCCTCTGCTCTGGAGCCTGGTCCTCCCCATATCTCCTCCAGGGCAGGCAAGGCTTCGCCAGCACCCCACCTCAAGGTCGCCTTCCTGTCTCCCACTCACCCTGCCGTCTTTTTCTTCTCTGCTCCTCCCCTCTCCTCCCCTCCCCTCCCCTGCCCTTCCCTTCGCGTCTGACATAGACGCACCTGTTTGTGTGCGTTGGAATGCAGGAAAGAAATGTGTGATTTGTTTTGCTCATGTCTATGGCCCCACTTGGCACATAGTAGGCACTCAGTAAGTTGGGAGTAGGACAGACTGGAGTGGCTGTCCCTCAGAGCCTACTGTGGAGCAGGAGAGAGAAACAGGAAGAAAGATGCTGTGCGACGGCCCAGGGAGTGCCAGAGGAGGCAGCTGTCATCCTGGAGCAGGGCTGAGGGGGGTGGACAGCCTTGCCCAGTGCCAGCCGTACTAGGGAGTGGGTTGAAGGAGGGCATCTCTGTTTCTTTCCACCTCTCCTCTGATCAAATGTACTAGGTTTCTAGAATTAGGCTGAGTGGAGGCACTGAAATTCGGTTGCCTTTGGAAGATCCCTTTGGTGTGAATGTTTTATCTACTTTGATGTAATTCCCTGAAAACTCAAGTATCATTCTTTTATCAGTTTTAAAAGTAACTTCTTGTTCGTGTGCTTTTTTTTTTGAGACAGGGTCTGGCTTTGTTACCCAGACTGGAGTGCAGTGGTATGATCATAGCTCACTGCAGCTTTGAACTCCTGGGCTCAAGTGATCCTCAGTCCCCAAGTAGATGGGACTATAGGTACACACCACCATGCCTGACTTTTTTTTGTGTGTGTGGAGATGGGGGTCTCACTATGTTGTCCAGGCTGGTCTTGAACTCCTGGGTTCAAGCAATCCTCCTTCCTCAGCCTCCCAAAGTGTTGGGATTGCAGGTGTGAGCCACCGCACCCGGCCTCTATTTTTGTTTCACTTCAGATATGGTTTATATTAATGAAGATGATGATGTTATCATTTGGGGGGTGTAGTGGTAACTGCTTGTAAAAAGCTTGTAAAATCCTCTCTCCTCTTCCTAGGTACATCCTTTCTTCTTCAGTGAACTTCTCCATTACTCTGTGGGGCACACAAGCTAATAAATTATTCTTGAGCCGGTCTCAATTGGGATTCTGTCACTTGCAAATGACAGACTAGTATGGGCACTATTATTTTGACAGTGGAGTCATACATTGATTGAATTAAGATAGCTATTTCTAACATTTATCTATGTCTTTCTCAACATTTAGTGTGACATTTTAGACAGAGTAGATGCTTGAAAAAATTAGAAAACTTGATACCCTTAACACATAAACACACAAAAGAAAGCAGAAAAATATATTCTGACAAAAGCCACAGCCAAGGCGGAATATTAATTAAGAATGTTTTGCCTCATACTGTGGTGTTACTATTAAAATCCACTGATGACCAGGTATGTATTCCTGAAAGAAGTGTTTTTCATTTTATATTGGCTAAGGCTATACTTTGGTTGTTTGCAAATAATTTTCTTACAAAAACGCAAGAAAATATAACTTCATAAATGAATTCCCAACAGAGTTAAGATGATGCAATGTGATGGTTACAATAGTAACCGTAACACAATAATTGCTGTGCAGCATTGACTATGTAAAGCTGGGTTTTAAATGCCTTACGTAATCTTCTGTCTTCACAATGACAGTGCTGTAGGAATTCTCATTCCCAAGTTACAGAAGAGAAAACAGAGGCTTAGAGAGATTACATGATCTTCCTGTCTGCCTTCCTTCCTCCCCTCCTTCTCTCTTTCTTTCCTTCCTTTTCTTCCCTCCCTCCCTCCCTCTTTCCTTTCCTTCTTCCTTCCCTCCCTCCCTCCTTCTTCCTTCCTTCCCTCTTTCTTTCCCTCTCTTCCCTTTTCTTTTCTTTCTTTCTTCGCCTGCCTGCCTGCCTTCTTCCCTCCTCTCTTTTTTCCTTTCTTGTTTTCTGACCTAACTCCCATTCGCAGAAACCAACGTAAATAAAAACAAGTATTGGACCTGAAAGTGTCTAAGTTAAATTACAACTAGAATCTGCTTTCTAAGGATGAGGTCAACACTTTAGAAAAGAGAAACAGGAGAGATTACATGATTTAAATGAAAATTGAAGCTGGAGCTGGAGGAGGGCCTGGAGTTCCTGCTGGACTCCCCTCCAAGTTGTCTCTATTTGCTGGGGCAAGATAATTAACCTCTCGGGGACTTCTCTGTAGGTTTGGTATTGTTCTATCCTCTTATGGTGAGACTGTGTGGCTTAAACAGATTTATTATTTATAATTATTTTCGAACTTCCTAGGCTCAAGGTGCCTGTGCAGAAAGTCAGGGGGCCCAATTCTTTCAACTCAAAATGGCAGAACAGCTTTGCAAATCTGAATCCAAAACACTTTATGTATAGGTTGAAACTATTCATGTCAGGGGTCTTCCTTGTGGAAATATGGTGTCTATTTTTTCGGTAATGAAGAAATTGCTTCTTAGACAGGAAAGAGCCATGTCAACGGAGCCCTGGGCCCTGCTACTAGGAGGGAGAGGAACACAGGAGCAGGCAGAGCTTCAGCTCCACATCAAGGGAAAAGCAGTTCCAGACGCAGAGCTTGGCAAACACACCTGCAAGTTGTAGGGATCGCTTTTGAAAACCAGCTGCAGCCACGCACAATGGCTCACACCTGTAATCCCAGCACTTTGGCAGGCTCATGTGGGAGGATCACTTGAGGTTAGGGGTTCGAGACAGGCCTGGGCAACACAGTGAGACCCCTATCTCTACAAAAAATTAAAAAATTACTGTAACTTCAGCACTTTGGGAGGCCAGGAGTTCAAGACCAGCCTGGCCAACATGGTGAAACCCCATCTCTACTAAAAATACAAGAATTAGCCAGGTGTGGTGGCAGGCGCCTGTAATTTCAGCTACTCTCGAGGCTGAGGCAGGAGAATCACTTGAAGCTGGGAGGTGGAGGTTGCAGTGAGCCGAGATCTCCCCACTGCACTCCAGGCTGGGTGACTGAGCAAGAGTCCGTCTCAAAAAAAAAGAAAAAAAAAATCAGCTGGCATGGTGGCATGTGCCTGTGGTCCCAGCTACTTAGGAAGTGGAAGTGGGAGAATAACTTGAGTCTGGGAATTTGAGGCTGCAATGAGTACGATCGCACCACTGCATCCCAGCCTGGGTGGCAGAACAAGGCCCTGTCTTCAAAAACAAAAACAAAACCCACAGTTGCTGGAGCTGGGTTCCAAGCAGGGGTTGATGTGGTAGCCATGAGCAGGCCCCGGTCAGGGCTGGTGGGTTGCTCCCCATACGGTCTGGAGAGATGTTGGGTGGAGCCTCCTGTGGCTGCCCGGCTGCTTTGTGGCTTCGCCCAGGAAGACCTGTGTCCAAGACACATGGGGACACTGTGGATGTTCACTGTGATCAGTTACTTGCCACAGCTGCTGTTAGTGAAAGTTTGCTCTCATAGCCCCTTGGTAGAGTTTCTTTTCTTTTTTTGAGATGAAGTTTCACTCTTGTCTTCCAGGCTGGAGTGCAATGGCATGATCTTGGCTCACTGCAACCTCCATCTCCCTGGTTCAAGTGATTCTGCTGCCTTAGCCTCCCAAGTAGCTGGGATTACAGGGATGCACCACCATGCCCAGCTAATTTGCAACCTGCTCCTCCCTGGTTCAAGTGATTCTCCTGCCTCAGCCTCCCAAAGAGCTGGGATTGCAGGGATGTGCCACCATGCCCAGCTAATTTTGTATTTTTAGTAGAGACAGGGTTTCACCATGTTGGTCAGGCAGGTCTCGAACTCCTGACTTCAGGTGATCCACCTGCCTCAGCCTCCCAAAGTGCTGAGATTAACAGGTGTGAGCCACTGTGCCTGGCTCCCTTGGAAGAGTTTTAATCCCAACTGGGGAGGAGGGGGAGAGCTGGAGGGAGGTGGGGAGACGCAGGTGCATTTTACCTGGGTTGGCAGGGGCAAGAAACAGAGGAGAAGGCAGAGGGCAGGGCCTGGCTGGAGCATGCCTGCACCTGCTTCCTGGTTATTTTCAGTTCCTGGTATCCTGGGCCTACCAGCTATTCTTCCTGTCTTTCCGCTACTCTTGTTTTTACTGTCTCCCGCTCACTGCATAGAAATATTTGGTCTTGGAAACACAGAATTATGAGATTGCCCCGAAAACACTTCGTTGATGGAGGCGTTTGTCCTGATGTCTGAACCAGTTGCGTGAGGGAGAAGAGCACATGCTTGCATTTTTGCCTCGTAAGCTCTGTGCCATTTGCTCTGAGCAGAGACCGGATGTAGCTCTTGGAAAAGGTGGATTTGTGAAAATAAATGCAACATGTTTGCTTCAATTTCAGTAAATGATCATTTCGTTTCAAAGATATAAAGCAGTGATTTTTTAATTTAAAAAATTAATATTAAACAATATTCCATAATGTAGAGGGAAAATTTAAGAGGGAGGGTGCGGGTGGGGAGTGTTTTATCATTCAAGGATCTCGTCTCAGGGAGGAGCTGAACTGCTCTGGGAAAAAGGTCTCACCTTTAACCTTACTTAAAGTCTCGGCTGCCTGTAATCCCAGCACTTTGGGAGGCCGAGATGGGCGGATCACCTGAGATCATGAGTTCGAGAACAGCCTGGCCAACATGGTGAAACCCTGTCTCTACTAAAAATACAAAAATTAGCCACGCATGATGGCAAGCGCCTGTAATCCCAGCTACTCGGGAGGCTGAGGCAGGAGAATCACTTGAACCTGGGATGCAGAGATTGCAGTGAGCCAAGATCACACCACTGTACTCCAGCTTGGGCGACAGAGTAAGACTCCATCTCGGAAAAAAAAAAAAAAACACAAAAACAAAAAACCCAAAAAACAGTCTTTGGCTTATCCTGGGCCCTCTTAGAAGGAACAAAGCCCATCACACTCCGTGTACCAGTTGCTTCTGGTAGAACAGAGGCTGGGCATTCAGCCCCTGTGTCTACCTTAGGTAGCAGATTATAGAACACAGGCCCAGCTCAGCTTGCTTTACAAGACGAATGCCCCGATAAATGTGTTACTCATCAGAAAATACATCAAGCTTTTTTTCCTTCACCTTACAGTTCTGGAGGTCGTGATGGAAATGAATCCATAAAAGCCATGTGGACTTTAATATTGCTCTGCAACCAGACACTGCCCAGTATGATGTGACAGTCTGTGGTCACTTCTAGCCTCTTCTTGATTTCTCCAAGTACAGTATTTCCTTTTCTAAAATCGGCCAGCCTATTTTTCTTCCAGACCAAGTCAGGGGTGAATTATGTGACCTTATCTCCTGCCTTTAGTACCATGATGGGCAAATTTCACTGAACCCAACTCCTTTCTGAACTTTGAAATGGTCCAATGCTCCTCAGCATATCCATCTGCAAAAAGCCTCCCTGACTCGATGGTTGATGGTGAAAATGTACCAGGTGAAGCTGCTCTCCTCTTAGAAACCTAATCCGTTTTTGAGAAATTGACCTATGTATACTCAGTGTTGTTGTAAAGATGCTGTCTCTCTGTGCTGCTTGGAAATGCACAGTCCTCATCTTCTAAGGTAGAGAAACGAAAATGATGGGACATACATCCATGGTTAGTATCGAGTTCTTGAACCTATCAGCCCATCTGCGGCACCAAAGAAATCCCCAACTCAAACACAAATAAGGAAGCTATGGGCTATGGGCTCTTGTGTGACAAACTGGGTGTCAGTCACTGTTAATGGACCGTGGCCAATGGGAACTTTTCTGCCTCTTTTATCTTTACCCTGGAGGTTTTTTTTTCCCTAATGAAAATGTGCTGGGGGGAGGGGGGTGGTGGTGGAAAGAGTTGGATGATAATTTCCTTTCTTTGCCTCCTGTTTGCTTCACCTGGAAACTTCTCCTTTAATAACAAGAATGGTGGGCATAAGTGAGCGGCTACCTTGATGTCTGAGACAAACCCTCTCTGAGAATGCCAGACTTCCACCAGGGGAAATTGCAAACGAATTTCCTCCCCCAGCACCCCCAACAAGCAAGCCACCACCACTTAGCTGCACTCTTTCTCTTCTAAACCCAAACCCTTGAAAGCTGCAGATTTTCAAAGAAGTAGGGTGTGTCGCTGCAGCTGCTGCATCAAACAAAAGCAAACAGATTAAATTAATTTAGCCTTCAAAATCAGTCCCATTCTCTAATTCATGAAGTACTTCAAACACGGCAAGAAATGTCATTTCCCAGATGATTGGGACTAATTCACTTTATCTCTTTTTCCTCTTGCATCTGAATGCAAACTATGTAAGACATACCTCACCAGTCAAAATAAACCGCTTGTTCCAAATGCTTCTGCCAGTTTTTAATAAGAATCTTCTCTGCTCTGTACACCAAACTCAGTTTCTAACGCACTTCGAGAGAGCTATGTGCAAAAAAAAAAAAAAAAAAAAAGAAAAAAACAAACAAAAAAAGAGGAACAATGTACTCATTACAGTATGTTAAGTTGCCAGCACTAGGCAATTAAAAGGTACGGTCTGTAGGAACGCTGCAAAACAGAACAGTTAGCTTCTTTGTCTTCTCATTAACAAGATTGTTATTTTACCTCTCCAGGTAGGAAGCTTAAGAAACAAAACATTCTTGGCTTCTAAGGCACTCCAGGAAAATAAGGAGTTGTTGACAGCTTGGACTTGTGGAAAGAACCTTTTATACCATAAATAAATTTGCATATCCTTGTGGTTGTAATAAATATAATTCCATATCCATTCTATTGGACTAGATGCAGAAACCATTTAAAGAAACATCAAAGTCCTCCCAGAGCAAATGGCTCTTGTCCTGCTGACGCCGTCACCGCTGACACTGCTGAGTAATGCCTCCCCTTGGGACCCAGAAATCTGGAATTTTTCCTGCAACGTGCTATGTTGTTGACGCCACAGACTAGCGCTGGGAGGAACCGTGGAGACTCTTTTACTTGCTCTCTGCCTGGGCTCTTTAATGCTTGGCTGCCGTTTAAAAAATGATGACCCAAATCTTTGCCATTTGCCAAGTGTGAGTACTTTGTGGTAGAGAGGAATGCGGTTCTCTTTGATTCCGGAATTCCTCCTGGTTTCCCTGCGTGGGTGGAAAAAGAGCCAAGAATGTAAGTGATTCGGATTCTCTTATGTTCTAAAGAAACAAAATGAAACAATCTATCCTTATACAGATTTTTACATTTGATGCTGATGAGCTTTCCTTTCCCAAGATAGATACCTTCATCGTTTTTCTTATGCTTTTACTAGAAAATGTAAAACCTTGATTTCCTTTTAAGGGAAATAGAGGGAAAAAGTCCCTTTTAAAAGAATAGGCACAAGGGATGTTTTTCTTAATTATAAAGACAGTATTTACAGTAAGATAAAAGTATAATTGCAGTTGCTTAAGGCTTGAACAGTTTTCAGGAAAAAAAGTCCCGAATGTTACTTTCTCAGTAAATTTCAATAAATTTCTCAGGGGTCTAACATTTATTTCAACCCCAGCCATAAATTTTCTTCCTAAGTGATCTTTTGCACTGACAGTAGGTAGTGTGAGAGACTGATAAGATCATCATGCAATTCCAGTGATATGCTGGTTTGCCTATCATTTAATGACTATCAATTAATCATTTAATACCGTTTAATGGCCAACTTGATTTTCAGGGTTTTGTTAGATAAGACCATACAGTGCTTTGTTAATTAAAACGTGATCTTGGGAAGCATGTAACTTTTATACAAAATAAACTTTTATACAAAGCAAAGCCTTAAATTAGCAGTTTTTGATGAAAGACTTCCTTGAAATATCCTCTTTGGAGAGAAAAAGAAACCACTTTCAGCTACAGAGACCCAAACTCCAAATACCTTGAAAATCAGATGTTTTGCTCCTTACTAAGACACATTTAAGAGGATTACAAAGTTATAGCTGGACTGTGTTTATACTTTTTTGGAAGAGAAACCAAGTCTGGGCATTAAACTTATAACAGCAATTATCATCTGCATATGGGTTTAATTGTAAAACAAATAAGGTTTTTCTTTTTCTTTTTTATTGTTTTTGAGACAGAATCTTGCACTGTTCCCCGGGCTGGAGTGCAGTGGCGTGATCTCAGCTCACTGCAACCTCCGCCTCCCGGGTTCAGGCAATTCTCCTGACTCAGCCTCTGGGATTACAGGCGTCCACCACCACGCCTGGCTAATTTTTTTGTATTTTTAGTAGAGACGGGGTTTCACTATGTTGGCCAGGTTGGTCTTGAACTCCTGACCTCTTGATCCACCCTCCTTGGCCTCCCAAAGTGCTGGTATTACAGGCGTGAGCCACTGCGCCTGGTCTGGTTTTTTTTTTTTCATAATTGCCATCTTCATGACCCAATTTTGGTGTCAAGCCCAGTGCTGAGTAGGAAGGATAACATGTGACTTCTGACTCTTGTAGGCTTCTTCTTCTTCTTCTCTTTTTTTTTTTTTAGACAGAGTCTTGCTCTGTCACCCAGGCTGGAGTGCAGTGGTGCGATATGGGCTCACTGCAACTCCTGCCTCCTGGGTTCAAGCAATTCTCCTGCCTCAGCCTCCTGAGTAGCTGAGATTACAGCCATGCACCACCACGCCTGGCTAATTTTTGTATTTTTGGTAGAGACAGGGTTTCACCACATTGGCCAGGCTGGTCTCGAACTCCTGACCTCAAGTAATCTGCCTGCCTTGGCCTCCTAAAGTGATGGGATTATAGGTGTGAGCCACTGCGCCTGGCCTCTCTTAGCCTTTTTAGACCCTCTTAACTTCCCCCCACCCCATTGCACTCCTTTCTTCTCTTTGCCCAGTATTTCTTCTTTTAGGTGCCAGTGGGATCTACTAAAAACTGATTATTTAGAGGAATTAGCAAAGAAAGCTCTTAAAGACAGAAATAACTTTACTGAGGTCTAGGACAGAGGAATCTCCAAGACCCATTACTGGCATCTGGTGTGGCTGTGGGGGTAAAGAGAATTTTCCCTTCCCCTCTGAAGGTTCCAGTCTGCTGAAATGAACTGACAATAGACAGATTAAAAGGAGAAAAGGCATGCAAATTTACTAACATGCATAAGCATGGGAGCCATGCAAAACTATGAGACTCAAGGGAGGATCAGATGGTTGAGGCCTAAATATACTCTTCATAGGGGAGAGGGAAATGGGGGGTGTGGGTACTTTTAAGGGGTGGTAAATAATTTTCAAGGGAATTGGATGAGCCCAAATAATAGACAATGGCCTGGGACAAAGTTCTGAGCTCTGGGGGAGGTGGTGGTAAGGTGAGGGGCAGAACTGCACTGTGAACAAAGGTTGTCTTATTATGCAGATAAAATCTCCTAATAATCTTTTGGAGTTACCCTCAGAAGAACAGAAGAAATGTTTGTCTGAACATTGTGATGATTTTAGTCTTTCTCTCCTCTGGTGGTTAATTTTTCTTGGTTATTTGATAAGATTCCTAGGAAGGGGGTATTAAGACAATCGTATTTTTTTTTGGAAGAAGTTTTCCTCAATCAGATAAAGAAACTTCCAGAGTGAACCTCTGCATGTGCTTGGCTTGTAGGGGCAGGGGTTGGAGAAAGAAACAAGAGAAGGTTAGAAAAATTGTCGATTCTGAGGTAGCTTCTAAGGTTTTCCAATTTCCTTTAATTCAAAAATGCTCAGCATACCAGAGCACCATATTTTGCGGGGCTCTTTGCCCCAGCATTGGGATGGAGGATGGTTCTCTTTACTCTGACTACAACTCATGCAGTGGATAGACTGTCTGTGCTGACAGCAGGGAGAGTGGTTCCAATTTCTCACAGACATTTTAGTGTGGGTGTGTTTGGGTGTTGCTGAGGACCACACAGCATCACATGGCCCTCTTGGCCCTGCTTCCTTATTAGATTCTTTACAACCTGCTTTCTTCTAAAATAGATTTATAAAACACCCATAACGGGGTAAAGATCAAGAGAAAAAGTTAGAAAAAGGTAAGTCTAGAGAAGGGTTTGATGAATGTTTTCTGTACAGGGCCAGAGAGTAAAGAGTCTTAGCTTTTTGGGCTTTGGAGTTTCTGTTGCAATTATCTGCTGTTGTGCTACAAAAGCAGCCACAGACAACAGGCAAGTGAATAAGCATCTTCAATGGAACAATCAGCAGGCACCAGGCTGAGTTTGCCCTTTGACTGTAGTTTCTGACCCACTATCTAGCCTCAGAATATTAAAATTAAGCTAAGGAAAATATATTTTCAGTGAACTGCATAATTGAAGTGTCCATATCATCATTCAAAGGAGCCCAAATTTAGTTATGAGTTTCCTAAAGCTCAAAGCAAAGAGTAAGACCAGGCTTACTTCCATGAGATTAACACACACTGGGTGCTCTGGAGAAGTCCTGACGCTGTGGTTGTGATAATCTCTTAAAGGCCCTGAGAAAGGGGGCATTACACCAGTAAGGGACAAAGTCCACAGCATTACATTTTCAGTAGCCAGTTTCATATAGTTGCTGTTAAGCAACTGTTTAAGTGAGCCAAGGGCACAATTCCGAAGCATATTTTAGAAAAACAAATTTGAGGACACAAGGCACTTCAGTCCTATTGCTGCTGGTTTGGGTTGAACTTGACATCAAATGGAGACCATTTAGCTGAGCAATGAGCTGCATGCTTGTCTTCCGGACAGTCCTTCATGATCTCCGTGAATACTGAGTTGCTTCTCTCATACCCAGCTGGTGTCAGGATTCCCTTGTAGCTATAAGGCCCTCATTCGATCAGGTGCAATTATGTTCCTGCTTATTCTTTCCAGTTTGGGAACAACTGGGCTTAAGTCCTGATTCCTGCCCTATCATAAAATATAAAAAGGGCCGGGCGCAGTGGCTCACGCCTGTAATCTCAGCATTTTGGGAAGCCAAGGCAGGTGGATCACGAGGTCAGGGGTTCAAGGCCAGCCTGGCCAAGATGGTGAAGCCCTGTCTCTCTAAAAAATACAAAAATTAGCTGGGCCTGGTTGCAGGCACCTGTAATCCCAGCTACTCGGCAGGCTGAGGCAGAGAACTGCTTGAACCCAGGAGGCAGAGGTTGCAGTGAGCTGAGATCATGCCGCTGCACTCCAGCCTGGGTGACAGAGCAACACTCCGTATCAAAAAAAAAAAAAAAAAAAAAAAAAAAATTTATATATATTGTCAGATGGCAATAATTTTCTTTTTTTTTCCTTTTTTTCTTTTTTTTTGCAACGGAGTCTCACTCTGTCACCCAGGCTGCAGTGCAGTGGCATGATTTCAGCTCACTGCAACCTCTGCCTCCCGGGCTTGAGCAATTCTCTGACTCAGCCTCGCAAGTAGCTGGGATTACAGGCATCTGCTAGCAGGCCTGGCTAATTTTTGTATTTTTAGTAGAGGTGGGGTTTCACCATTTTGGCCAGGCTGGTCCTGAACTCCTGACCTCGTGATCCACCCACCTCGGCCTCCCAAAGTTCTGGGATTACAGGTGTGAGCCACTGCGTCGGGCTTTTCCTTTTTTTTGAGACACAGGCTTACTGTGTCACCCAAGCTGGAGTGCAGTGGCACGATCTTGGCTCACTGCAAACTCTGACCCCTGCGTTCAAGTGATTCTCTGCCTCAGCCTCCCAAGTAGCTGGGACTACAGATGCCTGGCACCATGCCTGGCTAATTTTTGTATTTTTAGTAGAGACAGGGTTTCATTATGTTGGCTAGGCTGGTCTCGAACTCCTGACCTAGTGATCCGCCCGCCTTGGCCTCCCAAAGCGCTGGGATTACAGGTGTTAGCCACTATGCCCGCCTGGCAGCAATGATTTTCATGTCTTGTTATTACTTCACTCCTTTGATTACTGGTGTCATAATGATTACCATTTGTTTAATGGTTTCTAGGTACCAGGTACTTGGCTAAGCACTTTATATGCATTATCTCTTAATTCGCACAATCCTATGGGGATACATTGCATTATTCATTGCTTTTCAGATGAGAAAATTGAGACAGATTAATAGCTTGCCTGGAATAACTCACATAGTATATCGATATGAACGTATGCTCTGCCTATTTTTTTTCAGAGATGGTTTCATAATTTTTATTTTCTTACAGTTTTTTGCACTGGGATCCAAATAAGGTCTATACATTGCAGTTGGTTGACAGCTGTACCCTTTTTCCATCTCTTCCATTTTCTTTGCAATTTTTTTGTTGTTGTTGAGAGAATGTCATTATTTGTCTTCTAGATTTATTTTCAGTCTTGATTTTGCTGATTCAGTATGTACTAACATTTAACATTTCTTCTATCTCCTGTATTTCCTGTGAAGTGATATTTCTGGATTATAGGGGTTTGATTAGATTTTTAATGAATACTTGCAATGGTCTCCCATTATAATTTTAATTTTACTTGCATTTCTCTTATTGTATGTAGAGTTGAACATATTTTCAACCCTTTGACTCTTTTTCTTTTCCACGGAGTCTCACTCTGTCACCCAAGCTGAAGAGCAGTGGCGGAATGTTGGTTCACTGCAACCTCTACCTCCTGGGCTTAGGCTATTCTTTTGCCCCAGCCTCCCAAGTAGCTAGGACTACAGGCATATGCCACCCTGCCTGGCTAGTTTTTGTATTTTTGGGAGAGACGGGGTTTTACCATGTTGCCCAGGCTGGTCCCAGACTGCTGACCTCAAGTGATCTGCCTGCCTCGGCCTCCCAAAATTCTGGGATCACAGGCATAACCACTGAGCCCAGCCTAACCCTCTGGCTCTTGACCAAGGCTCTTAGCTTCCACTTCTTTTAAGGGAGTTCTCATGACTTCCTGGATTCTTTCCCTTGACCTGCCACTGCTGACCTCCTGGTCTTTGTGATGGATGCCGGTACTTGCTTCTCTGTTAGTGGTTGCTTCTGGTTGTGGCTTTTCAGCTTCTGGAACCCGTAACCAGCCTTGGTTCTTATTAGGGAATTCTGCTCAGATTCTCATCCTGATTACTTGGATCTTGACCTTTTTGAATAATCCTCTGGTCTGTATGTACCCTCTGCCTCCCCACCACCCTTTGTTGGTCACACTTATCACTACTGCCATCTCCACCCTGGTGTGAACAAAGGTCAAATTGTCTGTTCATGTATGATTTCTACAATCTTTATAGCTGTAGTCTGCTTTTTTTTTTTTGAGATGGATTCTTGCTCTTTCACCCAGGCTGGAGTGCAGTGGCACCATCTCGGCTCACTGCAACCTCCGCCTCCCAAGTTCACGTCACGCCATTCTCCTGCCTCAGCCTCCGGAGTAACTGGGACTACAGGCAACTGCCACCAAGCTCGGCTAATTTTTTTTGTGTTTTTTAGTAGAGACAGGGTTTCACCGTGTTAGCCAGGATGGTCTTGATCTCCTGACCTTGTGATCCGCCCGCCTTGGCCTCCCAAAGTGTTGGGATTACAGGCTTGAGCCACCATGCCTGGCTATAGCTGTAGTCTGAATCCAGTCTGCTAAAGGCCAAAAACAGGGGTAGAGGCATGTCAGCCTCATGGTGATACATGCAAGACAACATGTTTAGTAACAGAACATCTTTCTTAATATGGCAATTTTCTTCAGATAGGATATCAATGGAGACATAATAATGTTGGTAGCATTTCATTGGCCTGGCCGTGCCCCACAAATGGAGAATGTTAGTAATTTTCCAAGACCAGCTCTGGGCTACAAAGAATGTTATTAAATAAATCATTAAAGAAAAAAGATTCCTGAAATGGCAAGTATTTTCTGTCTTCAGTGATGAAAACCAAATATGCTGTTCACATTGCAGACATGTATAACTTATTAGACTGTTTCAAGAACACAATAGGATGAAATCAGTGACTAAGAGAAAATAGAAAATAAAATCCATTCATTCATCCAGTCACAGATAGGCTGAGAAAGAGCCAGGTCATAGTGAGGAAGAGAATCTGAAGGCCAAGTCTAAAGAGAGGGGGAGAAGCAGAGATGGAAGAATGAGCGGTGATGTAAAAAGCCAGAAGGCCTGAGCCCCGCATGGAATGTGGCCCGAGGAATGGGTCAGGGCGAGAAGTTCAAAATTAAGACCCTGGACAGCGGAGGCACTAAACTCTTACAGGGTGTGGGGTTCGGAGTGGCTGTTTAGAGCATAGCAGCCAAGCATGGCATGGCGATTCAGTGGCCCCTAAATGGGAAGATTCATGAGTCACAAGAGTGACTCCTTTGCTGTAGTGATTGATGCCTTGTTTGATTCTTACAGGATCTGAAATCTCGTTGTAATAACGACTTTAGACACTTCCTGGAAGTAGAACAGCTTATCTTGAAAAATTTCAGTGAAGCCTGTGAAGCCCAAAAATTCGAGACAGGTGTCAGTTAATTTAGAAAGTTTATTTTGCCAAGGTTGAGGACATGCCCATGACACAGCCTCAGGAGGTCCTGACGACATGTGCCCAAGGTGGTTGGGGCATAGTTTAGTTTTATATATCTTAGAGAGACTTGAGACACCAATCAATATATGTAAGAAGCACTCTGATTCGGTCTGGAAAGGTGGGACAACTTGAAGCAAAGGCAGGAAGATGGGGAAGGGCTTCCAGGTAGGCGAGAGAGGAATGGTTGCATTCTTTTGAGTTTCTGATTAGCCTTTCCAAGGGAGGCCATCAGATATGCATCTATCTCAGCGAGCAGAGGGGTGACTTTGAATAGAATAGGAGGGACATTTGCCCTAAGCAGCTCCCAGCTTGACTTTTCCCTTTAGCTTAGTGATTTGGGGCCCCAAGACTTATTTTCCTTTCACAAGCCTTACAAGCTGTACCAATGATCTACTTGATAATGGCACACTTCTGTAACCATGAATCTGTCCTTCAAAAAACAGAAAATTAAAATAGTCTTTTCCACAATGCAAACTTAAACTTTAAACAATGTCATAGTGACCCAGTTAGGATGGTGCTTTTCTTATTTTCTTATTTTATAGAGGTGGAGTTTTGCTCTGTCACTCAGGGTGGAGTGCAGTGGTACCATGATAGCTCTGCAGCCTCAAATTCCTGGGCTCAAATGATCCTCCTGCCTCAGTCTTCCAAGTAGCTGGGATTACAGGCACAAACCACCATGCCCTGTGAATGGTGCTTTTTCATACAAAATGCACAATCAGTTCACAAAAACAGGATGTGAAAAATCATGATCTAGTGTGAGATTTGTTAATTTTGATGCAAAACTCAGTAGACCAGTTGGCTTGAATGTGATGGGTTTTCGTCTTTTTATTAGTCCAGCTTTGAGGAAGCTGTGCAAGGGAGAGTGAGGAAACCTCCCTAACCCCTTTAGGGCAAAAGTTCTTCATAGTAGAACCAAGTTTGGTAAGTCTCGGAGGTCTGGAGTGAAATACAATAAAATTTGCATTTATATAGCACTCCTTATGCTCTTCCTTTATATGTGCTATCCATATTAAATAAAAACACAATTAAGAGTTAGTTCTAAAATACCAGGTCAAACATATCAAACAAAATCAGGAATGGCAATTAGTGCTAGAATACCAGAACAAACAGATGGCTATTGAGTTTGGATTTAAGAAGAGAAATAGGATGTGCTTGCTGCATATCAATGGAGGAGTAATTCTGGAACTTGGGCTGACTTGGGCTGGGAGGGTGGGCTGCAGGGAGAGCCAAGTTGGGACAGTGATCAGGCCTGGGCATTGTAATGATTTGAAAGAACAAAAGCTCAGTGCAGCTGAAATTAGTGGACATGCACTATGTGCCAGGGAAATATCATCAGACTTGAATTCTGTCTTCAAGCCACTTCATTTTTTTTTTTTTTTGGAGACGGGGTCTTGCTCTGTCACCCAGGCTGTAGTGCAGTGGTGTGATCTTGGCTCACTGCAACCTCTGCCTCCTGGGTTCTACAGATTCTCCCACCTCAGCTTCTTGAGTAGCTGGGACTACAGGCGTGAGCCACCATACCCGGCTCTTTTTTTTTTTTTTTTAGTACAGATGAGGTTTTGCTATGTTGACCAGGCTGGTCTCGAACTCCTGACCTTAAGTGATCCACCCGCCTGGGCCCCCCAGAGTGCTGGGATTACAGGCGTGAGCCACCGTGCCTGACTGGCCAAGCCACTTAGAGTCCGATGGAGGACCTTCATTATTTGTTGCAGTCTAAGACCTAAAATAAACCCATGCTGCTCTACCTAAGAGCTGAAAAGAAATTCAGCTCAGGTCCCTTATCTGTTCTGATGTCTCAGAAGCTCTGATAACCCAAAAGATTTTCTTAAGGAGGAGCTGAAATTTTATAGTCTTTACCTATCCCACTTAGTATGAATATTCATATGATTCACTGCAGAAATACTAATGGGTTTGATTGCGGGGTCTTATCCCAGACTCTGCTGGGTGTGTTACATGGAATATAATAGAATATACGTATTCTATAACCTTTCTAAACCCAAAAATCATCCGAATTCTGGAATACCACAGACTCCAAAGTTATAGGGAAAGGATCCAGATCCAGACCCCAAGAGGGGGTTCTTGGATCTCACGCAACAAATAATTCAGGGCGAGTCTGTAGAGTAAAGTGAAAGCAAGTTTATTAGGAAAGTAAAGGAATAAAAGAATGGCTACTTTGTAGACAGAGCAGCCCCAGGGGCTGCTGGTTGCCCGTTTTTACGGTTATTTCTTGATGATATGTTAAACAAGGGGTGGATTATTCATGCCTCCCCTTTTTAGACCATATAGGGTAACTTCCTGTTGTTGCCATGGCATTTATTTGTAAACTGTCATGGCGCTAATGGGAATGTAGCAGTGAGGACAACCAGAGGTCACTCTTGTTGCTATTTTGGTTCTGGTGGGTTTTAGCTGGCTTCTTTACTGCAATTTTTTTTTTTTTTTTTTTTTATTTGAGACTGAGTCTTGCCCTGTCACCCAGGCTAGAGTGCAGTGGCATGATCTCTGCTCACTGCAACCTCTGCCTCCTGGGTTCAAGCTATTCTCCTGCCTCAGCCTCCCAAGTAGCTGGGCTTACAGGTGCGTGCCACCATGCCTGGCTAATTTTTAAAAATTTTTTGTATTTTCAGTAGAGAAGGGGTTTCACCATGTTGGCCAGGCTGGTCTCGAACTCTTCACCTCAGATGATCTGCCTGCCTCGGCCTCCCAAAGTGCTGGGATTACAGGCATGAGCCACTGCGCCCTGCCTATTGCAACCTTTTTTTAATCAGCAAGATCTTTTGACCTGTATCTTGTGCCGACCTCCTATCTCATCCTGTGACTTAGAATGCCTTAGCCATCTGGGAATGCAGCCCAGTAGGTCTCAGCCTCATTTAACCCAGCTCCTATTCAACATGGAGTTGCTCAGAGGTTCACACGCCTCTGACAATATGACCTGTTGTAAAATGTTCTTTCTTCAGCCTCTAGTTCCTCACTGCACAGTCCCTATTAATTCAATATATGGCTTTGTTCCTCAGGCTCCAGCTGAACTTTCTCTCATCAATGCTTCTTTTTGCTGCTTCTTCTTCTGTTTTCCCCCCCGCCTTTGGCCTTAACTTCTTGATCTGGTGGCAAAGGTATGTCTTCGTCCTTCCTGTGAGCTCTTTCCTTGGCATCATTCCCTGACGCCACGGTAGCTGTCCCTCCCTTTTGCCTCCTGACCAAACCTCGGTTTTGTTTGTTTGTACCTTTCCTTAGGTTTGTGCTCCCTATGGAGCCTCTTGCATTGTAGGTACTAATAAATATTTGTAATGAAGGAATTCCCCAAGGCCTGGATTGCTGCTCTCTACCCACCCCGCCCCCGCCCCACAGAGAGCTCATCCATTCACAGTAGTTACTGGCTGGGGAGAGGTTCCTAAATCTGCATATTCAGGTCTGACCTGTCACTGGAATTCCTCTTCCATTGTTGCAGATGTTTACTGATCTCTTTAGCTAACTGTCTTGCTAGTACCTAATTTTCAACCTCTCCCTTCAAAAGTCTCACATACACATAAATCCCACACTTGCATCTATAGGAATGGGAAGAAGTTGGTAGGCTGGAGGAATGGTTGTGGGACAGAAGGAGGGAGACTTTGAAAACAATTGTATCTTTTGTTTGTTGTGCCTTCACATGTATTACTTAAAAAGAAAGTAATTTATTTTTCAAAAGGAAAAGTTACATGACATTCTGGAAAAGGCAAAACTATGGATACAGTAAGAAGACTGTTGGTGACTAGGGGCTTGAAGGGGAGGGAGGGATGAGAAGGGGGAGGACAGAGGACTTTTAGGGCAGTGAAATTATCCTGTAGGTTCCTTTAAATGGGGGATGTGCATCATTATGCATTTTTCCAAACCCATAGAATGCACAACACAGACAGAACCCCCAGAGTAAACTATGGACTCTGGGTGATCGTGATATGTTAATGTAGGTTTATGTAGGTAACAAATGTCCCACACTGGTGTGGGATGTTAGGATGTGGATGGTGGGGAGGATGAATGTGTGTTTGGGGAGGGGCTGTGTGGGAACTCTGCACATTTTACCCCATTTCATGTCAACCTAAAATGGCTCTAAAAATGTCTATTAATTATAAAAAAAAAAAAGAAAGAAAGAAAAGGAAAGACAAGCAGCCAATAGTGGTGGTGTGTACCTGTAATCCCTGCAAGTTGGGAGGCTGAGGCAGGAGGATTACTTGAGGCCAGGAGTTTGAGACCAGCCTGGGCAATATAGCAAGATCCCTTCTCTCTAAAAACACACACACACAAAACCCCAAAACCAAAAAACAAGGGCTTGCACTGGGCCAGAATGCTTGGGATTTTGTGCTGGAGGTTCACTGTATTTCAACTAATTAGAGTCAGTGCAGAAAAACGGATTATTCATAAAAGGAGGAAGTAGTTCACTCACTCAGGCTGGATTCACTAGATCCCTGTTGACAGCTCAGGCCTCCAGGTCTGGTGAATCCCAGGCGTTCTGTCCTTCCTTTGGAAGAGCATTTGTGCTTGACCTCTGCCATGACTCTGTGGGTGGGGCCTCCTTTAGCTCATCCCTGGCATACTCTAACAGTCTTCTGAATATTTGAACATATCTGCCTATTTCTCTACCATCCTATACAATATCATCAGATTAAGATGCACTTCTTCATGTTACTTCTCACCTTAAAAAATCTACAATGCTTGGCTGGGTGAGGTGGCTCATGCCTGTAATCCCAGCACTTTGGGAAGCCAATGTGGGCAGATCACCTGAGGTCAGGAGTTTGAGACCAGCCTGGCCAACATGGTGAGACCCCGTCTCTACTAAAAATACAACAATTAGCCATGTGCGATGGTGTGTGCCTGTAATCCCACCTACTCGGGAGGCTGAGGCAGGAGCATCGCTTGAACCTGGGAGGTGGAGGTTACAGTGAGCAGTGAGCTAGGATTGCACCACTGCACTCCAGCCTGGGCAATAGGCAAAAAAAAAAAAAAAAAAAAAAAAAAGAAAGGAAAAAGAAAAATGAAAAATACCTACAATGTCCCTTACATGAAGTCTTGGCTCTTTCTTGACTCTGGGGGACCCCTGTTCACCATCCACACCTTCTAGGCCACTATCTTTTTCAGTCGCCCCAATACAACCTCCCACCTTCCTATCTGCCTTTTGTATCTCTCCGGGCTGGAATGCCTAGAATCTTTCTCCCCATTAGCTCTTTGCCCGAAAT
This sequence comes from Pongo abelii, assembly GCF_028885655.2. Lineage (NCBI taxonomy): Eukaryota > Metazoa > Chordata > Mammalia > Primates > Hominidae > Pongo > Pongo abelii. The sequence goes on along the minus strand of NC_071993.2, from coordinate 21,390,905 downwards.
CCAACTCCTATAGGGACTTAGAATTATTTTGTTCTTCTGCTGCCTAGGGCAGTGCTATAAACTCATACATTTAACAGTTTGGTGTTTTTTTTGGTTGGTTATGTATGGGAGCATGTGGGTGATCCATTTCACGTGTAGAAACGAGAATTGCACCCCTGGAATAGATAGTCGTGTGACTTCGGCCCATGTGTTCTGGACCCCACGCTGGTTCCATTTTGCTATAGGGGCATTACGGGGATTTATGCTTGGACTGGAAAGAACCCTGGAAAGACCCCAGGTGACCCTAATCTGCAAGATCCACTTGGGTTCTAGGCAGCCTCAATCAGAAGGTTATTTCAAAACTGGCTTTTTTTGGGTCTTTAGGGGACTTTTTGGCTTCTCTTGAGAGGCAGAGAAGCTTTAGAGTTTGGGCAATAAAGTATAAAATTAACCTCTGGGTTTTGGTCCATTTCTGTTTCTAAGAAGTAGATCTGATAGTTCCCTTGTCAGCTTTTATAACTCTTGCAAAGCTCAAGAGAGACAAGAATACCGATGAATCATATGAACCAGGTGGCAGCAAATGATGGCCCATGGGCCACATTTAGCCTGCTGCTTGTTTTTGTACAGCCCACAAACTAAGAATGGTTTTTACTTTTTTTTTTTTTTAATATGGTTTCTGGCTCTGTCACCCGGGCTGGAGTGCAATGATGCGGTCTTGGCTCACTGCAGCCTCTGCCTCCCAGGTTCAAGTGATTCTCATGTCTCAGCCTCCTGAGTAGCTGGGATTACAGGTGACTGCCACCATGCCCAGCTAATTTTTTGTATTTTTAGGTTTTGCCATGTTGGCCAGGCTGGTCTCGAACTCCTGACCTCCAGTGATCCGCCCTTCTTGGCCTCCCAAACTGCTGAGATTACAGGCATGAACCACTGTGCCTGGCCTATATTTTTAAAGTGTTGAAACAAAAAATAGGCCAGGCATGGTGGCCTGTAATCCCAGTGCTTTAGGAGGCTGAGGCGGGAGGATTGCTTGAGGCCAGAAGTTCGAGGTTACAGTGAGCTACTTACGCCACTGCACTCCACCCTAGGCAACAGAGGGAGCAGAGGGAGACTGTCTAAAAAAAAAAAAAAAGTTGAAAAAATAAAAAGATGGCTATTTTTGTGACATGTGAACATTATATGAAATTCAAATCTTGGTATCCATAAATAAAGTTTTATTGGAACGCAGCCAGGCTGGTTGGTTTACTTACTGCCTATAGCTACTTTTGTTCTTCTATGTCAGAGTTGAGGCTATGCAACAGAGACGGTATGATGTGTAGAGCCTAAATATTAACTATCCAGCCCACACAGAGAAATTCTGCCCGCCTCTGTAAGGCACAGTACACACATAAGACATGCTTGTTGTAGCTGTGATCTTTCTTTATGGCACTGGGGCTATGAACTATCTAATTGCTAAGATTCTGGAGGTGCAGGGCCTCAGGGAGGTGCCATGCACATACAATACAAGGGGTATAGCGCCCCCTGGAGGCAACGTTGGATTTGAAGCAGCCAGTGTGGTGGACAGGCCTTGCAGGGAGTGAGGAGGCCTGATTCTAATCTTGGCCCTTTAGATAACTCCCTGGCTATGGAACTCAGGGGCAGATCTCACCGAACTTCTCTGGGCCTCAAATCCACATCTGTAAAAGGGGGGGGGGGGGTTGTACTCTCAATGGTTCTAAAACTCCTTCTCTTCCTCTGTCCCTTCCTTTCTGCTTTCTTCTTAGCAGAATCCTTTCCTCAAATCAGTGCTCCTATAGACCCCTAATACAGTAAACAGTTGAAGGTGAAGAGTCTCTGTTGGAAGTGGGTCTTGGCCTAAACCTCCCTCATTGACCTATGATGACTGCACAGAAGAGATTTCCAAACTCCTCCCCACCCTAGAAGTTATGGGTCCAGGGCCTCATCACTGAGAACAGCCCCAGACTAGTTTACTTGTCATTTTTTAGAGTGAGGGTTTTGCTCTGTCACCTGGGCTGGAGTGCAGTGGTGCCATCATAGCTCACTGAAGCCTCGGCGTCCTGGGCTAAAGTGATCCTCCTGCCCCAGCCTCCTGAGTAGCTGGGATGATAGGTACACGCCACCACACCTAGCTCATGTTTTTATTTTTATTCTGTAGAGATGGCGTCTTGCTGTGTGGCCAGGCTGGTCTTGAACTCCTGGGCTCAAGCAATTCTTCCGCCTCGGGCTCCCGAGTAGCTGGGACTGCATGTGTGCACCACGATGCCCGGCTCAAATCAGATCTTTGCATGCATGCTTTGAGGCCACATATTCTGGTTCAGTCAACCAGAATGTTCTGTGGTGCTGGCGTTTCCCAGTCATCCCTCACATGTTGTTAGTAATAGTAGCAGCTAAAATTTACTGAGCACTTACTGCTTTCCAGATAACTAGGCGAAGCATCAAGTGGTCTTTTGTCATTGAATATAGACAACAGCTCAATGAAGTAGGTGCTATAATTACTCCCAGTTTACAAACAAGAAGAGGCAGAGGACTACTTGAGCCCAAGAGTTCGAGGCCAGCCTGCCTAACATCTGCAAGACAGCTTGTCTCTTAAAAAAAAAAAAGGAAGAAAGAAAAAAATGACTTTCATAAAACCAATGGACAAGGTGTTCAAAACAGTCCTGGAAGACTATGTTAACATGGAAAGGCCCAAAGCATTGTGTCAGAAGAATCACTACCTGGGACCGAAAAAGAATGCAAGAGGCAGAGAATGATAACTGGTCACAGTAACAGAAGATAATGATTTCTGAGCACTGGGTAGCACCAATGACTAACTATATGTTCTGTTCCATGCACCCACACACCAATATATGTTATTGATCCTATCACTATTTCCATTTGACCAGTGAGGAAACTGAAGTGTAGAAAGATTAAGTTTTGGGCCAGCCACAGTGGCTCAGGCCTGTAATCCCAGCACTCTGAGAGGCAAAAGTGGGCGGATCACTTGAGGTCAGGAGTTCGAGACCAGCCTGGCCAACATGGGGAAACACTGTTTCTAACAAAAATACAAAAATTAGCCAGGAGTGGTGGCGGGCACTCATAATCCCAGCTACTTGGAAAGCTGAGGCAGGAGAATCGCTTGAACCTGGGAGGTGGAGTTTGCAGTGAGCTGAGATTGCACCACTGCACTCCAGCCTGGGCAACAGAGCAAGACTCCGTCTCAAAAAAAAAAAAAAAAAAAAAAAAAGAAATATTAGGTGCATTGGCTCCAGGCTGTATACCTGCAGGCATGGGCAATCAATTGTTTTTTTTGTTTGTTTGTTTGTTTGTTTTGTTTTTTTTTGAGACAGGGTCTTTTTCTGTCACTCAGGCTGGAGTGCAGTAGGTCATCATGGCTCACTGCAGCCTTGACCTCCTGGGCTCAAGTGAACCTTCTACCTCAGCCTCCCAAGTAGCTGGAACTACAGGTGTGCACCACTACACCTGGCTAATTTTTTTTTTTTTTTTTTTTTTTTTTTGAGACAGTCTCGCTCTATCACCCAGGCTGGAGTGCACTGGCATGATCTTGGCTCACTGCAATCTCCACCTCTCAGGTTCACGTGATTCTCATGCCTCAGCTTCACAAGTAGCTGGGATTACCAGTGCCTGCCATCACTCTTGGCTAATTTTTGTATTTTTAGTAGAGATGGGGTTTCCCCATGTTGGCCAGGCTGGTCTCGAACTCTTGGCCTCAAGTGATCTGCCTGTTTTGGCCTCCCAAAGCTCTGGGATTACAGATGTGAGCCATCACTCCTGGCCTCTGGCTAATTTTTGTGTATTTTTGTAGAGATGGGGTTTTGACATATTGCTCAGGCTGGTTTCAAACTCCTGAACTCAAGAGATCCATCCGCCTTGGTCTCCCAAAGGCTGGGATTATAGGCATGAGCCATCGTACTCGGGTGGCAATCAGTTTTGACCAACAAACTACCATATTCTACTTGTGGCTCAGTTTTGGTGAGAAAAGGCTTCTGTGAGGAAGCGGCAGAAGATTATAGGAAGTGTGGGTCTCGTGGCAAGGAACTTGAAAAGCCACACCAGGGCCACACTGGGGGTAGGTGGGTGGAGGGTTGTGGTAGGATGAAGCCAAAGGTGTGGGTTAACCTCACAATAGCAGAGCCAGGACATGTAGAAAAAATATTCTAGGTTTTTATAAGCACAGAAAGGTGGCAAAGTGGACTGGGCGTGGTGGCTCAAGCCTATAATCCCAGCACTTTGGGAGGCTCTGGTGGGCAGATCACTTGAGGTCAGGAGTTTGAGACCAACCTGCCCAACATGGTGAAACCCTGTCTGTACTCAAAATACAAAAAATTAGCCAGGCATGATTGTGCGTACCTGTATTCTCAGCTACTCAGGAGGCTGAGGCACGACAATTGCTTGAACCTGGGAGGCGGAGGTCAGAGTGAGTCAAGATCACATGGCTGCGCTCCAGCGAGGGCAACAGAGTGAGGCTGTGTCTTAAAAAAAAAAAAAAAGAAGGGTCTGGCCGTGGTGGCTGACGCCTGTAATCCCAGCACTTTGGGAGGCTGAGGCGGGCAGATCACCTGAGGTCTGGAATTCAAGACCAGCTTGACCAACATAGAGAAACCCCGTCTCTACTAAAAATACAAAAAAAAAAAAAAACAGGAAAAAAACTTAGCCGGGTGTGGTGGCGCATGCCTGTAATCCTAGCTACTCAGGAGGCTGAGGCAAGAGAATTGCTTGAACCTAGGAAGTAGAGGTTGCGGTGAGCCAAGATTGCGCCATTGCACTCCAGCCTGGGCAACAAGAGCAAAACTCCAACACACAAAAAAAGAAAAAGTGGCTGGTAAGGTGATGAGTCTGTGTTAGTTCAGGTTCTCCAAAAGCAAACAAGACATACAGGTGCAAGTAGGTTTCACAGAGGTGATCTCAGGAAATACTAGGAGGAGTGGGGACGTGAAAAAGAGAGAGGAGGAAAATCTGCAAAGTGGGTTTCGTGAGTGGGCACTCTGCACCACTTGGGCTCAGTGAGAGGAACTCTCGGAGAGCCCTATTTTGGAATCATCCCACTTAAGGTCTGGAAGCTGGGGAAATTTATCCAAATTTAGTGGTTGAAGTTTACTCTGGTAATGTTATCTGCTGGGGTCAAGCCTGAGACAGAAAACGCCCACAGGAAGCGAGATGCAGAAAGCCAGTGTATTTATTAAAAGCTTAAAATGACTTAAAACAGCACACATTCATTAGCTTATAGTTTCTGGGAGTCAGGACCTGGGCATGATTTAGTTGAGAGATGCTCTGCTCCAGGGTCGCTCATGAGGCCGCGATAAAGCTGTTGAGCAGGGTGGGGTGGGCATCTCATCTGAAGGCTCAGCTGGGGAAGAATCCACCTCTAAATTCACTTGCATGGTGGTGGGCAGAATTTACAGTTGGCCCTTGAACAACACAGGCTTGAACTTCATGGGTCCACTTACACATGGACTTTCCTCCTCCTCTGCCTTCCCTGAGACAGCAAGACCAACCCCTCCTCCTCTTCCTTCTCCTCAGCCTACTCAATGTGGAGATGATGAGGATGAAGACCTTTATGATGATCCACTTCCACTCAATGAATAGTCAATATATTTTGTTTTTAAATTTTATTTTAAAATAATTAATATTAATAATTTAAATTAAAAAAATAAAAAAGCAAATATATTTTCCTTATGATTTTTAAATAACATTTTTCTTTTCTCTAGCATACTGTAAGAATACAGTGTATAGGCTGGGTGTGGTGGCTCACACTTGTAATCCCAGCACTTTGGGAGGCCAAGTCAGGTGGAACACTTGAGGCCAGGGGTTCGAGACCAGGCTGGCCAACATGGTGAAACCCTGTCTCTACTAAAAATGCAAAAATTAGCCAGGCATGGAAGTGCAGTCCTATAATCCCAGCTACTCGGGAGGCTGAGGCACGAGAATTGTTTGAGTCTGGGAGGTGGAGGTTGCAGTGAGCTGAGATCATGCCATTGCACTCCAGCCTGGGCGACAGAGGGAAATTCTGTCTCAAAAATAAATAAATAAATAATACTAACTAACTAAATAAAACACAGTGTATAATGCATAGAACATAGGAAATATGTGTTAATTGACTATGTGATTGGTAAGGCTTCTTGTCAACAGCAGGACATTAGTAGTTAAGCTTTTGGGAAGTCAAAAGTTATACATGGATTTTTCTGACTGTGTCTGGGGCCATCACCCATAACTCCTGCATTGTTTAAGGGTCTACTGTATTTCCTCCAAGGATGGTGGACTGAGAACCTGGGCTCCTTCCTTGCTGTTGGCTGGATTTTGCCCTCACTTTCTTGTCACTGGGCCTCTCTAAACCAGCAGCTTGCTTTCAAAGCAAGAAAGAGAGTCTTCTCACAAAATGGTAGTTAGAATGTTTTATAACCTACTCACAGAAGTAACATCCCCTCAACGTTGCCATATTCTATTGGTCAGACGCAAGTTACTCAAGGAGATCACAAGGGCCATGAACAAAGATGGGTCTCCTTGAAGCCATCTTAGAGGCTGCCTGGCAGAGCTAGTGTGGGCAGAGGGAATGTGAGCAGGACTTACAGCATCTGCTGCAGGGTTAAGCAAATTCTGGTGAAGGAGAAGGGGTGTTGGTAAGGAAAGGTCAAAGGTAAATCATCTGTGTATAGAGATAAGCTGAGAACACTGGGAGCCTTTGGTCCCAGACAGTGAGATCCACACCTCAGCTGGGCAGAGCACTCAGCAACTCCCTGGTTCCTGGGTCTGAGTCCCTGAGGGCAGGACTAGAAGCTGCGTCTTAAGGTATGTGCTGCTCTCTGCCAGGTGGTCTTTCTTGTGTTTCCCTGGAGAATCCTCATGGCTGGTCCACAGAGCAACACTTGGCAGAGGCTGTAGGGTGTAGATAGGGAGGGACTGTCCACTTCCTCAGTGTCAACTGAACTGGAAACCCCAGCCTCACAAATTGGATCTCAGCCCAAAGGCTGGTCAGTTCTACCAGCCCTGTGATGCTTAGCCCCTCTGTCTAGCTTCAGTGGGAGGAAGTCCCCTAGACTTGGAATACCCTCTGTCCCACTCCCTCCAGGACTATTAGGAAATTTATTCTTATACAGAAATGAAATCTATTTCCCTGAAGCTCATTTCCCTTTTTCTCTTGGAGACCAGCTCTCCAAGGGAGAAATCTGCTGTTTGGGATCCTTCCTCCTGTTGAAATTTTACGGGTTGGTGCTCAAAGGTATAAATAGTGTCTTAGATGTGGTTGGTTTAGAGCAGATATGAGAAGGGTGAGAGGGAACTCTCACCTCCCCACAAACTGCCCTTCTATTAACCTCCTCCGAGGGCCCACAAGCTCCCAACCCTGTGGCTGTCCAGTTTCATCATGTGGAACCTCCAATCAAGTAGATGACTCCAGTTGTCTTTGGTGAGCAGCTGCCAAGTCAAATTTCCTCTTTCCTGTACCTAGATTTTTGTTTGTTTGTTTTGGTTGGGGCAGGGTGGCAGAGTAAGAAGGAGCCTTGTCTATTCTGTACATCCAAGAAGAGAGATGGCCAGCATGATCCTGGCTTCAAAGGACAATTTATCTTGCCATTTTATGGCACAATAACTATAATGGACATAATATCAATAAAGCAAAAAAAGGCACACGGAACTGTCCAGGGAGGAGGAAGATAAAGGACAGTAAGAGCAACTAATAATGATTCACAGTTGACACTCCTCTTTCACTCCAATGATCTCATTGATTTTTTTAAGATAATGCTGCAAGAGAGCTATTAATATACCCAATTTACAGATGCAGAAAGCAACTTGTAGATATTGCTCATATGCCACACAGCTATCAAATGGAGGATCTGGTGTTTTGTTATTTATTTATTTATTTGACGTGGTCTTGCTCTGCTGCCCAGGCTGGAGTGCAGTGGTGTGATCATAGCTCACTGTAACCTCAAACTCCTGGCCTCAAGTGATCCTCTCACCTCAGTCTCCTGAGTAGCTGAGACTACAGATGTGCACCATCATGCCTGGCTAATTAAAAAATTTTTTGTTTTGTATAGACAGGATCTTGCTATTTTGCCCTGGCTGGTATTAAACTTCTGGCCTCAAGCAATCCTCCCATCTTGGTCTCCCAAAGCACTGGGATTATGGGTGTGAGCCACTACACCAGGTGTATTTGTTTATTTTTGACACGTAAAAATTGTTTATATTTCCCAGGCGCAGTGGCTCACGCCTGTAATCCCAGCACTTTGGGAGGCCAAGGCAGGTGGATCACGAGGTCAGGAGATCGAGACCATCCTGGCTAACATGGTGAAACCCCGTCTCTACTAAAAATACAAAAAAAAATTAGCCAGGTGTGGTGGTGGGCGCCTGTAGCCTCAGCTACTCAAGAGGCTGAGGCAGGAGAATGGCGTGAACCTGGGAGGCAGAGCTTGCAGTGAGCCGAGATCACACCACTACACTCCAGCCTGGGTGACAGAGCGAGACTCCGTCTCAGAAAAAAAAAAAAAAATTGTTTATATTTAAGATGTACAATGTGATGTTTTGATATATGTATACGCACTATGAAGTGATTACCACAATTAACATATCCATCACCTCATATAGTTACTATTTTTTGTGTGTGGTGAGAACATTTAAGATCTATTCTCGGCCAGGCGCAGTGGCTCACGCCTGTAATCCTAGCAGTTTCGGAGGCTGAGGCGGGTGGATCACTTGAGGTCAGGAGTTCAAGACCAGCCTGGCTATCATGGTGACACCCCATCTCTGCTAAAAATACAAAAATCAGCCAGGCATGGTGGCGGGTGCCCATTGTCCCAGCTACTCAGGAGGCTGAGGCAGGAGAATCGCTTGAACTTGGGAGGTGGAGGCTGCAGTGAGCCGAGATTGAGGTACTGCATTCCAGCCTGGACGACAAAGTGAAACTCCATCTAGAAAAAAAAAAAATCTATTCACTATTCTCTTAGTAGTTTCAAGTATATAAACATTATTATCAACTATAGCTACCATGTTGTACATGAAATCCAGAATATGTTAATCTTGTAACTATAATTTTGTAATCTTTCACCAATATCTTTATTTCCTCTACCCTCCAGCCCCTGGCAACCACCTGTCTACTCTCTACTTCCATGAGTTCAACTTCTTGAGAAGCTATTTAGGAGTCGAAGTTTTAGAGTTTGTTTAGAAGTTTACGTGAGATCATGCAGTATTTGTCTTTCTGTGTCTAGCTTATTTCACTTAGCATAACATCCTCTAGGTTCATTCATGTTGTTGCAAATGGCAGGATCTCCTTATTTTTTAAGGCTGTGTAATATTCCATTGTATATATGCCACATTTTCTTGATCTAGTCATTGGTCTATGGACTTTTATGTTGTTTCCATATCTTGGTTATTGTGAATAATGCTGCAATGAACACGAGAGTGGAGATACAAATTCCTTTGGATGTATACCTACAAGGGAGATTGCTGGATGATATGGTAATTCTATTTTCAGTCTTTTGAGGAAGTGACATACTGTTTTCCATAATGACTGTACCAATTTACAATCTCACCAGCAGAGACAAGGAGATCCCTGGGATTTTGTCCCCAAATTCTGTACACTTTCAGTTGCACATTCTGTTCTCTTTAATGTACATATCCAAATGTTGTGTGAATTATTCGGTCCTGGACAAGTCCTTATTGAGAACCCACTAAGACAGTAGGAAGTACAAGGTGTAAAAAAGAATTGAACGACTTGTCCTCAAGGAGTTCATGACCTGTTGGGGTGAGATAAGATCTATATACCAAACAATTTAAAAGTTATGGGCCCGGCACGGTGGCTCACGCCTGTAATCCCAACACTTCGGGAGGCCAAGATGGGCAGATCATTTGAGGTCAGGATTTCGAGACCAGCCTGGCCAACATGGTGAAACCCCATCTCTACTAAAAATGCAAAAAATTAGCTGAGTGTGGTGGCGCACACCTGTAATCCCAGCTACATGGGAGGCTGAGGCAGGAGAATCACTTGAACCCAGGAGGTGGAAGTTGCAGTGAGCCAAGATCACGTCATTGCACTGCAGCCTGGGTGACAGAGTGAGACTCTGTCTTAAAAAAATATATATGTATGGAAAATAGTCTCAGGCTCTATCAGATTATAAGAGTTTTATAACAGTCTAGGAGGGCTATACCAATTTGGAGATGTGCAGCTTAATTGAAGATGCTTAATAGAGGAAACTTCTGTGGCTTACGACAATTTCTGAGTAATTTAGCACAATTAAGAAATTAATATTTCTCACAGAGGGATGACAAAAACTGTAGGGGAGTTGCAGTATCATTTATGTCCACCAGATGATGCCACCATTCAGTGGAATTCCAGAGTTTCGCTTTGGGGATACAAGTACAGTTGTGGTTAAATTCAAGATGATGTCTAGAAAGATATTTTAACCTGTTTCAGACATAAATAATTTTCTTACTGCAATTTTACATGGAGTTCATGCACACAAGCAATAGAGAATTCAAAAACAAAGAACTACTCAAATTTCTTTCAGGTAAATTCCGTACATTGACCCATTTTCCTAGCTGGGTCTTCACCACTTTTTTGTATTTGCTCTAAGTCAAGTGACAATGAGATTAATAGAAGGTGGCAGAGAGCTGTGCCTGGAGACCCAGTCTGGTAGGGAAGACCACCACCTTGGAGGTAAACTTGTTCCTCTATTAGGCATTTACTCTCACTATATATGCAAATATATTCCCTACAGCAAATCTCGATAAACAACAGATTCAGCCCCGTGGAAAAGCCAGTATGGACAGCCTGATGCAATTATATTCAGCATTAATGAGCTGTGGGCTTCATCCTAATGTGTTGATATTTAGTAATCTTTGATAATGAAAGAGGGTGTAGCCTTTGAAGTCAAAGTGTTCTGATGCTGCTGCATAGTTCTAACCACGAATGTTCATTATTTTGTTTGACAAATTGGCCTGCTTTGGAATATTAAACACTCAGTCTTTAGAGTGTGAAGAAGATAAAAGCAATCCTGTTTGTTGTGCTCATCGAGACAATTTCCCAAGAAGCCCAAAGCTCTTATTAGGTTTTATCTGGGAGATCCCATCTCTACGAACCTGCCTTCATCTCTCTGGAGGTGGCTGTGACAGGCATGTTCATTTGTGCTCTCATTTAGGGGGAGGAGGGCCCAATTGCTTTGGCCCAGGCTGCCTCGGCCAGCCCTTGGAGTTCAGCATCTGCTGTTGTTGTACACAACCAACCCCACTTAGAGGACTCAGAAGGCCCCTGAGTACCAGAGGGCCAAGACACTTAGGAATGCCCTCATGGAAAGCCACAATGGGAGAAGATGGGACAAGTGTCTTCCATTGCTCTGTTGTGCCCAGCAGGAAATGGGGATCCCCACGGTGCTTCTTTGGCATTCTTGTGAGACACTCTTCTCTGGCGGTGGTTAAAACACAATGGAGATGCAATGATCAGTCAATAATGATTATGATTAAAGTACCTAAGTTAAGATCCCTTAGGTACTTATGCTCTAGGGATTATACACACTGCTCTGGATGTTTTATTTTAACTCATACAATCACCTTATGAGTTGTGTGCCAATCGTAATCCACCCCATCTGCTTGTTGCCAAAGTCTCTTACATTTTTTTTTAATTTTTTTTGGCCAGGTGTGGTGGCTCATGCCTGTAATCCCAGCACTTTGGGAGGCCGAGGTGGGTGGATCACTTGAGGTCAGAAGTCCGAGACCAGCCTGGCCAACATGGTGAAACTCTGTCTCTGCTGAAAAATACAGAATTTAACCAGACATGGTGGCACGTGTCTGTAATCTCAGCTACTTGGGAGGCTGAGGCAGGAGAATTGCATGAACCTGGGAGGCAGAGGTTGCAGTGAGCCAAGATCACGCCCCTGCACTCCAGCCTGGGCAACAGAGCAAGACTCCATCTCAAAAAAAAAAAAAATAAATAAATAAAATTTTTATTTTTAATGTATTTTTTACTCTTTAGAGATAGAGTCTTGCTCTGTTGCCCAGGCTGGAGCACAGTGGCATGATCATAGCTCTCTGCAGCCTCAAACTCATGGGCTCAGGCGATCCTCCTGCCTTAGCCTCCCAAGTAGCTGGGACTACAGGTGCCTACCACCATGCCACTATGCCAGGCTGACTTTTTAAAATTATTTTTTGAAGAGACAGGGGTCTTGCTTTATTGTGCAGGCTGGTCTTGAACTCCTGGCCTCAACTGATCCTCCTGCCTCAGCCTCCCAAAGTGCTGGGATTACAGGCATAACCCCACATCCAACTTCAGTTGCCACAGTCTTGATTTTGTAGTTTCCACTCTCTTTTGAGGGGTCACATGCAGTGGGAGGGAGGTATTTCAAACACCAGGACTGACTCCTGGTTGGTCTAAGACCAAGGCAGTCCTAGGAGTCTTGGTTTATAAATGAGCATGTAGTCGGGGCGCCACACATCAGTGTTCATGTTGCACACAGTCCGAAGGTACCACACCTAAGAGGGCATCATTCACAACATACACATACATTAACTGATGAGAGTGCTCAGGCATGAAGCTTCTGACCTTCTGGCTGAGTTATAGAGCAGCTCTGTCCCATAGATCTTTCTGTGTTGATGAAAATGCTCTTTTGAATACAACAGACACTAGCCACATGTAGCTACTGAGCACTTGAAATGTGGCCAGTACAACTGACGGAAAAACTGAATTTTTGATTTTATTTAATTTTAACTAATTTAATATTAAATTGAAATAGCATTATGTGGCTGATGGTTGCCATATTGGACCATGCAGTTTTAGATCATAAATCCATCCCTCTCAGCATCTTCCACTGAGACCACACTGTCGGGATCACGTACACACACAATCACTCCCAAATTCAACCAGAGGAGTGTCTCCAAGGAGCAGACTTGCTTGAGGAAGAGGATCCCATCTCCAGTTTGCATAAAGGCAAAGTGTAGGCCCACAGCAGCCCTGACTGTGATCCATGTCTGTACAACGAGGGTGGGAGGAAAGTGCTTCTGGGAAAAGTTTTTTTCCCAACAATTCAAATAAGACACATCAGAACAGCAGCCTGGGTGTGGTGGCTCATGCCTGTAATCCCAGCACTTTGGGAGGCCGAGGCGGGCAGATCACTTGAGGTCAGGAGTTTGAGACCAGCCTGGCCAATATGGCAAAACCCCGTCTTTACCAGAAAAACAAAAATTAGAGGCCAGGTGCGGTGGCTCATTCCTGTAATCCCAGCACTTTGGGAGGCCAAGGCAGGCGGATCACCTGAGGTCAGGAGTTTGAGACCAGCCTGGCCAATGTAGTGAAACCCCATCTTTATTAAAAATACAAAAAATTACCTGGGCATGGTGGCGAGTGCCTGTAATCCCAGCTACTCGGGAGGCTGAGGCAGGAGAATTGCTGGAACCTGGCAAGTGGAGGTTGCAGTGAGCTGAGATCGTGCCATTGCACTCCAGCCTGAGCGACAGTGAGACTCCGTCTGAAAAAAAAAAAACAACAAAAAAACCCCAAATAAACAAAAAACAAAAATTATCCAGGCATTGTGGTGCACACCTGTAATCCCAGCTACTCTGGAGGCTGAGGCAGCAAATTGCTTGAACCCGGGAGGCAGAAGTTGCAGTGAGCTTAGATCGTGCCACTGCACTCCAGCCTGGGTGACACAGTGAGACTCTGTCTCCAAAACAAGCCCCTCAAACTCTGCCAATTGAAAACCAAGCCTGGGATTTTCTCCCTTGCTGACATTGAGAGACGCTTACCTTAGTGCTTCCCCTGAGGATTCTGGGCTGTTTGACAAGAGACACAGGCATCTGAAAAGAGTCCCCCCAGGGAGCACCGTGTGGATCCATGGGCAAACCAAGGCTTCTCAGGACATCCTCCTAAGATTCGACCCTGGGACTCAGGTGAGGGAAGAGCCTCATGCAGTGTGGCTGTGGGGAATTGGGGCCTGCCTTGAGCAGTATCTTCCATTGAGTATTCGCTAAGTCAGTGCTTGCAGCAATGTTCTAGAACGTTAACTACCGTGAGTAACGAGCTGTATGAGTGGTGGCTCATGCCTGTAATCCTAACACTTTGGGAGGCCAAGTTGGGTGGACTGCTTGAGCTCAGGAGTTTGAGACCAGCCTGGGCAACATGGTGAAACTCTGTCTCTACCAAAAATACAGAAATTAGCTGGGCATGGTGGTGCGCACCTGGGGTCCCAGCTACTCGGGAGGCTAAGGTGGGAGAATCACCTGAGCCCGGGAGGCAGAGGTTGCAGTGAGCCTGAGATCACATCACTGCAGTCCAGCCTGGATGACAGAGTGAGACCCCATCTCAACAAAACAAAAACAAAAAGAAACTAGCAAAAAAAAAAAAAAAAAAAAATCAGCATACCTGGTGATAGATCAGATATGGGGGGCAGCAGGATTGAGGGGCTTTTCCACTGGTCTGCAGGGGCAGCCAGAGGTGCTAAAGAATTAATGCTCCCAGAAGCAATTCTTAACCAATGACGGATTAGAGTCTGTTGATATATACTCCAACTTCTTCACCCTTGGTTGGGATAATGCCAAGTTGTGATCTACACAAGGGCTCAGCAAACTAAATCCCAAGGACCAAATCCAGCCACCACCCATTTTGTAAAAAAGTGTTATTGGAACACAGCCATGATCATTTGTTTGCATATGGTCTATGACTGTCTTCACATTCCAATGGTGGAGTTGAGTAGTTGTGACAGAGACTGCGTCGCTTGGAAAGCCAAAAATATTTACTGTCTGGGCTTTTCAGAAAAGCGTACTGTTCCGTGTTTTATACGGTTTCCCAGGTTCCAGGTGGGACTGAGCTTCAGGTGCCCACAGTGGCCACTTTGATAACGCACTATTGGCTTTCTTCCCTTTCCTGTTTCACGTCTCCCCTCTTCTATTAATGTTTTACTTCTTAAATAAACTATGTGCACTTGAATTATTGCATCAAAACCTGCTTCTGAGGGAATTCAACCAATACAGTCACACAGCAATCAGAAATGCTTACAGCTTCTTAAATTCAAAGACTATTTTTTGGGGTATGATGGTGCTCACCATACACAGTGAGATTAGTAGTTATAACACCTGTGACGGGGTTTTGCAGCGTGAGAGTAAGAGACTGCTGTGGTTTGAATGTTGGTGTCCCCCTCCCACTGCCCCAGCACTCCTGTGTTAGAACCTAATAACTGATGTGATAGTTTAAGAGGTGGGGCCTTTGGGAAGTGATTAGATCATGAGGGCTCCATCCTTATAAATGGGATTAGTGTTCTTATAAAAGAGGTTCGGTGGCTCACACCTGTAATCCCAGCACTTTTGGAGGCCCAGGTGGGTGGATCATCTGAGGTCAGGAGTTCAAGACCAGCCTGGCCAACATGGTGAAACCCTGTCTCTACTAAAAATACAAAAATTAGGCAGGCATGGTGGCGCACACCTGTAATCCCAGCTACTTGGGAGGCTGAGGCAGAAGAATCATTTGAACCCAGGAGGTGGAGGTTGCAGTGAGCTAACATTGCACCACTGCACTCTAGACTCTGTCTCAAAAATAAAAATAAAAATAAAAATAAATAAAATAAAAGAGGCTCAGCAAGCTCTCTTGCCCCTATTGTCACATGAGGATGCAGCAAGAAGGTGCCATATTTGAAAAAGAACAAGCCCTCTCCAGACACTGAATCTGCTAGCACCTTGGTCTTGGATTTCCCAGCCTCCGGAACTGTGAGCAATACATTTCTGTTGTCATGTTAACAAACTACCCAGTGTAAGGCTTTTTTTTTTTTTTTTTTAATAGCAACTGGAACAAATTAAGGGACCAATGCTTTCCAGAGCAACAGAAAGTATACTCTGGTCTATGAGCTTAACAACGTGCCTGGACACCTCTGCATTAATCATCACTCTTTTTTTCCCCCACCTGTAAACTTACATTGTTTTTCCACAACTTTCCCTCATATCTTGTAAGAACTCACTGTAATACTTTGAGTGAGTCAGAAGGAGAGTTGAGGACAACACCTGCAGAAGGGTGGCAACTTGCTCTGTCAGCCCTTTGCTCTTGTGGGGATGGGATGGCCCACCCAGTTCATTCCTGAGGCAAAGGCCCAGCAAATGTCTCTTCTCTAGCCCCTTGCAGAGGGCCATGTGCTGCCTGGAAGGCCATGGAGAATGGTCCTGCACTGTCCCAGTACCATGGTGGGGGCAGATGAGAGATGCTCTTTGTATATCAGTGCTGTACCTTTCCAGCTCCCCACACTTCTGCTTCAGGCTATCTCCCTACAGGATCATCCCAGCTGGGGACACAGCATGAAGTGGATATGCCTCAAATCCAACCACAATATAAACTTCTTATGGCACCACTGGGCCAGTTTCTTCAACTGTTAGATCTGGAAAAGAGGAATACTGTAGCAGAGAAAAGGAGGCCTAGTATGACTAGCTCCATTTTGCCCCTAACTGCACCACCCTCCCTCCTACTCCTGCCATGGTGATATCTTTTAGTTTAACTGCTTTTTGTTTGTTTGAGACGGAGTTTCACTCTTATTGCCCAGGCTGGGGTGCAATGGTGCGATCTTGGCTCACTGCAACCTCTGCCTTCCAGGTTCAAGTGATTCTCCTGCCTCAACCTCCCGAGTAGCTGGGATTATAGGCACCCACCACCATGCCCGGCTAATTTTTGTGTTTTTAGTAGAGACGGGGTTTCGCCATGTTGCCCACGCTGGTCTTGGACTCCTGACCTCAGGTGATCCGCCTGCCTTGGCCTCTCAAAGTACCGGGATTACAGGCATGAGCCACTGCGCCTGGCCAGTTTAACTGCTTTTGCTTATCTCTGCACATAGGCCAAGCTAACTATGAGAAGAATTTAGCTTAGAGTTTAATTTTAAAGCAAGGATAATCATAGTCCCTTCCCAAAAGTAACCCCCAGGGAGATAGGAGAGCACACACAAGTAACCATGCTATGCTAAAATTTATAGAAGCACTGTGACCTGGTCAAGGACAAAGAAGTTTCACAACCTCCCCAGCTTGGACTCTTACTGCCACCCAGATGTCTGTGATCATCAGTCACCTCTTGGTCTCAACCCCCCGCCCCCTTTCCCTTTCCCCTAACATAACAGGAGCCTAGAATTCTATTAGCTTAAGGTGGTTCTTTAGGACACTAGTCCGCCATCTTCTCAATTTGCTGGATCTCCTTAATAAAAGTTGTTTTCCTTGTCCCAACTCCTTGTCTCTTGACTTGTTGGCTGTGATGCAGTGAGCAGTACAAGCTTTGGACTTGGTTACAATAACTCAAGCAGTATGAGGATTAAATGGGCAAATACCTACACGTAAGAGTACTTAGAACAATGCCCAGAACATATGTGTTCAATCGCTGTTGCCATTGTGATTATTTCTCTTATTATTATTACTGTTACTATAACAGCACCTTGTGCATCCACAAAAGGCCCAAAGTAGATAATACATCTGTATCTTCTTGAAAAGCCCACCAAAAAGGGGCTGTGGGTACTGTTTTTAGATGGCCTTTTCTGTCCCCTGATGCTGAAAGAGAATCCTGCTCTGATGTTAGTTATTGTGTTTGTATAATCTCCTGACTGGGTAATTGTCTACAAACGTGCTATTTAGAATGTCTACACTGTGAATTTAAAAAGAGGTTTGTAATCATGGGCACACTGGAAAACCACTACACCCACCAGCCAATTATCATGGAGTCACAGACCAGGGAGGGATGGCAGATGCTAAGTCCAGCCTTCCATCCCCAGCCCCAGCCTTGGGGCCGGACCCTAGGCTCAACCAATATGCTCAGACACAAGCCTGGCCTTCTCTTGGAAATGAGGCTTTTCTGGGGAAATTTCTTTTAAAAAATGTGACCTTGATTTTGATCACTTCCTGAGAGAAAATTCAGCCCTATATTTAACTGCCCACAGCTTTGAATTCATCAAAGCCCTAGTTTAATTTCCAATCCCAGATACATTTTGCTTTCCTTCGTTTCTCCCTGGGTTTCCAGCTCTGGCATTGGGAGCTTTGCAAGACTGACACTCTTCAGAGACCCCCACAGGGAACAGGCGTGGGGCCAGATTCACGCAGCTTGGGTCCCCCTAGCCGAGTGGGCCGGAGAGCACCTTCCCTTCTAAATCCTGTGACCTGGGGCAAACTTCTTGTGTCGAAGTTTGTGCAGAGGCACTTGTTCAATCAGTTTAACCTCTTCCCCAGCAAAGCATTTCGTGATGGCATATTCAGAGACACAGCGATCCTCCTCCGACATTTTCCCCAGGCCAGCGTCCTTCATTCTTGGGGTTCATTGGAGCCGTTTCCGTAGTGACAGCCACTTGTTGAGTTTTGAATCTCCTATCGAGGCCTTCGCAATTTGCCAGCTAAGCCAGGGATCACCAGGCGTGTGTGCCAGGATAATAAGACAAAGTCTGTTTTATTTTACCCTTCTCTTTTTTGTCGGCTTTCGGTTGGGGGCAGCCTTACAAAAGAGAGGGGCCTTTTGGCTTTCAAAATCCTTAGGCCTCTGCTCATTATCCCGGCGATATCTTGGACTAAACAGTGTGGCCTCCGTTCCTGCGCGGTCTCCAGGCGGCTGCTGGTCTGAGTGAACCATGGCAACAGCTGGGAGTTAGCATGTCTAAGCAGGACACGCAGGGCTGTTTTTGTGCATGTGAGTGTGTGTTGCAGCTGACACTCCTCTTTATTTTAAAGGTAGGGTGATTAGGATGAAAACAAGTCTACCACGAGGCTCAGTATCCTTTATTGAAGGTTGGAATCAAGATCATTTTGCTTTTGCTTTCTTTTTAGAGCGTCTCCTGGGACACTTTTTTCTTTTCTTTCTTTCTTTTTTTTTTTTTTTTTTGTGACAGGGTCTCACTCTGTTACCTGGGATGGTGTGCAATGGTGTGGTCATGACTTACGGCAGCTTCCCTCTCACTGGCCTAAGCAATCCTTCTGCCCCAGCCTCCTGTGTAGCTGGGACCACTACGCCTGGCTAATTTTTATGTTGTTTGTAGGGATAGTGCCTCACTTTGTTGCCCAGGCTGGTCTCGAACTCCTGGGCTCAAGCAATCCTCCTGCCTCAGCCTCCAAAAGTGCTAGGATTACAGTGTGAGCCGCTGCACCCAGCCTATCTCTTTATTTTGAAGGTACTGATGATTAGGATGAAAAAATTCCACATGAGGCTCAGTGTCCATTATTGAAGGTTGGAATCAAGATAATTTTGCTTTCTTTTTAGAGACTCTTCTGGGACACTTAATGTCAGTGACATTTAGCAGAGCAGCCTGGAGCCTTGTGGCTCCCACTGCCTTGATGTTTCATGTGTATTCAGACAGGGGTTACCCGCCATTTCCATGGGGTGTGTTTAGTCTAATAGGTGTAATCCAAGACCTGCAAGAAGCATTAGTGATTCAAGCAGACAACTATCCTCACAAGTAGAACAACTAGAGAAAGAAATTCAATAAGAGGATCAACACATCAAAGCATGCCATCCACGATCCCTTCTTACTGACTGAAATGGAAATGCTTCCTACTTGCGAGTCTACACCAGTGCTCCTGTGCACCACCATGAGGTTTAAGTATCGAGAGCGCCTGTGACTCCCTAATGTTTTTAACTTTCACTGCAAGATTTTGTTGTTCATTGCTGTTGAGATTTTGGAAGAATCTCTAAAGAAAATTCCTCTGCTCTGAAGGGATTTGCTGTTTTGTGTGTGGCTAGAGCTTCAGCAAGGGCACAATGAGGGGCAACATTTTTTCTCTTTTAGGAGATGCCAGGTCCGGAGTAGGAGCTGACCAGGGTGCAGAAGAGAAGGGCTCGACCTTCAGAAGAATGCCTAAAAGCTCTGCCTGTCTGGTTTCATCATGGATTTTAACGGAATACTTGGAAAGGGAAAACAGGGGAACATAGTGATTCAGAGCCTGGGGCTTCTTGGCTGCCAATATACCAAATACTTGAACAAATGAACACACAATCAAGGGCAGTTTATAACGCAGCATCCTAGAGCAGATCTATTTTAAAGGCAAGGCAAAAAGAAAAAGACGAAATTATCTAAATTAAAAGTCAATGTTTCTAATTGCAAATAAGAAAATGATGAACATAATGATAGAATAAAGAAGCCCATCAGACTGCGTCTGGAATCTGCAGGCCCTGTTAGCAAATTTGGCACACCACAGGCTCTGGGCTCTCTCCAGAGCCTTCTGGCCTTTGGAAAAGTGGCTCTTCAGCAGATAGGGTTGGATGACCTGCTCCTGTCTGGAGCTGTTTTCAAAGGGCCAGAGGCTGCAGAAGTCTGGACTGGATTCCCGGATGAGCTGTTTCATTCTAGGGCTTCCCGCGGACTCAGTCATTAAGGAATGCTTCGGTTTCAGCATAACCCAATGCAAACCAGTTCAAGCAATCTGGAAATGTATTGATTTGTGTAACAGGAAAGCCCAGATGCAAGGAAGGACTGGGCTGGTTGGATCCAATGGTTCAATGATATTGCCAAGGACTGGATTTCTTTTTCTCTTCCGTGCTGCCTCCAGTGGTATCAGGTTTACTCCAAGGTTGGCTTCTCTCTTGGTTGCAAGGTGGTTGCTAACTGCCTTCAGGGTGACATGCTTCCTCGGCCACTCAAACATAAAGCCAAAGTCTTGCACCTTCCTGTTCCACCTTAGATCCACCCCCCTGCCCTCTAGGAAGACGCTTGCAATATTGTGGCCAAGGAAAGCCCGGGGGCTGACTGGTTTAGGCCTGGATTACTACACATCCCTGAAGCCATCGCACGTGGGGTGCAATTCTGCTGACTGTTTTTGGCCATTGGGGCCTCCTCTGGAGCTGAGGGTAGGGGCCAATCACACCCCAAACAGGTGCCTTTGCTACCAGGAAAATTGGTGTTCCCTCAAAGGAAAGTCGAGGTGCTGTTAGCAAGAGGGATGCGGGTAAGGGTGGGGCTTGGGGTGGAGCTGGTTAAGCAATGACCAGGTGTCATCTCTAGGTGTGGATATTTTGAGGGTGGGAAAGGCTAGAAAGAGGCACGGGGTGAGGAACAGAAGGTGAAGTAACATCCCAAACCCTAGGAAGTAAGGGTGGGAATGAACTTGAAGCCTGTCTGAGTCAGTTTCATAGCTGCACCCTCGCTTCCTCCTGTATCCATTCACTCTCTTCCTCGTCTTCTCCAAGTAGGGATGAGCACAGCCTAGTGATGAAGTCTGTGTGTTTCCTAGCCTGGCCGATGTTGTGAAACTTCGTCTGTACTACAAATACAAAAATTAGCTGGGCATGGTGGCATACTCCTGTAATCCCAGCTGCTCGGGAGGCTGAGGCACAAGAATCGCTTGAACCCAAGAGGCGGAGGTTGCAACGAGCTGAGATTCTGCCACTGTACTCCAGCCTGGGTGACAGAGAGAGACTCTGTCTCAAAAAAGACAAAAAAAGCTATTTAAAAAAAAGAAAAAAAGACTGTGCGTCTTTTTTTCCCCAAGTATCACCACTACTGGGCAAGCTACTTAACATCTCAGCCCTCACTTTCCTCACCTGTAAAATGGGGGTAACCATAGGATCTATTTCATAGGATTATTGTGAGGATTAAATGACCTAAACTACGTAAAGTACCTAAAACATTGCCTGACCCAACGCAGGTCCTCAGTAAATATTAGCTATTATTATTCCAGCCCAGGCCAGAGTGCAGTGGCCGTGATCTCGGCTCATTGCAACCTCTGCTTCCTGAGTTCAAGTAATTCTCCTGCCTCAGCCTCCTGAGTAGCTGGGATTACAGGCGCCTGTCACCACACCTGGCTAATTTCTTTTTTTTTTTTGAGATGGAGTTTCGCTTTTGTCACCCAGGCTGGAGTGCAATGGCGCGATCTCAGCGCACTGCAACCTCCGTCTCCTGGGTTCAAGCGATTCTGCTGCCTCAGCCTCCTGAGTAGCTGGGATTACAGGCGCCCGCCACCACACCCGGCTAATTTTTGTATTTTTAGTAGAGATGGGGTTTCACCACATTGGCCAGGCTGGTCTCAAACTCCCAGCCTAAGGTGATCCACCCGCCTCGGCCTCCCAAAGTGCTGGGATTATAGGTATGAGCCACTACGCCTGGCCTAATTTTTGTATTTTTGGTAGCCTAATTTTTGTATTTTTGGTAGAGAGGGGATTTCACCATGTTGGCCAGGCTGGTCTTGAACTCCTGACCTCAAGTGATCCACCTGCCTTGGCCTCTCCAAGTACTGGGATTACAGGCATGAGCCACTGCACCCAGCCTCAACCTCTGTTTTCTATAGCAGTGATCTGGAGTGTAGTGGTGCAATCATAGCTCATTGCAGCCTTGAACTTCTGGGTTCCAGCCATCCTCCCGCCTCAGCCTCCTGAGTTGCTGGGACTGCAGGCTTGAGTCACTGTGCCCAGCTTACAGCAGTGATCTTGATCATGCTTTCTTGTATTGTCATTTCCTCCTTCACACTCAATCTCCCTACTTTCTCACTCCTGTTTCCCGGAATCATCTTCCAAACAAAATACAACACAAGATCTTATCTCAGGCTCTGCTTTTGGGAGAATCCAAACCAAGAAAGCATGTAATCTAGACTTAAAGATATTAAAAAACAATATATGTATGTAGCGTGTGTGTGTGTGTGTTTTGGTGTTTTTTTTTGGGTGTATGTGTGAGATGGAGTCTCGCTCTGCCACCCAGGCTGGAGTGCAGTGGCACGATCCAGGCTCACTGCAAGCTCCACCTCCTGGGTTCACGCCATTCTCCTGCCTCAGCCTCCCGAGTAGCTGGTACTACAGGTGCCTGCCACCACGCCCACCTAGTTTTTTGTATTTTTAGTAGAGACGGGGTTTCACCATGTTAGCCAGGATGGTCTCGATCTCCTGACCTTGTGATCCGCCCGCCTCGGCCTCCCAAAATGCTGGGATTACAGGCATGAGCCACCGTGCCTGGCGTTTTGGTGGTTTTTTACTTCAACCAGATTGTCGCCTCTTGTGAAAACAGACCAGGACTCAAACTTTTTTAGTATTTTTCAGTTCCTACAGCAATGGAGGTGAGGACCAGTGCTTACTAGCTATTATGTGCCAGGCACTTTACATACATATTAAAACATAAACCTCAGGAGAACGCTGTAAGATTCTTATCATTATCTCCACTGTACTTGAAGTGGCTTGGCTAAGCTCAGAGGTGTATAGCTCACCAGATTCCCTGAGGATACATAGTAAGAAAGTTTCCCTAGTTTACTAAGGACACAGGACTGTAAATGGCAGAGTGAAGATATTTATATAGGTATGTCTGAATCTCAGGGCCTCATAGAAATACTGAAAACAATGCTTGATGGTAAACAGTAGCCACATTGAAACTTTATCCTTTGCTTGGTAGTGTTTATTCCAGGACCCAAGTCATATAGTTTTAATATAAAACACTTGATAGATAATACTGTGAGAAAGCAGCAGTAGTATGCTGAGAAATGTTTAGCAATTGGCACTCTGAAACAAAAGCCCTGTTTTCATTGATGGCTAATTTTCATAGTGTTGCTATTGCCACTATGGCCAGTTTCAAGCTACCAGCATGGCAGTGGGGAGAGATGGTGGTAGCCCACCATTATATGGTATTTCTGCTTATAGATCCAGTAGACGTACAAAACCTCAACAGCACAGATAGCAGTCAAATGTAGAAAAAATAATTAGGAACAGTAAGTCTGAGTACTTACTATTATTTTTAGACAGGGTCTTGCTCTGTCGCCTAAGCAGGAGTGCAGTGGTACGATCAGAGCTCACTAAAGCCTGGAACTCCTGGGCTCAAGGAGTTTCTGGATCCTCCTGTATCAGTCTCTTGAGTAGCTGGGACTACAGGTGTGAGCCACCGTGCCCAGATAATATTCAAAATATTTTTAGAGACAGGGTCTCACTATGTTGCCTAGGCTGGTCTCAAACTCCTGGCCTCAAGCTATCCTCCCATCCTAGCCTCCCAAAGTGTTGGGATTACAGGCATGAGCTATCTCATCCAGCCTATTATCTTTGTTTTTAATATAATTTATTTAATTTTAAGTTTACATATTTAGTTTTTATTTTATTTATTTTATTTTATTTTATTTTTTATTATTATACTTTAAGTTTTAGGGTACATGTGCACAATGTGCAGGTTAGTTACATATGTATACATGTGCCATGCTGGTGTGCTGCACCCATTAACTCGTCATTTAGCATTAGGTATATCTCCTAATGCTATCCCTCCCCCCTCCCCCCACCCCGCAATAGTCCCCAGAGTGTGATGTTCCCCTTCCTGTGTCCATGTGTTCTCATTGTTCAATTCCCATCTATGAGTGAGAACATGCGGTGTTTGGTTTTTTTGTCCTTGCGATAGTTTACTGAGAATGATGATTTCCAATTTCATCCATGTCCCTACAAAGGACATGAACTCATCCTTTTTTATGGCTGCATAGTATTCCATGGTGTATATGTGCCACATTTTCTTAATCCAGTCTATCATTGTTGGACATCTGGGTTGGTTCCAAGTCTTTGCTATTGTGAATAGTGCTGCAGTAAACATACATATGCATGTGACATATTTAGTTTTTAATAGTGGTTATGTTTAGCAACTGGTTTGTAATATCCCAGGAAATTTAACATTCAGCAGTTGTGGGACAGTATAAACTGGCTTCAGCGTACCTCAAGCTGTGGCTTGAAAGGGAAATAAAAAGAGGCTGGGTGTGGTGGCTCACGCCTGTAATCTCAGCATTTTGGGAGGCCAAGGTGGGTGGACTACTTGAGGTCAGGAGTTTGAGACCAGCCTGGCCAACATGGTGAAACCCCATCTCTACTAAAAATACAAAAATTAGCCAGGTGTGGTGGTGGGTGCCTGTAATCCCAGCTACTAGGGAGGCTGAGGCAGGAGAATCACTTGAACTCAGGATGTGGAGGTTGCAGTGAGCTGACATTGTGCCACTGCACTGCAGCCTGAGCAAGAGAGCAAGACTCAATCCCCAAAACAGGGACATAAAAATAAATTTCAGTAATGAATTTATCATTAAAATTTGTCTCAGAAGGCTGGAGATGAATCCTTTTTTTTTCTTTTTCTTTTTTTTTTTTTTTTGAGACAGTGTCTCGCTCTGTTGCCCAGGCTGGAGTGCAGTGGCACCATCTTGGCTCACTGCAACCTCCGCCTCCCGGTCTCAAGCAATTTTCCTGCCTCAGCCTCCCGAGTAGCTGGGACCCACGCCTGGCTAATTTTTTGTATTTTTAGTAGAGACGGGGTTTCACCATGTTGGCCAGGCTGGTCTCGATCCCCTGACCTCGTGATTGGCCCACCTCGGCCTCCCAAAGTGCCGGGATTACAGGGGTGAGCCACCGCACCCAGCTGGAGATGAATCCTTTTCAGAGGTTGAATTATTCCCTGATGCTGAAGATTTATCATAGTTAAGGGGGAATATTCTTTGATGCAGCATTGCAGTGAAATTTCCTATGATGATGTTGTCCAGTAAAGTGGCCACTAGCCACATGTCAGTTCTTGAACACTTGAAATGTGACCGGTATAATGAAGGAACCCAAATTTACAATTTTATTTATTGTTAATGAATTTAAATTTAAATCTAAGTAGTTGCATGTGGTTAATGGCTACCGTATTGAACAGCACAGCTTATACTTTGCCATATGATTTTTAGTAGGTCTTTATTATCAGATCACATGTTAGCTCCTCAGCTCGCAACACCCGAGTCAGCATCTCTCAGCCTATCTGCCTGTATTGACTCCTCCTCTCAACCTTGGTTCCTCCATGGGTCTTTTTTCCATCACTAATGTATGCACTCAGCTGCTTCTCATATCTGGCCTTAGGACATGATGTTCTCGCTCTAATTCCCATATGTGCCACTCATGGGTTACACATGTGCCTGTGAGCCATCGCCCTCTTAAACTCTCAGGGTAGCCTGGCGGGGCCTGGTATGGATGAAGCTCCTGGGCGAACCATCTTCAGACTCAAGCAGCTTTGTTTGGGGCCCTTTGGAGGGAGGTTTGCAGGGAGCACAGTCTGATAGACTGTCCTATGGCCTCCAAGGCAGAGAACTCCAGCTACATCAACATTCTGTTGTTACCCCAACACACACTATGTGTGGCTAATGAGGTGCTCTGCCATATGAACTTGGACCTCAACAGCCAGCCACAGCATGGGACATTGCCTGGTCTAGACCAGCGGCCCTGGTGTGTCCAGTTAGGTCTCCAGGAAGTAAGACATAAGCCCCAGGGCCAGGCAGTCACGGGCAGGATATGTGAAGTCCAGACAGGGGCCCCTAGTGGGTGCAGCTGCTGGTGGGTGCAGCTCCTGCGTGGTCCCAAATCTTCCTCTTCACCTATTTCAGATACTTCTGTCCATTTGTGCCTGGCCACGTCCTTGCAGTGGTGCTTAAACTAGGGGCTGGTTAATTGCCCCAACAACACATGCATGTTCTGTGAATTAAAAATTCCATTATTATTAGTTGGATGTGGTGGTGCACACCTGTAATCCCAGCAACCTGGGAGGCTGAGGCATAAGAATCGCTTGAATCTGGGAGGCAGAGGTTGCAGTGAGCCAAGATTGTGCCACTGCACTCTAGCCTGCATGACAGGGTGACAATGTCTCAAAGAAAAAAAAACAAAAAGCAATAAACAATTACATTATTAGGTCAGGTGTGATGGCTCATGCCCGTAATCCCAGAAATTTGTGAGGCTGAGATGGAAGGTCAGGAGTTCAAGACCAGCCTGGGCAGCATAGCAAGACCCTGTCTCTACAAAAACAACTTAGCTGGGCATGGTGGAATGTGCCTGTAGCCCCAGCTATTTGGAAGGCTGAGATGGGAGGATCACTTGAGCCCAGTGGTTCAAGGCTGCAGTGAGCTATGATCATGCCGTTGAACTCCAGCTTGGGCAACAGAACAAGACCGTGTCTCTAAAAATATTTTTTCATTGTTATTTTAAAATTCTACATATGAAAAGATCTGATTGAATTAGAAATCCATCCATATTATCATAAGACTTTTAAATGTTACATTTATCAGTAAAAAATATGAATAATCAAGTCCTTCAATATTTCAACTATTGTACATTTTGGATAGATGTAAAAATCACTTTACGTTCTTTATCATGTATTTGTGCAAAGTTTCTTCATTTAAAACCTCTAAAGTTTCTCATTTAAAAGTGATCTCATTGACAATGACTTCCAAGAATTTGAAGAGATCATCCTTAAAAAGTTGGCATTTTGGCCAGGCGTGAGTGGCTCATGCCTGTAATCCCAGCACTTTGGGAGACCAAGGTGGACAGATCATCTGAGGTCAGGAGTTCGAGACCAGCCTGGCCAACATGGCTAAACCCCATCTCTACTAAAAATACAAAAATTAGCCAGGCATGGTAGCAGGCGCCTGTAATCCTAGCTACTCGGGAGGCTGAGGCAGGAGAAGTGCTTGAACCCGGGAGGCAGAGGTTGTGGTGAGCCGAGATTGCGCCATTGCACTCCAGCCTGGGCAACAAGAGCAAAACTGTGTCTCAAAAAAAAAAAAAAAAAAGGTTAAAAAGTAATGACTTTTTCCCACTAAGTACTCTATAAGTGGCCTACCCTCAATGTTGTCTAGTTTATCCCAGCATGCGAAGCCAATATTTTTCCTCTGTGTGCCATGGCTCGCAAAAATTTGGTCAGGAGCATCCAGATTATCTTTTTCTCTTGTGCTCTGTACCTATAAATCTGTCTCTATTTGTGACTCAGGCCCCTGTTTCTTCTCAACACTCCACAGTCAGTAGTCTCTGGCTTCTGCCTTATTATTATTACTTTTGAGACAGAGTTTCATTCTTGTCGCCCAGGCAAGAGTGCAATGGCACGATCTTGGCTCACTGCAACCTTCGCCTCCCTTGTTCAAGT
This sequence comes from Pongo abelii, assembly GCF_028885655.2. Lineage (NCBI taxonomy): Eukaryota > Metazoa > Chordata > Mammalia > Primates > Hominidae > Pongo > Pongo abelii. The sequence goes on along the minus strand of NC_071993.2, from coordinate 21,363,153 downwards.
GATTTTCTCACCTCTCTCATCTCAGCCTCCTGAGTTGCTTGGATTACAGGTGCCTGCCACCATGCCCAGCTAATTTTTGTATTTTTAGTAGAGATGGGGTTTCTCCATGCTGGCCAGGCTGGTCTCGAACTCTTGACCTCAGGTGATCCACCCTCCTCGGCCTCCCAAAATGCTGGGATTACAGGCGTGAGCAGCCATGCCTGGCCTCTGCCTTATTTATTTGTTTTTTTCGAGATGGAGTTTCTCTCTTGTTGCCCCGGTTGGAGTGCAATGGTGCAATCTTAGCTCACCACAGCCTTCACTTCCCGGGTTCAAGTGATTCTCCTGCCTCAGCCTCCCAAGTAGCTGGGATTACAGGCATGTGCCACCATGCCTGGCTAATTTTGTATTTTTAGTAGAGACAGGGTTTCTCCATGTTGGTCAGGCTGGTCTTGAACTCCTGACCTCAGGTGATCTGCCCGCCTTGGCCTCCCAAAGTGCTGGGATTACAGGTGTGAGCTACTGCGCCCAGCCTCCTCTGCCTCATTTTTATAGGCAAGATATTCTACTTGTATATGCTTCGATGTGGCCCCTTTTCTGTATATTTATATATATTTTTTCCCAGTAAGGTTGTGCATTTTAAAAATGTGGTATCTATGGGCTTGCTTCTTTAGGATAATTCAATTCCTTAAAAACTCTCAACATGAATTACAAGATCCAAAACTAATTCACCTAAAATTAGGGCATGGAATTTGCTTTTTCCCTGCCTTCCTGTAACAAGGCTAATATAAAATATCTATCTATCTATCAATCAATCAACATGTTTCTGCTTTTTTTGTCTGTCTTTAGTGCTTGTGTGATTTTCCACCTATTCTGCCACGGGCATTTACTTGCCTTGGGGAGGATTAGAGTTATCACACAGAAATGCAAAAAGAAAGAATCAATGGTAAGTGTTTGATATCCGAAATAGGATATTTGAGTCCAGAGCAAGACTATTGAAAACCAGACTGTAATAGAGGAAGTGTTTTCTAAGTTTCTTAAGCTCCCTTTAATACTTCAAAAGCCGGAGACTTTTCTATAAGCCAAGGCTATGATGTACATGAGAAGTAGGAGAAGCTGACGCCTTTTAGTCCTGAGGACACAGAATGAAGAGAGGCGGAGGGTGGGGAAGCTGTGAGGCCTGACTTCCCTCCTTGGACCGGCATCCTGGGAGGTGGGGCTTGTTTTAGATGGGAAGAGAGGGAAGTGGAAAGCTGAGAAGGCTTTATCTTGTTCTCCATTTTTAGGTCTGTTTTAGTCCTTTTGGGCTGTGATGACCAAATACCATAAACTGGGTAGATACAAACAATAGACATTTATTCCTCACAGTTCTTGACGTTGGGAAGTCCAAGATCAAGAGGCTGGCAGATTCCTTCCTGGTTCATGGATGGCCGTCTTTTCTCTGTGTCCTCATATGGCAAAAGGGGTATGGGGTTTCTCTGGGGCCTTTTTTATAGGGGCGTTAATCCCATTCATGAGAGTGGAGCTTCTCAAAAGCCCCACTTCCAAGTGCCATTACATTGGTTTTAGGATTTAACATACACATTTTTGGGGAATTGGGAGAAGAGAGATACAAACATTCAGTCTCTAACAAGGTCTCTTGGAGAAGGGACATCTGCAAAGACCTTATTTCTTAATAAGGTTACATTCACAGGTTCCAGGTGGAATTTTGGGAGAACGCTATTCAACCTACTACATAGCCTGAGAAAATCTTAATATTAAATACTGAACATTCATCTGAAAGAGATCGACCTAACTGAAATAGACTATTACAACCTGATGAGACTGAGATACCATTAACTGGCTAGTTCAAATAGCCCTACCCCGACCTGGCCACAGCTACCAAGAGGGGTGAAGGTCATAAGATTAAACTGTTCCAGAAAATGAACAAGCTAGTTTTTTATTTCTATCTAACTAATGTTGAGGTTAAAATGGCCACATCACTGTGTATCTGGCTAGCTCCTACTCCAAAAGGAAATAAAAGAAACAGCTACTACCAGATCAGTGCAATCAAGGTAAAATATCACAGGCAAAAATAATACAATCTTGGGTAGTGTAGAAGGGAGAAGGAAGATGAAAAAATGATTATACTAAATAACTAGGTTTAAGAGGAACAATTGCAATTCATCAAAAAGTACTTCTTAGTTCTGAGTTTCTTCTCAACTCAGACAAGAAAGGAAAAACGAAAAATGACAAGGACTTCATTACTTAGTAAAAAGAAACATACCATAGTTCCAAAAGATTATTATTATTATTTTTTGAAATGGAGTCTTGCTCTTGTCACCCAGGCTGGAGTGCAATGGCGCCATCTCAGCTTACTGCAACCTCCTCCTCCTGGGTTCAAGCGATTCTCCTGCCTCACAGGTGCCTACCACCACGCCTGGCTAAGTTTTTTGTATTTTTAGTAGAGACGGGGTTTCACCATGTTGGCCAGGCTGGTCTTGAACCCCTGAACTCAGGTGATCCACCTGCCTTGGCCTCCCAAAGTGCTGGGATTACAGGTGTGAGCCACCGAGCCCGGCCAGGTGTTTTAAAACTTTAAAAAGTACTGGATATGAGAGGCTTTATCATAAAGGACGTTTATAGAGGAAACATAAATTGTATTAGGGTTCTCTAGAGGGATGGAACTAACAGGATATGTATATGCATATGTCTATGTCTATGTCTATGTCTATGTCTATGTATATGTATATGTATATATATAAAGGGTGGTTTATTAAGTAGTATTAACTTACACAATCACAAGTTCCCACAATAGGCTGGCTGCCAAGCTGAGGAGCAAGGAAACCAGTCCAAGTCCCAAACCTGAAGACGCTGGAGTCCAATGCTCCAGGGCAGGAAGCATCTAGCATGGGAGAAAGATGTAGTCTGGGAGGCTAGGCCAGTCTAGCCTCTTTATGTTTTTCTGCCTGCTTTATATCCTGGCCAAGCTGGCAGCTGATTAGATGGTGCCCACCCAGATTAAGGGTGCATCTGCCTTTCTCAGCTCATGGACTCAAACGTTAATCTCCTTTGGCAAAACCCTCACAGACACACCCAGGATCAATACTTTGTATCCTTCATTCCAATCAAGTTGACACTCAGTATTAACCATCACAGAGATCCATTGTGAAATATGATTTCTTTTTTTTTTTTGAGACAGAGTTTTGCTCTGTCACCAGGCTGGAGTGCACTGGCGTGATCTTGGCTCATTGCAATCTCTGCCTCTAGGGCTCAAGTGATACTTGTACCTCAGCCTCCCAAGTAGCTGGGATTACAGGTGCGCACCACCACACCCGGTCAATTTTTGTATTTTTATTAGAGACGGGATTTTACCATGTTGGTCAGGCTGGTCTCAAACTCCTGACCTCAGGTGATCCACCCACCTCAGCCTCCCGAAGTGCTGGGATTACAGGTGTGAGCCACTGCGCCCAGCCAGGAAACATTTTAAAAGGCTTTTATTTATTTATTTCTATTCATTTATTTTCCCCACTTAAGGAGCTTTTTAAAGATACATGTAATATTTGACTCATGATTCTAAATATGATATTAAATAAAATAATAAATAAATTTAAAAATAAAATATATAAAAATAAAAGACAAAAAATAAAATTTAAATAAGATATTTAAATAGGACCCTTCCCTTACCTAAAATCATAATTGAAATTAACTCAAAATGGATGAAATAGCTAAACATAAGAGCTAAAACCATAAAACTCTTGTAGTAGGGAAAAGCTTCATGACACTGGATTGGGTCATGATTTTTTGGCTATAACACCCACAGCACAGGCAACAAAAGAAAAATAGACAAATTGAATTTCATCAAAATTAGAAACTTTTGTACATTGAAGGACACTATCAGCAGATTTGTAAATATCTTCTCCCATTCTATGGGTCAAATGGAAGAAAATACTTTCAAATCACATATCTCATAAAGGATTAATATCCAGAATATATAAAGAACTCCTAAGATTCAAAAACAAAAAATACAAAACAACCCAATTAAAAAATGGAGCTGGGTATGGTGCTCATGCCTGCAACTCAAGTGCTTTGGGAGGCTGAGGTGGCAGGATCACTTGAGATCAGGAGTTTGAGGCTGGAATGAATTATGATCATGCCACTGCACTCTTCAGCCTGGGTGATAGAGTGAGACCCTGTCTCTCAAAGCAAAAACAAAAACAAAAACACCCAAAAATGAGCAAAGAACTTAAATGGATATTTCTCTAAAGAAGATCTACAAATGGTTAATAAGCACAATGAAATGATGCTCAATGTCATTAATCATTAGGGAAATGCAAATCAAAACCACAATGAGACATCACTTCATACCCATTGGGATGTCTATTGTCAAAAAAACCAGAAAACAACAAAGATTGGCAAGGTGGAGAAATTGGAACCCTTGTGCATTGCTGGTGTAAAGGCAAAATGGTGCAGCTGCTGTGGAAAATGTTATGGTGGTTTGTCAAAAAATTAAATATAGAATCACCATAAGATTCAACAACTCTACTTCTGGGCATATATGCAAAAATATTGAAGGCAGGGACTCAAACAGATATTTATAACCTCATATTCATAGCAGCATTATTCACAATAACCAAAAGGTGGAAACAACATGAGCATCCACTGATAGATCAATGGATAAACAAAATGTGATCTACATGTATTGAATGTTCTTCAGTCCTAATAAGGAATAGAACTCTGACACATGATACAACATGGATGAACCTTGAGGACATTATGCTGAGTGAAATAAGCCAGACACAAAGGGACAAATATTGCATGATTCCACTAATTTTTTAAAATACATTTCTTTACTGCAAGGTAATTTTTTTTTTTCTAGTGAGTTTAGCTATAGTGATAGTCTCAAAAGTTTCAAAAGTATGAGCAATAGAAGGATGCTTTCCCAGCCTGGGCAACATAGTGAGACCTCATCTCTACAGAAAAGAAAAAAAAAATTAGCAGGGCATGGTGGCATATGCCTGTAGTCCCAGTTACTTAGGAGGCTGAGGTGGGAGGATTACTTGAGCCCGGGAGGTCGAGCGGGCAGCGAGCCATGACTGCACCACTGCATTCCAGCCTGGGCAACAGAATGAGACTCTGATCAATTAAAGGCTGCCCATTTAAAGGGCGCTGTCCAGACTTGAATCCAGAAGTTTCTTGGGATGGTTTTTTTATCATAATTTTTTTCCTCAGAGTTGCTTCTGAATCTTGGGTATCCTCTCTGATGGTGATGTCCATGAGCATTTGATTGCTGTCTTGAAGGTGAATCCTTTTTGCTGTGGTTCTTTTATTCTTTTTCAGCGTTTATGTCTTCTAACTTTTTATAGATTATAATGTCATCTAGAGACATATCTAGGAAGTTAAACTTTGTCCAACTGGGATGATTTGTCAGCACTTTTTCAGAAAGTGTTAGGTTATGAAGTGAAGCCATCTCCTCTGTGTCACAGCACCACACTCTGCATGATTTCACATATATGAGATACCTAGAATAGGTAAATTCATACAGACAGAAAGCACAACAGTGGTTACCAGGGACTTGGGGAAGGAGAAAATAGGGGAATTATTGCTCAATGGGAACAGAGTTTCAGTACAGAATGAAGCAGACCTGCCACTTGCTGAGGATGATGAGGTGAAAAATTAGAAAGACCCATGTCTCTGGCTATGTTAGGGAGTCCCTACATCAATCCTGGAGCTGCCCTACTCCTGTGATCTACATTTTCTTTGCTCCCCCAACTCCAACCCCAGGCAGCTACTGATCTGGTTTTCATCATTATAGTTTTGTCTTCTAGAGAATGTCAAGTGAAAATAATCATACAGTAAATAATCTTTCGAGACTGCTTCTTTCACTTAGCATAATGCCTGAGATTCATCCAAGTTGTTGTACCAATAGTCTGTTCCGTTTTATTGCTGAATAGTATTCCATTGTACGTGTATTAGTCTGTTCTCACACTGCTATAAAAAACTGTGAGACTGAGTAATTTATGAAGGAAAGAGGTTTAATTGACTTACAGTTCCACAGGCTATACAGGAAGCATAGCGGGGGAGTCCTCAGGAAGCTTACAATCATGGAGGAAAGGCGAAGGGGAAGCAGGCACATCTTCACATGGTGGAGCAGGGGAGAGAGAGAGTGAAGGGGGAGGTGCTACACACTTTTAAACTGCCAGATCTCATGAGAACTCATTCACTAACACGAGAACAGCAAGGGGGAAGTTCACACCCATGATCCAATCACCTCCTACCATGTTCCTCTCCCAACACTGGGAATTACAATTTGAGGTGAGATTTGGGTGGGGACACAGAGCCAAACTATATCAGTATGGATATACCAATTTATTTTTTTCTTCTTTGAGATAGAGACTCACTCTGTCACCCAGGCTGGAGTGCAGTGGTGTGATCATGGCTCACTGCAACCTCAAAACTCCTGGGCTCAAGCAATCCTCCTGCCTCAGCCTCCAGAGTAGCTGGAACTACAGGCATGCATCACCATGCTTGACGATTTTTTTATTTTAATTTTTTTGTAGAGACCAGGTCTCTACAAAAACTTCTGGCCTCAGGTGATCCTCCTGCCTTGGCCTCCCAAAGCACTAGGCAGGCTGGTCTCAGACTCCTGGCCTCAAGTGATCCTCTCGCATTGGCCTCCCAAAGCGCTAGGATTACAGGCATGAGCCATTGTGCCTGGCCCAATTTAAAAAAAAAAGACTCATTTATCCCTTGAAGGATATTTGAGTGGTTTTCAGTTTTTGGCAAATATGAATAGAATTGCTATAAACGTTCATGTCCCAGTTTTTGTATGACATAACGTTTTCCTTTTCTAAGGTTAATACCCAGCAGTGGGATTACTAGGTTATATGGCGAGTGTATGTTAAATATTGTAAGAACTGCCCAGAGGTGCTATACTGTTTCACGTTTGTACTAGTGAAGTTTTAGTTGCGTCACATTCTCACCAGCACTTGGCAGAACAAATATTTTTTAAACACTTGGCATGGTGCAAAGGTGTTAGGGAAAGGCAGAGAAGACACAGTCCCTGCTCTAGAGGAGTTTGTGGTCAAGTTTATCAAAAGTCTGTAGAGTAACTGCATCAAGGTCACACAGCGCACTCCTCCTGTTCACTGCCAAGTTGTTCTGATGAAGTGAATGTAGCTCTCTGTGGGGACACAAAAGGAAAAAAGTATATAAAAAAGTAAAATATGGCCGGGCGCGGTGGCTCATGCCTATAATCCCAGCACTCTGGGAGGCTGAGGCGGGCGGATCACCAGATCAGGAGATTGAGACCATCCTGGTTAACACGGTGAAACCCCATCTCTACTAAAGATACAAAAAATTAGCCAGGCATTGTGGTGGGCGCCTGTAATCCTAGCTACTCGGGAGGCTGAGGCAGGAGAATGGTGTGAACCCAGGAGGTGGAGCTTGCAGTGAGTGGAGACTGCACCTCCAGCCTGGGCAACAGAGCGAGACTTTGTCTCCATGCCCAGCTAATACAAAAAATTAGCCGGGCATGGTGGTGGGCACCTGTAATCCCAGCTACTTGGGAGGCTGAGGCAGGAGAATCACTTGAACCCAGGAGGTGGAGGTTGCAGTGAGCCAAGATCGTGCCATTGTAATCCAGCCTGGGTGACAGAGCCAGACTCTGTCTCAAAACAACAATAACAACAACAACAACAAACCCAAACAGAACCTAATTCCAGATCAGAAAATATGAATAAATGCAAGGATAAATCCCTACTTCCCTTCTGGGGCAGACTTCTTATAGTTAAATAGTTAATTTGATAGATAACATTTATCATTAAGCTTATGTAGTGTATTCAGTATGATATTCAAAACAGAATAAAACATACCATAGTTTAACATGCACCTTATCTGAACTGAGAAATTCTCTGATGCTTCTCAGAAGCGTGGGTCAAACTCACTGTTTCTACAGGTGTTTGAGATTTCTGCTCTCTAAGGTTGAGTATTCTCTCCTTCTTCCCAGATGTTTTCTTTTAGGATGTGGACCTTTATAAATGCTGACTTTTTATTTTTATTTTTTGAGAAAGGGTCTTGCTCTGTTGCCCGGGCTGGAGTGTGGTAGCATGATCATAGCTCACAGCAGCCTCAACCACCCAGGCTCAAGTGATCCTCCCACCTCATCTCCTCTGAATAGCTGGGTCTACAGGCATGTGCCACCATGCCTGGCTAATTAAAAAAATTTTTTTTTTTTTTTAGAGACAGCGTCTTGCTATGTTGACCAGGCTGGTCTCGAATTCATGGGCTCAAGCAATTCTCCCATGTTGGCCTCCTGAAGTGCTGGGATTACAGGCATGTGCTATTCCACTTGGCCTGACTTTTAATTTTTACTTTTATTTTTTAGAGGTGAGGGTCTCACTGTGTTGCTCAGGCTGAACTTGAACTTCTAAACTCAAGTGATCCTCCTGCCCTCAGCCTGCTCGGTAGCTGGGAGTACAGTTGTGCGCCACCATGCCTGGCCTAATTTATTTATTTTTTATTTTATGTTTTAATTTTTAATTTAAAAAAATTTTTTTAGTTTTATTTTTTTGAGACAGTCTTGCTCTTGTCACCCAGGCTGGAGTGCAATGGTGCAATCTTGGCTCATTGCAACCTCCACTTCCCAGGTTCAAGCGATTCTCCTGTCTCAGCCTTCCAAGTAGCCGGGATTACAGGCGCCGGCCACCATGCCTAGGTAATTCTTGTATTTTTAGTAGAGACGGGGTTTCACCATGTTGGCCAGGCTGGTCTCAAACTCCTGACCTCAGGTGATCTGCCTGCCTCAGGCTTCCAAGGTAGTGGGATTACAGGCGTGAGCCACTGCACCCAGTGAAACCAAGTCTCTACTGAAAAAAAAAAAATACAAAATTTAGCTGGGCATGGTGGCAGGCGCCTGTAATCCCAACTATTCAGGTGGCTGAGGCAGGAGAATCACTTGAACCCAAGAGGCAGAGGTTGCAGTGAGCCAAGATCGGGCCACACTGCACTCCAGCTTGGGAGACAGAGCGAGCCTCTGTCAAAAAAAAAAAAAAAAAAAGAAAAAAGAATAAGCTTAGGGAGTGGAAATTTGTGACATTCAAGATTTGGCCTGGGGAAAGATGGAAAGGGGTGAGATGAAGAATTGCTGATTTTCATTATTATTTTTTAGTTTTAAAAAAACTAAAACAACTTATTTAAAAATAAATCACATCTTGATAAAAAACATGCCTTTCCTTTCTTCCCTTTCTTCCCTTTCCTTCCTTCCCTCCCTTCCCTCTCTTCCATCTTCTTTCCCTTCCCCTTCCCCTTCCCCTTCCTTCCTTCCTTCCTCTCCCTCTCTCTTTCTTTTTTTGCTCAAAAGTGTATTTGGACCTGGGAATAAACTTTTCTTTCACTGTTTCTGCTGTGCTATCTGTACGCCTAGGGGAATGTGTGCAGAATGTCCCCATTGCCGCTGTGTGCGGGGAGAATGGGGAAAGGAAGCGCAGGTTGATATTTGCAAATGTTCAATCCCCCTACCACATGGGGATAAAGCCTTGGCACCTCCCTCGTACAGTTACTGAAATTTTCACAGAAATAATGCTTGTGAAATGACTGGCGTGATTCTTGGTGTGTCATAACGAGCCAATACACATAATTAGTTAATGATAATATGGGCCAGGCGTGGTGGCTCGAGTGGATCACTTGAGGCCAGGAGTTTGAGACCACCCTGGCCAACATGGCAAAACTCCATCTTTACTAAAAATACAAAAATTAGCGAGGCGTGATGGCGTGCACCTGTAATCCCAGCTACCTCGGAGGCTGCGGCAGGAGAATTGCTTGAACCTGGGAGGCAGAAGTTGCAGTGAGCCGAGATTGCACCACTGCACTCCAGCCTGGGCGACAGCATGCAGCGGTACCCCGACTCAAAAAAAAAAAAAAAAAAAAAGAATGCTCAATCACCCAGGGGAATTTGCCTACAGAGGGGGCTAGGTCATGTTTGGTCCTGTGGGTTGACAAGATGTCTGCAAAGGTCTAGATATCTTGAATGGATGTCTACCATGATTTTAATCTCACTCAATAGACACTTCCCACTGCCGGGACAGGAGCAGGAGCAACAGATTGTAAGTGCAGACTCATTAGAGTGTGGCAATCAGCTTTCTCATCAGCTTGCCTGATCATGCATTCCTTCAGGTGGGCATAGCTGAAAAAGCAAAGGTCAAAGACTTCTGAGACCCTCATAAGATCAGAAACACTATTTACCTAAAACTCTGCCACCCAAAGGAGACTGCCTGATTTCCCAAGGCAGGGGTGTGCTCAGGGCTCCTTGTGGCTTTTTTCTTTCTGTTCTTCCCACCCCTGAACATTGCTTGTTGGCCTTTCATAGCTCACTCTGTCTGAGACTTGGTTTACAGCTTCCTTAGGTAAAGGTGTTTGGACAAGCTAGCTCTTTTTCCAGTCCTAGCTTGAAAAACAGTCAATTCTTTTAGCTGCTGGGTATACTGAAATGCTTCCAGTACTTTGTAAACACAAACTACCTATGGGATTATTAGTGCAGTGGACCCTTCCTCAATTTACCCAAGTGAATAGTGCACCTCTCGGCCAGTACAGCAGGACGTTTCTTTTCTTTAAAAAGCTTTTATTTTAGGCTTAGGGTACATGTGCAGGTTTGTTATACAGGTAATTGTGTGTCATGGGGGTTTGGTGTACGGATTATTTTGTCATCCAGGTAATAAGCATAGTACCTGATAGTTTTTCAGTCTTCACCCACCACCCTCAAGCAGGCCCCGGCATCTGTTATTCCCTTCTTTGTGTCTATGTGTATTCAGTGTTTAGCTCCCATTATATGTGAGAACATGCAGTATTTGGTTTTCTGTTCCTACGTTAGTTCACTTAGGATAAAGGCCTCCAGCTCCATCCATGTTGCTGCAAACACGTGATCTCATTCTTTTTATGGTTGCATAGTATTCCATGGTGTATATGTACAACATTTTCTTTACAGAACATTTCTTTTCTCTTTTTTTTTCCTTTTGAGACAGGGTCTTGCTCTGTCACCCAGGCTGGAATACAGTGGTGGCGTGATCTTGGCTCACTGCAACTTCTGCCTCCCAGGCTCAAGTGATTCTCCCATCTTAGCTTCCCAAGTAGCTGGGACCACAGGTGCGTGCCACCACACCCAGCTAATTTTTATATTTTGTGTACAGATGGGGTTTCACCATGTTGCCCAGGCTGGCCTTGAACTCCTGGGCTCAAGAGATCCACCCACCTCAGCCTCCCAAAGCGCTAGGATTACAGGCGTGAGCCTCTGCTCCTGGCCTACAGAACATTTCTTAGATGAGCTGTGGGTCCAGTCAATGACCAAGATGTACTAAGACAGAAATGGAATCCCAGGTCTATAAAGAACTGGATGACTTTACAAAGTGTCACCAGGTTAATGTCTTTTAATTCCTCTTTAATGCTGATAGCGTTGTCACCACCCTGCTGACCGAGCTGAACTCAAATGCCCGGGTGGTGGCCTGGTTTCCGTACAGCATAGGAACCTCCTTATCTACGCTCCACATCTGGCTCTCCAGATGTGGAGAAAAATCTTGCATGTCTTTCTCTCTTTTTCAGCCTGTAGCAAATGACTTCTTGTGAACATGACAATGAAGCACAAACAGAATGTTCTGGAAGAGTATACACTAAGAACATTTTTCTGGCACGAAGGCAGAAATATCAGCCATGGTTGTGTTACTGCTGTGTTGACTTCATTGCAAAACATACCATCCCTCTAGGGGGATGCTCGAAGTAGGAGAGATGTTTCCAAAAGCTACAGGAAGCAGAACAGCCACAGATGTACCGCCTGGAATGGGAATGCAACCCAGGGGGCCAAACAAGCTCATCCCGCAGGCGGCCCCCTGGTGGCCTGGCTAAGGCTGGCTCTTGGTCCTTTTGATTGATTTTTATTTTTATTTATTTATTTATTTTGCTGGCATCGGGGTTTTCTAGTTTCTGGACTGTGTGAAGGAGCTCATTCCATGTTCGAGAGATAGAACACAAACCTGAAATCAGGACATAAGCTTGAATGTAAGCCAAGAAATAAACACGTGAAAGGGTAGTGAAACATATTTCAATCTGGGAAGAACTCCTCTTTTCACAAATCTGTGAAGCTGATAAAAAAAAAGCCACAGAAGAAACAGGAAATATGATCGTGAAAGCCCCAAAAATGGGGCTCAGTAGAAAATGCTCAACATGCCAAAAGTTGTAGACAGTTTGATACTGGTTTTGTGTGTGTGTGTGTGTGTGTGTTTTGCCCTGTTCTGTTCTGAAAATGAGTGTTCCTCCTCCTTTTCTTCCCAGGAGATACAATTCTATTGTAACTATTTTCTTCTAAACTTACAATTTTACTTACTTATCCTAACCCAGAAAAAAACTAAAAGATGGTGTATTATTTTATATTCTGAACTTGTAACGTCATTTGTTAGAAATGCAAAAACATTAAAAACCAAATCCAAGAATAACTTGTAACGATATTAAGTATTGCTTTTCTATTTCACACGTCTAATATCATGGCTTTTTTTTTTTTTTGAGATGGAGTCTCGCTCTGTTGCCCAGGCTGGAGTGCAGTAGCGCGATTTCGGGTTCAAGCAATTCTCCTGCCCCAGCCTCCCAAGTAGCTGGGATTACAGGCGAGTGCCACCACACCTAGCTAATTTTTGTGCTTTTAGTAGAGATAGGGTTTCACCATGTTGTCCAGGCTGGTCTCGAAATCTTGACCTCAGGTGATCCTCCCGCCTCGGCACCCAAAGTGCTGGGATTACAGGCGTGGGCCACTGCGCCTGGTCACATCATGGCTTTTTAAAAAAATGAACCAAGTGATTGATTTTCCTTAGACTATACTTACAGGCAACGAATCTCTACGATCCTAAACTAACAAAGGGATTTTCAATGTGTACAATGCACTGAAAAGCTAGAAATATAGACAGAATCCAATTTGTGAATATATTCGGTTCCAAGAGTTTTGTCGGTAACTTAGCTGGTTTGAACTTAGAAAACATTCCTGCTAGAAAGAGAGATACCAGCCATGTACAGGTTGTTAGGCTAGTTTATAAAATTCTATTTTGCTTCTATTTTATTGTACCAACAGGAATGCAGACATTCACTACTTCTTACTTCATTTTTTTTTTTTTTTGAGGCGGAGTCTCGCTCTGTCACCCAGGCTAGAGTGCAGTGGCACGATCTCGGCTCACTGCAAGCTCTGCCTCCTGGGTTCAAGCCATTCTCCTGCCTCAGCCTCCAGAGTAGCTGGGACTACAGGCACCCGCCACCATGCCCGGCTAATTTTTTGTATTTTTAGTAGAGATGGGTTAGGATGGTCTCGATCTCCTGACCTCGTGATCCACCCACCTCAACCTCCCAAAGTGCCGGGATTACAGGCGTGAGCCACCGCGCCCGGCCACTTACTGCCTTTTTTAACGATAAAATCTGTTCTGAGTTTGGACGAGGCTGGCTAAGATCACATTGCCACTGGCAGTCCCAAGGGAGAAGGGTCAAGGCCTGGGAGGTTCTGGCACTTGGGAAAGGGATTCAGAGGCTGGGAATAGAGTACAAAGAAGAGACCTCCCAGAGCTTTTAGGGGAGCAGCACTCTAAAAATTCTGGGTTTGGGGGTCTTGCAGACAAGTCCTTTCAGTGAGCCTGACAGGACTGGAAAAGACTAAGGCAGGAGTGAGAAAATGGGATGTGGGTGTGCAGAATGGGACAGCATTTCAGGGTATCTGTTTCCCTTGGTATCTAGTCAGCAGCAGCTGACAAGATCCCTGAAAAAATAATTGGATCTCTTCAAACAACTATTTCTTGGCATTTTTATGTTTAATGAAGAGTAAAATATTCAGCATCTGAACATCAGGCCAAAGCTCATTTTCACGTGTTTGTTTAAAATAAAAAGTAAAATGCACTATGTTTGCCACCTCACCAGCACAAGTTGGAACAGACTTGGGACTATTATTCAGGGGCTTTGGGCAGTAGAGATAACCAACCCAGGCAATTCAAGATAGGAGACTTGGCTTATCAGAATTATTAAAGCTGTGTAGCTTTATCCATGAAACAAAAGATATATTTATCTTGAAAACCATTTCTAGTGCAGTTTTAATCTATCACAGAAACAAGAATTTCAGGCATGTCGTTCTTATAAAATGGTACTCAATCTACAAAGGCTTTGAAAGGGAATTTTGAGTCAAACATGCTGTAGCCCTGAGTTTCCTATGTTGTCAAGGTAACCAAAGCGTCTGTTTTCTTGGTAACTTGAACCTTCCAAATCAACATCAGACACACCTTGAAAAGTAACTAGTCAGACACCTGCCACTGAGTTATACAGGCTTTTGGGGGGGGATCTTAAAAGAAAAGAATTATTTCTTCTTTTCCTCCTCCTCTCCCCTCAAGCTTTTTTTTTTTTTTTTAAATTTTTTTGAGATGGAGTTTCACTCTTATTGCCCAGGCTGGAGTGTAATGGCGCGAGGGCTCACTGCAACCTCCGCCTCCAAGGTTCAAGTGATTCTCCTGCCTCAGCATCCCCAGTAGCTGGGATTATAGGCATGCACCACCAAGCCCGGCCAATTTTTGTATTTTTTTTTTTTTTTTTTTTTAGTAGAGACAGGGTTTCACCATGCTGGTCAGTCTGGTCTTGAACTCCTCACCTCAGGTGATCAGCCTGCCTCAGCCTCCCAAAGTACTGGGATTACAGGCGTGAGCCACTGCGCCTGGCCCAACATTCTTAACTTTAAAGGAAAAACATCATACTCACTTTTATGAAGTGCAAAGCTAGATTATGCCTCTGAGTTCTTACAAAAAAGTACAAACTATTTTAGACTTTCACCTGGACATTGTTACATGATAATTGTCAATCAATACAATTACCCTTTCCCCTGAAATGACTCACTTTACAGAAAATGTGAGTATACTTCCTTGACTTTCTCCCAACTGTTGTTGAGGGTGACATAACACAAGGCCAGGCCACCTGATACCACAGCTGAAAGTTGAGACTCTATTTTTGCTTTGCACCCCGGGTAAAATCAGACCAGAACAAGGAAGAAAGCATTCATTAGGTGAACACATTTATTAAGAGCTCTCCGTGTTCTAGGAATTCTGGTAGCTGCTGCATGGGCTGTAGGGATGAAGACACTTAGTCCGTGTGCTCAAAGGTTTATAGATCACTGAGGGGTCTAAGGCAAGAAAACCAACAATAAATTAAGGTAGAATAGAACATCAGGGAGATATGGCCGGGTGCGGTGCCTCATGCTTGTAATCCCAGCACTTTGGGAGACTGAGGCGGGTGGATCACCTGAGGTCGGGAGTTCGAGACCAGCCCAGCCAACGTGGTGAAACCCCGTCTCTATTAAAAATACAAAAATTAGCCGGGCATGGTGGCATACACCTGTAGTCTCAGCTACTCAGGAGGCTGAGGCAGGAGAATTTCTTGAACCCGGGAGGTGGAGGTTGCAGTGAGCCGACATGGTGCTACTGCCCTCCAGCCTGGGTGACAGAACAAGACCCTGTCTCAAAAAAAGAACATCAGGGAGATAGAAAGATATGAGGGAGATGCTGTATGGTCTCCAAGGAAGACCAGATGTCAATTAGATGTTAATAGAAAAAAAGGCTTCATGAAAGATGTCATATTAGGCAGGGTGCAGTGGCTCATGCCTGTAATCCCAGCACTTTGGGAGGCTGAAGTGGGTGGATAACCTGAGGTCAGGAGTTTGAGATCAGCCTGGCCAACACGGTGAAACCTCGTCTCTACTAAAAATACAAACATTAGCCAGGTGTGGTGGCTTGCGCCTGTAATCTTAGCTACTCGGGAGGCTGAGGCAGGAGAATCACTTGAACCCGGGAAGGGGAGGTTGCAGTGAGCTGAGATTGCGCCACTGCACTCCAGCCTGGGCAATGGAGTGATACTCTATCTCAAACAAAACAAAACAAACCAAAACAAAAACAAACAAAAAAAGAAAGATGTCATATTTGAAACAGGCTTTGACAGGATTTTGACAATGGATTTTTTATGGAGGAGGTTATTTAAGATGCAGAGTAGAGAGGGATCTACAAAACACGAAAGTTCAAGGAGTGTAAGTGATCAAGATCAAGCATTTGGGCTTAGGTGTCAGGCTGCCTGGGTTTAAATCCCAACTCTACTGAATTCGACTCTGTGACTTTGGGTCAGTTACTAACCGTTGCCTTGGTCCTCTCTCTATAAAGGGGGAATAATAATAGTACCTATCTTACTGGGTAGTTATGAGAACGAACTTATTTAAGATGTGAAACTCTTGGAATTGTTCCTGACTTACAGTAAAGGCTTTAGGAATGTTAGTGATTGTTGTAGCTGTTAGTGGAGTTTAGTAGGTGGTGCAGTGTTTATGAGACTAGAAAGAATTTGGGGTTCACTTTGGGGCCTAAATTATATCAGATTTAAATTTATATTTAATTTGATAGGCCATGGGGAAATCTTCAAAGATTTTATTTTTTTAAAGTAGGTGAGTGGCCTGGCGCGGTGGCTCACACCTGTAATCCTAGCACTTTGGGAGGCCAAGGCGGGCAGATCACCTGAGGTCAGGAGTTCGAGACCAGCCTGGCCAACATGGCAAAACCTTGTCTCTATTAAAAATACAAAAAATTAGCCAGGCACGATGGCGTGCACCTGTACTTCCAGCTACTCCGAAGGCTGAGGTATGAGAATTGCTTGAACCCGGGAGGTGGGGGTTGCAGTGGGCTGAGATTGTGCCACTGAACTCCAGCCTGGGCAACAGGACAACACTCCGTCTCAAAAAAAAAAAAAAAAAAAAAAAAAAAATTAAAATAAAAAAAGGAATGAAATAAAGTAGGTGAGTAACAGCACCAGAATGACAAAACATGAGGAAGCAACATAGTAAAATTCAGTTGTTAAATTCTTTGTAGTCTTTTTAAATATTTCCAGCTATAGCTCCAAACTGCTAACCATGCTAAGATTTCCCTCCCATGATTGAGACTGTCAGCTATTGTGAATTGATTTGATATGAAACACCTGTAGAAAGAATTACTGAATGCTAATCTTCTACAGTTGAAAAGAAAATCGTTCCAGAGGGGAACAATTTCTATTTGTCATATAAATAAAGACTATGGGGGTCATGAATGTCAAAGCTGGTGACCTTGAACCCTTCTCAACCATAAGGGGCTATAAGACTGTGCAATATATCATTTTTTAAAAAGTCGTTTCTTTTCCATTTTGTAATATGTTCTCGGCGATTTGACTGATGACCTATGTTTCAGGAAGCATGAATGATCGCCACATCTCAGATGAGATAGGTGTGTCATAAATCGATGCACAACGTAGTAAAACACTTTTTCTGTCTTGACACATCCCTGATCCCTAATTATAGTTGACAATAAAATATATTTTTTAAAACAGGCAGATATCTATAAGAATGTTATCAAGTTTTTATTTGCTATTCCCAGTTCATAGGTGCTAGTTAATCTGCTGCCCCCAATGACTTATGCCATCTCATATTCACTTTTGGGAGAACTATTGTTGAATTCTAAAAATGCTTATGGGCCTGGCGCAGTGGCTTACGCCTGTTATCCCAGCACTTTGGGAGGCTGAGGGCGGCTGCATCGCTTGAGGCCAGGAGTTCGAGAACAGCCTGGCCATAATGGTGAAACCCTGTCTCTACTAACAACACAAAAATTAGCTGGGCATGGTGTCAGGCACCTGTAGTCCCAGCTACTAGGGAGGCTGAGGCAGGAGAATCGCTTGAACCCAAGATCGCGCCACTGCAGTCCAGCCTGGGTGAGAGAGCAAGATTCTGTCTTTAAATAAATAAATAAATAAAAACACGCTTTTGGATTTTTTAACATTTGGATTTTTTTATTTTAAGAGATAGGGTCTCACTCTGTCATCCAGGCTGGACTGCAGTGGCACAGTCATAGCTCACTGCAGCCGCAACCTCCTGGACTCAAGTGATCCTCCTGCCTCAGCTTCCCGAGTAGCTGGGACTACAGGCACACGCCACCATGCCCAGCTAATTTTTGTACGTTTTTGTAGAAATGGCATCTCACTATGTTGCCCAGGCTGGTCCGGAACTACCAGGCTCAAGTGCTCCTCCTGTCTTGGCCTCCCAAAATGCTGGGACCACAGGCAAGTGCCACCACGCCTGGCTACTTTTTGTTTTGTGATTGCTTCATGGCTCTTGTTCTATAATCTTCTTAGGTCCTCTCCTTTCTCTCTGTTAAAGAGGCCTTGGGTGTTGGTTATATCTCGCAGTTGAGCCTTGTTTTGGCTTGTACTGGAGGAAGCCAGCTGTTCCATGTAACTTCCCTCCAGACAAATCAATGACCTTTAGGTGTTCTGAAACTTCAGTGCAGAGTGCTGCTGAGTGACGGTGAACTGGAGGTGGCCACTGTGGGTTCAGCTGGCTTCTCTGCATCCATTAAAGCTGATTTGGTCTCTGTTTAAGAAGCCAGATTTCTGATCCAAGTCGGCTGAGGTTCTCTGGGAGGTGGATAGCAGTGTGGGCTGGAGCAGAGAGAGGGGGATTAAGAGCACATCACTACTCAATGGGAAGAAGGGTCTGTGTTAGTCAGTTTTACACTGCTCTAAAGGAATACCTGAGACTGGGTAATTTATAACGAAAAGAGGTTTAATTGACTCAGTTCTGTAGGCTCTACAGGAAGCATGGTGTTGGCATCTGCTCGGCTTCTGGTGAGACCACAGGGAGCTTTTACCCACAGCAGGTGAAGTGGGAGAAGCAGATGAATTACATGAAGAGAGAGGGTGCAAGAGAGAGAAGGCCGAGGCGCCAGGCTCTTTCAACAACCCGCTGTCTGGTGAACTCATTACTGATAGGATAGCACCAAGCTGTTCATAAGGGATCCGTCCACACGATCCAAATTCCTCCCACCAGACCCCACCTCCAACATTGCGGATTACATTTCAACATGTGATTTGGAGGAAACAAACATCCAAACTACATCAGGTCCAGAGTCTCTGAATCCAAATCCACTTTGGCATAGGAAAGTCAAATTCACTCACCCACCTTTCAACAAGTAGCTCTTTTATAATACTTCCGGTCCTAAAAATAATACTTTCCTGGAGTGTTTAGCTTCCTTGGAGATATATGTATGTGTGTGTGTGTGTATATATATATATATATATATATATATATATATATATATCACAATCTCCTAAATTATACTACTTATAATTTAGGAAGGATGCTTCTATACTAACACACAACCAGCATATATATATATGTAATATATATCTATATATGTAATATATATCCGTATATATGCATATATATGTAATATATATCTACATATGTATATATATGCATATATAAATAAGTCTCTATATCTAGATATAGATATATATAGATATATATCTACATATGTATATAAAGATATGTCTCTCTCTATATAGATATATATCTATATATGTATATATAGATACAGAGATATGTACATGTGTATATATATCCATATCTATATATGTATGTATATATACACCTATATATCTATAGAGATATATATGATATAGATATAGATATGTATGCATATATTTATCTATATCTATGCTGGATGTGTGTTAGTATGGAAGAATCCTTCCCAAATTATAAGTAGTAAATGTCAGATGACCAAATATGCTCTTACAATTCTGAGTAGTGTGCCAGAGTTTGGAGCAAGTCAAGAGATGTGGTTGAGGCCGAGTGCAGTGGCTCATGCCTGTAATCCCAGCACTGTGGGAGGCCAAGGCGGGCAGATTGCTCGAGCCCAGGAGTTCAAGACCAACCTGGGCAACACGGTGAAACCTCATCTCTACAAAAAATGCAAAATTTAGCGTGCACCTGTAGTCCCAGCTACCCAGAAGGCTGAGGTGGGGAATTGCTGGAGCCCGGGAGGTGGAGGTTGCAGTGAACCAACACTGTGCCATTGCACTCCAGCCTTGGCAACAGAGTGAGACTCTGTCTCAATAAGAAAGAAATGTGGTTGAACCTAAGATGGGAAAAGGCATTGTCCTTGATTCCTCTGTTTCCTTCACGGCTCATCTTCAATTGCTCAGCAAATATTTTTGGTTCTGTCTTCAAAATATACCCTGAGATTGACTACTTTTCACTTTTTCTAATGCTACTGTTCTAGTTTGAGTTGGAATCATCTCTCCTGAAGTACTGCAACTTCTGATAGAGCTGCTGCTTTTGCTTTTGCCTTTTTGTGGTCTAGTCTTATGTAGAAACTTAAGTGATTGTTTGAAAATGTAAGTCAGACCATGTCACTCTTTTGCTCAAAACCCTCTGAAGCAGGGGTCTCCAACCCCCAAACCCAGGCCACTGACTGGTACCTGTCTGTCTCCCCGTCACTTGAATTACCGCGTGAGCTCTGCCTCCTGTCAGATCTGCAGCAGTGCTATATTCTCATAGAAGTGCAAACCCTATTGTGAACTGCTCATGTGAAGGATCTAGGTTGCTTGCTCCTTATGAAAATCTAATGCCTGATGATCTGTTACTATCTCCCAGCATCCCCAGATAGGACTGTCTAGTTGCAGGAAAACAACCTCAGGGCTCCCACTGATTGTACATTATGGTGAGTTGTACAATTATTTCCTTATATATTACAGTGTAATAATAATAGAAATAAAGTGCACAATAAATGTAATGGGTTTGAATCATCCTGAAACAACCCCCCACCAACCCTTGGTCTGTGGAAAATTTGTCTTTCACTTAACTGGTCCCTGGTGCCTAAAAGGTTGGGGACTGCTGCTCTAAAGGTTTCCTAGACTATCTAAAGTCAAATCCAAGTTCTGTATTACGGGTTGCAGAGAATTGCATGGTGTATGGCTACTTTGCTCCCTAACCTTGTTTCCTACGCTTTTTCTTGCCTCCTCCTGCTGGCAAGAGAAAAAGAAAAGAGAGAGAGAGAAAAAAAAAACAACCCTGTGGCAGTTGGAACATAGTTTATTCTTGAAGCGAAGGGGCGTGTAACTTAACCCTTGTCTGGCATGGCTTTGGGTCCTATTTATAATTTGATATCATATTGTCATGAAGAGCATTTTTTGGTCTTATGATCCCTATTTTAACACTAATGCTGGTCAGCTGTTGTGTATAAACCGCAAAAGGGAGGGGGCATAGCGAGGTGTGTCTGGCCTCCCATCCTGCCATGCCTGGGAATTCAGTTTTCAAGTTTTTTTCTGAGGTCTCCTTGGCCAAGAGGGGGTCTGTTCCGTGGTTGGAGGGCATAGAATTTTATTTTTAGTTTTCATCTTGTTTCCTACCCTTCTCCCTGCCTCCTCCTGCTGACGCCTTTCTATTCTTTGAACTTGGCAAATTCGCTTTGCCTCGGGGCTTTGACTGCCTTGTTTGGCTTCTAGGAACGTTCTCTCCCCAGATCTTCATGCACCTGTTCACTGTATCTCCTCTGATGTTCTCTCCTGACTGTAACACTGCTCCCTTGCCCCACATTGCTCTGTCTCATTATCCTCTTTTGTTTTTCTTTTCTTTTCTTTTTTTGTTTTTTTGAGACAGAGTCTCGCTCTGTTGCCCAGGCTGGAGTGCAGTGGCCCTGTCTCGGCTCATTGCAACCTCCTCCCCTGAGTTCAAGCGATTCCCCTGCCTCAGCCTTCTGAGTAGCTGGGATTACAGGTGAGTGCCACCAAGCCTGGCTAATTTTTGCATTTTTAGTAGAGATAGGGTTTCACCATGTTGGCCAGGCTGGTCTTGAACTCCTGACCTCAGGTGATCTGCCCACCTCAGCCTCCCAAATTGCTGGGATTACAGATGTGAGCCACTGCACCCAGCCTTTTATTTTTCTTCACAGCACATACTTGCTTGTCTCCTCCACTGGAATGTAAGTTCCATGAAGGTGGCTCTTTTGGCTTTCTTGTTCATCACTGTATCCACCAAACCAAGAAGTGCTTGCATATCGCGAGGACATAGTAAGAATGAATGAATGAATACATCAACTTGTGTCCTTATGCCTCTTAGCAAAGCATTATTGTGAATCAATTGACTTTCTTTTGGTCCATGAATCGTGCTTCATTTGGACGGAAGACATACAGTAAAGCAGAATTTTAATAGCTTTCAGTTGAATTAAATGATTAAGAAGAAATGGACAGGCATGGAGGATCCTTTTTGTTCCTTAAGACTGTTGGTGGCTAGGCGCAGTGGCTCATGCCTGTAATCACAACACCTTGGGAGGCCGAGGCTGGTGGATCACTTGATCCCAGGAGTTCAAGACCAGCCTGAGCAACATGGTGAAACCCCATCTCTACCAAAAATACAGAAATTAGCTGGGCTTGGTGGTGGGTGCCTTTAATCCCAGCTACTTAGGTGGCTGAGGCAGGAGAAACGCTTGAACCTGGGAGGCGGAGATTGCAGTGAACCAAGATCATGCCACTGCACTCCAGCCCGGGCGACAGAGTGAGCGCCTATCTCAAAAAAAAAAAAAAAAGGTTTCCAGTTTGCAG
Source organism: Pongo abelii (assembly GCF_028885655.2). NCBI lineage: Eukaryota > Metazoa > Chordata > Mammalia > Primates > Hominidae > Pongo > Pongo abelii. The sequence goes on along the minus strand of NC_071993.2, from coordinate 21,340,758 downwards.
ATGGTCTTAAGCTTAAAATTCAAGTAGAGTTCATCCATTTTCTCTCAAAACAAAAGGGAATAGAAAAAGCTCTGAGAAAGTGAGATTGTCGACACATTCATCTGGAAACCATAGTAATTTACATTTTAATAAATCATGTTGAATTCTCAGAAGCATGGCATGGGAAGGAAACTAACATTTTTCTTTATTTTTTTAAGTGAGCAGTTACTGTCTCCCATGTAATGCACTTTAACATGCGTGCTCAGCTCATTCTAGGATAGGTGTTGTTAGCCCTTTAGAGATAAGGAAGTTGAGAAGGAGAAAATTTACATGGTTGCCATAGGTCATAGTGAAGCTCAGAAGGGAGATTCAAATCCAGCTTGACTCACTCCCAAGCCCATATTCTTTTTTTTTTTTTATCAGCAAGCCAATAAATGTTATTTAATGTTGTTATAATAGTAACAGCTATTTCATGTAACTTAACATTTTTGTTTATTTATTTATTTATTTTATTATTATTATTATTATACTTTAGGTTTTATGGTACATGTGCGCAATGTGCAGGTTAGTTACATATGTATACATGTGCCATGCTGGTGCGCTGCACCCACTAACTCGTCATCTAGCATTAGGTATATCTCCTAATGCTATCCCTCCCCCCTCCCCCCACCCCACAACAGTCCCCAGAGTGTGATGTTCCCCTTCCTGTGTCCATGTGTTCTCATTGTTCAATTCCCACCTATGAGTGAGAACATGCGGTGTTTGGTTTTTTGTTCTTGCGATAGTTTACTGAGAATGATGATTTCTAATTTCATCCATGTCCCTACAAAGGACATGAACTCATCATTTTTTATGGCTGCATAGTATTCCATGGTGTATATGTGCCACATTTTCTTAATCCAGTCTATTGTTGTTGGACATTTGGGTTGGTTCCAAGTCTTTGCTATTGTCAATAATGCCACAATGAACATATGTGTGCATGTGTCTTTATAGCAGCATGATTTATAGTCCTTTGACAAGCCCATATTCTTTATATTTCCTTAGACCCCCTCACATGGGGAAAACTAGGGTGAGAATCTCACAGGTATATTTGAATTATTTTTAGGGGCTATCAAAATTCCAATTTAAAAATGAAATGGAATGTTTGCATCTAAAAACACCACAGCAGGAATCTCTAACCCAAGAGATGGAATTATTTGATGAACCATGAACTGGAGAAAGAAGAGTCGATTCATTTTGAAAAATATTGCCTGCCAACTACGTTAGCAGAGTGGCCACCCCATGCAGGGCACCGAGCTATGCAACGTGAGTTACATATTAAAAGGAAAAGCTTCTGCTCTGAATGATTTCTGATAATGTCAGGCTCCCACATGAGGTTTACCAGGTCAGTTCACTACACTCCAGACTCTGTTCTGGCACATGTTATCCCCATTTTACATACAAAGGTACGTGAGGTGGTCAAGGTTACCAGCTGGTGTGTTACAGAGACGTGACTGAAAGCTAGGCCCATCTGCTCCTGTCGACATCTCTATTCAATTGGATATATCCCCTCCTACCTTCCTGAGAGATACAGAATAGAAATGAAACAAGTGGGAATAAAAACTGTTGAAAATAACACCACTTACTCTCCAGTCAGATGAGAGCTGAGGGAGTTTCAGTAGAGGGTGAAATCCATGGTAGACAGTCGTAAGACATAACATGCTCTTAAAACTTCTGAGATTCAGAGAAATGACTAATTCATGCTGCCTTTTTAAACATTATTCCAAATTGGTAACATTTTATTATATTATTTCCCTCCCCCACTTTTTTCTGAGACAGGGTCTCCCTCTATTACCCAGGTTGGAGTGCAGTGGCGTGATCACGGCTCACTGCAGACTCAACCACTTGGGCTCAAGTGATTCTCCCACGTCAGTTTCCCAGGTAGCTGGGACCACAGGTGCATGCCACCATGCCTGGGTAATATTTATATTTTTAGTAGAGATAGGCTTTTGCCATGTTGCCCAGGCTTGTCTGTAACTCCTGGGCTCAAGTGATCTGCCCGCCTTGGCCTCCCAAAGTGCTGGGATTACAGGTGTTAGCCATTGCACCTGGCTTTAATTATCTTATTATACGGAATTTATACTACTCAGTACAGATTAGAGTATAGGGAGGTAACAAATAGTCCCAAATTGTAACAGACTTTTTTTTTTTTCCACTTACACTCTATGTCCACTATGGGTTGGTGGGAGCTCTGCTTCACGTCCTAATTTATCCTTACTGGGATGCAGGCTATGACAGAGGAAATAGAGAGCTGTGGAGAGTCTAACACTTCACTTCCACTTCAACCCATGGGCTACTACTAATTCTTGGGTCCCATCCAAGCACAAGGGCAGTAAGAAGTGCAGGGATTTAGAAATAGTCCATGAGTAAAATGAATGACTGTAACAGGCCTGCAGATAGGGCAAAGTTTCATAAGGTACAATTACATTTCTTGAATCTAATATCTCCATTATGGTTATATTTTAGAAATTTTACTTATGGAAAGTAATTTAGGATAAAGTTCAAGTTAAATGTATGATGACTTTTTAATTTTTAAAAATTACTTTGTTTTTATTAACCATTTAAAAGTGATTTAATACAATTATTTTGCTTTTCCTTAGATTCTAATCTGTAAAAATGTACCTGTTCTTTACCTGTCTTTAGAGAGTAACCCATGTGGATGATAGGTCTGCCAGGGAGCAAGATGGTCTAATTGTCCTTGGCCAATTCAAAAAAATCACCCATTAAAAACTTTGGGTTGGCCAGGCACAGTTGCTCATGCCTGTAATCGTAGCACTTTGGAAGGCTGAGGCGGGAGGATTGTTTAAGGCCACGAGTTTGAGACCAGCCTGGGCAAAAAGTGAGACCCCATTTCTATAAAAAAATTTAAAAATGACCTGGGTGTGGTGGTTTGCGCCTGTAGTCCCAGCTACTCTGGAAGCTGAGGCGGGAGCATTGCGTGAGTTCAGGAGTTTGAGGGTATAGTGAGTCATGATTGCCCCATTGCACTCCAGCCTGGGTGACACAGTGAGATCCTGTCTTAAAAAACAAACAAGCAAACAAACAAAGAAATAGCAACAACAACAACTCAAAAAAAAAAAAACAAAAAACTTTGGATTAACTTTTTTGAACTCCAAGTAAGCCAAGTTGAAGAAAATACTCCTTCATGTGGGAACACTACCATTCTCTGTTATTCTAATTCTGGTTCTCAAAATCAGACCATTTTGGAACTGCCTTTAAGAATGTAAATGTAAATATGTATTTTAAAAATCAGTGCTTGCCACAAGATTGTGAACGTTACCATTTACATTTTTATGAGTGCTCTTTCTCAAGGTATCCTGAGATAAAAAGAAGAAGAAGAAAGAAGAAGAAAGAAGAAGAAGGAGAAGAAGAAGAAGAATAATAAGATAGAGGAAGAAAGAAGAAGAAAGAAAAAGAAGGAAGAAGAAGAAGAAAAGAAGAAGAAGAAGAAGAAGAAGAAGAAGAAGAAGAAGAAGGAGAAGAAGAAACCTCAAGTGCTTTTTTGAATTCCCTTAGTGCAATGTTTCCTGGCAAAGTAAAATGCACCTTGAAAAAGTATACAGCTTTTCTCTGACCTGGGGGAACTGGCTTACAGCCAGAGAGGGTGGAAAGTCAAACACCTTCAAGAAAAAGTATTTCCTTTTATCGGGAAACCATTTCTGGTGATCACAGGGAGAATCAACATTTTCCACACAAAGTTAATGTTCACCTCCTTTAAATTAGAAATGTGCCATATGGCATTTTTAAAGTAGAATTTAACATTACTTATTTATATATCTGGCAAGTAGGTATATAAATGGTATACACTAATGCTAAAATTCCCAAAAGTTTGGGAGCTCTTGCAGTAGACAAACAAGAGCCCTAAAATATAGAATTAACTGAATGGAGGCAAGGAGGATGTCCTGAAAAGGAACCCTCTATCCTGGGCAAAGGAAGATGCAATGAGATCAACAAACTGTCCCATAAGTGGGTTTTTAAGTTTACAGATCAGAAAATTTCCAATTAATGGGGGATAAAGGTTTAAATCTAGCCATCACTGAACAATAACAACATTGTTAACTGATTTGAGATTTCAGCTATTTTATAAGAAAATATATTAATAATTGAATTGGTGAAATCTTATCTTATTCCAACTCCAGAGTGATATTTGGGAGTTGGGAAATGTAATATTAAAAAAAAAATAGTAGTGGGGAGGTGGACAAGATGGTTGATTTGAAGCCTCCAGTGATGGTCCTTTCCATGGGAGCACCAAATTGAATACTATCCACACAAAAAAGTGTAGGACCTAAAAGTCAGGTGAGAGAAACAGTACCTGTGTCTACCTTCGTATCGCCAAAAGAGGCACTGAAGATGGTGGGAAAGACCGTCTTGAATTGCTGATACGCTTTTCTCCCATTCCCCAGTAGTGGCTGTGTGGCACAGACAGAATCTCTGTGCTTGCAAGAGGGAGAGTAAAGTGATTGTGGGGTTTGGTACTGGAACTCAGTGCTGCCCTGTCACAGCAGAAAGCAACATAGGCAGATCTCAGTCAGTGACCACGGAGGGAGCATTTAGCCCTAGCCAGAGGGGCATCACTCATCCCAGCTGTTGGAACTTGAGTTCTGGCAAGCCTCACTACCATGGGCTAAAGTGCTCTGGGGCTCTAAATAAACTTGAAAGGCAGTCTAGGCCACCAGGACTGCAATTTTTGGGCAATTCCTGGTGCTGTGCTGGGCTCAGAGCCAATGGACTTTGGGGCATGTGAACTAGTGAGATGCTAGCTGGGGTGACCAAGGGAGTGCTGATGTCACCACTCCCATAACCCCAGGCAGCACAGCTTGAAGCTCCAGAAGAGATCCTTCCTTCTGCTTGAGGAGAGGAGAGGGGAAAGAGGACTTTATCTTGCAATTGGATGCCAGCTCAGCCACAGTAGGATAAAGCACGAGGCAGAGTCCTGAGGCCCCAATTTCAGGCTCTAGCTCGCTGACATTTCTAGACACACTGTGGGCCAGAAGGGAACCTGCTGCCTTAAAGAGAGGGACACAGTCCTGGCAGGATAATCAAATGCTGACTAAAGAGCCCTTGGGCCCTGAATAATCAGCAGTGAGACCCATGCAATACTTGTTGTGGACTCATGTGAGACTCAGAGATGTGCCGGCTTCAGGTGTGACCCAGCACATTCCCAGCTGTGGTGACTACAAGGAGAGACTCCTTCTGTTTGAGGACAGGAGAGGGAAGAGTAAAAGGAAGTTTGTCTTGCAGCTCAGGTACCAGCTGACCACAGTGGGGCAGGGTACTAAGTGGGCTCCTGGAGGCCCCAATTCCAGGGCTTGGCTCTTGGATAGCATTTCCCGCCCTGCTCTGGGCAAGAGGGATATCCACCTCCCTGAAGGAAGAGTTCCAGGCCTTACAGCATTCACCACAAGCTGACTGAAGAGCGCTTGGGCCTTGAGTGAACATCAGCAGTGGCCAGGCAGTACTTGCCATGAACCTGGGGAGGTGGTGGCCATGGGGAGCCTGCTCTGCTTGTGGAAAAGGGAGAGAAGAGTGGGAAGAACTTTGTCTAGTGGCTTGGGTGCCAGTTCAGCTGCAGTAGCATAGAGCACCAGGTAGATTCCTAAGGTTTTCGACTCAGGCCCTAGCTCCCAGATGGCATCTCTGGACCTGCCTTGGGTTGGGGGAACTTGCCACCCTGAAGAGAAGAACATAAACCTGGCTGACTTCTCCACCTACTGATTGCAGAGCCCTAGGTCCTTGAGTGAACATAGACGGTAGTCAGGCAGTGGTTACTGTGGACCTTGAGTGAAACCCTGTGTCGTGCTGGCTTCAGGTCTGATCTAGGGAAATCCCAGTCGTGGTGGTCACAGGGGTGCTTGTGTCACCTCTCCCCCAGCTCCATGGAGCTAAGCACAGAGAGACTCAGTTTGGGAGAAAGTTAAGGGAAGAGGAAAAGAGTCTCTGCCTTGTCATCTAGAGAATTCTTCAGGATCTTACCCAAAACCACTGTGATACCTCTACAAGTCTGCAAGAGCCAAAGTATCATAGTGAATGGGGAAAAGCGCTCTAAGATCTGGAACATGACAAGGATTCCCATTTTTACCACTGTTATTCAAAATAGTACCAGAGTCCTAGCTAGAGAAACCAGACAAGAGAGAAAAAAAAAGGGGCAGCAAAATTGGAAAGGAAGAAGTAAAAGTACCCTCTTTGTAAATGATATGATCTTATATTTGGAAAGACCTGAGGACTCCACCAAAAAACTACTGGAGATGATAAACAAATTTAGTAAGTTGCAGGATACAAAACCAACATACAAAAATCAGTAGCATTTCTGTATGCCAACAGTGAACAATCTGAAAAAGAAATTAAGAAAGTAATCCCACTTATAACAGCTACAAATGAAATTAACTACTTAGGAATCAACTTAACCAAATAAGTGAAAGATCTCTGCAATGAAAACTGTAAAACACTAATGAAAGAAATTGAAAAGGACACAAAACAGTGGAAAGATATTCCATATTCATGGATTGGAAGGATAAATATTGTTAAAATGTTCAAAGCAATCTACAGAATAAATGCAATCTTTATCAAAATACCATTGACATTCTTCACAGAAACAGAAAAAAAATCCTAAAATGTATGGAATCACAAAAGACCCAGAATAGCCAAAACTATCCTGAGCAAGAAGAACAAAACTAGAGGAATCACATTATCTGACTTCAAATTACACTATGGAGCTATAGTAATCAAAACAGCATGGCACTGTCATAAAAACAGACACATAGACCAATGGAACAGAATAAAAAACCCAGAAAATAATTCATATATCTACAGTGAACTTATTTGCAAAAAAGATGCCAAGAACATGCATTGAAGAAAACACAGTCTCTTTAATAAACAGTGCTAGGAAAACTAGATGTCCATATGTAGAAGAATGAAACTAGACCCCTATTTCTCACCATATACAAAAATCAAATCAAAATTGATAAAAAACTTAAATCTAAGCTCTCAAACTATGAAACTACTAAAAGAAAACATTGGAGAAACTCTCCAGGACATTGGAGTGGGCAAATTCCACATGCACTGGCAACCAAAGCAAAAATGGACAAATGGGATCTCATCAAGTTAAAAAGCTTCTGCACAGCCAAGAAACATTATGGAAGTGAAGAGACAATCTGAAAAATGGGAGAAAATATTTGCAAATTATCCACCTGACAAAGGATTAATAACCAGAATATATAAGGAGCTCAAAACAATAGGAAAAAATATAATAATTCAATTAAAAATGAGTGAAAGATCTGAATAGACATTTCTCAAAAGAAGACATACAAACAGCAAACAGATAAATGAAAAGGTGCTCAACATCATTGATCATCAGAGAAATGCAAATCAAAACTACAATGAGGTATCATCTCACTACAGTGATCCAAAACACAGGCAATAACAAATGCTGATGAGGACATGGAGAAAAGGGAACCCTCACACACTATTGGTGGGAATGTAAATTAATACAACTACTATGGAGAACAATTGGAGGTTCCTCAAAAAACTGAAAATAGAGCTGCTACCATTTAATCCAGCAATTGCACTGCTAGGTGTATACACAAAAGAAAGGAAATCAGTACATCAAAGAGATCTCTGCACTCCATGTTTATTGCAGCACTATTTGTAATAGCTAAGATTTGGAAGCAACCAAAGTGTCCATCAACAGATGAATGGATAAAGAAAATGTGGTACATATATACAATGGAATACTATTCAGCCATAGAAAAGAATGTGATCCTATCATTTGTAATAACATGGATTTAACTGGAGGTCATTAAGCTAAGTGAAATAAGCCAGGCACAGAAAGACAAACTTCACATATTCTCACTTATCCATGGAAGCTAAAAATTTAAGCAATTAAACTCATGGAGATAGAGAGTGTAAGAATGGTTATCAGAGGCTGGGAAGAGTAGCAGGGATGGGGGAAAGTGGGACTGATTAATGAGTGCAAAAATGTAGTTGGATGGAATGAATAAGATCCAGTATTTGACGGCACAACAGAGTGACTAAAGTCAACAATAATTTATCGTACATTCAAAAATAACTAAAAGAGCCGAGTGCAATGGCTCATGCCTGTAATCTCAGCACTTTGGGTAGCCAAGGTGGGTGGATCACCTGAGGTTAGGAGTTCAAGGCCAGCCTGGCCAACATGCTGAAACCCTGTCTCTACTAAAAATACAAGAATTAGCCGGGCATGGTAGTGCATGCCTGTAGTCCCAGCTACTTGGGAGGCTGAGGCCGGAGAATTACTTGAACCTGGAAGGCAGAGGTTGCAGTGAGCTGAGATTGCACCACTGTACTCCAGCCTGGGAGACAAGAACAGAACTCTTGTCTAACAAAATAAAAGAAAACTAAAAGAGCATAATTGAGTTGTTTGCAATGCAAAGAAAGGTTAAATGCTTGAGGTGATGGATATTCCATTTACCCCTTGTGATTATTACACATTGTATGCCTGTATCAAAATATCTCATGTACCCCATAAATATATACACCTACTATGTACCCACAAAAATTAAAAATTAAAAAAGTAACAAAAAGAAAATAGTAGTGACTTGGCAGGGTTAGACATTTTAGAATTGGCAGCAATAAAGTATTAGTAGAAAAATTTTTCTTTAATCATATTAACCAAAAACACCTTCGGCAACAATAACACCAAAGACACAGAACAATTAAACTGTGGATTTCACAGGAGAAAATGAGATTTGAAGAGTAAAAAAATGAACAAAACAAAGCAAAATATGCAATTTAAATGAATTATTCTCTAGTGTACAAAAATGGTGAGAATTAAACTGAAACCTAGTTTCAAATCGTTACACATTTTTTTTTTTTTTTTTTGGTAGAGACAGGTTCTCACTGTGTTGCCCAGGCTGGTCTCTCAACTCCTGGGCTTAAGCGATTCTCGCACCTCGGCCTCCCAAAGTGGTAGGATTACAGGTGTGAGCCACCGTGCCCAGCCCAAATCACTAAACTTTTTGAAAGCACCTCTTCATTTTGGGTATACCATAATTTGAAAATATAAACTTCAAAATGAGATAGTGGTATAAAACCTGTTGAAATGAACATGGCAGAGTTCACTGCAGCCCAACGACAGGTTCCCATTTGGTTCTCGGGGGAACCAAAGAGAACAGGCTTGCTCAGAGCCTCACTGCCTCCTTCTAGGGGGTCTCATCTTTCATCACTAAAGGCCATGCAGCCAGGATAGGCACCTAGGTCTCAGTGTTTACGTAAAAAGGAAAAATACAAAGATGAATGAGAGAGGACAGAAGCCAGGACATTCTTAATTCCCTGATGTAACTTGCTAAAAAATTTTTCCTTTTAAGTGAAAAGAAATCATGCCTGTAATCCTGGCACTCTGAGAGGTCAAGGCGGGCGGATCACTTGAGGTCAGGAGTTCGAGACCAGCCTGGCCAACATGGTGAAACCCTGTCTCTGCTAAAAATACAAACATTAGCTAGGTGTGGTGGCGTATGCCTGTAGTCCCAGCTACTCAGGAGGCTGAGGCAGGAGAATCGCTTGAGCCTGGGAGGTAGAGGTTGCAGTGAGCTGAGATTGGGCCAGTGCACTCCAGCCTGGGCAACAAAGCAAGCCTCTGTCAAAAAAAAAAAAAAAAAAAAGGAAAAAGAAAAAGAAAGAAATCAGACATCTGTTTTTCTTGTAGAATAGGTAGGACTTGAAAGAATGCACCGAGAAGGTGAAGGCTGACTTAGGTGTGTCTCATTCAATGATAGTTTAGCATGCTGTGACTGCAGGGGCCTAGCTCTCATCAGAGTAGCCTCGCACATTTGTGTCAGTTTTTTTTTACTCTTTATTTTTAAATCCTCACCCCTCAGCTTTATTAAGGTACAATTGACAAATAAAAGTTGTATATATTTACAGTGTACAACGTGATATTTTTATATATGTATACATTGTGAAATGCATGAGTCAAGCTAATTAACCTCTCCATCACTTCATGTAGTTATTTTTAAACATGTTTTTTGAGACAGGGTCTCTCCCTGTCACCCAGGCTGGAGTGCAGTGGCGTGGTCATAGCTCTCTGCAGCTTCCAACTCCTGGGCTCAAGCAATCCTCCCATCTCAGCCTCCTGACTACTGGGACTCCAGGTGCATGTCACTACGCCTGGCTAATTTTTAAAATTTTTTGTAGAGATGGAGTCTTGCTGTATTACCCAGGCTGATCTGGAACTCCTGGCTCAAGCAATCCTCCCGCCTCGGCCTCCCAAAGCGCTGGGATTACTGGCATGAGCCGCTACGCCCAACTGTATGTCTTGTTTTGAGAAGAATCTATTCGGGTCCTTTGTCCATTTTAAAATTAGGTTATTTGTTTTGTTGATATTGAATTGGTTGAGTTCCTTATATATCTTGAATATTAACTTCTTCTCAGATGTATGATTTACAGATTATTTTCTCCGGTTCTATAGGTTATCTCTTCACTCTGTTGATTATTTCCTTTGCTGTGCAGAAGCTTTTTAGTTTGTTGCAATCCCATTTGCCTATTTTTGCTTTTGTTGCCTCTGCTTTTGGGGTAACATCCAGAAAATCATTGTCCAGATCAATGTCATGGAGCTTTTCCCCTATGTTTTCTTCTAGTAGCATTATAGTGTCTGATCTTACATTTAAGCCCTTAATTCATTTTGAGTTGATTTTTGTATATGGTGGGAGATAAAAGTCCAATTTCACTCTTCTGCATGTGGATATCTAGTTTCCTTAACACCATTTATTGTCAAGATTGTCCTTTCCCTATTGTACGTTCTTGGTACTTTTGTCGAAGATCAATTGATCATAATAGTGTGGACTTATCTGTGAGCTCTCTGCTCTGTTCCATTGGCCTATATGTCTGTTTTTATGCCAGATGCAAACTGTTAGAACTAATAAATGAATTCAGTAAAGTTGCAGGATATAAAATCAACACACAAAAATCACGCCGGGCATGGAGGCTCATTCATGCCTGTAATCCCAGCACTTCGGGAGGCCAAGACAGGTGGATCACTTGAGGTCAGGAGTTCGAGACCAGCCTGGCCAACATGGTGAAATCCTGCCTCTACTAAAAATACAAAAATTAGCCAGGCATGGTGGTGGGTGCCTGTAATCCCAACTACTTGGGAGGCTGAGGTAGGAGAATTGCTTGAACTGGGAGGTGGAGTTTGCAGTGAGCCGAGATCGCCCCATGGTACTCCAGCCTGGGCAACAAAGTAATACTCTGTCTAAACAAACAAACAAACAAACAAACAAACAAAAATTAGTAGCATTTGTATACACTAACAATGAACTTTCCCCCAAAAAAAAAAAAAACTAAGAAAATAATGTCATTTACAATAGCACAAAAAATTGAGGAATAAATTAAACCAAGGAGGTGAAACATCTGTACCCTGGAAATTATAAAATATTGGTAAAAGTAATTGAAGAAAACACAAATAAGTGAAAAGACATCCTATGTTCATGAATTGGCAGAAAGAATATTGTTAAAATACATATACTACTCAAATCGATCTATGGATTCAATGCGATCTCTATCAAAATTCTAATGGCATTAGAAAAAAACAGTCCTAGAATTCATATGAAACCATAAAAGACCAGGAATAGTCAAAGCAATCTTGAGCTACAGGCATCACACTACTTCATTTCAAAATGTTCCACAAAGTTATAGTAATCAAAACAGCATGTTACTGGAGTAAAAATATCAGTTATTTTTTAAATGCCAAAATGAGCTTATTTGAGGAAAAAAATGGTAGTAGAGTCTAGGAGTACAGACACATTTACATTTGCTTTAATACTCTTGAATGTCAATAGGTTGGTTTTAGCCTCCCAAATATACATTTTAGTAGCAGAAATTCTAGACTTTAAGTCAGTCCTGACTACTTTGTAATTTATATAGCCCTCACTTATAAAAAATACAACTTTAATTTCATTTATTACTTATAATTAATACCTTTTCTCACTTTATTCCCAAACCAAATACACACCAAACACATACCCAACTCACATTTTTAGAAAGTTTTCATTTATAACAAATCGAAGGCTGATGTCTTGGCCTGACCACATGCTCCTGCAGGGGATCGGGGTATGCCACCCCAAAATATGCCACTGTGGCATGAGGATTATTTTGAGCTAAAGGCAGTGAGAATCAAATAGGAAGCATTCTCTTCTCTCCTCTTTTCTGCCTAAAAGCAGGGCGTAAGTTTCCATCTGTGAAGGTTTCCCCTGTCTTGTACCAGGAAGAGGAGAGCAACTGTACCGGGAAGTTGGAGGGCCAGCAAAATGAATGTGCATAAACAGATTTTACGAAAATAACCCTTATCTCCCATTAGCTTTCTCCGTATAGTTCCTACTCACTTTGCTACAATTTATTTTCCCTTGAAGCCCAAACCCTTTTTCCTTTGTTACAATGGCATATGTCCTCAAGTCTAGTCACTTCCTTGGGTTCTCCTTCTTTTCTTTGACCTCCCAATGCATGTAGATATCGATAAATTGTGTATTCCATTTCTCCTGTTTAATCTGTCCTTTATCAGTTAAATGTGAAGGACCCAAGTCATAGAACTTTTGTGTTCCATGGGCAGAGGAAAAGTTTTTCCTCCTCAACACTCCTGCATTTTTTCCTCTTTTAAATAATTTATTTTACACCTATTATACCACACAGCATGTCTGATACGTAACTCCTTTTTAAGATAAAGCAAAGATAAAAAAAAGTTTATCTTATGAGAAAGAAGACACACCCATCACACAGAGTCTTCAAATATCATTGCACTATAACTTCCGTAATCTGACAGTCATGAAACTATCTGTAGAATGGTTTAAACAGGCAAATTAAAGAACACTATTAAGCAGACCTGACTGTCCTAAATTGTTAGATGTGCATTTTGCAAACATTACTTTTATCGATGGTAACGGTGGGGCTGGGGAGTGCTGTGCCTTTTCTCACCTGCCTGGTGACGATCGCCACAGGATGTTGGGACAAGTGGCTATTTCCAGGGCCAAGGCTCTTGCGCCTACAGATAGCAGCCCATGTCTGTCCCTGTGCTTGTGGCCTGGCTTGGTGATTGCCTGGGTGTCAGGATTTCTTCTGGTAGCTTTACGAAAAGTATCCATGAGGCCAAAGAATTTGTATGTGGAATATTCATACACTAGCTCACCGACCAGGTAAGAACTCAAGACGCTCAGAGCCCCAAATGATGTCCAGCTTTTTCCTCCGCGGCAGACTGAAAGCTTGCAACAAACTTTAGCTGGCTAGTACTATGATGGACAGGCTTGCTATAGGTTGCACCCTTAGAGTAAGTCGCCATCTTATCTGACTTGTTGGTTGCTGCCAGATGGAAATGCACAAATTGCAGATGAGGTTTGAATCATCTTTGTGCCAAGGCAAAATAAATGGAAAATACAGCTTTATAATAATGGCTACTATTTGATGAAAATTTCATTTGTGGCAGAATTGTCACAAATACCATGAATCTTCAAGTAATACTATAGAGTAAATATTGTTAAACCCATTTGCAGGTGAGAAGACCAAGGTTCCAAGCAGCGAAGTATCTTACCTGGGGTCATATAGCCAGTAACTAGCAGAGCCTGGATTTGAATCCACAGTTGTGTGGCACCCAAAGACTACATTTTTTTTTTCAACAGCAGATGCTATCAATGTTAAAGTTTTCAAATTATTGGAAGCCAGTTCATATTTAGAACTTGCTGGCCACCTGGCAATATTTGGGAGAACTGTTCACCACCTTTAAATAAATAAATAGCTGCTGCTCCCCACTCCGGAACAAACCAGATAGAGTTTCGTCTGTGAGAAGCAGCTCCTTGGCAAATCTATGCCTGTAATTTGGAGCAGTGTCCCTTGTGACTTGGGCTTATGATTGGTTTGCTTTCTCTGTCTCTAGCTGTGGCTCAATTTGGAGGAAACTTCTGGATTCCTCTCCATGACCTCTTAAGTAAATTCTGTATACTTAACCTGATAACTACCCTCTCATCTGTTTTAAGTTTTGAGGGGATGCCAGCTTCTCTGGGTGCTACTGAAGAAGTCTTCCCCAACAATTGTGTGTGCAGAGGTGGACTTACCTTGAAGCTAATGACACTCACATCAGGTCCCCTCAGTGCAGAGCCCCTTCCCAGGGGCACTGTGTTCCTATGGTAGTAGTTTAGTAAAATTAGCAAAAGTATGATTTTTTTTCTTCGAGACTGAGTCTTGCTCTGTCTCCCAGGCTGGAGTGCAGTGGCGCGATCTTGGCTCACTGCAACCTCCACCTTCTGGGTTCAAGCGATTCTCCTGTCTCAGCCTCCCAAGTAGCTGGGATTACACGCATGTGCCACCACACCTGGCTAATTTTTGTATATTTAGTAGAGACGGGTTTTCGTCTTTCTTTTCTTTTTTTCTTTTTCTTTTTTTTTTGAGATGGAGTCTCGCTTTGTTGCCCAGCCTAGAGTGCAGTGGTGCGATCTCAGCTCATCACAACCTCCACCTCCTGGGTTCCAGCGATTCTTCTGCCTCAGCCTCCCACATAGCTAGGACTACAGGCATGCGCCACCATGCCCAGCTAATTTTTGTATTTTTAGTAGAGACAGGGTTTCACTATGTTGGCCGGGCTGGTCTCGAACTCCTGACCTTGTGATCTGCCTACCTTGCCTTCCCAAAGTGCTGGGATTACAGGCGTGAGCCACCGTGCCTGGCCCAAGAGATGGGTTTTCATCATGTTGGCCAGGCTGGTCTTGAACTCCTGACCTTGTGATCTGCCCGCCTGGGCCTCCCAAAGTGCTAGGATTACAGGCGTGAGATACTGCACCCGGCCAAAAAGTATGATCTTTTAATTGCAGCTGGTTAGGACCACTGTGTCTTCCCCTTTTGACTTCTCCTCGTCTAATTTCTCCTTGAGTTGGGTGGCATTGAAGTGGCCACAGGCACTTGAATATGTGGCTAAGGGGAAGTCAGGTTAGGGGTATATATTTAGTGAGAGTTTAGTGGGATGTGTTCTGGTGGTTCAGAGTCACTCTGTAGACAACTTGTGGCTGGCTTTCTCACGTTGGAATGGGTTTCAGCAGTACCCTACTGCACATTGTGATAACTTGACTGGAATTATGAATGACGGCCTAGAGTCAGGGGCGGAACGGTGGTGTGAACCTGTCAGGATATTGACCCTGCCGGGAAGTAGGAAGTGAAGGAGGAACAAGTAGAGCTAGAAACTAGTTTGGGAGGGCGGGTGCGGTGGCTCATGCCTATAATTCCAGCACTTTGGGAGGCCGAGACAGGAAGATCACTTGAGCCCAGGAGTTTAAGACCAGCCTGAGCAACATGGCAAGATCCTGTCTCTATAAAAAACCAAATCAAAAACAAAAACTGGTCAAGCATGGTGGCACATGCCTATAGTACCAGTTACTCAGGAGGCTGAGGTGGAAGGATCGATTGAGCCTGGGAGGTTGAGGCTGCAGTCAGCTGTGATTGTGCTACTGCACTCCAGACTGGATGACAGAGTAAGACCCTGTCTCAAAAACAAAAACAAAACAAAACAAAACAAAAACTAGTCTGTGGAAAATATTATGGTAGTGGGCCAGCCAGTTAA
Source organism: Pongo abelii (assembly GCF_028885655.2). NCBI lineage: Eukaryota > Metazoa > Chordata > Mammalia > Primates > Hominidae > Pongo > Pongo abelii. Next base: position 21,325,175 of record NC_071993.2, on the reverse strand, counting down.
TAAACAGGTTATATCTTTTTCTTTGCCTTTTGTGGCACTTGCGGTATTTATTAGTTTTAAAAGATGTGTTATTTGTTGTGAATTCTTTTCTCATTCTGAATATTTACTTTTGTGCTACATTTTGCATTCATGAGTTTGTACTGTTTTGCTTAATTTGCTCCCTGAATACAGATGCTCCAGAAAAGCCTCCCAAACGTGAGTTTTATGAACACCATGAAATGCCCACAATAAGACAGCGCATTACAAACACACATTCTTCATTTGTGCAGGTCTTTTAAAAACTCTTTTTAAAAGAGAATGGATCTTGCCCTGTCACCTAGGCTGGAGTACAGTGGCGCGATCATAGCTTACTGCAGCCTCGAATCCCTGGCCTCAAGAAATCCTCCCACCCCACCTCCTGAGTAGCTGGGACTACAGGTGTGTGCCATCACGTGCTACTAATTTGTGCAAATCTAACCAAATTGTATGTTAGGTAAGAAGACAGAAATTAAAAGTTCATTTTAGTTATTTCGCTCTAATCTTCAAGTTTTGCAGATTTAAAACTCTGGCCAAGTGGAAGTTGACATCTCTTCATTGGGTTGGAGGGATCAGGGTGGGGTGAGGCAGGTGGCACAGGGAGGGCTTCACACTTTATTGCTCCTCCCCGGCAGGGAAAAGGGAACTAGATTCCAGGAGATGGGGGCAGGGAGACACAGCAGGGCCCGTCCTTCAATTTATTTTCTATTCTTTTCTTAAAGAACACAGGATATTCTCTTTAAAGAATCTAATGTTAAGAGTATAGCTAAAAATATTGACAATGATTAATTCTGGGAGCTTCAATTAAAAGTGATTTCTGTTTTTTCCCTTTTTACATACTATATAGACTTTTTACATACATCTGACTTTTCTGTAAATACCATGTATTAGCAGTTAAAAAAAAAGCACTTGAATAACTCTTTCCTCACTATACCCAAAAATCTTGCATGTGTGCATGTGTGTGTAATGTGCATGTGCGTGCAATGTGCATGTGTGTGTAGTGTGTGTGTGTATGTGTGTGCATGTGTGTGTACTGTGCATGTGTGTGTACTGTGCATGTGTGTGCATGTGTGTAATGTGCATGTGTGTGCAATGTGCATGTATGTGTAATGTGTGTAATGTGTATGCGTGCATGTGTGTAACGTGCATGTGTGTGTAATGTGTGTAATGTGCATGTGTGTGCATGTGTGTAATGTGTGTGTAATGTGCATGTGTGCGTAATGTGCATGTGTGCATAATGTGCATATGTGTAATGTGTGTGCACGTGTGTACTGTGCATGTGTGTGCATGTGTGTGTAACGTGCACGTGTGTACTGTGCATGTCTGTGCAATGTGTATGTGTGTGCATGTGCGTGTGATGTGCATGTGTGTGCATGTGCGTGTAATGTGCATGTGTGTAATGTGCGTGTAATGTGCATGTGTGTAATGTGCGTGTAATGTGCATGTGTGTAATGTGCATGTGTGTGTAATGTGCATGTGTGTAATGTGCATGTGTGTGCATGTGTGTAATGTGCATGTGTGCATGTGTGTAATGTGCATGTGTGCAATGTGTGTGTAATGTTCATGTGTGTGCATGTGTGTAATGTGCATGTGTGTGCATGTGTGCATGTGTGTGTAATGTGCATGTGTGTGCATGTGTGTGTAATGTGCATGTGTGCATGTGTGTAATGTGTGTGTAATGTGCATGTGTGTGCATGTGTGTGTAATGTATGTGTAATGTGCATGTGTGTGTAATGTGCGTGTGTGTGCATGTGTGTGTAATGTGTGTGTAATGTGCATGTGTGTGCATGTGTGTATGGGGTAGTTATTATACTGGGGAGATCATTTTCCTTTCTTCTCTTATTTCTTTCCTTCCTCCCTCTCTTCCTTTTTCCCTTAGCACAAATGCATAAAGGCTTATTAGTGTCTTCATAAATCTTCAGAAACTACAAAGAATGCTTTATTTGATACCATTAAAAATATGTGCAAGATACAAATTTTTAATTTGAAAAAACGTAACATAGAAAGCACTCTTATTTGCCTTTTGTGTGCGTGCATGATATACATATATATACATCTATATCATATATATTTATACATACATATCGTATACATATATACACATGAAATTCATGAGTAAATTACCAATTCGTTGTTGAGAATTGAAGAAGACTAAGACAGAAGTTAGGATTCAATTATCTGTCTGTATTATCATCATTCAAGACACAAAATTGCTGAGTTTTAGAATTGTGGGGAAAATCTATTGCCTGTGACAACTCCCTTTAGCAGCCGATAACTTACGTGAAAGTCCAGGAGACACAGTTTATTGCTTTTAAGGAAGAGCTTGTCCTTTCCCTCACAAATGATTTGTGGTGTCTCGGGCTTGTTGGACTTCCTCTGGGCACAGAACATGGAAAATGAGCAGGTATATAATGTATAGATATTCATTAGTCCTTTTAAGAGAGGAATATTTGCAGTAAAAATAGAATAATATATTTAAGATATAAACTCCACTTACATTATAGCTAAAGGCTGCTATAGAACCCATTTCTAAGGTTTTTCTCTATTTACTCTCCTGCTCAAGCCCAGGTCGCCCCAGGCCTTCTCCTGCCCTGGTTCCCTCCCTTGGGACATTCTCATTGCTAAATCCTGAGAGCATCTTCATGAATGCCTCATTAACACTTCCTGGCTATTCATTAGCAAAGTTAGTGTCTTCTCCTGGTTACTTAAAAATCTCTTGGTCAGCCCTGTAACTGCACACAGGAGGCATTCAGACAGTGTTGTTTTGAAAGTGCATTTTATAGACACTGTTCTTTAGACTGAAGCTTCCCCCGTTCTCCCCTCCTCTCCCGTTTTCCTCCGCCTGCACTCAACCAGCTCTACATCTCCATCTGTTTTGAATCTTCTCTAATGTCCTTTCTCTGGGCACAGGAGCCCAGACACTCTACATTCTGATTTTTTAAAGGGAGCCAAATCAGTTTGCAACAAGACCAAATACAAGTTCAAGGAAACTGAACCATCAACTGAAATTTGCCTGTCAAGCTTATCTTTTTCTGCATTCTTTGAGTATTAGTGAGTAAACAGAAATGGCATAATAAACTATCATTTCAATCCAACTTTGGGCAACCATCAGCTTGAAGGGCTTGGGTTATTGTGAGATAAAGTGAGATGAGACAGGGCTGAATTCTAACCGGGTGCCTGGCACATGGTGAGCACTCCGATATTAATTCATTGCCTTCCTTTTGTCAGGGTGGTCTGGTTACATTTGTAGCTGCTACTGTAGATCTGCACCATGAAGAATCACTAAGAACTTAATGAGCTGTATTTTCTCCAAAGCCATAGGCTTTGTCAACACAATGCTAAACATTGTGACAATTTTTGACTGAATCGAGTTAACTGACTGAATGTTTTGAAGTATTGACACAGCAGCTAAAGGAGTGAGAACGGTAGTCAAGCCAGCTATTTCCTATGATGAAAAGTGGCAAGTATTTCAAAAATAAAACTAGTATGGAAACACGAGAAGCCAGTGGAAGTCGCAAGTGGCCACAGGGCCTTTGGAAAGCACTCACTGAAGGACCTGGCTCAGGAGCCAGGTGTGGTAACAAAAATCTGAGATGTCCCTGGTCATCCAACAAGCTAAGCAAAGCTGAAGAATCGGGCGATTCCACCCCTTTCAGCAAAGCTTCCGTAATTTACTTCCTTAACAGAAAATGGGAAGTTTCACAACCTCTTGAGAAATGACGAGTGATGATTTATTCCTTCCATCTTTTCAGCCATTGCTTGCCTTTCCTTCTTTCCTCCCATCACTCTGAGGAGGGGTAGGCGCTGTCCAAACATTAGTGCTGGGTGTTCGAAATCTTTGCAAGGAAAGTTGGGGCCAACATTGCACTAATTGGGAAATCTTTGTTTGTCAGTTTAATTTTCAGTGAATTTCCTGAAAGATTAAAAAGATTGTGTTGTACATTACAGATATATATAAATTTACAGGTTGTTATATATGTATATTATATGTAACATAATAAATCATATATTTGTATTATCTCTCTGACATATTACACATACATTGTATACAGTATTATATATAGTATACATAGTGTTATCATTCAGATGTAGAGATAATACTGTATATATACTATATCTAACAGTATCTATTATATGTATACTGTGTAATAGATATATAATATGTAATAATAATATATGCATAACATTTACATAAGTACATATGTTTATACATATATATCTGAAGAGAGAGAATTAAGTAATTTAATTAAGTAATTTAATTAATTAAGTAATTTAATTAAATTTAAGTAAGTAAGTAAATACATGAAATGTATTTACTAGCATTACATAAGAGCAAACACACTTGATAGTAACTTGGTAGGTCATTTATGAAATGTTTCTGACCTAAGCATGAGTGAGAAATTCTGTGCTTCTCCAATTACCACTGGAGAATGAATGAAGCCACGATGACAGATCCGTTTCCATCATCACAATCACTGCTGGTTTGAGGATCCTTCCCCAACAAAAGGATCTCCTTGGCAATGGCCAACTTCATTGACACAACAAACATTTGTCACCACAAAATTTTACCCTTACAAAAGGACTCAGATGGGTTTTTGAAGTTGACATAACTGGGTTTGGCATCTCTGTTCAAGAGGAGATGGCAGCTCGTTGGCTTTCCTCATCAGGGAAGCAAGATCTTTAAAGGGGCCAGTCTTTTCTCCAGTTAACTGGAGAGAGGGTTTTGAATGCACACATCAGCTAACTGAGGAGAAAAAAAACCTTAGGGTTTTGTTTTGTTTTGTTTTTCTTTTGCGATAGAGTCTCACTCTGTTGCCCAGACTGGCAAGGTCACAGCTCACTGTAGCCTCCACCTCCCAAGTTCAAGCAATCCTCCCACCTCAGCCTCCCTAGTAGCTGGGAATACAGGTGTGCACCACCACACCCAGCTAATTTTTCTTATTTTTTTGTAGAAACGGAATCTTCCTATGTTGTCCAGGCTAGTCTCAAACTCCTGTTCTCAAGTGATCTTCCTGCCTCGGCCTCCCAAAGTGCTGGGATTACAGGCATGAGCTGCTGCACTCAGGCAGTGACTATTTTTGATTGTTTTCATGCCAGGATTTTCCTTTCCTTTTCTACATAGCATTGATAAGGATGATCAAATCGAGACTTAGTCTATCTCCTCTTTCTGCGAGTGGCCTTTATTCCTACTGAATCTGTGACATGTTGCTCATGTCAAAGAAAACCTGATTGAGGATATGGATGATGGTTTTCTGTTTTTGGATCATAATATTTTACAGTGTTTCCAAAGAACCTAGAGGGCATGCATCAAACAATAGGTGCAACCTAGCTAAAATTAACTCCTACTGGCTAGGATAGCTATAAATGTAAAGCTACAGGATTTTTAAAGACTTACAGTAGCTCATACATAGCATGTACATTTATAAGCATTATTGAGTTGGAAGATAATGACAGTCACATGTTGAGAATAGAATATGACATCTTAATATATGTTCCTCCTCTCTGTGAGTCTCAGCAGTCCAATTACTGAAACTTAAAAATGCAGCACTTTAGTGCATGACTCTGGAACCAGTGGGAATAAGTAACAACAAAAATTTTAATCTATTTACAGGCCTTACAAGATACATAGAATGATATGGAAAAAACGTACTTGACATAAACATTTAATTGTATGATTTTGCTTTGAATTTTTGTTTGTGAAAATGTACATATTCCTCCTTAAAAATGGCGGCAATGTTATACTGCCTAATGTTAATTTTATTTCTGCATATTTGTATGATGAGATAAATGTCAAATCTGTTAGAAGTATATGTATTGGACTGGAGAAACTGGTTTTCTTAGTTAGGATGTTTTTCTTTCTTTTCTTTGAGACAGAATTTTGCTTTGTCACCCAGGCTGGAGTGCAGTGGTGCAGACTCGGCTTACTGGAACTTCCGTCTCCCAGGTTCAAGTGATTCACCTGCCTCAGCCTCACTGGTAGCTGGGATTACAGGCGCCTGCCACCACACCCAGCTACTTTTTTTGTATTTTTAGTAGAGACAGGGTTTCACCATGTTGGCCAGGCTGGTCTCAAACTCCTGACCTCAGGTGATCTGCCTGATTTGGCCTCCCAAAGTGCTGGGATTAGAGGTGTGAGCCACCATGCCCGGCCCAAGATGTTTTTCCTACGAGGAACAGAAACCTTGGTTCAAATGATCTTAAACAATAAGGACATTTTGAGGCTCATGGAACTGGAGGTATTGAGCAATTGGGGCTTTAGGGTCAGGTTAACCAGATGGGTCTGGTTTTGGGGAAATTCTATCAGCTGTACCCTCTTTTTGGTCTTGATTTAATTCTAAGGTCCCTCATCCTGACAAGCATGACACCAGCTCCTGGCTCCACAAGGATAATCGTGGAGTGCAAGGAAAGACAGTGTCAGCCTGGATGACCTTCCCAAGCAGGGCAACAATCCCTTCTGGACCCAGGCACTGATTATCTTTCTGTTTCTCCATCTTTGACGTGTAGGCCTCTGTTCTCATGTTTCTTACCTCATGATCTCAAGATGGCTGCTGGGCCTCCAGGAGTCACAACTGCGGTAAAAAAAAAAAAAAAAAAAAAAAAAAAAGTCAAGTGCCTAACTGTATCAGGAGACAGGAGAAACTTCCTGGAAGACACACCCTGCAGACTTCTGCTTATGTGCTATTGGCACGTATTGGGTCCTGTGGTCACTGGGACATATACTTCCAGCTGCCTAACTGAAGTCCATTTTCCTCTCTTTCTTTTCAACAGAATCTTGACTTTTTTCAGAGAGGCAATGTATCCATAAAAAAATACACATCTCCCGAGGCTAGACTTTCCAGATTTAGCAAAAAAAAAACACAAAAAACAGGATACCCAGCATGGGACATACATACTTATACTAAAAATTATTTGTTGTTTATCTGAAATTCAAATTTAACTGAACGTCCTGTGTTTTATCTGGCAACCCTTCCCTAGGTTTCCTTAAGGCAGTGTAGTCATGAAAGAGACCATCCCACGAGAGGGGGGCTTCCAGAAAAGTCTTTTTAAAAAGCGACTAAACTTGTCAGACACATTCCTTTTGTCATTTGCACTTTGCCCTTTCACCTTTCCCCTGCCTGGAATTTGGGCAGAATACCTGGCACCATCTTGCAACTGGGAGACAGAATTCATACTTTAAGGATTGCAGAGAAAGAAGGGAGGAGAAGCTGGATTCCCTAAACATCTCTGAGTTACCTACTCCCAGATTCCTTGCTGTATGAAAACAAACAAAGGGCACCCTTATTTGGCCGAGTCACCATAGTTCAGTTCCTATCACATGCTACCAGGAGCAGTCTTGACTCATCTAGCTACTCCTTGCTGGAAGGGTGAGGTGCAGACTGGCTGGTTGTTTACCACACTGTTCTGTTTTCTTTTTCCCTGCCATGCTGTTGGACTACGTTTTCCCAGGCCCCTGCAGTTAAGTGGGGTTGTAGGGCTGAGTTCCAGCCAACGGAATGTGGAAGGAACGTATGTGACTTCCAGGCCTGCTCCTTGCTCGTGCTCTCCCCACCTGCAGCAAGAACAGGGGCCATAGGGAATAGTGGAGACATTGGAGGAAAACAGCCTGGGTTCATGGTGACTTCTGGGAGTAGACCCCTCCCACTTCATGCTGAACCTCACTGTTCTGGAACATGAACAAGAAATAAACTTCCCTTGTGTCAAGCCACTGAAACTGTCCCTATAAACTTTATAAAATTAATTAGAGAAGGAAGGAGGGAGAGAAACAAAAATAAACCAAGTTTGTAGCATATTCAGCATTAATCATGAGGTCAGCCTGCTCTCTGACCTCTTCCTTGTAGTTGTTCAGTACCTATTGCCTCAGAATCGCTAGAACCTGTTACAAGATTATAGTTCCCGTAACTGCCCTAAAGACAACAACTTGAACATTATGAGACATTAATTTTTCCTTCTGAGATACTCTTTCAGGTCCTGCATACTAGTGAAACTAGATGTTAGCTGGTCTGAAGGACCCCCAGGAGCTGAGTCATCAAAGAAGGCAATTTCCATGTCCTGATGATTTCATCCATCTTACCTTGACCAATCAATGACCCCAATTTTCTAGCCCTTTATCCTCCACAATCTTCTTAAAAACCCCAGCCTGGAACTCCTCAGGGAAATGGATTTGAGGGTTTCCTCTCATATCCTCACTTGGCACCCTCTGATCATTAAACTCTTTCTCTGCTGCAAACTCTGCTGTCTCAGTGTAGTTGGTTTGTTACTGTGCAGTGGACGTATGAACCTGTTGGTCCTGTGACACCACTGAGACGCTGGGTTCTTTGGTATCAACTAATTCAACAATATCTGTCATAAGAGAGACTGCTTCAGGCCTACGTTCCAAGTAAGAATCCTGAGATTCACCCCATTGGACCCTGTATCTTCTGTCCGCTTTTTAATGAATGGTTTCTAGAACCTGATACAGATGTTCCATAGGTATAGCTAGTCTGTGGGTAGAGGGCTGCTTTTCCAGTCCTAGGACCTTAGGCTGAGAGATGCAACCAGTCTGTAAGGAGGAAGCCAGGGAAAGAACTACCCTGGCTTTACCCTTCCCCTGCTCCATGATCTCCTGCAGGGGCTCCCATTGGCCAAACCCAACCAGAAGCCCAAGGTCAGGAGAGCCCATGATATAATCCAGCGGGCTCAGGCTCCTAGGGCAAAGTAGGGTGGAGAAAGGAGGAGACAACAGGCTGTGTGTGTGTGCACAGTCAATACAAAAACCAAATCTGGGTTCTGTTAGGATGTTGGAAAGGGGACAATGATGCCATCTTTATAGAGTTAATAAGAATTCTGGACAGAAATATTGTTATAATTAAGCATTAATCAGGCTGTACTTTGACCCACTTCCTTATGACTGAAAGTCACATAGTACTAGATGTAGACCATTCACATCCCCATCATTACTCTAGATAGATGTCTGACATTAGAATTATATGGCTTTTGGCTGGGTGTGGTGGCTCACACCTGTAATCCCAGCACTTTGGGAGGCCAAGGCAGGTGAATCACCTGAGGTCAGAAGTTTGAAACCAGCCTGGCCAACATGGTGAAACCCCATCTCTACTACAAATACAAAAATTAGCCAGGCGTGGTAGTGGGTGCTTGTAATCCCAGCTACTCAGGAGGCTGAGGCAGAAGAATTACTTGAACCTGGGAGACAGAGGTTGCAGTAAGCCGAGCCTGCACCACTGCACTCTAGCCTGGGCTATAGAGCAAGACTCCATCTAAAAAAAAAAAGAAAGAAAAAGAAAATAATAATATGGCTTTTGCTTAAGATAGGATCCCCAACATTGGAATTGTAAGGCTTTTATTTAAGAATTACTTAGTATGTTTTTTCTGGTCCTGAATTCCAGTGAAACAGCTGATGACAACCAGCTGGAAAACCCCCACAGAGGAATGGGATGGGCGTGGGAATACAGCTTCTTCATCCCCCTGTCCCACGACTTCATCTGGCACTCTTCTACCAGTCAACGATCTCTTTACTTCAGCCCACTCCCAAACTCTCAAAAACCCTAGCCTCAGACTCCTTGGTGAGATAGATTTGAGGTTCCTCCTGTCTCCTCATTCAGTGGCCCTACTATTAAACTTTCTTCTCTGCTGCAACCCAGTGTCTAGCTATGTTGACTTGCCATAAGCAACGGGCAGGCAATGAACCTATTACCGTTACAGTAAGGGAGGGTGAGGAGCAATCCACAGTTTCTACCCCCCTGGTTAGATCTCAGACCCTGGGGGCTAAATTCATGGCTACAACTTATTTTTGAGATAAAAATATTTTGGCCATGTGACAAGTATGTAAAAGGAATGACTTCTGAATTGTCACTAGCACATGTTAAATTCCAAGTACTGTAAGATGTCGAGTAACTTATTTATCAAAGCATTAGAGTTGCCAGGACAAAATAACTTATTTAATAGTATTCAATGTATATATTTGCTTTAATTCTTCTGCCAGAGCTTCTTACTTAATTCCGTCTCCTTAGGATTTAAAAGTATTCCTGCTAACAGCGATTAGGATATTAGCAAGATCCGTTGCGTTATTAATATTTTATATAATCCAATGATCATTTTGTTGGCCAGGACTTTTTGGTCTCTTGTAATTGGTTTTATTCCAGAACATCTTTATGAAGCTGATGCTGAAGACAATCTTAGGTTTGTACTTTTAGTAATGAGTGAATTCCCATATTAATTGGCACTTGATGACTAATGGTTCGTGCATAATCTTAACATTATTTTAGTGCCTGCTGATATTAATCATAGCAGTCCTACTAATGCACTGTGAAATTATGTGCTAAATTGTTTTGAAGATTATCATATATCTTATTCTATGGAGGCTTTCCTTAGCCGCACCTTTATGAAATTTTTAGTGACAATCACACTTTCCTACCTATCCCTGTGAATGAGGTAGAATAGGTAATATTATTATTATGTAAAAATTTGGTTAGTATCTAATACTTATTATGGAGCAATCATAAATATACCTAAATATAAGGTGAAAATAAAAATCACCTTTGTTCTCCTACCCAAATTTAGCTTTGATTAATAGGTTGGTGCCAAAGTAATTGTGTTCTTTTCTGTAATATATTGGTATATATTCTTTCAGAATTTTGTCCGGGACTTAATAAGTTTTCTTCTTACAAAAATGGGATCTATACTGTTCTGTAATTTGTTTTTTTGCTTACATCATGAGTATTTTTTCATATTAAAAAATATACTTCTGCAATGTCACTTTTAATAGCTGCAAAGTATTCCACTAAAGATATACTGTAATTTGTTTAAATATTCACTTGATTTTGGGTATTTGATTTCTTATTTTTGACATTATATACATTGCCCTAAATATCATTATATGTTCATCACAATACACATTCATTCAGGTCTTGTCCAAGTATTTTAGGACAAATTAGCTAGAAATAGAACTGCTGGACTACATGGTAAACAAAATGTTAAGGCTTTTGCTAGACATTTGGGGGCAGATATTGTAATCTTACTTTGTAAAAAGTATCCCTTCAGGGTCATGTACCAATTTGCCTCGTTTCAGTCATGAATTAGACACCTTTATTGTTGTCATATTGGATTGGAAGATGCAGATGACACTGATAAATTCTTGTTTTCATGCCTAGATTCAACTTGGAGTGCACAGTGAGCATTCTTAGTTGCAAACAACAGAAATGGACTCTGACTGATTGAAGCAGGAAAGTAGTTTATGAAATAGTAGCTCTTTGAATTTTTGGAGGGCAGGACCCTGGTGCAAGGCTAGGCAGCCAGAAAAAGGGATGAAAATGATGCAGCAGAAAAAAACCACGTCTGCTGCCACAGAACGCTAAATGTCATGGTTTCATGATGGGGACTGCCGCAGGCTCTGTCAATGCCTCACCTGCAGTTGCTTGGCACCCACCAGTCCTTCCTCAGTCGCCTGTGATTCTGAAAGTACCTGTGATTCTTTCCTGAGGGCTGCCTCTGACAACGCTCTGCCCACCCCAGCTGGGGCAGGCTGGGTGTCATGGAGTGATGATGCCCTCAGGACAAAAGAGAATCAGAGGATGTATTCCTCTGCTAGGGCTGCCTTAACAGACTCCCACAGCCTGGAAGCCTTAAACAATAGAAATCTATTGTCTCACAGTTCTGGAGGCAGGAAGTCCAACATCAAAGTTCTGGCCCGTATAGTTTCTGGTGAGGGCTCTCTTCCTGGCTTGCAGACAGCTGCCTTCTTGCTGTGTCTTTATATGGTCTGTCATCATGTGTGCATGGAAAGAGAGAGAGAAAAACAGAAACAAAGAGAGAGAAAGATCTCTACTGTCTCTTCTTATAATGACATTAATCCTATCAGATCAGGGACTCACCCTGATCTGACCTCATTTAATTTTAATTTAACTACTTCCTTACTCCAAATACCGTCACACTGGTGTTAGAGCTCCAATGTATGAATTTTGAGGGGACAAATATGTTCAGTCCATAACAGAAGTTAAGCAGTTTGGATTTCTCCCCCCACAGTGGGGGTAACTAATTCTGAGGCTTGTTCTAAGCCATCTCCCAGAGGACCCCAGTAGGACGGAAGCTCAGGTGCTCACAGGGGTAACCTGTTCATTGAAGTACCTTACTGACATTTTTCTGTTCCTGACTTTTCAATCCATATTTCCTGAGCTCACATCTCCGATAAACAGCTTGTCTTCAAAGCCTGATTTCAGGGTCTGCTTCTTGGGGAATCTGACTGGCTAGATAGGCTTATTCCAATGGACTTATTCGTGAAACAAAGCTGCTGTTGACGTCAGGGAAAGAGCACTGACCCTGCTTCTTGCGCTCTGAGTCAGGTCTGGTAGGGGTGGGCAATAGTACCTGCTTGCACACGGGCTGCAAGGGGGCCTGGAAAAGCAAGTCTCTGGCACAGTCATCCCGAGTTCAGACCCATCAGGTGGGAAGGTCATCAAATGCAGGAAGGAGCTTTTGATACTGCGCAGTCCAAAAGAACAATAAATGTCCTTTTCGAGGGGCCATCTGTGTATTTTTGTTGGGTTACTCCATTTCCCCATTACAGAAACAGGTTGCATTCAGACCTGTTGCAAAAGCCATTGTTAGCATATAAAATACTGCTGTTTTCTCCTTTTATTCTTCTGTATCATTCGGCCCCACTCTATT